>NC_071530.1:89019395-89669395 GCF_026979565.1 Vidua chalybeata
ACTCTTTTAAAACCCTGCTCTATGACAGCAAAATGCATTTGCCAGAGGCATCCTGACTGGAACATCTGATATGAACGCTCCATACAAGACATTAAAGTGCCTGGGCACAATTTTTCAGCATTGAAAATTTTGTATTAAACTTTCTATTATCCAAATATTTTACTAATAGCAAGAAAGAGAAAAATTTGTGATTTTAGGACTCCTGTATGTTTAGAGCATGGCACCTCCTCAAGATCTTTATCAGCTAACTGCATTGTTCAGATCAGCCTCCACAGGGGAAAAATTATTTTATTTATTTATATGATTCTTTCAAGCAGTATTAGAAGGAAACAGAGACAGAACTTCCCACACTGACTAACTATGTAAAAATTTCACACACACATGACACAGGACCTCAGCTTTTATAAATGAGACTACATAGAAGAAGAGAGAATGGATCTAATTTATCGAAAAAACTAGGCTGTGCATTAGGACTTGAAGAGCTTCTGTCTCTTACTCAAAAATAAGGCACACTGAGGAACATTTCATTGCTACAGAAGGGCCCCAATTTACACAAAAGAAAGGGAATTTGAGTTTCTACACTGTTGTCACAACAATTAGCCTTTTGTTCCTATGTTTCCTATTTACTACTCTGAAAAAAAACATAAATTTAGAGTGTTTTTTTCAAAGAAGAAAATTTAAAAACACTATTAATGCTTCACTTCCTGGTACATCCTTCCTCCTACAGGCCTTGTGACACCTTTGAGTCACTCACTATGCTCTGCCAGCAAGCATAAAAACCCCTGCCTTTAAATGCAATGAATTTTAGATAACTAAACTTGTCTACACAGGAAAGAACATCCAAAACATAGGCATGATTACTGCCTAAGAGTTGTCTGTGTTTTTAACAGATGTTAAATTAATCACTGCTCACCTAATAAACTTCCAAACTGCCCTTTAATAGCTAATTGCCACTGAACTAGCATGGTTAAGAGATCTTA
Organism: Vidua chalybeata; assembly: GCF_026979565.1. NCBI lineage: Eukaryota > Metazoa > Chordata > Aves > Passeriformes > Viduidae > Vidua > Vidua chalybeata. The sequence continues at coordinate 89,020,376 of NC_071530.1, forward strand.
CAAAGCAATTTGACTCTTTCAAAAGGTAAAGCAAATGTGTCTAAGACAGAAAACACCCCAGAAGCAATAGCAGCTGAGCCTCCAAACTGTTGGATTTAACATTGTAAAGAAATAATAGAAGTTTTTTAATACCTCACACAACTCTCTTCAATAATAATTCACATGTAATTTGAAATAAACAATCTAATCATGTCTGTAGTTTTAGCAAGACCTATCCTAGAGACTCCACTATTGTGAAAAGTCTTTCACAAATCAGACAGAATACTACACATACCTTGCCACAAAAAGTTGATTCATAAACTACTAAAAGAAAGCGTTTCTCCCCATGCTTACTAGTAACCACTAGTAACCACCCTGCAACTCATCATTGGTTGCCAAAGTCATCACATGCATAAAATAAAGCCAAAATTCTTCTTTTCAATTAATCTGCTGTCTTGCATAGTCAAACATTCAGACAGTGCAATTACAAACAACTAGAAGAGGATCAAAACTGCGTTCAGCAGGCTTTTTTGAGGGACAAAAACCCTCCTAAATTCCTGGTGTTGCAAATCAAAACATCTGTTTAAATTACACTTTTATGTACCCCAAAACTCCTCTAGTACTGAACAAGTTCTTAACAGAAGACAGACTGCTCACCTATCTAAATTTTCTTTTGATCTACCTCAACATTAAAAAATGAACATTAACTTGGAACTGGCAAAAGCAGCATGAAAAATCTAACAGACTAATAAGGAGTCCGTTGTTGTGAGGGAAACAAGGCTTCCTGCTCTTCCACTTATATTGCCAAAATATAAGCACAAATTTAAGCACTTAGTATCTCAGATGGATTTTGGAGTTCAAGTCATCCACCAAATTTACTGCTGTTTACTGGCAACAATGGGAAAATTAATCCTGATTTTCAATCAGATGCTTTATTCACTGTTCTAACAAAATATATTTAGAGTTATGTTTGGGTTTAATACTGCTAAAAAGCAATACAAATTTTTGTCAGTAAGATAAAGTACCAGGACAAACATTATAAGCACTTTTCTCTCCCCATACCAGCCAGTGACATACAGAAGAGACTGATGTGTAGGTAGCAATGACAAATATTAGGTATTTCTTTTAGAGAGTCTCTCCACTGGGCAGCAAAATAAATCTTCTGAGAGGAAAACTGTGATTTTTCCACGGAAACTGTTGTCAGGTTCCAGTGACAAAGCTTAGTTAACCTACATTTGTTCCACAACCACAACTGACCTTTGTTTACTGACAGAAATACTCAAGAAACTCCATTTTCTTTCTTCGTTTCTTAAAATTAGCTTACAACAAAAGGAGCTGCAAAACCATGCTACAGTCTTCTTAATAAACTTTAAAGTAAAAAAAAAGACTATGAAATTACTGTAAATCTTAACATGTTTTCTTAACTCTCACTATAGGCAGGCCAACACAACAACAGTTGTAAAGTGCTTTGCCATGTGCTTCCTGAGGAGCATTTCTTACTCGGTCTGAGCTTGCTTATCTGTCCATCTGCACACACCTTTGGCATCGACCCTGCAGCAACCTTACTCGCCCCGAAGAGACAGAACACTCTTCTGTATTGGACAGGGAGACTGATCTTCTTGTTCCTGCCCCTGCCTTGCTACAACGTGCCACGGCAGGAGTTAGCTAGTGCAACCGGAGAAGTCCGCAGATGGAAATGCTGAGAACATCCATGGGGATATAAGGAGAGCCATGCCTTCCACGCTCACTGTGCGCACCCATTTACGGGATGTGCTCCCAGGCACAGGACACAAACGCAGCTGTGGGTGTGCGGACGTACAAAGATACATACATCCCTGTGTACGTGTGCGGACACCCAAACACGCTCACCAAAACACACCGTGTATCCCCGCACATTACAGTGCTCAGGGACCGGCCGGGCGCGGCTCTGACTAACCTGCTCTAGTGGAAGGTGTGGAAGGGGGGGGTGGAGCTGGGTGATCTTTAAGATCCCCCCCCAACCCAAGCCATTCCGTGGTTCTGTGATATACCCACGCACGGACACACACGCTGTGCCCACGCACGGCAGTGTGTCCCCACACACACGGCAGTGTGTCCCCACACACACCTACGCACCGCTGCCGTCCCTAGGGCCACTGAGGCGCTCCCGCCGCTGCCGAGGCGGCGGCCGGGCCGGGCCGCGCAGCGCTCAGCGGGCCCAGCCGCCCCGGGGCGGGCACTCACCTTCCCGATGCAGTCGGTGAGGCTGGGCGGGGGCTCCTTCGGCTTCGCCTTGCCGAAGAAGCGGTTCATGGCGGCGGTGTCTCGGAGTCACTCCCGGCCCCGGTAGCAGCGGCAGCGGCAGCGCTCCCGGCCGACCCGGAACCCCAGGGCCGGCCCCGCCCCGCGGAGGAGGGGCCGCGGGAAGCAGGAAGCGCCGGCCCGGCAGCGCAGCGCCGAGAGGCCAGCGGCCCTCGGGCGCACGGCGGCCCAGCACCCCCGCTCACGGACACGCTTTTCTCCCTCAACACAGCCCCCGTAGCTAGCCGCTGGGCCTGCACTGCCTGCTGGCGGTGTAGGATCACCCCCATATCGTCAGTTGAGCCGATCGGTCAAAAATGCCAGGAAAACATATAAAGTGTACCAAAACCGCGCTATGAATCGGGAATAGTGGGGCCAGCAGGGCAAGATTGTCCCTCTGCACTCGGCACGGCTGAGGCCACACCTCGAGTGCTGTGTCCAGTTCTGGAGGTGCTGGAGCAAGCCCACAGAAAGGCAACAAAGCCGATGAAGGGTCTGAGCACAGGTGCCATGAGCTGCTGAGGGAGCTGGGGGTGTTTAGGCTGGCAAAAAGGAGGCTCAGGAGAGACTGTATCACTCTCTACAAGCGCCTGAAAGGAGGGTGTAGCTAGGTGGGGGTTGGGCTCTTCTCCCAGGTAAGAAGTGACAGGACAAAAGGACACAGTCTTAAGGTGCACCAGGGGAGGTTTAGGCTGGACATTAAAATGATTTCTTCACAGAAGTGGTGCTTAGACGTGGGAATGGACCACCCAGGGAGGTGGTAGTGATGCCGTAAGTTTTAGCTTTCAAATTTTCCAGATGCTGTACTGTCTTAGTGTTTAATTCTGAACTTCATATAAAGTGTATTAATAAGTTCTCTTCACAGCTTAGTTAGACAAAACAATCCTTTTCCAGCCTGAGAACCAAGGACACCGTTGCAGCTTTGGGCCCAAAAAGTATAAACAGCAAATAGAGCAGAGCAATCTGGGAGGATGGGACTTCATAACCTGAAGCTGTAATTGACAACCTGACAATTGACCCCAGTATGTAAATGGACCAAATCTTCTAAAAGTGTGAAAACCCGTGGCTAGTCATCCCTCTTGTGTCCATCTTGGGTCCATCTTGGGCAGAGCCACGGCCAGGCTCTTGTGCAGCCCAAGGTGTATCCTTTGAAGGCCTTTTAATAAATACCTACTTTATTTCCTCTTAACTCTGTTTAGCCTTTGTTCCAGGTGACCCTCTTAAGGCATCAGTTCTGTCACTGTCCATGGAGGTGTTTACAGGAAGATGGGATGTGGCACTCAGTGCCATGGTCTAGTCAACACACTGGTGTTCAGTCATAGGTTGGGCTCAGTCATCTCAGAGGCTTTTCCAACTAATGGATTATATGATATCATATTTGTTTTATTTATTTTTTTTATATTAAGAACACTTTTTTTTTACATCAGTTACTGAGGACCTAACATGTCTTTAGGCTTCACCCACTGATCAAACTGGTCTGCTGTAAGGAACCCCAGCTTAATAGCAGCTTCTTTTAACGTTGTCCCCTCTTTGTGCGCTGTTTTGGCAATCTTGGCTGCTTTATCATATCCTGTCACAAAACAAAACCAACAAGTTATCCATTTGTAATTTAAGATGATTCATCAGAGGTGAGAGAAAAGTGGGACACGGTCTTTGGAAAATTATTTGCTAGGTATTACTATAACTGCTTTACTCAATTTGCAGGAAATGCACACCAAATGTTTACTCCTTATTTGAAGTGAAAGTAAATTTTGTTATTCTGGTCTTAATTTAGATCAAAGATTTATGGGAACTTCTCCTTTAAAAAAAAACTCATATTGTAATCTTTCACACGACCTCTAATAATGATAATTTAGGAAAACAGGTACATAAATTCTCCCAATCTCCTTTTGACTCTAACCAGTTATTTTTATAATACCCTGGCATGGCCACTGCAAGGAGAACACAGCTTTTACAACAGCAACTGGTGCTGTTGGAAGTAAATTAACTTTTGACCTGACTTAGCCTTATAAGAATTGTGACAATACAAATGAAGTGTACAAAATAATGTTACCACAAAATATTTTGGTATGTTCTGAGACATTTTTGAGCCTTAAACCTACCTATATGTGGGTTCAGTGCTGTTACCAACATCAGAGATTCATTCATCAGTTTGTTGATCCTATCCGTATTGGCTTGGATTCCAACTACACAGTTGTCAGTGAAAGAAACACACACATCTCCTAGAAGTCTTGCAGAGTTTAAAACGTTTTTAATCTAACAAGACAAAGAAAGAAATAGCAATTATTTAATTCAGATACTACTTGTTGTACATTCTGTCACCTTTGTTCATAACAATTGCCCTCCCTGCGATTTCAATCTTTTTAACAGGCATAAATAACGATCTTTTTAACTATTTTCCTTCCAGTATCTGAAGGGGGCCTACAGGGAAGGCAGAGAGGGACTCTGTCAGGACCTGTAGTGATAGGACAAGGAGCAATGGGTATAGACTGAAAGAGGGGGAATTTAGGCTCGATATCAGGAAGAAATTCTTTACTGTGAGGGTGGTGAGATACTGGAACAGTATCTGAGGGATGCTGCAGATGCACCAACCTTAGCAGTGTTCAAGTGTTCACTGAGGATTTTTTCTGTCTGTATGTTATCTGACTGTACAATTCTTAAAAGGTCCTAGATAATGTAAAACTTTATGAACTTACCATCATGGGCTTAAAGACATTCAGTTCAAAGTGTCCATTGCTTCCTCCTACAGTAACAGCAACATGATTTCCCATAACTTGGGCTGCCACCATGGTCACAGCTTCACATTGGGTAGGATTCACTTTTCCTGGTTGTGAAAGGGAGAGAAAAAGGTTACCAAAGGAGAAAGAAGGGGGAAAACCAACCAACCAACCAACCAACCAACCAATGAAACCAACCAACCACCTTTTTCTAAATCACATTCAATAGCAAATATTCTGTAAAAGGTAATTTTATTCATGGGTATCTTACTCATGGGTATCTGTGCACCACAGAAAAATAAGGTTATTTCCACAAATTATATTAAATTGACTGTACTATTCCAGTATTTTCAGTGAGGATTTGTAAAACAAATGGCTGCTTCAGCAGTCTCCCAAGACTCTGAGAGCTTGAGGATGAGCTCAACGGCTCAACATGTGCATGAGCTAAACAGCTGTTCATTACCACAATTCTTAACAGTCAGGAGATTATAACCTGTCTTTACATGTGCAAGTTGGCATTTCTGGGAGACGCCTACCAAATCTTACTCATCTCAAGGAAAGTATTACTGATCTGTTAGAATTACTTTACGATAAAGTTAGTACACTCTGTCAGAAAAAAAAAAGCAAAACAGAAAAACAAAAAAAAACAACCCCCTGCCAAACCAAACAAACACACCAAGTTAGAGTGGCCTCCAAGCAAGTTTGTTTTATGGTTTTATCATTTAATTTTTAGACATAATCCTAGTAAGAACATTCATTGTTTGCTTTTTTAGAGCCAGATATGTTCATGACCTATTTCTTTTATAGTTTATGATACAGGAGGAACAACCTTAGAATAGGTTCAGATGTACAATATTCCTATGTACATACTTTTTTAAGAGAGGAAAGGAATGATTACTACTATTATACCTTTTCTTTCTTATCCTCCCATACAATGAGGTCATTGCAGAAGGGAAAATATGAGTGCATAACACTAATCGTGCCAGGAAGTAGAGACCAAAGTCAAGTTACACGACAGTATTGCTACAATTCACAGATTAAAGATTATTTCAGAAAAGCCTTCACCTAAAAATTGTAGAGATCTTGCAATTCTAAAAGAAAGCTCTGAGAAGTATGCTTGTGTTAATAAAGCCACAGTCTTACAGATACTACTCTCCCCCATACACTAGCCAACACACTAGCCAATGCCTGTGCAAGCATTTTTATGAACATAGGTTTTGGTAAAATAGGGCAGTAGATAAAACCTGAGAGAATCACAGACTTACTGACATTTGTGACAGTGTTTGGTAAACATCTATTAAGAGACAGTGGTCAGAAAAAAAAAAAAAAAACCAAAAAAAAACCAGGTCATTTTTCTCTGCATGTTTTCTTTGTACCTGGCATGATGCTGCTCCCTGGTTCATTTTCAGGCAGGATGAGTTCTCCCAGCCCAGAGCGTGGTCCAGAGCCCAGGAAGCGAATGTCATTAGCTATTTTCATCAGACTGCACGCCACTGTGTTCATGGCTCCACTGAGCTCCACTAAAGCATCGTGAGCTGCAAGAGCTTCAAACTTATTTGGGGCAGTGACAAAAGGCAAACCTACAGGGAGAGGGTGTAAACATTAAACCAGTGAAGCACTTCCTTGCAGACATAAACCAGACAATCAAGCACATAACTAGCTTAATAAAAAATTAAAAATTAACAACCTTGTAAGATCATCTCTTTCCTCTAAAGCTTTCTTCACAAACATATTTCTTAAAGTAAATTAAATACAAAAAGATATAATGAAAATCACTAAAATATAGAAGAGTATAAAATTTGAGCATCCACCTACAACAAAGGTACAAATTTCAACCCTTCATAGTGTGTTGCATTCTAAGCACTGCTTCTGCACCAGTGTTTTGTGAATGTCAATAATCTTTCAAAAGTTAACCCAACTTAAGCATTTCTTCCATTAAATCAAGTTAGACACTTTAAATCAAGTTAGCAATAAACCAGCCAGAACACGGGAAAGATGGATCAGACGTAGGAGGATGCCTGCCAACATCAAGAGCACAGGAGCAATGGCAGAACTGCTCTGTTTATGTTAATTAAATGCCTGAGATAAAAGCCTAGGTTCCATGATGAAAAACATTCCTTCAAGACTTTGCCCTGGAAAGACAGTCCCAGCAGAATGGGACTGTAAAAAATTAAAGACATCACTAAGGACTGACTGTGGGCTGGATTTCTGCCCCCCAGAACGACTGATCTTTCAACACTAGTTCAAAGGAGAGCAGCATATTCCCATAACTTCCAGTGTTTTGCACTTCCTGACAAACACCAAATCCCACCCAATCTGTATGGACTTGTGAACTGCACAGCTGCCTTCTCAGTTACAGAGGTCCATCCAAACCTGTCCTTTTGTTCTTGCCAATAACCACCCTCTATAAGAGCATAAGGAACTTCAGGAGTCTGCCCTACTTATACAACTTGCCCATACAGGATGCAAAACATCCACTGACATGGGAAAGCTTCCTAACACCACCAAAACATGCCCTGTACTGCTCCTGGCAGCTGTTGTTTACAGCAAGCTACTTCTCTTTCAGGGTACAAGACCCTCTGAAAGACAGTGAATAATAGATCCATTAAAACAAAAATACTGTCACTGCGCAATTTCAGATTTTACAGCAAATGTAAATGACAGATGTACACATTTGTTTGGGGGGCATTTTGAAAACTGATACTGTGACACAAAGATCTGGTTTAAAGATCAAAAAACTCAAGTGCACTGTAAATTAAGTTTTAAGATCTATAAAGACAGAATAAAAAAAACCAGTTAACTTTTACTCTTTCATATGAAAAAAAGCGAGTGGCTCCGGAAGCATTTTTTTCCTTCTTTTGTGCCAAGTTGCTGTAAATTAAGAGAGACAGAGGAGCAAAGATCAAGACAGAAGCATTATAGTTGGGCTAATAATAGAAGTCTGAAATTGTATCCATATCCAAAGAGCCTTGCTTGGATAAACACCATCATTTCAGTCACTTTCAATGCACTGAGTATACTTTTAAAAATAAATTGCACAAAAAAATCCAAAGTAGAAGGCATATAACACATGACATTAACAAAAAGCTTCACATTAAAATATAAATACAGTTTAAGCTTATGAGAACTAAAAGATTTAGTTTGAATTTGACTGCATGTCACATACACTGCTTTACTGATAACTCACTCCCAAATAGCATTCCTCACCCGTCAGTTCAGCCACTTTAGCAGCAACTTTCTCAGCAAAGCCAATCCTTGTGTTCAATCCCGTGCCAACTGCAGTCCCACCAGCTGCCAACTGATACACCCTTGGCATGGTGGATTCAATCCTAGCCACACCATATTTAATTTGTTGCACATAGCCACTAAATTCCTTTGAAAGAAAGAAGGACAAAGTTAAGCAACAAAGACAACAACCAAGACTAAGCATCCAGATTATTCAGATTTTTAACATGATTTGACTAATTCCTTTAAAAACCTGAAGACACTGAACTTCACCCAAATGCTAAATCTAAGCATGTTTTCATTAAGAGGGAAAGTATACATCTATTAAAGGACTTCTCCCATGTTACAAAAAATTACACATTAAACCAATCTTAATATGCAAAAGCATACACATAATGCATCTTTCTCTCACCATTTATCTTAGTTGTGTACTTAGCAGGATCTGATGCCATAATAAATCAGCTCCAAGATTACATTAATGTTCTCAAAGAACAAATAGAGAAATGGATCTTGGGCTTTGCTCACTAAATTTTAGTTAGTAAAAACTCCACCTGAGCATTCTTGGAAAAAGTCCATAAATTCTACCTGCTGTTCTATCAATTCAGTTTAATTCATTACTAAACTACTGTAATATAAGCCATTCCTGACAATATGATAACATTTGCCATTTTTTATATATATATATACACATTTATACACACAAGATTATGTATTGAAATTTTTCAATCACAGTATTTAGTAGTTTTGTGTGTTGGCAAAACATAACTTATATAAATTTACAGATTACAGACAGCTACCTCTTCCCTGCAGTGTCAGTGTAACAGAAAAACTGTGCTGTGCTATCTGATAATGAAACATTATTTTAAAATAATTTATATTTTGCTACTGTTAGAAATAAAATACATATGGAAAAAAATTAATAAAAATTATGATGCATGTATTAGAGTACAGCATATCCAGCAAACTCCAGTACAGACTGAAAATACCTAGGCTGAGATTCAGCCATTTTCCTATATTTTATCCTAAACTATCAATTTAATTTAGGCATCCTTAAGTTTGACTTCAGTTTGAATTTTCCAAAAAAATGCATAGTTTTTAATTTTTTTTTTACCTGCCCAAGTGTAAGTGGAACAGCATCTTGCGTATGAGTGCGCCCTATTTTTATGATTTGGGAAAACTCTTTGGATTTCCCTTCGAGTGCATTCTGTAGCTTCTTTAGTCCAGGTAACAAGACCTCATTAACCTCCTGGGCAGCAGCAATATGCATTGCTGTTGGGAAAGTGTCATTTGAACTCTGTGGAAAAAAAAATCAAGAAATTAATTTACAAGCTTTTCTCACCATTGCTGCTGTAAGATGTACATATGTGGCTTTGTTCCCTTTATCTCATAAACTATTAGAAAATAAACTAAGATTAAGCAACTTAGGTGTATTCCACAAGGTCAGTTCCTTATTGATAAATCAACTTTTTATGACTACACCCTCAGAAAGTTAAATTTAATAGACTGTTCATAACAACCTTGGGACAAAAAAGAGAATTATTATAGTAGTTATGAGAGATGGCTAACAAATGGACAGATGGTTTTAAAAGAGATTTAGGTGACTTTAGAACACATGTGTTGCTTTGATAATATTAAATCCATAGTTCACAGAATACTGAGTAAGCACAAAGGATCAGGACGGGAAACAACCAAGTCAGTGGCTTAATCTTTCCTTCAAGGTAGGTCAAGGAAGTTTAAGAGAGAAGCATAATAAAAATGCTTACCATGATCCAGCTTTTTGAAAATGGACCTATATTTAACATCTTTAAGACTGTAGCAGTGGTTGTCACAAGGCCACCACTGCCTAATATATTATATATGAATTTATCTATCATGAATGAATTCAAAGTTTTTAATCTGAAAAGCTCATACTGTCACTGAAAAACATCTTAAAGTTCATTTGAACTGAAAAAAACAGAAAATTGTAGCCAAAATTGTCCACAAAACTTTTTTTTTTTTTAACCTAAACAGTGGATACAGGAAAATTCAGAATTCACAATTCAAAGACACAAAATTTTGAAATTAATAGCAGTATAAAACAAGTCTAACAACCTGGCTTTTGTTAACATGATCATTCGGATGCACTGGCTTTTTGCTTCCCAGTGTGCCTCCCATTATCTCAATAGCTCTGTTGCTGATGACTTCATTGACATTCATATTGGTTTGAGTTCCAGACCCAGTCTGCCACACCACCAAAGGGAAGTGATCATTTAATTTTCCTTCAGCTACCTATAATGGAAAAAACAGGGAAAAATTGTTCCACTAGGAAAAAAAAACATAAAGCTGAACATTTTATTGCCATAATTAAAATTATGCTCTCCATTATATTTTTAATCTACGTATAGCAATTCGTGAATTTACACTAAAATAATTAAGTAATACCAGATATTAAAAGGGAAAAAAAAAAAAAACTTGTTATGCCTTTTGAAGACTGAATTATGAAATACAGAGATATATAGAATCTGATTTCATGTTCTACAGACATAGACAGAAAATATTTTTAAAAGGTATTTTAGGTTACATCTTCTCTCTGTGTAACTGGACTCTGGTATCTCTCAATAAAGAAATTTCATGCAGGGAAGTTCCAGACCTTTTACACCTGCAGACATTACATTGCTGGCATCAACGAAGCCAGTCTCAAACACCTCCTTCCTGTAAGGCATTCTCATTATTGATCAACATTTTTTGGAGCCTGTTGAATCTTAGACACATTCAGAAAGTTTTCTAAAAATGTGTTTGTAATAGTATCAAAATATGTGCTCGGAAGTATCACCCCCACACATATTAGCCTCAGAAAAACAAAGGAGCTCTTGACACAGCTCTGAGGCTAGACAATCAGATTACCAGGATACACCAGTCCTCCTGGAATCATGCCGTTCAAGAAAGGATCTTCTGTATTTCCCATCCTGTACAGGGCAACGTTCCCACCTCCAAGAGTAACTTGATTCCTCCTTTTATTTCAGTTGTATTAGAAAATTACTTTGGAGGTGAGGGAAAGGGTATCACAGCAGGGGTGTTTTTAGAATACAATAAAGAAAGCCACAAACAACTTTCAGAATTTATGAACCTAAACTAAGGAGCCTGAACCCACCAAAACTTCTAATGCACCTTTAACTAGGGGAATGCTAGAAACCAGAAGAAGAGCCTGGATATATTCTGGAGTTCTCCATAGCTATTGGGTCTTGGGACTTAAGGTGCTACAGCTGGTAGGAGAGGATACGGCTTCTGCCACCACTGGAATATTTTTAAGCTAGTCAGGACAAGAAAACTCTGTTCAAAATGCTTCTACATAAGCATATATGTTGATTTATTCAAAGCAAAACATCTGGTATTATCACACCTAAAATAATGGTCACTCACAACTCTGAACTTGGGTGGCATTCGTCAACATGCATTTGAACATTCTATCATTTCTTTGCATGCCAAGAAAGAAAACAGTAAAATATTATATTACGTAAATGATCTCTGGAGAACAAGATTTACTAACAGGAAATGCTTTCCTCTAACAATCTGAGAAATGCAATCCCCCATCCTCCTGTGAAAAGCTTAACAAAAATACAGTGGCAGTTGCAGTATTTTGAACAGCTCATTCCTACCTCGTTTGCCGCCTGTACAATGGCTTTAGCAATCTTTGGGTCGAGACCATAGTCTTGATTTACCTCAGCAGCTGCTCTCTTCAAGATGCCAAAAGCCCTTATGACTTGAACCTGAGACACAAGGGTAAGTTTAAACACACAATTTCCTTCCCCCAAAGGACATGTCATCAATTTATAGTGTGTGTCTAGTTCTAAACCAAACTGCTTCTGATCTTAAATCCAGCAGCAGGTCCATCAGCCAAACCAGAGAGCAATCAGATCATCTGACCTATGCTCCCACTAACAGTGACATTCACCCAAACAGCCCAGAGGGCAGCACACAGCTGGTTTTGCCAGGCCAGGTATGCTCTGTCTATCAAAAGTTACATGTATTAGAACTGAACTGGTTCCATTTCTAAAACAGACTTTTGAGGGAAAACTGACACATTTCAGTACATGGAGAGTCAGTATATGACAAAGCACGTGCACAGTAATGGCCTATGCACAGCTACGTGTGACAAATGAAGTTTATATCAACTCGTGCTATACTAGACTACAATAACAAACTATATAAATGCTACATCAAATTACTCCATTTGCTTTATCATCTTTGTAAAGATGAAAGACAGATTTCTATTCATCCTGGTTATTAAAAAATAAAGCAACACCATAAAATTATTCAAAAGCAATATTCAATTTATTTAGACACAACAAGAAATACTTCCACCAGAATAATATATTGCCATAAAATTTCTACCTTAAATTAAAATTCAAAGTTGTTCACACTTCCAGTGAAAGCCTAAGAAGCAGGTATTTAGAAGGTATTCACTTTCACATACAAAACATACTCTAGAGAAGAAGGGAATACAGATTTTAATTGCTTACTGGCATCCTTTCTGAAACACCTCCAATCTTGAAGTTCATTGTAGATCTTACAGTCTGGGCACCATAGTATTTGTCACTTGGGACCTTCAGTTCACCAAAGGTATCATATTCTATCCTGAAAGCCTCTTGAGAAGACTACAGAAAAGGGAAAAAAAATCAAACACTGGCAATCGGTATATTCTTTCTGAAAAATGTAGTTAAGAAAAAGAAGGTGGAAAAAAAATACAAAGCCAAGACATGCAGCTAGTCACATGTGTTTCTAATTATATCTTCAAAGCTGAGACATTTTTCTAGTTTGAGCAGCTGTCTCACCAAAAGTCACAACTACAAAGCATGTACCATTGTTGTGTTCCACCGCAGCGAGGGGCACAACAACGCCCCCGGGCCCCGGAGGCTCAGACACCAGGCAGCCACCGACCACCAACAGGGAAAGGAGGGCAACAGGACAGGTCTTGGTTTACCAAAATCCAGGACCCTTTATTATGACAGGGACCAAGACAAGAAATGAGGGGGTAGGGTCATGGGTTTTATATGGGTGGAGTTTAGGGTCGAGGTCCAAGAGTAAGAGGAGCGGGGGTCTCCAAAGGCGTGGATCAAGGAAGACAACCAATGCAAAAACCTAAGGCAGGAACATTGCAGTAGAATTTAAACCAGTGAGGGTACAGGAAAAGAACATTCTGGGGCCATTCCTCATTTGACAAAATAGAGTGGAGTGTCTTTTCCCAAGCTTGTGGGGGCATACCCCACAGGGTGGAGGGGTGGAATCTTCTTTAAACCATGCCCTTTGCCCGATGCTGTCTGGGTAGAATCACTGCCTCCTGGGGCGGGGGCACTCCACAACACCTCCTTTTTTATTTCTTTTAGAAACATGGAATAATCTTTAAGTTAGGGCCCTAGAATAGTCTTACATTACTTAATACTTATGGGATAACTTATAGAGGGATTACGACAACTCATAAAGGAGCTCCCAGAGACATAATAATGAACAGTAAAATACAATTAACATAACGACAATTATAGAACTAATAATTTTAGCTAAACTTGTAACAACAAACAACCTCAATGGGAAGATTAAACCTGAAAGGGACACACATAAGAAATTAATTTTGACATATGTAAGAAGTAGAAGGTATAGGTAAAAGTAAGTTTAATGTAACAATTAATGCAACACTTAATTAAAGCCTTCTCTTTCATCCCTCTGCTCTCAACTTAATACCCTTATTCTTAGTAAACCACTCCTTTTCCTTTTTGCTCACTCTCTCAGTGTCCCCCTTTTCTTTTTCCTTCTTTCTCCTCCCTTTCTCTTCCCTTTAACAGTCTTTCAAGTATTCTTGACACCCCTCCTGATACATATCTACTATACCTATAGGTATAGTATATCTATAGATATAGTATATCTACTATACCTATAGGTATAGTAGATATACTATATCTAGGTGAATTTTCTGTAATATTTATGTATGGTAACATTTCTATGTCATGTCACTTAGCATCTGTTATTATCTAACATAGGCATGGCTAAATTAATTTTAGCTAACAGTAATTCTTTACTTTTTGTAGAATAGCTCAATAATTTGTGATGATGTGATCACATTCATATGTAGTTCTACAAATATTATGGAATTGAGAGGAAGTAAGAACAGTTTACTCTTCCTCTTCCCACACCTTGGTCAGCAAAGTCCCAATTTTCTGTGAGAAAGGTATTCATCCTTTCCCAGGAGAGGAAATTATCTTCTTTCAGAGTCCTCAGGAAGGGGGAGAAGTCTTTTTTATTTCTTTATCATGGATAGAGTAAAGCAATCTCAGTCCTGTAGGCAGGGAATACATATTTACAATGCTGGGTTCCTGACATAACCACAACTCTCAAGGGTGAGTCCTTGGGAAACAAATCTCTTATCAATAGAGTCAAGTCAGTTTTGCAGCGCAGTGAAAGAAGAAAATCAAATGCAAGGAACTAACAAGAAAAGCAGAGGATACAAACAGAAACACTGCTGTGCCACCATGATTCATTGACAGCCTGAGGTCTTTGTGTAGATTTGGTTCTTTCATCCCCAAAATGTGTATTACTGGAAACAGTTAAAAGGCAATAAAGTTGACAAAAGGTAGGGAACACCTTTCTTAAGACAAGTGACTTCTTTGTTCAGAAAAGAATATAACCTGGGGATTGAAGGAAAACTGAGGTGTAAACTGTATGAACTGCTCACTGTCTCTTCCAATACAAGACACAGGAGCCCAAACATGCTTGTAGGAGTCATGTTCAAAGTAAGGGAAAAGGGAGCAGCTCTTCACACAAGTCACAGACTGACAAAACTCCTTGCCAGCTGACGCTGAGGATGCAAGAAGCCCACAAGACTTCAGGAAAGATGAGATCTTTCTTCAGAAGAAAGATCTTAACTGGGTTATTACACAGACAAACCACAAACTCAGGAAACTCCCTGATGTGAAAATCATAGAAACATTAAGGTGGGAAAAGTCCTCCAAGATCATCAAGTCCAACCTCTGACCAAACATCACCATGTCAACTAAACCAAAGCACTAAGTGCCACATCCACTTATTTCATAAACAATTCCAGGGATGGTGATTCCACCACTTCCTGGGCAGCCTGTTCAAATATCTGATCACCCTTCCAATGAACAACTTCTTCCTGATGTCCAACATCAACCTTCCCGGGGGTGCAGCCTGAGGCCATTTCCTCTCATCTTGGGAGATGAGGCCAGCCCCCACCTAGCTACAGCCTCCTTTCAAGACTTGTAGAGAGTGATAAGGTCCCCCCAAGACCCCATTTCTCCACATTAAACACCCCCAGCTCCCTCAGCTGCTCCTCACAGGACTTGTGCTCCTCACCCTTCACCAGCTTTATTGCCCTTCTCTGGACTCACTCCAGCACCTCAATGTCCTTCCAGAACTGAGAGGCCCAGAACTGGACACAGGACTCGAGATGCGGCCTCAGCAGTGCTGAATACATAAAGAGTTTGGGTCAGAAAATGGGGAAAGCATAATCTATGTTCACACAGTTCTTACTCCTCCTTAGGAGTCCACTTCTGAACTGTTCCTCTCCCTTCTTTGTTCATTTTACTTGCTCCTTCTTTAGTGGGTCTCAGTGTTCTTGGACAGAAGCACAGCTGGGTATTGGCCAGAACATCCTCTCCAGCTGCCCTGACCTTCTGCCTGCCCAGGTTTGCATCACCATGGATGGTAAGCTGCAGCAGAAAGAGGGAAGTGTCCCAGCCTCTTCATGGTCCTAAGCATCATTCCCAGCCAGATGGAGACACTCTGCCATCAGGTACCATCGGTCACATACCAGAGACACCAGCCCTGCTCACTTTGAGTACTTCAGAGGAGGTGGTGCCTGTGAACTGAAAGAAACTGCAGCCCAGTCCACAACAAGGGTTAGCTCTCACATGGCTATCCTGCCCCTCACATCTTGGGTTTTGGCTGATGCTCTCCCAGGCACTGACTCCTCAAGAACAGAAAGCTTACAGTGGAAGAGTAAGTCATTGCTATGTTCTTTAATCCTCTTTGTCCTGCTTGAGTCATTTACAGGCTAACAATAAACAGAATACAGTAAATGCTTCTTTAGTATATCACTACCAAAAATGTTTAATTGGGATGCTTGTGGGTCTTACCGTACGTGTGCACACATTAAAATTCCATCAGTCGGGATCACTGACTCACTGTCTTCAAAATCCCTGCTTTTGACATTTGGACACCTTGTGAAAGCACACAATGCAAAGCTTTCACAGAGCTGGATAAGCAGAACCCATTCAGCTCCAAGCCCAACTCTTGATATCATAAGTAGTTTAATAACTGAAAGTATTCACCCTCAAACAATATAAAAAGTTAAACTACCTGTAACCTTTTAGACAAAAAAAGCTAGCAGTTGCACAACTGATTCCTCAAAGTTACATAATTCCAATGTCAACAATGGTGAAACAAAGATAAATATGATCAGTACATCCTCAAGCAAGTACCTTTCAACAATGAAATCATTATTAAAAGAAAAAAAAAACAACTTTCCTAGCCAATTCCATGCTCATAAATTCCAATGAAGTTAACAGGGCAAGGTGCTTTAAGAATAATGTCATTTGCTGATTCCTATTATAACGGGTGCCATTAGGCAAAAAAGCAAAGTGATATTCTTCATGCAGACTGAAGGAACTGAGCTGCAGCATTTCTCTCAGCCTGCAGCAGGCACTGCCTGAGCGTGCCTGTAACAAACACGATTCCCTTGCTCCTCGGCCAGAATTCAACCTCTTGAGCAGCTTTATGAGCTGAAGATCCCAGGTCCTGTATGTAAAGCTGTTTCTGAAGTCACCCCCTGACCCAGAGGACCAGCTGTAAAATGGTGCATCAGTGCACACTCCATCAACCCTCTACTCCCCCATCCCTGGGCCTCAGGAGAAGCCAAAAGGAGACGTGAAAACTCCGCCAGTAGCTTAGGCGAACTCCTGTGTGCACCTAATTTCTAACCTAGCTACAAGCAAGGCTCTGCTCACAATTATTATTTATCACATTTACAAAACTTTTTTATTTCCTTAGAAGGCCTGACAAGGTGTGGTCAGCCGTCCAAAATCCCTAGTACCCGAACACAGTCCAAAGCTTACAGTTAGGCAAACAGAAGTGTACTTTTGCCTTGTTGCAGGGAACTGATCAGAACTGATTGCACCATAACACACCAGAGATACTCAAACAGCAGAAGTGCTGCAATAATGCTTCCTGTGGAAAATCACATTCTCATTTATGGATGTGCAACTTTTGGGTATAAGTATTTCAACTCAAAGAAAAATCAATTTTAGCATGTCAAAAGCAGTCTTTTGAGGCCATCAGCATGTGCAATTTATGTTTTACTGCTCTCCATTAACAGATGAAGAATGTTTCCATTTTTAAGCATCGTCTCTCTTTTACAACATAATTTGAATCACAAATTCTGAAATTTACGCTTTAGAACCCAAACCCAAATATTTTACAATGTTCAGCTACAGAAGGACCATATGACAATTCCATTTACAACATCTTGTGCAATTTAGCTCTAAGTAAAGGCAACACAATGAACATACCAGGACCACATGAATATTTGGCTGTATCTACATACACAATGTGTTTGAAAACAACTCTTGCTACTGAGAAAATCTCTACAAACATCAAAAAAGCGATGGCTTGGGTTTGTTGGGTGGCTGGTTTTTTTAATTTAAATACTAGTTAGTACATCTTTTGGTGGTTTCCCTTTTACATAAAAACATAGAGAACTTCTCCTGTAAGAATTCAACAGCTGCTTGACTTCCAAGTTCACTGAGGGATGTTTTAAGTAGTGTTGTTATTTAAACTCCAGGAACTCACAACACACAAAGGACCGGTCACCTTTCTGACCTGCAAAGAGCAAAACACATCTCATTCTTGTAAGACTGCAGACCAGACTCATAAATACCAGGCTTTCAGCAAATGAATGAAGGCCACGACTTATAATGTTTTTCTCAGACGATGCTAAATGGCAAAACAGAAAAAGGGAACCATCCAAAAGGCCAGTGGTTTGAGTTACATATTCTGCTCTGACACCAGTTTTCTTATATAGTTGTTTCACCCACCATTAAGTTTTTTTTCACTCACTGGAAAGCTTATTTTATTAAATGCTACTTTTTACACCTTCATCAATATTACAGACTGGAAACTGCTGTTCTAGATAAATTTATTAACTAATTTAGTAAACTAAGGAATGCAATAAAATCCTTAACACACCACCTTCTGCTGAAATTCTTCTCACAGTCTACATTACCTCATTTTAAGGAGTGAACTCACAAAGATACACCTGAGACTAAGGATTCCATGCAACATCCAACGTGTTAGAACTGAGATGTCAACTTCTGTATCCAAATAGCGTTTCTGTTTCTATGCTGAACCGCATGCAGCAACCAAGTTCTACTGAGCTAGACAATCAACTGATTATACATTAATATCCCCTGATGATGCCTGCTGGAAGTACCGGGCAGTTTTCAGCTGAAATCTCCCTAGTTTTCCAGGCAGCCCCAAAGCTATTCCAGTGACGAATATTTCCATTCCTGTGAGGATACAGCTTTTTATTATTTGCCCCTCAACAGCTCCAAGAAAGCGCCTAAAATTCCTGTGGAAGCAGCTGCGGCACAGTGCGGCTCTGTGAAGCGGGTCCCGCACCAACACCTTTTCTGGCCGGCAGGATGCCCGCCCTGCCCAGCCACACTGCGGCGGCTCAGGGCCGTGCTCGGGGCGTGGATCTCACCGGGGCAGCGCCACGGGAGAGCTGCGCGCTGCACATCCCGGCCGGGCCGGGCCGGGCCGCAGGAAGGATGCGGGAAATGGCCGCAAAAGTCAGGCAGAGGATGGCGGATTCGTCTTCCCGGTGCCGGCGCGGTCCCGATGGAGCAACACACGGATTTAAAGCCCCGACGCAGCCGGCGGCCGCCGCTCCCCCTGTCGCCGCCCGTTCCTCGCTCCGTGCGGGGCGGGGGCGGAGCGAGGGCGGCGGCGGCCGGCGGTGGCACTTAGAGGTCACGGCTCCCCGCTCCCCTCCCTGGGCTCACCATGGCGGCGCGGGGCGGCGCCGGGATCCAGCGGCCGGGGATGGCGGGAGGCAGCGGGGGCGGCGGGCAGGAGAGGAGGAGACGAGCAGAGCGGCCGAGGCGGCGGCAGGCGCGGAGTGAGCGATGCATGGTGGCGGGGGCCGGCAGCACCGCGGGGGCGGGAGGCGCGGCGGGACCGCCCCGGACGAGCGTCACGGTGCCGGCGGCGCCCGGCCCCGGAGGCTCCGCCGCGCCAATCGACGGCCGCTGGAGCAGCGGCGGGCGCTGAGTGCGAGCCCGGGGCGGGTCTGCCCGGCCTGGGAAAACTCGCCTGCCCCGGGCGAAGGGCAGCGGAAAAAGCGCTGTAGTAGCGATTTCTCCACGAGGGCGGGGAGAAAAGTAAGAGCTTGTTCTGCCTTACGGTCGCCTTTTCAAAGGCTTAGGAAACCTTATTCGCTCCTTCCTAATGGCAGTCAAGGCTCCTTTTATAAAAAAAGCCAAGTCGAGGTGCAGCCCCCTCCTTACTTCCTGCCCAAGAAGGCAGAGAGCTCCGACGTGCTACATCTCTCCCTGCTGCAAAATGCAGAAATCCTTCGAGAGTGAAAGAAGATATATTCCATTTTTTCACCCACCAGCAACAATATTCCAGCATTGTGCATTTTCCAACATTCTGGTTTTTTTTCCCCAAGAGCAGCCAACATTCAGCTGTTACGGAAACAATTTTTTTGTCTAACATGGAGAATGCTTCATTCCATTGCAACCTGCATAGGTACCCTTCAGTCCTACAAGAACTGTGTTATTCACAGAAATGCTGCCAGAAACTGCTTTACTAATGCCTTACAAGTTACATCCTGGCACTAAAAACATACTGAATTTGAGTCTTGTAAGCTTTAATAAAGCTGTAATATTTAGGCAAGTCTTCTGCCCCTTGGCTCCTCTGAGAAGAGACGGTCTAGGAAATACGCAGGTCATGCCATTAAAATGGCTTCAGAAGTTCCAGAGACAATAAAGACTGTCTAATAATATTACTATCTATATTATTCTGTATCAGAGGAAGTGAGTGAAAGTCTCTTTTTTCAGTCAATAAAACAGTAGGACAATACAAAGTTATAACTGCTACTATAACATCATCTTCTTCAAGTATTACTTACAGCCAGAAACTAAGATGCTTAAGTCCCCACATCACAAAATTCAGCATCTCCATCTTGTCTAAAACTATTGCAAGGAATAGCTGGGGTTGGAAGGGATCTCTGGAGGTCCCCCTGTGCTAGGAGGTTCACCTGGAGCAGGCTGCACAAGATGACATCTGGGCAGGCTTTTAGTATCTCCCGAGGAGATTCCACAACCGTTTTGGGCAGCCTGTTCCAGTGCTCCACCACTCTCAAAGTAAAGATCATCCTCTTCATAATTAGATGGAAATTCCTGTGCTTCAGTTTGTGCCCACTTGCCCCTTCTCCTGTCACTGAGCACACTTCTTGCTCTTGAAATATGGAAATAACTACACATTCACAATAAGAGCATTGCAATAATACACAGATCAGAATATTCAAACAAATACAAGACTTGTAATTACTTTATTTAGACACATTTTGTGTTTTCGCTGTCCCTTTTGACAGATGAGTGGAAGAACATAAGCTGTTCTGCATTCCACTTTTAATAAATGTACAGTAAGCCACAGCAGGATACAAGCTGGAGAAAGGTTTTGTCAGCATTTTCCATTCATTCCTAAGTGAATTTTGGTTTGCTTGTGCTATGCTTATGTACACTGGCCCCTCTGGGAGAGGGCTTCAAGTGAGATGGAAGCTGCTAATATGAGCGGATCGCTGGTGGGACTGTCTGGCAATCTTCCTCATTCAAAGTCTTGTCAATCACTGGTCTGTACTTCAAGGTAACCTAAAACAAAAGGGAACAAAGAAGTTCAGGACAACAAGATTAGAGAATGAGATCCAAAAAACCCCAAAAGTTAAGATTTTTATAGGGTCAGAATTCAGTTCTATCTTTGAAATACCATAAATCTGGTTCTACTAAACACCCAACAACACATTTTGTCACCATTAGAAGAAAAAAGCTTTTGAGTTAGCCTGACATAAGGGGAAACACAATTCCAACTCGAATAGCAAAGTCACTTCCCAAAGATCAACAGTGCAGGATTATCACAATTTCCAAGGCTGTTTATGAGAACAGCTGTTAAAAGCAAAAAAGATCCTCAAGCACTATGCTCAAAGTACCTTCCCAGTTGGGATATCCACATATGACAGGGTGTGCTTTCTCCAGTGCTCCTCAAATGGCTTCCGCTGTTGGCCTTGGAGTGGCTTAGAGTAGTCAAACTCATCCACCCGTAACTAGGGAGAAAATTATATTAGTACAGACCAGAAGCTGTATGTGCAAACCACTTTACAAACACGAGGTTAGCTGCATTTCAGTTACACCTGTAACCCAGCATGTCTCTGAACGCACAGCAAGCTTTCTCTTAACACTGCCCGTGTCCAGTTTGAAATGCTCAGGCTTAACAAGGGCTCTAAGGTAACTTTCCTTGCATAGGACAATTATTCTGTTTATGCATCCTTACATCCTGTTTATGCATCCGTGACATTATTACTATAGTCCTGGTTTAGAGGTCTCTAAGCACTCAGATGTGCACATGGAACAACTCTTCTCAAGATCATTCCCAGTGTTCTATGTATTGGTCCTTTTATGAATAACAAATAAGAGACAGAGCATAACAAATAGGACCCCAAAAAAATACTACACTAATCTTAACACTGAAGACTGTACTTTGAAGATGTTACAACTTTAAAATAATCCATCTGAGGACACATAACAAGGAGATTCAATCCTACATTCAGGTCACAGAAAACATTCATACCTTATAATCCTCTCTGGCATGGGCACCTCGGGACTCTTTGCGAGCCTCAGCACCGTAAATGGTTTGTAGAGCACAAAGCATCAGGTTCTGCAGTTCGAGCGTCTCCACCAAGTCAGTGTTCCACACAATGCCTGGTGAAATATTAAAATACTATGGAAGATAGTCTACAAACAAGAGTGAGTGAACGCACCTTTGGTGAGTGAGTTGCACTTAAATAACCAAGTTCTCTTAAAATATACCACAGGACATGGCAGTATCTGTCTGCATTGTGATCTGCTCAGCTGGAGAAATGAAAACCGAGTGCTCAGCCTACAAATAGTCTTGCTACCTCTCTGCAACTCCCACCTTTCAGAAGATTCTGACAAAGTTCATCATTCATCTTAGTATTTGGACAACTTCACATCATGTTCTGAGGGCAGTTTGTACCCTACACATTTAAATCCAATTTCAGTCTCTGCTTCTTTGAAAGATTTTTCAACCAGAAAACAACTGCAAAGGTCAAGTATTTTACCTGATTTCCATGTTTAGTAAGTAGGGCTCTACAAAATATTTTGAAATATTCAAAATGGTCAAAATCTTCAGCCAAAAATTCAAGAAACACGTTAGGTTTACAGAAAAAAAACCAAAAAAAACAATGAAAAACAAAGCCACCAACACTCTTCCTGGAGTACTCTGAACAAGGTGTGTTCTTTACTATCAAATTACCTCTGTCAAAAGTCTTCAGATGAGCCAGATCACCATAAATCTGGCTAAGTTTCTCACAGCCTTCTTGGAGTACAGAACCAGTACGAAATACAGCAGCATGGTTTTGCATTGCCTGCAACACAGTAAAACAAAATCAGTTTGATATGCTGCATATGAAAGCATAACTTCCTTAGCTCCAGAAGAGCTTGATACAGAGCTGTTCTGAGTTCAAACTTGTCTGCAGCCTGAAAAACACCACATTCTTCCATTCACCCCAAACAACTGAAACCCCACTCTGTTATACAGCAGGTAAACTACACAAGGGAATGACCATGAAGGGAAGAAGGAATTAACAAGTGATATAACCTTTGCTGCACACACAATCTTCTCACACACTTTTTCTTCTGCATGGCAAATCCTGAAGTGCATTTTGCCAAGTCACCAAACCCCAGTTGTTTGCAGCTTGTCCCACCCTATCCCTGAGAGTTTCCCCAGGCTTACCTTCTGCATGTTAAGTCGCAATTCTGAAGTTCTTATGCTTCCATTAGCAAACCTTAACTTGTCAAGATTAGCAACTGACTCTTCACCAGCATTTGGTTTAATGGGGGGAACTGGTTCTCCTAATAAGAAAATTTCAGTAAGTTTGGTAGTCAGGCTTGGGTTTGGTTTCTGGCAGTTTCAGAGACTATCAATTACTAAAAATCAGATTTAAGTAAAGCATAATCTGTTTTCTTCCTCTGAGGTGCACACTAAGTGTAACTTTCCTGAAGTCACACCAATTGTATCCATATATTTAAAGCTATCAGTGGAATATGAATCCTATTCTTTCCTACAACAATTAATAAAGATTTTACAGGTTTCGCAAAATTCTGCTGTTCATTCCTTCGAAGCAGCAATTGATGAAAATTCTTCTAAACTATGGAATAAGCCCGTGGTCCGTACCACCTACTGCTTTGCTTTCCTCATCTCCTCACTC
The DNA here is from genome assembly GCF_026979565.1 of Vidua chalybeata. Lineage (NCBI taxonomy): Eukaryota > Metazoa > Chordata > Aves > Passeriformes > Viduidae > Vidua > Vidua chalybeata. Next base: position 89,044,133 of record NC_071530.1, read on the forward strand.
CCAAACCTCCTACCTTTTCTTGGATGTGTAAGGGACCAGGAGCAGTCAATAAGCCTGGCAGACATGAGCTCTGCATCTTGCCTCTAATACTGGAAGGTACATGTTACTGGGCAACAAAGCAGACACAGCATCTTACCAGCACAGTTCATCTCACATATAGCTTTGCATTCAGAATAATAAACCCCCTTCTACAATTTATAACTCTAAAGAGCCACAGAAAGATTCAAAAAAATGTTGGCACAAAGCTGGACCAAATAGGCACCACAAGATCTAGGCTGATTCCATGAGGAATCATCAGTCTCAGCAGTTGGTGCAGTTTGGACATTAAGCAGTAAGAAAACAGATGACTATTTATGGACTCTAGCTGCTCTGGTAATGTAACTGCCATGTCCAGTATTTTGTTGGGGATTAGAAGGGAGGGCTTGCTTCTTTGTTTTCTCAGGTCAATAATTGTTGCTGAACCAGATTATTTTAAAATACGTAAGATTCAGCAGTGAGAATACAGTGAATGAGACATTGCAATTTTTAGTATCTCTCTCTCACCACTTGCACATCAGTTCTTACAAATGTATCAGCAAGGTGGCAGCAAATTCCACTTTACTGAAGTGCCAAGTGTAAAACAGATTACATTTTGATGTAGAAGATGGTGCAGTATGTAGAAAATACAGTCTTCACATTCAATAGTCTGTGTTAATTTGTCAAAATTCCTAACTGCTCTTGCCAATAGCATTGGCTCAATTCTAGTTTTCAAAGGATCGATTACAAAGCAAATAGTAACATCATAACATTTGCCTGGCACAGAACACGCCTACCAAAAGCATAAACACCAGTTTCTTCCTTTTCAAACAAGTAAGAGCCTATGAGTATCATTCTAAATTTGAATCAGGTAGCAACAACTCGTCGTTGGGCAGAAATTACATCATGAAGGCAAATGTCTAGAAAACTGAGACTTACCAGGCTTGCATGTATTTGCAATAGTGAGGGCACAAGCACGACCGAAGACCACCAAATCCAGAAGGGAGTTTGCTCCAAGTCGATTTGCACCATGGACAGATGCAGAGGCCGCTTCCCCACAGGCGTACAACCCGGGCACCACCTTATCCTCACCATTCACGTGTGTGATCACCTGACATGGCACACACTCCATTAATACTCAGCCACTGAAAACACTCTGAAACAGTGCTAACCTCCTTACTTGCAAAGGCCACGTGCATGTAAGGATGGAACACAGCAACCTGAAGTTTCTTCCAGCTCTCAACACAGAATTATCTTAGCTCTAAAGGGCAAGTAGAAATGCAAATACATACATTTACATCAGTATGTAAATGCAGACAGGACTAAACGCCAAGATTTCCTTATATATTCTTATGATGAGTGCATAGTTCTGCTTCACCACAATTCTGCAGCAAGTCAGAAACGCACAGGAATAAAGTCTAATCTGCACATGCTTCTAAGGCAAAATTTTACATTGAAATTTAACAAGTACATGAAGAGATAAATTCAGTTGACACCATCACAGATTTCCAACTAGTGTCAGTTGGAGGATCTGCTTTAGTGTTTACATTACATGAACTACAGAGGAATAATACACATTAATCCATGCTACAGAATGCAACAGAGCCCTACTTTGATCTATGTTCAATTATATTATCCTCAGCTTAATTAACACAGAATTGTTGTCAGACCTGCCAGTAGCTTCATTTTAGATGTTTCTTGGAATTCCCATCTCAAGATGGACTGGAACATGGTTATGAAGTTATTTTAAAAAACCTAAAAGATTGTGTGTTTTAAGTACTCTGACATCATTATTATTATTTAAAATAGTATTAACCATCCTTACATTTATGAAAAACATTCTTACTGCTTTTCTATTTGGAAAGTAATTTCTTAGTTTGATGATGAAAATACAGCCCAAAAGTGACGTGTATTCCTCACCTGGCCTTTGTAGTTAGTAGGAATACCTCCCATATTATAATGCACAGTAGGCAGGACAGGGATAGGCTCTTTAGTGACATCAACTCCAGCGAATATCATGGCTGTTTCGGAAATCCCTGGGAGACGGGTTGCCAGCTGCTGTGGTGGCAAGTGGTGCAACTGCAAGTACACGTGGTCTTTTTCAGGACCACAGCCCCTAGCAAAAATAAAATCAACACTGGAATACATAACAGCAATTAACAAACACTAGTATCATTTCTAATCCAGTTTGTTTCATTTGTGAAAATAAATAAAGGTTATTTTTCAAATGTTATCTGACAAAAATTAATATCTAGCATATTTAATAAGACTGTGGTACTTGGCTGAATTGAGGCCATTTTTCAACTCCCAGCTTTCTTTTCACAGTAATTCACATTATTTAAGACTTTCAATTATTACATCTCTGCAGAAATATGTAAAACGTGGTAATTAGTCAAGACAACAGAGCACCAAATTATTTTGTTTGCAGTAAGAGCATATACATTAAACTTGTTTGAGCAACTGAATTCAAACAGGAGACTCTGAACATCATCTGTTCCCTGTCAGTATCATTAGGAATTTACAAGAAAGATTTCTGCCTTATACACAGAGATTAGCATAACAGTCATTAAAGCTCACTCTCATGAATTACCATGTGCTCATCAAAGGAACTATTGCACTTCACAGTCTAGCATGATTACGAGCTCATTCAGCAGCTTTGTTAAGAGCATTTAACTGACCTTCCCTCACGGATTTCTATGGTCATAGAACGAGACACTACATCCCTGGAAGCCAGATCCTTAGCAACAGGTGCGTATCTCTCCATGAATCTTTCACCTTGACTGTTGATCAGAATACCTCCCTCTCCACGACATCCTTCTGTGATAAGGCAGCCAGCCCCATAGATACCTGTTCAAGAACGAAAATGCCATCAAAGGAGATTTCACCACACAGCTTCACAGTCAGGATGAACCAGTGTTCATAATAAACAAGGTCTTCTGAAAATAATCAGAGGTGCAGATTTTATTCCACCCTAATCAAACCTCAAGGAATTGCCCCTCAAGTGTTGTTATTCCTTTTAAACACTCTTTCCAAAAGGTAAGCAAGTTGATTTGAAACACCCACAGTATTTCAAATATTAAAACTGGAAGTGATCTGCACCTATCAACACATCAGGAGAATTTTATTAAGACCTTGCAGACCTTCAGCAATTATTTTAAGATGTTTAATAAACCAAAAGTTAATTATTTCAAGGTCCATTTCTCATTTTTGTTCCCTCTTCTGTGCTGAAGCAGTACAGGATGGCTTCAAATCCTGTGGAATTTAAAAGCTTACTTGGTATCCTTTTCCTTTAGAGAAGGAAGGCCTGTCTGTTATTCTGCAGCATTGGTGATCACAGACAACAAAAATGCAAACTAACTCATGCACTTGATAATTATCTTAAAAGCTACAGAATTATCATACAAGCAGTGAAGCTTCTTTAACTAGAAAAACTTTAAGTCAAAGGAACATTGGATCTCTATGATATAGCAGTAACACTAAAATTATGCAAACCATTTACAAAAATCGTGTCATGAGTTAAAATGAAGCATTTCATTAGCTACAAATCTAGTTTGGGATCATTGTTATCCACAGTTCAGATACTGATCACGTGCTAGAAAACCACAGTTCTCTATTTATACACCTTAACTTCAACTACCCCACTTCATTGAAGATGCTAGTATCTAATTCCCTAACATTTGCACCTATCCCATTACTCTTGTATCTAATACCAAACCCCTTAAAATATTAAGGACAATGGAAATATAAGTTTAAGAGGTACTTTCAGCTTGTAATTCATAAAACTTCTTACTTAGCATTGTAAGGACAGCACCTCAAAATATTAAACTGCTCTTTAAATTAGAACAGCTGAGACCTTTCTCACATTATATGTCTTATTCTCAAATTTAACAACAGCAGCTCCAGACAAGTTTAAACACACGTCACTCAAAAACAACTACTCAAATGCCACAGAAAAGGGCAGTGTTGTCATCACACTTGAGATGACAACATTCCAGTGACCTGTCACTACTGGAGTCCAACAGGGCTTTGTCTTAGGTCCTGTGCTCTTCATAAATGACTTGGACACAGGATTATAAAGGTTACTGAACAAGTTTGCAGATAATGCAAAACGGGGAGGAGCTGTTGATTCCCTCAGAGGCAGGGAGGCCCTGCAGAGAGACCCCAACAAATTAAGAGGGCTGGGCAATCACCAACTGTATGAAGTACAGGGAACATGCTGGATTCTGCACCCTGGATAGAGCAACCCTGGATGTACTGACAGACTGGGGAATGAGCTGCTGGAGAGCAGTGCCATGGAAAGGGACCTGGGGTTCCTGATCAATGGCAAATTGACCATGAGTCAGCAGTGCCCTGGCATCCAGGAGGGCCGAGTGTGTCCTGGAGGGCATCAGGCACAGCATCACCAGCCAGGCAAGGGAGAGGATTGTCCCACTCTGCTCTGCACTGGGGCAGCCTCACCTCGAGTGCTGGGGGCAGTTTTGGGTGCCACAATATAACAAAGACATTAAGCAATTAGAGAGCATCTAAAGGAGTGCAACAAGGATGGTGAAGGGTCTTGAGGGGAAGCTGAATGAGAAGCAGCTGAGGTCACTTGGTCTGTCCAGCCTGGAGGAGACTGAAGGGAGATCTCAATGCAGTCTGCAACTTCCTTGTGAGGGGAAGAGGAGGGGCAGACACTGATCTCTTCTCTGTGGTGACCAGTGACAGGACCCAAGGGAAATGGCCTCAAGTTGTGTCAGGGGAGGTTTAGGTTGGATATTAGAGCAAGGTTTTTCACCCAGAGGGTGGCTGAGCACAGGAACAGGCTCCCCAGGGGAGTGGTTACAGGACCAAGCCAGATAAAGTTCAAGAAGTGTTTGGACACTGCTCTCAGGCAGTGTCACACATGGTGTGACTCTTGGGGTGTCCTGTGCAGGGCCAAGAGTTGGACTCGAAGAACCTGATGGATCCCTTCAAACTCAGCATACTGTGTAATTCTGTGACATTTTAAAACAACATAAAAATCTGTTAAATTCATTAAAAATAATGCTGTAAGCTTCATATATATATATAATATATATATTTTATATATCTTTTTATATATTTATATGTTATTTATATATATATATATATATATAAAATAACGATGTAAGTTTCATATTTGGTACCTGTAGGGTGAAACTGCACAAATTCTAAGTCCTGGCAAGGGAGCCCAGCTCGTGTGACCATGGCAGTGCCGTCACCAGTACTGGTATGAGCAGATGTGCAGCTGAAGTAAGTGCGGCCGTATCCACTGCAGAACACAAAAGTTAACAGAATTAATAGGAAGAAAAAGTAAAACATCACTACAACATACCTCTATGCTGTTTGCACAACAGTGGAAAGGGTTTATAAGAAAAGTGCTTAAGTTTTACCATCTCCTGTACTATTTTCAATCAAAAGAAAACAAAACTGGTTTAGCCCAGTTTTGTTCAACCATACTTGAAAAATGGCTGGCAACAGAAGGTTGAAGAAAAAGAAAACCAATTCCAAAGCAGGATTGTTAGGTTAATATCAGAAGCCTTTCTTTCAGAAAAAAAAAAAAGTTAATTCAGAAAGTTCTCTCAATTCAGACCATTCCGTTTCATTTGAACTATCACTAGCAGTTTTATAAAAAATACCATATAATGATGGTTTCGATTGCCCATATGGTCATGGTTTTATATTCTTAGATTTAAAAACTTAGGTGTCCGTGTATTAAACATGGATTATTATGCTGCAAACATCTAGGTTAGCCTTCAATATTATTGAGAACAGCCAATCACCCCAATTTCAGGACAAACTCTCAAAAGAAATAGCAATATACATATTCCATGTACCTCAAAGTACACAAGCATGAAAAACACATGAGAAAGACAAATTATGTAGGCAACCTTTTATAAATTTATTTTTAAGTGTATCTTTCACAGATACATTTATAAATATTTTTCATATTGAGATAGGAGAGAGCCATAAGAAGCAAAAGACTAACGCAAATAGCATTCTAATAAACATACACAAACTTTACAACCAAGTAAAGTAACACTCATATTATGATAATTTTATCCTAGAACAGTTAGAATTACAGTGGCAGTATCTTAATGAAATAGAGTCTCTGGAATTTTGACAAAAGCTGTTTCCTACAGGAAGTTCAGAACTCTACAGACAGACATGTTGGCAGCATTACAACAATGTCTGTTTTAAACAGCATTTTTTAAAAAATCAAAGACCATCTGATTCATATATATTACTCTTACACATTCTTACTTTATGTAATTTTTCTAGAATTCAAAGTTAGTCATACCAAATTTATACTTGGTCACAAAATTAGCATGTGCCTTCTTTCAGAGGGAATGAGAGAATTCAGTTATATTCCTCTTAGTGCGGGGGGAATGAACCTATAAATTATGTTCTGTCAGTCAATGTATCTTTTCCACACTGTGGATCCAAACACACATAAAAGCATACAAACTTCCAGCTGGTAACACTCCCAAGTTTTGGACCTTCATCACAAATGTTACCTTACCCAGTGGCAATGACCGTGTTCTTTGCTCTAAAACGATGTATGGTTCCATCTTCAATGCAGAGGGCAATAACACCATGGCATTCTCCATTCTCCATAAGTAAGTCCAAGGCAAAGTATTCAACAAAGTAGCTTGTATCATATCGTAGAGACTGGAGGAAAATTACAAAAGGAACTATTACTGAAGTAACCTCTCTTCAAAACTGTCAATGCACATGGGCTGTATCAGAATAAAAACATCCCCACCAACTCTCAGGGAAGAGTGCTTCCTCATAGCTATTTATTAAAGAACTTGCAAATTAATCCATTCTAGCTTTTAAAGATACAAGTAGCAGCAAAAGCACTTAATTCTGAGCAGTCAGGAGCTAGGCAGCAGGACCTGTCAATTCAGTGTACATTTGGCAACACGTTAGCCAGCTGCAGTGCTCCATACATGTAGAAGCACGCTGTGCTTAAGCCCTCCCAGAGAAATGAGAAACACCTCCTGGAGCCAAATAAACCAGCAGGAGCAGCAGGCACTGAGTCAAGCATTCTTTCATGCCCTCAGGGATCAGAGGAGCATTTGTATTGCAGCAGCAATACAAAACAGCAATACAACACTGCAAACCTGGAGGAGAGCAATTAGCTGGCTACCAAGTAATTAAAAAACAGTAGCTAGCAGGTACTTGAATTTCTGGTCTCAAGTAGCTCACTACCATTTTCAAATAGCCAACACTTCCCTCAATTATGGTTTGTAGAATTAATAGGCAGACATGCTGGAACACTAGTCACTTACTTGCCATAGAACAAGCTCAGGAATGCACAGTAGGCCTTAATTCATTTACACCTTGTTTCCCCCTCCTCCCAGTTTGAACATGAGTGAAAAAAAATGCTGGCTTGTACCTCTTTTCAGAGTTTCCCAATGCTGCTTTGTTAAATTTTTGGAAAAAAAGGGCTTTTGGGGAAAAGTTGACATAAATTCTCATTGGATCTAGTTAACAGACAGAAAAGTACTAACAGTGCAGAACTAGTCCAGACCACAAAACTGACAGTGTACACTAATCAGCATCTACTGTCTTCATCCCTCCACATTGCCTCAGGAAGGAAGATAACCCAGAACTGCTGTAAGCCATTCCCCTGGAATCTTCCTTTGTGTATGAATAGCTACATGTTTGTTCTATTTGGGTTTGATTTTTTTTTCAAATTCTAGGGGGAAAAAAAATCAGTAAATGCAAACTCAAAAACCCAAACCAAGTTAAGTTCACAACTGCTTACCCTGCCATACAGAGTATGTAAGAGTGAATGTCCAGTCCTGTCTGCAACACAACAGCATCTGTGGGCCTGTCCTCCTTTTCCAAACTGAAGACTCTGTCCACCAAATGCACGCTGATAGATTTTTCCTTCTTCAGTTCTGCTGAACGGCATCCCATAATTTTCCAGCTGTTGAACCCAAATACAAGCATCAGAAACTCTTGTGCATCACAATACGACGAGTTATTTTAAGAAGATCTCCATGGAAGCTAGCCTGTGCTATTTATAACTGCAGCTGACATCAAATCCCACGAGTCTCACCTCTATCACCGCAGCTGGGGCTTGCTCAGTCATGTAGTGTATGGCATCCTGGTCACCCAGCCAGTCCGACCCTTTCACTGTGTCATAGAAATGCCACCTCCAGTTATCATCCTCCATGTTCCCCAGAGCAGCATTGATCCCTCCCTGAAAACGGAAATCCATTTTCCTGGAATTACATTACTCAAATACAACTTTAGTAGGTTTACCTCATTTCTATTAAAAATCACATACCAGATATGCACCTGTGCACAAGAAATATAGTTAAGCCAGATTTAATGTGGCTGTGAAACTCCTCAGTTTCACAATGGCTTGTCCTGCTTTTTTGTGTAACACAGTGAATCACAGTCACATGACAGGCAGAGAAACAGCACTGCATTTGATAGTGTTTAGAAACGGGGAAGAAAAAAGAGGCAGTATAATGAAATAAAAACATAAGGGGAAATAAGGGTTTTAAGAACAACTGCAAGTGAGAAAACAACTGCATTTAAAAAAATGTGTCTTGCAACGTCATTAGCTTGGAAGCAAAATGAAATGTACCTGTTACCTAATATAAAGTCTGGCAGTTAGAAGTTCATGGTTAAGCTCTTATCTTAGAGGTCTTTCCCAAACTTAATGATCCTGTGATTTTATTATATCCTACCCTCTAAAAGTTTCAAATAAATATGAGATATTTATAAAAAGAAGCACGGCTTTGAAACAAGATGTTCAAGTGCCCCATTCCTAGAAGTGTTCAAAGCCAGGTTGGATGGGGTCCTGAGCAATCTAATCTAATGTGTGGAATCCCTGCCCATGGCAAGGCCATTGGAACTGGGTAACCCCTAATGTCCCTTCCAATCAAACCATTTTATAATTATTCTACATCCAAATCAGCTTTCTGACAGCAGGCATTTTTTAAACAGCTGCTCTGCTTCATTTCTCACCTGTGCAGCAACAGTATGAGAGCGGGTAGGAAACAGCTTGGTAACACAGGCTGTGTTAAACCCAGCTTCTGACAAACCAAAGGCAGCCCGCAGACCTGCTCCTCCTGCACCCACAACAACTGCATCAAACTCATGGTCCACTACTGGGTATTGTGTAGAAATCTGGAAAAATAAATCACTTTGTTATGATCACAAATAGTTCAAGATAAATCAAAAAAGCTTCATAAAAACACAAGCAGGATTGGTATAATGTTCTCAACAGACTTTTGCAGCAATTGCTACATTTGTTATACCCTCTTGCTTGGAAACTGTCATTAAAAAGGGCCACACACTTCAGCAACTCAGTCTCACAAAGCACTTGAACACAGCGCTCCAGTAAAAGCCCGAAAGTTTCATGCCTGTCTAGCCTTAAGCGCATTACTGAATCACGATATAAAAAGTACAGACATACCGAGTCAGACACCTTCGTGGAGGCATTTTTCTTTCCATAGACTGTGAAGTGTAAGTTCCGTGAGGGAGCCTGGCACGCTGCTGGCCACTACGGGAAGAAGCAAAGACAACTATTATGGAACAAATGTTTCCACAGGATAGACTTACGGCACTCTCAGCTACCCTACATTTATAACAAATCTTCACTCACCACTGGTAGCACATATACAAGAGTATTAATGAATTCTAGAGCTACACGTACTGAATTTCTGGCTTTCCTATAATCATGGTATATAATCAAAAAAGGTTTGACTGATGAGAGAATAGCCTGCAGTTAACAGGGTGTCCCAGACTATCCGTTATTGACTTCATCAATAAGTGACCAGCCTCTCAGGCCTGTCTGAGGCTGCACCGACAGAAGAATATGTCTGTAATTAATGCTGAAGTATTCTTGCAGTTCTTTCATAATTAAGCAAAGATGAAGCTTTGTGGGAACTATGGGAAGTAATGGAAAATTACTCTCCTGTCAAGTAATTCTCAGAATTTGAATTATTTCAGGTGGTCACAGTACTGAAAATTAAAAAAGGTTGTAGAGAATGCTCTTTCAGCTGAGTATTGCTTCAAAAGTCAGAGATATTTATATTATTCTTTATGAAATTAGTGACCAATTCAGAACCATTTATTAATACGTAAACTTTGCACAAGGATGCAAGTTATGCAGTATCACTCCCTTCCCCCTGACTTGTTCAAAACCAAACCAAATCAAACCAACAAACACCACACCCAAATCTACTAAGTATGCAGTCTTTGCTTTGATAAGATTAAAACAGTCAGAATGTTAGTCTCCACCTCTCCAAGGTATTGGAACCTGGTATTCCTTCTTAACACAGTTCAAAAAATAAGCCTAACTCAGCATGTATGATTGCTGAGAAAAGCAACACAAAGCCACATCGGGAACCTATCCAGTGACATCAGCACTTCCCTATTTGAAATATAACCTAAAATGCACTGGAGTGATATCTGCAGCTATTACATTCATGATCCCACCACTCTACAATATGCTAACAAGCAGCTCTTCCCTCCCCAAATGTCCACTTCTTCCCAAATCCCTGAAGTGAACTCCAGTACACTTAGCTCAACCTAGTTTTATCATTTCTCATACCAGTTTCCTCAAATTATCTTCTTGCATAACAGCAAATATACTGTGTCATTACACTTGCTACCTCTGGTTTCTGCAATCATCTTGGAATGAGATCAGTTCCTATCACCTAATCATAAGGAGTTCCACCAGTACTCTCCTCCAGGCAGCTACTCTTTTCCTGTTCCACACTGCTGTTACCAGGCTTTGAGCATGAACAAAAGCCCACAGAGCAGAAAAAGATGTCACACTAAGTGTGAAGGAAACACTGAGTGCAGTAATCCTGAATTTTTATGCCACCAGGAGGATCATGGCCGTTTTGAAACTAAAGGTTCAATCAGGGACAGCTCACTGTCATCTAAAATATGGAGACACTCTTTAAACCTCTCCCTCTCTCTGCAGTTGTCTTTTCTGCACTTGCTTTGTAATACAACTACAGCCCACTTTTGTAATCCCAAGCTTGTTATGGGCATGCAGGATGAGAACAGTGGGAAGAAACTGAAAACTCCCACCTCACCCTGGAGAAGAACAAGCCTTCATGCACAACTTACAGCTCCCTAACACAAACCTGCCAGACTCCTCAGCAGCCCTTTCTGGACACAACCACCAGCCAGGTTCAAGCAACTCAGATAAACACTGGGTTCCCACACACATCCAGAATCACAGAATGCATTAGGCTGGAAAAGGCCTCTGAGACCATAATGACCAAACACCACTGTGTCAACTAGACCATGGCACTAAGTGTCACATCCAGCCTTTCCTTAAACATTTTCAGGAATGGTAACTCCACCACCTTCTTGGGCAGCCTATTCCAACGTCTAGTCACCTTTGCTGTGAAAAAATTCTTCCTGATGTCCCATCTGAACGCCCCTTGGTGCAGCTTGAGGCCACTTCCTCCCTTCCAGTCACCTCTCCTCAGGCAGTTGTAGAGAGTGATAAACTCCCTCTTAAACCTCCCTTCTTCCAGGTTTAACACCCCCAGCTCCCTCAACTGCTCCTCACAGGATTCGTGCTCAGACCCTTCACCAGCTTCCTTGCCTTCTCCGGACTCGCTCCAGCACTTCAGTGTCCTTCGTGACAAGCCCGGAACTGAACACAGCACTCGAGGTGTGGCCTCAGCAGGGCCGAGTACAGGAGCACAATCACTTCCCTGGTCTTCCTGTGCGCACTTTTGCTGATACAGAATGAGTCTGCGGCGAGCTTTCTATCCCGGTGTTCGGGCCGCACCCGCCAGGCTCCTGCAGGGCCATTCCCCAGCACATCCCTTTCCCGCTGCCTCCCTCAAAACACTGCTCAGGGCCTCAGGCTACGGCGCTCGCTTCCCGAGCCGGGAGACGCGGCCCAGCCATGCCCACAACCACCTACTCCCAGGAACCTGCCCCCGGGACACGAGCTGCGAGGTCGTGTGCCGCTCCAAAACAGCACCGGAGGAACCGAACCTGCCGGGGCTGGGAAGATCACCGAGCGAGTCAAGGTCACAGAGGAGACAGCGGAACCGGACCGCCGCCGGCGGGAAAGCAGGGCAGGAACAAGGGCAAGGACAGGCACAAGGACATGGATAGGGGCAGGAGCAAGGGCAGGGACAGGGACTCACCGCCCGGGAAGCCGCGGCCGGGCGCAGCCAGCGCTTCGCCAGCCCCCGCGCAGCCGCCGCCGCCATCACGCACCGCGGACTTTGTGGGGGGAGCGGGAGCGGGAGTGCAGGGCGCACGCGCGGGGCTCGGCGGGTCAGACCAACAGTACCGAAAGGGAGGGCAACCAGAGCGATCCCACCCAAGAGTTGCGTGACGGAAGATTTCTAAAACAGCTCTTGTTTTGAGCGTGGAGAACATTTAAAAAACCCCAAAATACTAGAATTGTGTTACTGCCATTATTTTTCCCTGGTGAGCTCCAATACTGCAAGATTCTGCCTCTTTGTCTCTCTGACAGCGCCTGAAATTTTGCGTCATAAACAGGCCATAATAATTTTTTGAAGTTGTGAGAAACACCATTTCGTACACATGAGATTTGAGAAGGGCGAAGGAAAGACCGTACTGTCTCTCTAGGACAGAAAGTAGACTGGGCAAGTCCAGACGGTGGGATCCAGACGCCGCTCACGGCTGCCTCCGGCCCTCGCCGTTAACGGGATAAAAAGGGCCCGCCAGGCGCGGGGACGGACGGCCGGCAGCGCTCCAGGCTCGGGCGAGCCCTTCTGTCGTCCACCCCCTTTTTCTCCCGGCTGATGGGCCGGGCCGGAAGGGAGCGGGGCCGGCAGGTGAGTGGCAGCGCCGGGGGCTCGCGCGCTCCGGGGCTCGTGCGTGGGGGTCCCGCCGTGGTGGGAGCGGGACGGGAATGGGAGTGGGAGCGGGAACGGGAGCGGGAACGGGGATGGGCCTGGCAGGCCGTGTCGCGCCCCGCGGCTGCCACTCAGGGCGCGGCCAAGCTCCCAAGTGTCGGGGACGCCGTTCGAAGGGCTCGGGCAGAATTCCCAGTCCCCCAGCGGGAGGAGACGGTGGTGGCGGGAGCGGCCCCGGCCCCTGTGCGCGCTGCTGAGGCCGCGTCTTCCTTCTGTGCATCGCAGGTGCCTTCATGAATAACTTAAATGACCCTCCCAACTGGAACATCCTGCCCAATCGGCGCGATCCCGGCGATGACGGCAGCCGGTGGAATTACGCCCTGCTGGTCCCCATGCTGGGCCTGGCCGCCTTCCGTGAGTAGCGCCGGGCCCCCGGCCCGGGGGGGGCTCCTGGAGCAGTGCGGTGACAGAGCCATGCCCCGCCTGAGGGCTTCCCCGGGCCTTCTTGTTTATAGTGCTGTAAACAACCTGCGCTGTTGGTGTCGCTAAGGCAAAGACCGCTTTTCATACACGGAGACGAATCCGTATTTAATAAGCTCCGGTATACAAAGGTCTCTCAAGAAAAATGGATACAGGATGTGCTGGAGAGCCCAGAGGTAACAGTGGCAGATGTTGCTGATGTATTTATTTACTGGGCCTAGACAGTTCTCCATGCAGTATCCACATCGGAAACCTCCAGTTTGTTCCTCCGTGACTTCATTTTCCTTCTCTAATCTAAGTAGTGCTAGTATAGACAATAAAAGAATAGGGGTATTTTATTTCAGAGAAATAAAATTTTATTAATGAAATAAATTTTATTTCAGAGAAAGCATGATCATTTAAAGTGACTCACTGTGAAATAGGGACCACAGAAATATATTTTGTGGGGACGTGTAAATAGAAGTGAAGGGCAGGAAAGAAAGTTTTTTACCACTTAGTAGCTTCATTTCAGGCATGGCTAATTAATCATACCCCTCACTGTTACATGTTATACTTGCATCTGAAGTCTCATTTATGTGTGATAGGTTGGATCTGGACCAGAGAATGTCAGAAAGAAATAGAAAAGGAAAAACAAGAGTACTACAGAAAAGAGTCAACTTTACAAAAAGACCTGGAAGGCAAATACCGGGATATAATCACGGAGAATCGTCGAGCTGTTGCTCATCTGGAGGTGGAGCTGGAAAAGGAACGCAACAGGACCCTGAGTTACCGTGAAGCCCTCGTGTCCCAGAGCCGCAAACTAGTAGAAGAGAGGAAGCTCCTAGAACAGGAGCAGGAGAAGTTGGAGCAAGAAAAGCAAGTCCTTTTGCACTCTGGAGCAGAAGGTACCTTGTACCAGAGTTGCCTGGCAAAGGAAGAAGAGTGGCAACAGAGAGCCAATATTTTACTAAAAGAATTTGAAGAGGGACTGAAGGAAAGACAGGACATCTACTGCAGTCTTTTAGTACCCAGAAGTCAGAGACTAGAAATAGAGAAAAATCTGCTAGTTAAAGCAGCAACTAATCCTGTTGCTATGGCTTTACATGTCGAGAGTGGCTTAAAAGATATTTTCAAACATGATAACTACTGTGGCAATGTGCTGAACAGAACCAGAAGTCAAAATGGAAAGCTTATGTGGCTGTATCTGAGATACTGGGAACTAGCTGTTGAACTGCAGAAATTCAAGAGGGTAGAAAAGGCCATGTTAGGAAAACGCTAAGTAGGGGAAGCAGTGGGATTCCATGTGATCCACCATGCATGGTAGGGACAATCACAGTCGTAGTCCGAAGCTGTTAAATTCTTCTGCTGTGTTGCCGTCTCTCCTTCTCCTTGCACTTGTGTTTGCATGGGACATGTGCAGTGCTGGTGCCTTTCCTCTCACTAACAAGAGATGCTCTGGTGAGCTGTGCATGCTCCTGAACTCCGTGAGTGGGTTTGTGGCGCAGTATAGAGATACGCCGGCTCCCCAGGTATCAGAAGCAGCAAAAGAGAACTCAGTTTAGAGGGATTTGCCTCATTGATGGTCACACTCCAGCAACAGAGAATGGTCATTTGTCTCCCCTAGCTGTGGTAGCACATTGTGCTCCTTATCTCTGACATTTTACATGGTGTCTCAAAATGTCTTCTTTTATTACTATTATTTTTTAAAAATTTGTTTAAGCAAGACTGATTTTGAGACAGATGTTTGGGAGAGATGGTTTTGGAGCCAGCTGCTTGACACCTGAGTCTTACATGTCTGTATGTGCAAGTATATATATATATATATATATATATATATATATATGCATGAATGTGTATGTATGTGAAAGTATTCTGAGGGTGGAATAGATTGATCCTGTTTCAGATTAGTCAGTCTTGCATTGTCATCCAGCTTAATATACAAATTGTGCTTTATGAATGAAACATCCAGAAGTTACTAATTCAAATAACACATAAAGAAACAGATTGATATCTCATTGGCACTTGGGACCCATTATCAAATTCTAGGGAATGTATAAACTGGAAGTTATATTTTCATATATTGGAGATACCTTAAGAATACTTGGTTTTTTTCTCAGTCAGGGTTTTAGTTGTAACCCAACAATGTGCCACCATTATGGATGTCCCCATGCTGCTGCTTCTGCCTCTCAGGGCACTGGCTGCCTCCTGGGTTGCTTGCAGGAACCTCCTTGCCATTGCATCTGGCTCTGCCTTGGACAGGTCCTGTTTGTTATTTGCAGATGGGAATCTAAACGCAGCCTGCACTGGTAGCCACTGCTCTCTCTCCACCTGTCTCCCTTCTCCCAGAACTGAAGTACATACTCTTTTCTGCAGCTCTGAAATTCTGTGCTTGTGGTTCACCACTTTACATACACATGACCATGAAAGCCTACAGATATACAAGCTTTGCAAACTTGTAAGAAAGGGAGCTTTTTTATTTAGCTAGTAAAATAAAATAGATTCGGTAAAAAATAAAATAATAAGTACAGTGAAATAATAAATTAAAAAATTAAACATCCAGATTTAAAAAATCCAACAACAAACAAAACTTTAAAACCCAGTGCATTTAAATTTCTTAGAACTTTGAGCCTTGTAGCAGTAGGAACCTTTTTTCAAATGTGCCATGTATTTAAAATAATAAGATTTTTTTTCTTCCCCCCTTTCTAATCCAGCCTTAGACCTCAAAGGGGCAGTGTTTACCCTTGCATTTATAACATCTAGTCTTCTCTGTTACTTGACTTTGATTTGTGCTAGTAGGTTGTCAGTTCATTAATTAGCAGTTTGTTATTTACTGAGAGGTAGACTTGACAAATGTGTTTGCACTAGGCAACCATGTAGAACCATGGCTTGGAAGCAATCCAAGTGAATGCCCATCTTCCTGCAGATGTGGGTTTTTTCTCTTACTATTTTCTCCTGGTTTCATTTTAGTCTGAGCACAGAAGAGAGCAGATAAATCTTTTGAAACAATGTGCACAACTTAATCCACTTACTAAGTAGAAATATCTAACATGAAACAAAATTCCTAGGCAGAATAGATGTTTCCCAACGACTCTGTTTTCCAGTTGAGATTTTGCTCACCTTGGTAGTACGAATTATACTGTTGTGTTGACTTATTGATCCTTTTTTTCATATTGATTTTTTTAAATAAAGTTTTAGTAGACAAACTTGGAGGAAAAAAGAGAGATCACAAACACCAGAAGGGCCACAGTTTGTCAGGATGCCAAGCATTTTCTGGTTGGGAGATGCTTTTGCAACTCAACACAATTGAGTTGCTAATTATGTGTGACGCCCTGAGCTAAGCTGCTGAAGCTGGATGTAGGCACACAGTCTAATTGCCCAGGAGAACAAATAAGTTTGAATAACAGCCCGTGTGTAATTCTTTCAGGATGTGGAAAGTGACCATCCAGCTGTGGCACAATTCACACGTTCCTGCAGGCAGTTAAGCTGCTCAGCTGACTAAGAGCAGACACGAATCAGTGCCAGTGTATTTGAGATTGATGCCTTGAATTTGTATAAGTTAGCCTCAAAAGAGCAAAGGTTTTACGCTTTTTCATTTTTTCATAGTTTGTTATTCATATCACTCAAAATGTTTAAAGAAAATATAATCAAGGGTAAAATACTATTTTTTTCAGTATGAATATGTACATTCAAGCCTTACACACTTGAATATACAGGGTTGGATGCGATGTAGTAAAGGTTTGGTATTCACTTTCTCTTTTTTAGAAGTGTCATTTGTTTGTACAACTAATTCAACTATTGTTCATGGACACTTTGAAGATCATTGTATCAAGACAGAAGGGTTATTTCAGAAGACTTTTAAAAAATATATAACTGATTTAGAATCACTGGTCCTGTTGGTTTCTTCCAAAACTCATGTTTGTGGGTATGCAATGTATTTTAGAAATGTTCCTCCTTTGTAGGTTGTTATTCTGAAGATTCTAATGTAAGTTTTATCTTGCCCAGCACTTGTTCTGAATTGGTTAATTGTTTGGAACTGCCCATATACATATGTAGAATGCAAGAATAATTTGTTTTCAAAGTATTTAATGAACTTATATTTATTATAAAATTGTCACTCAGCTATTAAACAATAATAATTAAAACCTTTACATATTTCTGCACTGTTTTGTAACTTGGGCAAGGTGGGTGGGGAAACTGGAATTTGCTACTTTATTCAGACTTTCCAAATTGTAATTTTTTTTAAATTAGCATGCAAAAAGTTTTGGTCTTGGTGCTGAGAAAAGAATATGTTATGAGGTTCTTTTCTTACAAAAGAACACTGTTAAACAGGTAAGTGCGGAGCATTAACTGAAGATGTGGGGTTAAAGGTGACCATCCCTCTGAAAGACTGGGGACATTCCTTTGACAGAATGTTGTGTAGGATACTCTACCTTCCTTCAGTATCCCTCAGATGTCTCATTCTGCATGTCAGCTGCTTTTCATTGCCCTCATCTTCCTGCTCTCTGTGAAGAACTGCAGTCCAGCTGCTCTAGAACAGTGTTCAGACAGTATGGAAATCCTTTTTCCTGTAATAAATGATCCTCAATCTATATTTGACACAGTTCTTCACCATCCTCTGGCTCTGTAAAGCATGACTTTGAGCACTCCTGTGTGAGGATGAGAAAACTGATTGTTCCTCTGTGGAGGATACAAGGCACAAACAGTGGTCAACGGTTCAGGTACTGTGGTGACATCAAAGGAATTTGAGTTATTGCTGTGAAAAGAGAATGAAAGGCAAGGTTATAGTTGCAGTTGTGGTGCAGCTGGGTATGAAGGCTTTGCTGGTATGCATGCCAAGGCCCACATCTATTGGTCGTTTATTTAATGCCTGGTCAAGGAGCTTTCAGTGGTCAGTGCATATCTGAGACAGCAGATGGACCTGATAAGAAGTAACTCACTGAAATTTATTGTAGCTCAGCGGTGAGGCAATGGCCACTTCACAGCAAAACAGCTGAGTGATTGCTGCAACAAAAGCTGAAAGTAAACTGAAGTAAACTGGAAGTAAATGCTTCTGGAAACAAGGAGTCTGTGGATGGAAGAGTTTGAAGAGAGCTGGTCGATTGTAAGAACAGTGACAGCAGCTGTTCACAGTCATGCACCCCAACAGCCCTGTGCTGAGATCACCCGGGCTGTCCAGCTGCTGCAAAAACGCCTCTTCACTCTTGTGTTCATAACAGGTTTATATTTCTGATATACTTATCGCAGTCAGAACAAAATGCTCAGCTGCTGTGGTTGGTGTTTGTGTCACTGGATGCTGCTTCCCCCTTGTGGCTGATGGCTCTTCCAGCCGGCAGCCGCATCCTCTGTTCCCATGAGCTCCGCTGGAGCACATCTCCTAATGCTGCACCGTCGGAGCTCTCCGGCCCAAATACCTCTGGGGGTAATAACAACAAAGGTGAGCAAAACCGTGGTGTTCGGTGACCAAACCAGAATGAACTTGTCTCCACTGAGGTGGGTGCTGCTGCAGACCTCTGCGCAAAGGCGGCAGGCACAGGGGGTTGGATGTAGTTCAGCAACCTGTTAGCACCTCATTGTTGCAGCACTGGAAAAGAAAACTGGGACACACTCGATTAAAGAACACTGTTCATTGTTTAATGAAGATGGCAAGAAGCAATCTACAACTGTCAACATGTTCTGCTGCCTGCTGGAGGAGAGACACTTGTGGTGAGACAGATCCCAAGCAATAGCACTTCACTGACTAAGAAATTTAGGGGGATGCTGACCCAGTGGTTTGGGTTGGAAGCAACCTTTAAAACTTATCTAGTCCAACCCACCTGCAATGAGCAAGGACATCTCCAAACAGAGTAGGTTGCTCAGAGCCCCATCCAACCTTACCTTGAATGTTTCCAGGGATGAAACACCTACCACCTCTCTGGGCAACCTATGCCAGTGTTTCAAAACCCTTGTAAAAAAATTTTAACTTATGTCTAGTCTAAACCAACTCTCTTTTAGTTTAAAACCATTATCCCTTGTCCTATCACAACAGGCTGTGCTAAATTTTATTCCTATTCATAATAAGCCCCCTTGAAGTACTGAAAGGCTAGAGTAAGGTCTCCTCAAATCTTTTCTTCTCCAGGCTGAACAACCCCAATTTGCTCAGTCTGTCTTCACAGAAGAAGCATTCCAGCCCTCTGATCATGAGATCAATTTGGTGCTGTCCACAGAAGCATTTCTACCCCTATGGTCCTTACCTGTATTTCCCCCCAAAGTTATTCCAAAGGTGAGATGAGTCCAAAGATGGAAGCAATATTTTGGTGATCTTCTGATTGTATATAGTGAAATATTAAAGACAGCACATCTATTTCCCTGATGTCAAAAAGAAGAGCAAAACAACAAAGCATGGTGCTGCTGGAGCTGATATTGCTTCAGTTAAATATTTATATATAAACTGGAGTAAATATTAGGCAAACTACCACTATAGACAAACATAGAGATTGTGCCTCTTTCTGGGAGATAAAAAGGAGAAAGAGGCCACATGGGCATCAGTGTCAGTTCAGTTCTGGATGAACTACATCACACATGCTGTTCATAGCTTCTTCCCTTTAATTTTTCTGTGGCTAGGGACACTGCTACTTTCACAATAAACATAAACTGAAAGTTTCTCAGCATGTCAGATTGCTGAAGAAAACTTCTTGAGACCATAAAACCACTCCAGAATGGGATGCATGTGGAAGTCACTGTGCATGACATCCTACCTCTGTTATGTTCCCAGTAGTCTGGGACAGAGTTTCAACAATAGCTCAGTGCTGTCTTATTTCTCCCTTGCAGTGATGCTTGTTGGCACAAGTTGGAACTTCTCTCCAATCTGTAGAAGTTTATAATCTCATGGGAAGAAAATTAGGCTCCAAAATTTATTGGATGTCTCCAAAGTCTTTAGGTATCCCTGCTTGAACTGCTGTGGCCTGGTGGCAGCAGCTTTCAAGCGCTCACATAGGAAATCCAATCATGCCAGCTGAGGAGCTGTGAGAGCTGTGCCTTTTGGTTACTTATCAGGTGGAGTTTGAGAACAACAGAGCATAAAACTTAGATCCAGTTAAAGATCTACAGATCATTTATTGGCAAGGTAAACTGCATGACCACCTGCGATTGTTTATTACCCTTAAAACTAAGCAGTCTGAAATATTTTGCCTGTGTATCTCCCTTTCTAAGATGGTCATTATCGTCCCCTAGGCTGGAGATTTTGAGTCTGCTCTTGAGCCTGGGGTCCCTTTTTTTGCACACGTGGTCAAGGGTGTTACCCGTTGGCAGCTTGTAAAAGGATTTTGTGTTTTCTCCACCTATTTTAAAGGATGGGCTGTCACAGACACTATTTCATTTAACTTCTCCTTCTCCTTCTCCTTCTCCTTCTCCTTCTCCTTCTCCTTCTCCTTCTCCTTCTCCTTCTCCTTCTCCTTCTATCTTTACATTTCCATCCTTTCCTGGTTTAGGCTTATTACACAAGCAAGGGTAATTGTATTGCTGTATGTGATGCTTTGACTACCAAGTAGAAGCTGACTGGAAAGAAAATGGGATTAAGGCTGGTAAGATATTGCTATAGAATTAAGAGTAAGATTTCACTCCAGTATCTGCTGCAGTACTGACAGGGTCAGAAAATAATGTAGTTAATACTAACAGCCTGGCATATTGCAAGGAACGATGAAAATATCTGGAGAGTTACAGATTTGTCCTATGTCATACCAGGCATGACAGAACCACAATGAAAGGATCATATTGCATTTCATGCCTGAAACTATTGATTGCAACCTGAAACGTAGTTACAAACAATGTGTCTTGCCAGTGGCCTCTGCTTTTCTCAATGGCTTTATATGAAAGGAATTGTTTTTTCAAAAGAATACTCCTGTCCTTCTTCTTCCTATTTGTTGTCCTGTTCACAGGATCCAGATTAAAAAACTTGCCCCAAGGCAGTCTCCTCCAGCCTGTGATGGAAGGCAGAAAAATCATAGAAGCATAGAATACCGGAATTGGAAGGAACCTGGAAGGATCATCAGTTCCAACTCCCTGCTCTTCACAGGAGCATAGCTGCACATAGCTTTACATAGTTGTAAAAGATTTCAGTTTGTTTTTAAATTATCTCAAGTGTTTTATTGTGACCATAAATAGGAACAATTAATACACTATTATGAAACTGTGCAGAGAAAGTTGATCTGGAAGCTGTTGCACAAGGAATCTGCTGAATCTTTTAGGACCCAAGGTTTCAAACTTCAGTTTTTAGCACTGGATTCCAGTCTTTTGTTTAATTTATCTTTGCTGCTAAATGTGGTGGTCCGCCTTTATCAGGATGTTTCAAAATCCTGCTAATTCTGTCAGCTGTTCTGATTTTGTCCTTGTCAGCAGATGGACTTACACTTAAAAGAAGACAAGCTGCTTGAGCACTTGTTTTCTGTTCAAATCCTCCTTTACAGTACGATGAAATACTACAAGTTCCAAAGGTGGAAACTGTACACAGAACAGCTGCCACACTAAGTCCAGCTGCTGCCATAGTTCTGGCCAGCCCTAGTCTGGTTTGGCTCAGCTCTGCCAGCGCCTGCAGGGTCCCTGGCACCCTTGGCACAGTTCATGTCCTGGAGGTGGCTGTGGCTCCTTCCACGGTGGAGGAGGCGAGGGTCAAGCATTGCAGACAAGCACTTCAGCCAGGTCCTTCAATCTACCATCTCCACTCTCTCATGGAAGAGAAGAACCCATTCTTAGAATCACAGAATCGTAGAATCACTGAGGATGGAAAAGACCTCTATGATCATCGAGTCCAATCATTTTCCCAAACAGGTTCACCACTAAACCATGTCCCCACATGCCACATTCATACATCTTTTGAACACTTCCAAGGCTGGGGATTCCACCACTTCCCAGGGCAGCCTGTTCCAAAGCCTGGCCACCCTTTCCAGGAAGCAATTTTCCCTACTATCTAATCCAAAACTCCTCTGGCACAGCTTGAGTCCATTTCCTCTGGGACCTGTCACTTGTTACCTGGAAGAAGAGACCACCTGCCACCTCATTACAACTGCCTTTCAGTCCTTCTCCATATGGGATAGCTTCTTGAAGGGCTGGAAATAAGCTGTGCTGGCCCAGGGGTGCCTGTGCTGGCCTAGGGAGGTCACAGCAGGAGCAGCTGGCAGGCAGCTGATTTGGTAGAGTGTGTCAGGCTGCACCTGAGCTGCAGGGCAGGTCAGCTTGTCTCCCAGCTGGGAACATCTATATGGAGCCAGGCTGCCACCACATTCTGAGGGCTGCCCATAGCCAGGAGTACCTTGGTCCAGGTGGTACCACACCGTGACCAGACCTGATCCCACAAAAGGAAACGAGTGGCTTCATCCTCCCTGTGATCCTGATTTATATCCCAATAACTTTCTGCTACCATTTCTTTTCTTTATTGCCACCCTGTCTCATACTCATTCATAACATCATCATCATCCTGCGAGATGAAAGACATATTCATCTAAGAAAAGGAGTATGCCTGCATTCTTCCACAAATGCCTATGTGTGTATGTTCCAGCAAAATATAGGACATTTATAAAGGGGATATTTCCCTTTTAATTGGGTTTTTGCAAAATTGGGTGTTATTTACAGACAAGTTGGCTTTGGGTTTTTTACAGCCCTTTTTAACTTTTGAACAATAGTACATTAATATGGGAGTAGGAGACAAAAAAAACAAATGTGTCATCAGAAATGTTTTAAGACAAGTAATCCAATCTAAATATAAGATCAGTTTTCTTCTGCATTTATAATTAGCAGTATGCAACACATTTCTTCTTTAGTAGACTATATCATGAAAGGATGAATTTCATAGAGATTTATTGGCCCTAACAGACCTGTGGGACCTGCCAAACATAGGCTTAGCATCTCTTGAAGGTGGACTTTACCTTAGAGCACAGGAAAGGGCTCTGTTGAATAAATAAGTGATGAGGGAAGGGCAGCCCCATCTTGCCTGTTCCAGTCCACAGGGTGGCAATATAGACAACACCTCCAAGCACCTGTGGATCATACTGGAGCTGGTGTCACTGCTAGTGTTAAGTCCTTCAGAAAAAGGCACAGTGTCTTCCAAGGTCATTAGCCATGCTATTACACTGATAAAGACATTTGAGCTAGATGCCAGACCAGCGTATTTGCTTCTGCAAATATTTAACAACTGATAGATAACTAACCACCACTGGCACCTTGCATTACCAGAGCAAGATAAAATTATTCAAAAAGAGGATTTTCTCCATGTAATGGATCCTGATAGAAGCTGCTTGCTCATGACACTTAGCAGAAAGAAATTTTCAGTGGTCTAGTTACCACATGATCACAACTAGATGTATTAATTGAACTAAATAGGAGATAGAACTTGAACACAGTGTTGCAGTTGACATAACAGAAGGAAGGAATGCCATCCATGGGGACCTGGACAAGCTTGAGAAATGGGCACATGATAGCATAATGGGCAACTAGTCCAAATGAAAGGTACTGCACCTGGATCAGGGCAATTCCAAGCACAAATACAGGCTGGGTGACGAATGGATGGGGAACACCCTTGCAGAGAAAGACTGTAGGGAAGTTGATGGAATAAAACCTGGATGTGAGCCAACAATGTGCATTTACAACCCAGGAGATGAATCAACCAAATTCTGCATCAAAAAAGGTGTGACCAGCAGGCCAAGGGAGTTGATTCTCCCCTGTACTCTGCGCTCATGAGTCACCACCTGGAGTACTGCATCCAGCTCTGGGGCACTCTGCTCAAGGAAGATGTGGGCCTGTTGGAGCAAGTCCAGAGGTGTCCATAAAGATGACCAGAGAGCAGGAGCACCTCTCCTATGAAGACAGGCTGAGAGAGTTGGGGCGGTTCAGCTTGGAGTAGAGCAGGCTCCAGGGAGACTTTAGAGCACCTTCCAGTATCTAAAGGGACTACAAAGAAGCCAGAAAGGGACTTTTGACAGGGCATGCAGTGATAAGACAAATGGCAATAGCTTCAAAATTGAAGAGAGTAGGTTTAGATTAGATAATAGGAAGAAAATCTTCACTACAAAAGTGGTGAGGCACTGGGACAGGTTACACAGAGAAGTTGTGGATGACCCATCCACAAGCTGGGTGAGGACTTTGAGCAGCTTGGTCTAGTGGAATGTCCCCCTGCCAGTGGCTGAGAGGTTGGAACTAAATGACCTTTAAGGTCCCTTCCAAAGCATTCTATGATTCTATGATGACTCTGGGAACAAAGAACTAGGTAAAAATCTAATTATGATAGTAAGTTGTGCTTGAAAGAAGAAATGATGGTCTAAGAGGGGGTTGCTAAGGCAGATCTTGAAGGATCAGTTTAGGAATAATGTTTGTCATTCTTCTACTAATGACTAAGGACAAAAAATAGTAGCATGGTAATTAAATGCTCCTGATACATTCTCAGGATTGGGAATGTTGCAATAGCATCATTCAGAAAGAGCTGTGCAGCTCAGTGCACTGGAGTAGCAGAAAAAGTGTGAACATATGCTTTCAGCAACTTAGAAAAGGAAGTTCTGCCACAAGCTAGGAAATCCTTAGTTGGAATCAGTAAAGGAGAAGAAAGTTGCTGCTCCAATGGTTAATCAGCAGATTAACCACATCCGCAGACTTGACAGGGTCATGAAAAAGGCAAGTGCTATCATTAGGAAGACTGAGACATATTTCAAGTCATGTTAGGGAAATATTAATACCTATTGCAAGACCCTGGCAAAATCTGTATGGGCTGCTATATACAGTTGTCCACATGAAGGAAGAAGATTTTTTTTTTGGTAACTTTTTTATCCAAAGATATTGAACAGCCTTTGGAATCAACTTTGAACAAACATGATAAGATTGCAAAGGGATGCTACAATATGTTCACCTCTTTTTCTGGGGGCTAGACTTACAAGATCTCCTAGTTCTTTACTTTGACCACCTTGTATCACTGCATGCAATGAGCCTGCAGCTGACAACATTTCTTATTACATATACAGTGTTAGATTTTATATTTAGTCTTCAGTGACAAGTAACTTACCTTTTGAAAACAACAAGGTTCAAAGGGAACAGTGTTGTTATGAATTTGCTGAAATAATGAGGATAGGAGTAGTATCTGTAATATTTGTTAACAGTGTTTTTTTGGTTTTTTGGGTTTTTTTTTTGACCACTATATCTAAGGTCACTGAAAAGGTGAAGGGACCTTTGATTTCAAGCCTATTTATAAAAAAGACATGTTCTTCAGACCTTGTTCTGTACTAATTAGAGGTGTTGGGGTAAGCAGATTGTGCTTATGACTTTAAAGGTCAGATTTTATAATCCCTTTCATACTCCATCCTTTTGGTCAGAATTTTTAGTAGGGTACAATCTGTTACAGAGAAACATTTATTATGAAACATACAATTTTGTAGGCATAGACAATTGGAAACTGAACGTGATGGTGAGTCACAACCAGTTTATCTTCCTGATAAAAAATGATATGAAATCTCCCTATTTAGTCTGAGGCCAGTGGAATCCTACTATTCCTCATTTGCTAGGGCTATATTTGTATTTAAGTGAGTTTAAACAGGGGAGTGGCAAGGGGTGTTACATAGCCTTATAGGCGATTAGGGTTTATAGCCAAATTATCTCCTGAATTACATTAGCTGAAATCAATGTATTCTACTGGATGAACAGACTGTTCCATAAAACCTTGGCAGATAAAGCATTAATAAGTGTCAGAGCTGACTTGGTCAATTGAATGATTTGCTGACGCTTCTTTTTACCACAAGCCTGCGCTTACAAGTCCAGTGCCAAAGGTTCAGTATATATAGCTGAAGGCAGCAAATAGATGCTCTCTTTTTGAGCAGGGTTCTGACAAGCTGCCTTTCTCATTATTCCTCACTGGCAGCACTTTCAGGCAGTACATTTAAAACATGGTAAAACTGAAGTTGCCCAATCCTGGCCTGGAGGACAGGATACCTTCCCATGCTGAACTTGAGGTCCTTGAGAAAGAAGAGGCAGACTCCAGACCAAAATGGGACAACAAGGCACAGTACATGCTGACGTGTGTAGGGTTTTGTGTGGGCTTAGGAAATGTCTGGAGGTTCCCATATCTCTGTCAGAGCCATGGAGGAGGTATGTCTTTAATACATCTTCACTAACTTTGGGTATAAACCAGGTTTAATCTCTCTTTTGGTAAGCAAGTAATGGAATAGATTTAGAACTGTTCAGGTCCTGTGAGAACAGTGATGATCTCTCTAGAAGAGTGTATAACAGAGAAAGTAATTTCACAGGTCACGATCACCCACTGAAGTCACATTATTGATGGAAGAAAAGAAAGGGTCTGGTTTTATTTCAGGACACAGGATTGAACAAGTGAGTCCTCCACTGTCATGTACATAGTTTAGTTTCTCAATCTAAATCTAAACAGTGTTGTTTTCCATACATACATATATATAGTGTATTTAAAATAGTAATAAACTACTTGGGACTATGATTCTGATCATGATACCAAATGATCTTTTTATAATAGGATTTTCATTGGGCTTGGACTGATCCATGTATCATCTGTAGAGTCAGTGTTTGTGCAATTTGTGCTAGGATTAACAGCATGAATGAAGTTAGCATTAAAAATATTTGTTTAGCAGTTGGTGTTATTAAGTCTTTTAAAATCCAAGCATATATTATTTACTGTATAATTTACTGGAACTCCTTAAGGTTTAGGTAAGGACTGAATGACCATGTTAGAAATTTTGTTTTCTTTTGCTGTTTGTTTTGAAAGATAACTTTGAGCTGAACCATTGCTTAAATATTATACAACAACATAAATTTTTCATTTTCTTACTGACTTTTTTTGTCTGCTATCTGGTTATTGTCCATTTTTCACTCTGGGATATGTATAAACTGTATTTGTTACTTTGTAATATTTGGTCTTGAAAGAAAAATTTTGGCTTAAGGAATAGTATTTCAAAGTAATATTCTTTTACATGTATATGGTAAGATATTTTAAAATTGCTTTCCTTGTTAGAGTAGGGACAACTGAGCACTCTGTGGGGAGTTGCTCACACACACTCAGGGACATGCAACAACAGGTGCAACAAGAGTTGCAAGAAGAGATGCTTTTATCATTAAGATGTCTCTAACATGGGCTGATATTTAAAGTTTGCAGTGCAAACTGGAGGTAATTTGCAGCAGAGTCAGCTCTTGTAGCAAAAACGTTAAAACACACACACAATCAAGCATTTCTATAATTGACAATTTTAATTTGGAAAAAAGTGGATGTATATCTCCAGAACTGATGACACTCATTGGCTTCTCCAGTTATTAAACTTAGTTTTAGAAAGTGGACATGGCCTGTTTTCCAGGGTAGATTTATGGGCACTTCCTTACTTTTTGGTCTTTCTTTCTCTTGTGTTCTAGTCATGTGAAATGCAGCTGAAAAGCAAGCACCCAACAAATGCAAAGAACTTGATATGGATTTTATCACTGATGTCAGTGGAGATTTGTGAATTGCTTGTGTGTGCATCAGTCCTCCAGCAGCAATTATTTTTCTTTCTCATCATCCTGTAACTTGTTCTTTCTCAGGAAACACTGTCAGGAGCACTGACAGCAGTTAACCCTGGGTTCTTTTTCCCCTGGGACTCTCTCACTCAAATTTTAGGCAGAATTTGATAGGGAGCACATAGCAAAGGAATTATAAGCTAATACACAGATATGTGTCCCAGCTAGACTTGCTGCCTTCTCTAATATTCTTCTGCACAGCACCAAATGCTGTGACTCATATCAATAAACACAAGCAATGCCTTCCTGTGACTTCTTCGAAAGGGTACCCTAATTTCATCACACATAAGAATGGAGAGCTATTGTACATCCCTCCTCTTCCTCCTCCTCCTCCTCCTCCTCCTCCTCCTCCTCCTCCTCCTCCTCCTCCTCCTCCTTTGCTGTACAGTGCACCTCTTATGGTCAGTCTAAATCCAGCTCTTGCCACTACTGTCCTCCTCTCATTACAGTTTCTGTTCTCGAACTTCTCCCTTAAATCAGGAAAAAAAAAATAAAATAAAAGACTGCCTGCTTTTTGGATGGATACCTTTGAATTTGAACATGTGATTATTTGTATTGTAAAAAACAGATCTCAAAGTTCTTATTTCTGAAGATATTTTGGTGTTGAGACAATTTCTGCCTCATGAGGTTTTCTAGCTCCTGCATCTCTAATTCCCTTTCAGCCGTGTTCACATCATACCAAGCACCCAATAGAGGCAGCACTGCAACATCTGGGATTGCAGCTGTCAGATTGCTGAAGGAAACTCCCTGACACCATAAATCCACTCCAGAACAGAATGCTTGTGGTAGTCCCTGTGTATGACATCCAGCCTCAGTTGTGCTCCCTCTATCCAGTTTCACCTACATCCAGGTGGAAATATTTATTTGCTAGTCATTTTGGGCAAGTTTTGCCATAGTCTCTGCCCCTCAGCATGGTGGCCAAGATGATTCATTCATCTTTGGATTTGTGTGGTCCACTCAGGGCACAGATGTGCCTTTATAACAGAGTAGGGTAAAACTGTAACATTATGCACCTTTTTTCTAATTATCCACTAGAAAGCAAACATAAGTTCACTGAGGAAACTCCATTCTACCCCAGTAGTTCAAGTGCCTTTACCCTGGATGGTGTTTGTCCTCATACTTTGTGTCTTCAAGATATGTCTTCACTGAATCCTGAGTGCAGAGCAGCAGGAATCCCTGTTCCTGCTCTCCTACTGGAAACAGGGATTATGTTCCTCCTGGGATTGTTCCTGGAGTGATTATTTTAGCGTCATAAAACTCACATTGGATATGATGGTGGATTATGGTTGCTAATTAAGAGATTAAAAAAAAAAAAAAAAACCAAAACAAACCAACCAGCTATATTCTGTACAGGAAATATCTGCAGTAGATGTGAAAAAGTCCTGTGTGACCACATATCAGATATTAGCTATGTGCAGAATCAAGGTTACATAGACTGTCTCCTGAAAATTGTTTCTAATTTCTAAGGATTGGCTTTGCTATCTTAATTTATTTCTTTTTGACTATGAGCTATATGGTTGAATGTTTGGATCATTTCGGATGGGTGAGGTCTGGTAGAAATGGTGTGGAGAGTATTTCAGCCAGGAACACTCCTGAATGTGGCTGGATGTCCACCTACTTTTTGAACTGGCAGTTGTACATGTTACATCCCTTATGAAGCATAAATGGATTACAGTAAAGCATAAAATTTACCCCTGTGTGGTACTTGGACTTCAAAAAAGGTGTATTTTTTCTCTGCAAATTGTCTGCAGTGAAGGTAGTTAAGAACACTGAGTTTATAAGTAATGCTTATTTTCAGATGTTGAACTTAAATCTTTGAACTTAAATCTCTGGAATTATTTAAGAGCTGCTTCTTCCTAAGCACAGCACTATGATAGTGTTTTTACACTGAGATGCCCAAATACACAAAAATAACTTATTTTTGTTGTCATAGATAATGAGTTTATATTTTTTAAAATGGAATATTTACTCCTGTGAAATTTAGTAGAGCAAAGCACGTTTTATCCTTTAATGTATTGAAAGTTGTCAAATCCATCATTACCATGGCGAAATAGAGTTCAATATGCACACAATGTAAAAGGTGTGGTGTTTGTCTCAGTGATTTCACCAGCTTAATGAGATTGAAATTTCCCTTCATTTGATACTGTCTCTGACATTGCTCATAGCTTTTGTTTAATCTTTATTGAGCAACATGTCATTTAATCAACTGTTAAACATTTTCATTTTATCCCTGATGACCATTATAAAAAAGAGGATGCATATTTAATGTTTAAACCATTGATTTTTAAAAAAGTCTCTAACTGTACAGCTCGCATATGGAAACCTTGCCACTGCATGAGGGAGAACTTTTTTATCTCTCTGCAGGCCACACGGAAAGAAGGGACAGTAATGACATCAGCAATTCCTCACTTAGCAGTTGATGTAATAACATGTTGCTACAGTAGAGGTCTAAGAATATGTTAGTATAGTAAAACATCTCCATCTGAAGTCTGCCTGCTTTCCCTTTGTGATGAACTATGTGCAAGCAATCATGATTTTTTAAAATTTGACATAAGAAGCTCTTGGAGAGGAAATAACAGCTATACAGATGTTCAAACCAAATATTGTTTTGAAATACAGTATTGAAACAGGATGAGAATCTAATATCTCAGTTGTAAGGTTTTCAGACTAGAATATCAATGATTGTTTGTGTACATATATACAAGTGTCTGTTTTCAGATCATTGGTTCATTTGTTAGGATCATAAAATTGTGGCAGTTTAAAAAGTATTTGTTTATTTTTTTGTGTCCTGTGTGAGCCTGAAAGTGCTCTAAAGGTGTGTGGGTGTGGCACCTGGGGACAGGGTGTAGTGGTGAACACTGTGGTTAGTGATTGGACTCCATGATCTTAGAGGTCTTTTCCAGCCATATTGACTCTATGATTCTATATGGCAGCTTTGTCAAGTCAAATGATTATTTTTCCATTATAGCTTATTTCAGAAAGGTTGGGGAGAAATTGAGAGAAAGGGAAAATGCAGCAGAGATGGATTTCTGAGCTGTCTGCTAGAATTGAACCCTAGAAACCAAAGAACACAAGAAAGAGAAGTGGCATATATCATTGAGAGCTATAATTTTATTTCTCTTGAAAATATAACAATATTCTTACATCTAAATATTTGTAGTTTCAAATACATAAAATGCTATTCAAAATGCTGAGTCCTTTGTGGCATGTGCCGCACATCAGGGTGAATGACTAATCCCTGAAAAGTGATTAGTGCACCAGAATAGATATTTTTTATTGAAGCCAGTTGCCAAAGGTAGCTGTACAGACATGGTATTCTCAGACTTCTATAAAGCATGTCATTTAGCCACACAAAAAAAAACCTTCTTACTAAAAAAATTACCAATTTTTAAAATCAATGTTGTTCATTTTGCTTGCATTAAAACCTAGTTACTACTGTAAAAATGTAGACTGACAAACTGAAAACATTTCAGAGGAAAGCCAGAAGAAAAACTGAGACATGCTTTTCTTTAGTCAAAGACTGAAGGACTCATTATTATTTATTTGTAGAGATGTTTGTTAAACTTCCAACTTTGCTGACTGTTCCTCTCTTTTTTCTGTGTCAGTCTATCTCTTCAGGAAAAGGACTATGTGGACATCATCCCCAAGAAGAAGAGTATCTCATTTTTTTTCTTCCTCACTTCTCACATCTCAGCTACATCCCCTTCTCAGGAGACCATTTAGTCCTTGCAAGAACAGCCTTGCATTAGTGTGGAGCAGCTCTGTGGCAGACCTAGGAGTTTCAGGCTGGCGCTGTCTCACTTTGGAGAAAAGTGGCTATTTTGTAATGCCAGAAAAGAGTGAACTATGATGATCCACCCTAGTTTTGAGGAAAGTGAACTCCCCTAGCTGCAAATTCAAATTTAGCATTGTGGTCTTATTGAAATATTGTTGAGATATTGTTACAAATGGTGTCAGTGCTGAAGCAGGCAATTCCTGACTCATGTGTTTCTGACTGTGTATTTTCATGTCACAAACCTGTGAAACATATAGGGCTTATTCCAATTTTTGAGTACATAGGATCTCTTCCAAAACAAGGTTCTTTCCTCTGTTTCCCAGCACTCCAGGGACTTCTACAAATTTACAGACTGCAGTAGCTGCTACTGTCAGATGTAACAGGGCAGCCCTCTCTCCATGCTTTGTTGACTGTCACCTGAAAGGCATCTCAGCCAGAAATGGCAATGGACTCTTCATCCACCTCTGCCTGGCATTCACTGCTGACAGTGCAAAGATTTTGCCCATGTTGATAGAGGTTCAGGACTCATTGAAACTGTGTCAGACTCAGTCACTGCAAAGAACTGACTGTCTGCCCTTTCAGTTTCTAAAGGCTTGTCCCATTTTGTCTTTATGGACTTCCTTAGCTGTGCTGGAACATGCAGTGGTGAGCACGTAAGGGCCCCTGTTCATCTGATTAGACATGCAGTGCATGCAAATTTGGCTTTAAATAGTTTGTTCTCTGCTGATTCTCCACCCTCTTTCTGTGAATAACACTTCTCATAACTGTTTTACTTTTGGTTTCATAGTAAACAAGATTTTTGCAGTGTATGCAATGAGAGCTCCCTCACTGTTGCATTCCATCCCCTTAAATCCTGATGGCTTCCTTTCCTGATGGGAGGAAACCCATCCTCCCCCTCCTGATGGGAGGCTCAGTGGGACAACCTCCACACGTGGAATCTCTGGCCTTTCACAAAGACAGATTTACTTACCAGTGCATGGAAGTGCAAGGAGCCATAAATGTGCCCTGTGCTCCAACCCCATGTCAGCCAGACACAGTTTCCCTCATGTCACACTCTGACCAGGAGCTCTCATGAGGGTAAGATCAGAGAAGGACACAATCACTGTGTTTATACAAGCAGTTTTAAATTCCAGAGTATTTTCTCTGTTTCAAGCTCAGGACACCTCATAAGAGTCTGAAACCTGACCCTACAGAGTTTGTACAGATGCCTCACCTGGATCTTTTCCTGTTACCTGCTCTTTCAGATGCTGTATAGGTTCCTGCTATACCACGCTCTCACTTCACTCTGGCAAAGCCCCTCTTGAGCAATGGTAACAGTTAAGTCCAGAAGATGGATCTGTACCTGATTCAATCACCTCCCATTTGCACTGAGGATAAGTCCTGGTCACTCTTTGAAACTCAGCTTGCAGTGATTTTAGATCATGCCTTGAAACTTAAGCATGGACTGGCAGTTAGTTCAGCTGAGGTGCTGCTAATGGAGACACATCACCTTTTTTGGTCAGGTCACAGTAAGATCACTTGAGGACTTGATTAGAAATTGTGTCCCTGGTCAAAGATCTTAGTGAAGAAGGAAATGTACAACCTTTATAGTCTTTTCAAGCTATGACCAATTGCTCCTTATCATACCTATCAAAGAAAAATAATTTTGATAGCTATCATCTCTGTTGGCAGAGGGAGGGAAGATCAAGCTGTTTCCTATGCAGCTTTAGAAAGCATGCAAAGGTAGTCTGAAACTTTTGCTTTCAGCAAACAGCAGGCAGACTGCTATTCTGATTTAGGATCCATTTTTTCTCACTAATCTAAAGTGCACAGTTCATCTCCACTCACACAGTTCTAGTAGTCTGGGCAGGGATGGCTTTCCCTCTAAGACAGGGAGATTCAGCAGCAGCACAGTCCCAACACCACAGCTCTCCCTGTCGACAGCACAGTGTGTAAAATTTGCTGTTGGACTCTCAGAGTTGAACCATCTTCTGTGGTGGACATGGCAAGAGTGTTCTATCAGCCTCAGGGGATTTCCTCCAGACACTTACAGAGTTCCCTTTATTAAGATGCTGTAGAAGAAGTCTTTAAGTATAACTTATCTATGACAGAGTGGTCAGATTAAGGGGTCCCGTGGCCATCCTTGCACAGACACAAAAAGAAGAAAGCAAAAAAACTAAAAAGGTGTGCTGTGTGCTCACAGCTCGCCAGCTTTCTTGATAGCTTGGAATCTCCAGGAAGTAAATATCAGTTTCTGGAACAGTTTTCATTCTTCAGATTTCCTCTTTCACTTGCTATCTGATTTTCATTGCACACACGAGGAAAAAGTCAGTAAATACTCAGACCTGAACCCTTATCATTCTGGTCTGCATTCTTTTCATTGCTTTCAGATTAATTGTTCTTATTTAGATTAGAAAGTTAAAGCCATTTTGTAATGACAGATAACCATAATTCTAAAGTGTAGCAATGTTCAAGCATTTGACTCTGCACTTTTACAGTGCAGTGTGGTGTTCTGTGTTACCTCCCATATCCAAGGTACACCTTGTTCAGAAAAAAATTGGTTAGGAATACTTGTCCTATACTAACCAACTTTATTGTCATTAACAGGGTTTGAACCCTGTATGTCAGATGTCTTCTAATCAACCCCGAACATTGTTGAACACAGATGCCAAGAACTTATTGTTATTTCAGGCAGACAGCCCAAGGCTCCTGCCTGATATTTAGGGCTACTTTGCTTAGTTCATTCAACTATTTCATATACTTCATGTGAGTCACAGGTATAAAACCATAATTTTTTTCAGGAAAAAAAAAAAAAAAGGAAGTCATTCCAGGACAGTAGCTACCTTTCCTCCACTTGCAATACAAAGGTGGCTTTATTCCAATTTTAACCTTGAGAGTGTATAATTTCTGTTTATGTGTGTCACTTGGGAAGAATTAGAATTCCTACCTGAAACTCCACATTTCCTGAGTGCCCTGCCTGGGCAATCAGGAAAAGCATTGCTCAGAAAACAGGGAAGTGTTTCCTCAAAGGTGCTTACAGGTTGCTTATCATGTCAATGTCTCACAAACCTAATGTTTTTATTTTATTTTAGTACTTCACTGATTGGGATAGTTATTTTTCTTATCCGTTCCAGGAGCCTTCATGATCCCTTTCCTGATTTTGCTAGTCCTGGAGGGTATCCCCCTACTTCATCTTGAGTTTGCCATTGGTCAAAGGCTGAGGAAAGGCAGTGTGGGCGTATGGAGCTCTATCCACCCTACCCTGAAAGGGGTTGGTAAGTCAAACAGCTGCCTGAGAAAGCACAAATCTCTGAGCTGATGATCTAAAAAACAAATCTTCCAGGTTTTAATCTGGTGTGCCCTGAGAAATTTCAGGATCTATTAGTTTTCCCTTCTTCCTAACTCTCCATTGATAGGTCAAACTAATCATGATAAAGCACAATGACAATTTTGTGTTCATATTCCCAAGTACTGTGGGTCCTATTAAAACCTTTCCCTAGTCTGAGACCAATTTCAGGCCTCAGAGATATTTTCTGTATTATCCATACTGGCTGTTTTTACTATTACGATGAATCTTTAGGCGTACCAAAAAATGTTCTGTAACTGTTCTGTGGATAAATATTAGTTAAATCTTTATCTGATAGATCTCAGCTCCACATAATTTTACTTTTTTGCATCTGAGAGTTATCATTCCAAAAGCCATAGAAACAGTATTTTGCAGAAAATACTTCTTCACCTCTGTACCTAACGCAGGAGGTGCCTTTGAACACCAGGAAACATGGTGAGGGTGAGCAGGTGCTGGCACGGGCTGCCCAGGCAGGTTCTGGGGTCTCCAGCCTCAGAGATAGCCAAAGTCTACCTGGACATGGTCCTGGGCAACCAGCTTTGGGTGGCCAGGCTTGAGCAGGGGGTTGGACCAGGTGACCTCCAGAGATCCCTTCCAACCTCAACCACACACCTGAAAGGGAAGAAAGAGGACTGCTTTGGCATCCACTGCATTTGTAAATCAGTTACAAAAGATAATTGTTCATTGCATCTGGAATTTTTCAAGATTCTTTAGAACATAGGAGCTCTCAGGAGGTAATGATTAGCATTTGCTGTCTGCCAGAGAAGTCATCAGAGGTTGATTACTTGGGAACAGGCAGAGGAGGACAGATACCAGTGTGAATTCCGTACCTGGTCACAGACTGTGCCTCCTGGCAGCCATCCATCCTGTACAACACCACCTCTGCTGCTGACCTTTGCAGGGACATTGTGGAAGAAGGAGATATTTCAGTCTCATTTAACCAAAATCCCAAGTCAGTTGAGCTTAACATGTGTCCAGCATCCCAAACTCCCTGGACATCAGCTGGCAAGGCTGTGAACAGGATTGTGTGGTGTAAATAGGGAATTAGTCCTCTCATAACGTTGGCTCCTTAGTGGGCATCACCTTCAGTCTCAGAGAGGTTTTAGGATGTAATTCTATGTAGAACTCACCTGTCCAACCTTTAGGCAAAAAATTCACAGTGATAAACCCACATCCAAAATGTGGCAGGGGAGGAGGGAAAGGTTGAGTTTGATGTACTTTGATACATCTTGAAGACAAGAGTGTCGCAATTTACACAGTGTTCTGATTTTTTTTTCAGGCATAGCATCAATGTTTGTATCTTTCCTGGTGGGCTTATATTATAATACTATTATTGCCTGGGTGATGTGGTATTTCTTCAACTCCTTCCAAGAACCCCTGCCATGGAATAACTGTCCTCTCAATGACAACAGAACAGGTATATTTTATAAAATATTGTATTTTGTTTCCCAGCACAGATTTCTGTTTCTAACAGTTACCCTAAATGAGCCTTTCTGTGAAATGGCAGTAAGGCATGGCAGTCCTGTCAGGCACACTGCACTATTTGATACTTGTGTTTTGTACAAACTCACATTAAATAAAATGTGGCCAGCACTTTATCTTTGAGGCAAATTTCGCCTTCTTATATGAAACCTCATGGTAGATTTTGACAGATGTATTCATATACAGAATATTCACTAAGTGCAGATCTAGTATAAACATTAACATTTTCCAGATTTGAGCAGTGTCTTTCATCCATCTCTTCAACAGTCCTCCATTAGCACATTGAAAAGGAAAAGACAAATGCATAATCCATTTGAAGCACCTGTACCTCTCAGTATGACAAGTCTACAGCTCCTTGGAGACTGCTTGGTGACAGCAGCTTTGTTTTCCATAGTCAGTCCTGCATGACACTGTGTGAAGCAGGTTTTTTTGCTGGGTCTGTGAACAGCTGTTCAAAGTGCTCTGCCCCTCTCCTCCCAGAATAAGCATGGAAAGCCTCATATAAAGGCAGGCTAGGGCAGAATATTGCACAGGCCAGCACAGTGCTGGGAGATGGGGATTCAACTTGAGCTGACAAGAACTTGAATAATGCCCCACAGAACAAAAGTAAAAATATTGCTGAAGGAGGTGTGGAAGGGGAAGAGCCACTGTATTAAAATACCTGTTAACAGCTGTCATTTAATCTCTCATTTTGCCATGAAACCAACCTCCAAAAATCTGAAAATTTGCCAACAATAAATCCATTGGCATTAAGTGGAACAATTTAAAACACTGATATTAATTATTTCTCTTGCTTTTTTCGAGATAAATAAAAGACATACAGAATGACAACTATTTTGTGGTTACAGATTATGTAGAAGAGTGTGCCAAGAGCTCTCCTGTAGATTACTTCTGGTACAGAGAAACACTGAACATCTCCACTTCCATTGAGGATTCTGGCAGTATCCAGTGGTGGCTATTGCTGTGTTTAACATGTGCATGGGCTGTGCTGTACGTGTGCACAATCAGAGGCATTGAAACAACAGGAAAGGTACTCTACCTTGGGGGAACTTTTTATGAGATTATATTATGCCGTTGTGATCCCTTATTTATACAGAATTAATAATGCTGTAGAAGCTGTCTGGTTTTTGAGTGAAAGCATGTCCAAAATTTTGTGTCATCACTGGGACTGCTTTTTGAAGAATGAAGATGAATGAAATGGAATCTGACTTGATTTATGTGGAGATTTTTGTGACCAAGTTTTTGTGAGTCTTCCTTGTCCTTACAAGTCCTAGTAACAAATTTTAAGGTATTATTGCTTTAACACTAATATTAATCTTTAATGCAAGATAAAGAGACTGTCTTTTTATTACGGCTATTCTCTTCAAAACATACCTATACAGATTTATTTGGGTTTGTGCAAGTCTTAAATATTATCTCTACCAAGAGTGACCAACTTTCTTCTTCTCAGAAAAGCCCTGAGAGTCCATCCTTGCATCAATTTGGTCTCAGGGTGTACATTATTTTTGATGCTGCTTTTGAATGATCTGAGTTGAATTTCAACAATGACAATTTCTCTTAAATAGACTACTACTGCTAAAAAAGTATTTGTTATCCAAATGTACCACAAATATTATTTCATTGAACATTTATTACTGTAGTATGCTAATTGTGACTCACTTGAAACTTGCCAATATTGTTAATCACCACACCTTGATTATTTCCCTATTTTCTTCACTTTTTAATTTTTTTTATTCATGTCTTTTGTTTTATTTGAGTGGTTTATTTACTTTTTTTCTTTTTTGGTGCAGGCTGTGTATGTGACATCAACTCTCCCATACGTGGTGCTTACCATTTTCCTGATCCGTGGCTTGACTCTGAAAGGATCAACCAATGGAATTGTGTATCTCTTCACCCCTAATGTAAGCCACTGCTTGGGTCATTGCTCAGTGAAACATGGTGTAGTCCTCTCTCTAATTAAGAACTGATTGAAAATTAGTCCTCCCCACTGGTGTTTTTCTAAGTATCCCTCAGGCACCTTAAAAAAATCTTGATTCTGTGAGGTGAGTCCTCTGCACTGGACATAACAAGTGTACATATAGACAAATATTTTCTCTCTGTCTCCACCCTCCATCAAAAGCTGTTCTAACGAATTGAATGATCATCACAGAGCAGTGGGGTTGTCATTTATTTGGCTTGATTTATTTTCTTGTATTCTACCTAAGAACCAGCCTAAATTTACAGCATAAATAGTGTATTTGGGAGTAGAAGCCACCTAATTGCCATATGAACAAAAAAACCTAAGATAATGGTTTAATAATATAACAGTATTTAAACAAAATTA
Source organism: Vidua chalybeata (assembly GCF_026979565.1). Taxonomy (NCBI): domain Eukaryota; kingdom Metazoa; phylum Chordata; class Aves; order Passeriformes; family Viduidae; genus Vidua; species Vidua chalybeata. The sequence goes on from NC_071530.1 coordinate 89,082,865, forward strand.
AAAGAGGGATCATTTTCCATAAGCAGATCTCTGAATGATCATTATTAATGCTAAGTAATAAACACCTTTTCTGAAACTAGGCATGACATCTGTCAGCTATGCAAACCATTTTTTAAATCAATTTTCAAAATACTTACATAAAAACTTCAGATAGGTTTTCTTTTATAAAAAAGGTAAGTTTGACAAAAATATTGACCTATTTGTTGAAATTCTTCAAGAACAGTGAGTCTTGCATGGTTAATGTTCTTGTTTTAATTGTTGTTTTAAATCTCTCATACTCAGTTTAAATAGCAATGCTGGATGTGCTTAAAGCTGTGTGTCTGATGCCTCAGGTTAGTGAGCTGGCGAACCCAGTGACGTGGCTGGATGCAGGAGCTCAGGTGTTTTACTCCTTCTCCCTGGCCTTTGGAGGCCTCATTTCATTCTCCAGTTACAACTCTGTTCAGTAAGTAGCCAGCTAAAGCCCAAATTTTTATATGAATATTTCATTCTTTCAAACGAAACATCTCTATTCTGCCCTACTGTTGTGCTTCTTGGGACTGGGACAGCCTCCCCTCAGACATGTAAGGTGCATCTCCTCTAACTGCTCCTAGCTCTCCCAAACCAAGATTTCAGATCCCTGCTCTGGCTGACTTCCTAGAGAAAGATGTGGTGATGCAGGATAGGAAGAAGGGGACTGGCTGCCCAGCACCAGCTGATGAGCAGGAGTGTGGGAGTGCTCGGTGCATGGTGATGCCCTTGGTCTCGGAGCAGGTGGTAAAGCACATATTTCAAATAAATTCACAGAACACAGTTTAAAACTATAGCTTTGCAATGATGAGATATATCTAATATTGAAATTTAAATTCAATTCCTTTGTATGTGTGCTTTGGGGCCAGGGAGTGAGAAATTCCATCACCCAGAGACTGACCCAGCCTGCAAATTATGATGCAGAGCTATATTCTACATTCTCTTATAAAATATTGGAGCAACCACCAATGCCTCTTGGTGGTTGCCATCTCTTCAGAACTCTTGAAAGGAAAACTGTGTGGCATTTGCTAAACCTAATATTTTTGATAAACTCCGAATTAAGTTTTGGATATGTGGCTTGGTCATGCATTCATAAATCTGTGTTTCAGTTTTGGCTTGGGATCAATTGTACCACAGCAGTATTTCAGTCACTGAGGAAGTTCCTTGCCACCACTCTTGATTTCATGTGTTTTCGAAAAGATCACCTGGAATTTTTGGTGTTTGCAAGTCTCAATATGAGGTGTCAAGCCCTGCTTAAGGTCTAAGTCAATGTCCCACGGCCATGGGGTCAGAACTGGGAGCATCCACATTTCCAAAAGACACAAAGAAATGGAGCAGTGTCCTCAGGGTTTTCCAACAGATGGGGCAGTTGCATTCAGGCCATGTGTGTTTAATGCTCAATGATTCATAACTTAAGGAGGGAACTGAACAAAGTCACTAAACTCCCAAGGAATATAAGTAAAAAAATCCCCATGCAAATTCCACGGTGTTACACTGTGGTGTTGGGCTACCTGCAATCCAGCAGGACCAGGTATCAGTGAGTCTGCCCCTGGATGATTTAGGAGTACAAAAACATCAGAAAATGCAATAAGGTTTCAATGCTGTCAAGGATTCACTAATTCATAATGAGAAGGAGCTTGAACATCTTACTTTCTCTAAAAGGAAGAAACATTTTTCAAGCCTGTCATTGAGAATCTCATGTTACATTGCAAAAACTGACACAAGACTACAGCAAGGAATTTCCATTCAATGCCCTAAATCCAGCAGATGCCTATTTGCAATGCTATAAATGGGGAAAGGACACAGTGTGATAGGTCTTTGTTGGACAAGCTTGTCTCTCCTCTTGAACATGTTCAGAAAATTAAATATGACAACATCAAGTTAATCTCAATACCTCTCTCTTGCCCAGGAGAAATGAGTTATCTAAAGTTTTACAGCCTTCTCTTAAAATGATTAACTACTTTAAATATTGATATTTTATCTTGTCCCTCGGATGAAAGTCTGTTTCTGGCTCTGCAAATTCTTTGTATTAGCACAGGCACACTGGCAAGAAGTGCCTGCAACAGAGGTGTTTCTACAAAGAGTTTTTCTGTCCCACCTTATCAGCATAATGTTACATTGTTCTTCCAAAACTTGAGAACATTTTGAACCATCTTCTGTTCAACAGTCAAACAAAACTGTTCCCAAGTGCTCTTGGCTACTGCAATTTCACCATACCTAAGTGCTACGAAAAGTGAACTTTGCTCACTTTTCATGTCTGAGTATTTGAATTCAAGCTCAAATCTTTCATCTGGCGGCACAATACACCGTGAAGGCACAGCCCATGGCAACATGTTTCTGCACACATCCCTGACAAGCTTAAAAAGGAGGGGACTTTTGCCCCTCATACTTTACTTCCCATGAAACAAACAGGGAAACAACTCAGGCAATTATTCCTTATGAACAAGATTATTTGAAAGGAAAAAAATACACCAAAAGAAACCAAAACCATACTATTAAATTGCTTAAGGCACCAAGTTTTAGTTTACTAAATCTAACAGCACTACTTGTGTGCTTTTAGAGGGTTCACTGATGTACCTATGCATCCTAGAGTACTTTTTTCTTAGTCTTGGTAGCCAGTTTTACTATTTATTTTAGGAATGTGATTGACATCCATTGTTTCTTTCTTTGAATTGCAGCAACAACTGTGAGAAAGATGCTGTGATCGTTTCAGTGATTAATGGTTTCACATCCATCTACGCCGCCACCGTCATATACTCCATCATTGGATTCAGAGCCACAGCAAGATATGATGACTGCTTTGACAAGTGAGTTATTGGGAAAAAAAACCCCACAGAATATGCAGATGTTTGTTTGGGTGAGGCAGCTCTGTTAGCCTGCTGACAATGGATTTATAATTTCTGAATAATTGCACCTCTTGACTCACATGGCATCAAAACCACTCATTACTTATAAAAATATGGAATCTTGTGGAACAAATCCCACAGACAGTGATAATTGTTTAAGTCGTCTCATTTCCTACATAAATGTTGCATAAGCAACTATATTTTACATTATTCTCCATGCTGACATACGGCATGAATGTAATATTCCTTGGTTCCTGTGTCAGCTCCGTGTTTAGGTTTCCTCCTGGAGAGCTCAAAAGCTTAGGTCTCATCAGGGGTACCTCATTTTACCCCAGCAGTCAGACTCTGTGGTTTCCAGTCTTGTTCCTCCACATGCAACTGTGAAACTGCATGATTCACACCTGCAGACAACTTAGACATTCCCATAAACCACCCAGTCTGGGGACTGGTGTTTAGTCTGCAATGCTAAGACAAGCACCTAAATCCTGCACGGGTTCCTAGAGTGTCCATCCATTTAGAGTCACCTATGCAATGAAAGACAGTGTTCACCTTGGAAGAAAGAAAATTGCAAATGTACATCTGCTGGACTTTCCAATGTCAAATCCGATCTTGATATTGTACTCCTAATAACTTGCTTGATGATGTAAACGAATCCTGATGATGCTTATAAATTAATAATTTCAAATTACTTACATTTCACTTTTTCAGAAATATTCTTACTCTGATGAATGCCTTCGATTTGCCAGAAGGTAACGTAACCCAAGATAACTTCGAACAAATGCAGCAGCTGTGCAACATGACTGATCCAACAACTTTTGCAAGCCTCAAGTTTGAAACTTGTGATCTGGAAACTTTCCTGAATGATGTAAGTTTAACACCCTAACACATATTGATACCTTAAATATGGTAGGAATGCATAGCGACTATTTAATTGCCAAGTCTAGTGACTACCAATGTAAACTTAAGTGATGTGTGATGTTAATGATCATAAATCTTCCCCAGGGAGCTGAAGGAACTGGTCTAGCCTTTATTGTCTTCACTGAAGCTATCACCAAAATGCCTGTCTCACCTTTGTGGTCCATTCTCTTCTTCATCATGCTCTTCTGCTTGGGTTTGTCATCTATGTTTGGAAATATGGAAGGTGTGCTTGTACCTTTACAAGATCTCAAGATTATACCCTCCAGAGTGCCTAAGGAACTTATTACTGGTATGTGCATTTTTAGAGAAAAGTGACCTCCCCACCCTCCCCAGAAAGCAGCTTGTACGCTGAAAAAGCAGCCCACCCCACTTCTACTTTCTGATCTGGAACGGTCTTAAGACTCCCAGATAATCTACTGAAGATTTTCTCATGGTCCCCATTGGGGCAGCTCATGTGAGGTTCCTTCTGAGCCTGCAGGCATCTGTTAACCCTTAGGCTTGCCCATCAGCCTGCTCATGATGACCACTGTCTCCTCCATTGGGAAGTTGGAGGATCTGAGTCAAGATCAGGCAGGATTTCTCTCAGAGCAACATTATCCCATCATCTATGAGGAAGAGGACCTGTTTTCTCTCCTCAGCTTTCTCCCTTCTTGTTTGCAACATCTGCCACCTGTGTAATGTTAGGAGAGTTTTACCCAAACAGAAGCCAGCCTCCCCAGAGTGCCATTAAAAAATAAGGTGGTGGCCTCAGGCTGCAAGAGTTATTTTTTAAGCTTTATAGCTACTGGGGAAATACTTTTCCTTCCCATTTTGCTTTTGCTTTCTTTGCCTAAGTGTGCTGTTGTTTTGGGTTTTTTTCCCCACAGGTCTTGTTTGTTTGGTGTGTTATTTGATAGCTTTCATTTTTGTGCTGAATTCTGGTAATTACTGGCTGAGTCTATTTGATGGTTTTGCTGGCTCTATTCCCCTGCTGATAATTGCATTTTGTGAGATGTTTTCAGTCGTCTACATTTATGGAATTGACAGGTATGAAATACAGCTTAACCATTACTTGATATCAATGCATAAAATGATTATTATATAGCTACAATCTTGCTGCATCTCTGAGTGCAGAATTTCTGTTATAGAAATCAATGAAATTATGCAGCTATAATTTAGGGTTGCTTGTATGTTTCAGGTTTTTTTTAAGAGTTCTCAGCAAAAAGAAATAATGTTAAGCATTTCTATGTGAAAGCTTTCCACTTTATTAATACATTATAATAAATAATGCTCTTCAACAACTAGTTCAAATAAAGATATCCCTAAGATATTGCAAGAGAATATTAGGCATTAACAAGAGCTCTGGAGTGCATTAATATGAATGCAAATAATTTATTTTTAAAGTAGGCATTAGAATGTAGATATTTGCAACAGTTACATAAGAGCCACTATAGATAATTTATCTTTTAAATATGGTGACATTTATAATAACTCTTCTTCAGGATAATTGCATTAAACATCTAATTAGCAGAAGCAAAGTACATGCACATTGGCAGTGAGCTGAAAGTTTAACACAGAGTTATATCCCAGGATTGTTTACAGGGAGTGCTATGTGATGCTGTCCAACACAGGGTTCTTCAGGCAGGCTGCAGATATTAGTTTACAGCAGCTTGCAAATCCAGGCTACTGAGATACGTTCTTAGCTGATAAATCCAGGACTTTATCAGTTGTAGCAGTGAGTAATTATCCTCTCAACTTTCTACAGATGTAATAAACCAGGTTTCAACATCTTCATGTTTGTAATAAAAACAGAAGAAATGTGAAATAAAGTACAGGGAATTCAATCACCCACAAGTTTTACTTGAACTTGTGCCAGATTCAGCTGCTGCTCCTGGCAGTGGGGTGAATGCCCTTGTGACCCATTTTCCCATGCTTTTATGCTACTCGAGGCAGCATGAATCAGATTAGGTAAATTAGATGGTATACCCTTGAGAAAGAAGGCTTATTTTAATTTGTTAAGGACAGAAACGGCTGTGTTGATCACTTTTCCTTCCCTTTAAGATCTCAGAACTCCTTACAAAATTAATTAAAATAATTCCCAGGACACAAGCATGGGTTGAGTCCATAAAGTGGGGGCAAGGTGTGTGTGTTTGTGTTTGATTCAGAAAAGAGCCTCATAGCAAACTTTAATGTTCCTGGCCAGTACACACCACCGTAACCCTCTTTGAGAACAGAGCTTTTCAGGGCTGCCCAAAAGTTATGTTCTCTGCTCCAGATGAGTTTCTGTGACCTTTCTCTGAGAAGGGGTCATGGGTAGAAAGATGGCTCTGTTGCTTGAAGGAGAACATGTGTGTTATCCATGACACACGTGAACTACACTTGAACGTGCGCTGCAGTCAGGACATGGGGCTCCATATGCTTTTAAGACACCAAGATCTCAGAAGTTAGGGATGAAAAGATAAAATAAATTTACTAAGTAATTGAGATTCTAGTGAATTCAGTGTGTTGTTCAAGTTGAAGGACCAACTGAATAGTCCCCTCAGGTTTATCCCCATAGTATATGCAGGAAATCCAGACAAAAAGACAAAAGCAGAAACCTCAAACTTCCAAACTGTTTTTTAAGAAGTGTGTGCACAAGGTGTTGCATTATATGTAGAAGCCATAAATAGGTTCAGGCTGATGCAGACAGTACCACTCTCAATGCAGGCATTGTTTCTGCTTGTGGAAATATTTTTGCCCCACTGACCACTGCATGTTCCATGAATAATCCAAATAACACAATGTAGGTGTTTTTAATAATGGGTAAAGTTAAATATTGTTTCATCATTCAGCCTGAGAAAATTGGTAGATATCCAAATTAGGCAAACATTATATTATAATCTAATTATAAAATTACTTCTATTTGCTTTTGTTCTTTTTCAATATTGTATCATTCCCTTTAATTTTTTCAATACTGAGATACTTATCAAAAAATTGTGAAGCAATACTGCAATATGTTCTGGGGAAAATCCATCTGCACTGTCTCTTTCCTGTTGAGGCTATTTCACATGTGCCTTACAGACATTTTCAAGATAGTATATCTCCAAAAATAATTTTCCAGACTTGCAATGATATGTGCCATAATTTGAACTACTGAGGTCTTACTCCTGATGTTGTCAATTCTTGTCTCAAACTGACATTAGCAAATTCCTGGGAATGACAGTTAGGGGTAGTTTGGACTTCCCTGTTTATGAGCAGGCATTCTTTGATTCTGGCCAGCTTTTAAGTCTGAACCTCCTGGTTTTGTTTTTAGGTTTAACAAGGATATTGAGTTCATGACTGGACACAAGCCCAACATTTTCTGGCAGGTTACCTGGAGACTCATCAGTCCTCTCATTATGTTAGTTATCTTTTTCTTTTATTTTGTGGTGAAAGTCAACCAAGAACTGCTCTACAGTGTTTGGGACCCTAGCTATGTAAGTGTGTAAACCAAAATATTTATTTATAATTATTATAAGTATTTTTCTTTAATATAAGAGTCATTGTCAGTTATATTCATCTTCCATCTGAAACAATTTTCTAGCAAACTTGCCACAAAATATGGAAATGGGACTGCTTTCTTTTCTCCTCTTTTGCAACCTCACTTCCCTTTAATGTTTTAGCCCTCCCTCACCCTTTGATTTCAGCCTTCCCACAAAAAGGCTGGTTGGCCATAAGGCCCTGGTGGCCTGTCAGGCCCCCCATGCCCACATTCCTTCGTGCCAAGGAACTGTTCCAGTCCCCCAGTCTCCCTTCCTGGCTCTTACTGCTTTCATGCCATTTTCTTTACATCATTTTAAAGTAAAAATAAGTCAAAACCAGCTGAGGTTGGAAACCCTTGAGCTGAAATCTGCTGTGGAATTGGCAAATTGTTGTGCCATTATGACCGGCCAGCATTCTGATCACATTTTTGATCTGTTGAATTACTGAATGTGTGCATGGTGCCTGGTATTTGCTCCTCGTGACTTTCTACAACTTGGTTGTTTGCTCTTTCAGGAGGAGTTCCCCAAAACAGAGAAGGTTGAATATCCCCCCTGGGTGTATGCTATCATTGTAATCCTCGCTGGAGTGCCCAGTTTGACCATCCCGACCTTTGCCATCTACAAAGCCATCAGGAGCCATTGTCAGAAAAAAAATGATCGTGCTGGCCTTATCGCTACATCTGAGACTTCCATTAATGGAAACTTAAAGTATTCATCATAAAACCATTTTTTTTTCCAAGTGTGGAAGGATGCTCTGTGAGTGAGGAAAGTAAAAAAAAAAATATATTTTTTAAGAATCCGAAGTTAATTTTATTTTCATGAAAGGATAACCATGTGTTGTTTCCAGGTAAACATTTGCATAACAATGCAATGCACTGTGAAGAGTTGATGGCCTGGCTTCTGGAAGCAAAAAAGTGACATTTGCAAGTGATTAGGGCACCAGGCCAAATAATGTGTCCTCTTTCGGGTTCTGAAGTCAGCTTGTTTGAAACTGGCTTCTATGCCCTCTGCTTGGGGATGCACTGGGCATGAAGTGACTCTTACATGTGTAATCATTCTGGTTGGGTGGCCAATGTGAAGGGTAACTTAATGCTGTCCTCTCTTGCACGTTAAATTGTTTTTACTTTACATGCCACTGTGTTGCACAAAGCCACTAATATTATTTGTCTCATAGAGAAGTTTGAAATATTTAATAAAAACATTTCTAAGTATGAGAATGACAGTTTGATTCAATTAGAATTCTATATATTTTATAAATTGCCTATAACTTCCAAGATCCTAGCAGATAGTGCTGCCTTTGCTGATGACAGCAGTGGAAGTCTTGCAATGGGGCAGCAGCAGTTCAGGAAAGAGCAAAATCTGCCTTCTGTGGCACCCATGAGCAAGGGGTGCACTGCTTGCCTGGGGGATCTGCGCTGATGGGACATCCAAGGCACACCAAGGTGCAAATCTTGCTCTCCTCTGTTGCCATCCAGGTAGGAGGCTCTGGTTCATCTACACACACACACACACACACACACACACACACACAAACACACACACCTTACAACTATTTGGATTTTTTAACTTCCATGTGACCCAGTGGAGCTCAGTGAGGAGTCCCATTCCTCATGTGGCCACCGGAGAGGGAAAGGTGCACTGTTAGAGCACCCAGGCAGAGTGCCTGGAGCAGACAGCGTCCATGTCCCCTCTGGATGGGTGATCCTTTTCATCCAGCTGTCTGTGTACATGGACAGTGATGCACTTGTATCACCTTGCAGCAATTCCTACACACACCTTTTGAAACAAGAATGGATCCAATTTAAATCCTCATACTGGCTGTAATTAAAACACGCTCTTAAAAGGAATAGGTACACTTAGGGCATATTTACTCCAGAATGTATCTTTAGAGTAGTCTATCTCCTCTAAATTGAGAGTAAAGCGCCAGACATTGCATGGGTACTTCATGGAATCATAGAATCAATGGTTTGGGTTGGAAAAGAACTTGAAGGTCATCCAGTTCCAACCCCCCTGCCATGGGCAGAGACACTTTCCACTCGGCCAGGTTTCTACAAGCTCCATCCAACCTGGACCTGAAGACTTGCAGGGATGGGGCATCCACAGCTTCTCTGGGCATCCCATTCCAGAGAATCGGAATGATTAAATTAATATACATTCCATTTTCAATTTTTTAAAATTGCATTAATGCAAGTAACTATTTAAACTATTTGAAGATGTTACTCTTTAATGGGAAGAACATATTTTGTCAGATTTTTCTGCTGATAAAAAGCTCAGCCAGGAACGAATAACACCATGTTGGAAATGGCTGGCTGCAGTGCCAGGTGTGGAATTCAGGGTGTTGCTGGAAGGGCCCAAGCCCAGCCCGAGGCATTTCCTGATCAGAAGAGCAGCAGGGGATGGAATGATGGTGATGTGTGCCTGGGACCACTGACACTGTGCAAGGGCTGCCAAACCTTCCTGTGTGTCCAGCTCGTGTGTGCCCTCTGAGACAATCCCAACAAGACACTGGGAAGTTAAATTGCTCCATCTGTGAGTCTGGATATTTGCAGAGGTGTAAGCAGATGAGTTGTGACAGTCCAGGGAGAATCATGTAGCCTTGATCTGAAACTGGCTTCTGGTTGGATGATCTGCAACCTGATCACTTTTGTGTGCTTAGCGGAAGAGCAGGGCTTTTATTTTGGGGAAAATAATTCACCTTTACTTGGAAACTCTTCCCATTTAGAGAGGGGAATCCAGGCATAAACTGTTGATTTACTGAGGCAAGCAAGTTGACTGGCTGCTCTGTTTACTGTGAACTGATTTGGCATGCACACCAGCAAAACCCTGATATGAGTGAAAGAAAACAGAAAAATATTCTCACATACTTTCAATTGAAGGAAAACATTTGGCTCTTGCATTCATCAGTAACTATGTAATGAGTAATAAAAATAGTCACCAGGGATTCATTGACAGGTGGAAAGTGATTAACTTCTAGCAACTATTGTGAAAATGGACCAAATTCTTATGTCTGAACATACAAGATCTAATTTTTCTTGGCTTTTTTTCTAATTGACTTTTTGCATTTGGAAAAGATGCCTTCATTTGTTTACTTCTATTAATAAACTAAGAAAATAAATGCCAATGTTTTTTCCACAGATTTTTCCAGGTATTTTGCAATTTTAATTACTCCACTGCAAAGGTTTCTTTTTAATTATATTCAGTGTCACACTTGTCTGACAGTCTGAAAACACAAGGAGAACAGAAAATAAAAATCTGTTTGATCCTGAGTTACCCATTAACAACATATTCCCAAGCTGTCTAACTATAGAAGGAGCTGCAAAAGAAGCAAGAGTGGTCACTCACTATATAATAATAATTCCTGGTTTTGTCTTTAAACTCCAGCCTTGGCAATGACACAGCTCTTTGCATCAGATAAAAAGAAAGCTCCACCTCTCTTCCAAGATCTTTCTGTCACCCTGCATAAAACTTGTAGGAGAGACAGGTTTCGAAGCATCTTCCCATTTTTAGGGAAAGGGGCTAAGGAGCCACGGATATTTCATTAAAATGTCACAAGATTTATCAGCAACACCTGAAACCCCTAAAGAAGATGGCAGACCCAAGTGGGACAATAAGTTCCAGTATATTTTAAGCTGTATCGGATTTGCCGTTGGCCTGGGGAACGTGTGGCGATTTCCATACTTGTGTCAGATACATGGAGGCGGTAAGATTGGAACGGGACTTTGCCAAAATACTGAACTGCAATTCTCATGCAACTATAGTAACTTCTGACGGGCATGGAAATTACTTAATTTATATCAGTTATATCCCTTTTTAAAAAACACTGATTGTCATTAATGTTTTGCACCAGTTAATTAGCTCTTTCCATAGAAATATATTTAATTATAAAATGATACGTTCGGTTAGGAAGACCAGACTGATGCTGACCTGACTGATGATAGAACAAATCTATGTTGAAGTTTTTATACTGGTACTACAGCCCCAGTGGAAGCAGGAAACTGAACCTGCAGCTGGCTACCTTAAGGAGAAATGAGAGCCCTGGGGAGGCCTGAGGGAACTGAACTTGCCTCTGGGATGGTGAGTTATTCCCCACCCATGCTCTTAGAAACTACCTCATCATCTGAAATTGCCCCTGCACAGAACTAAATTGTGCTTTTTTAAAATGTTCAGCTGATGGAGCAGCAACAGGAGCCTGCCAGGTGTCATGGACAGCTGCCTAAGCCTGTGCCTGGGCACCAGTTCCACAAAGAATTGCTTTAGAAGCAGACAATTTGGTAAATATAAATGGATCTGAAAAGAGTACTCGGTAACTCACCGTTCACAGAAGCTTTTCAAATCTGCCACAGTAAGCTGTCAAAAGAAGAGTGAGCAAATTGTTTCAGCCCAGTATTATTTGTTATCTTTCAATTAATTGGAGAAAATGAAAATCCACACCTGGAGAAACTGTCAAGTGACAGAAAATATTATCACATCCAAGTGTGTTTTACTGAGGTGTCTGTGCTACTTGATGAACTACATATATTTCAATCAACCAAGGAACCAAGGATGCATGTAGCCTACAAAGGAAGGTGTTTCAGAAAGAAGTAGCCACTTAGATAGGGACTATGGTAAGTAGGTCAATGAATGAGCTATAGCAGGTTGTATCAAGAGAAAGAACCTTGGCAGATGTATGCAGAACACTAGGAAGTAGGTTGAGATATTGCTGCCTATAGTAAGATAACTTCTGAGTCTCTGACTTTTTCTGAAAGTCCACTTTTTAAAGTCAACTTTAAAAATTAGACAAGATTTTTAAAGACAAAATGCAGAAAAGTGTCAGCAATTATCTAAGGGTTAGAAAACTTCTGGGACACATAAAAACTTAAGAATTCAATCTATTCAGGTCATGAAGTTGAAAATTAAAGAGTATGTTTATCCGAGCCTATAAACAAGAAAATGGAAATTATTTTGGTGGCAAGGAGCTTTTTAAGGCTCAATATGCAACAGCTGAGAGTTACAGTTACACAAATAGAGAGAAGAAAAGACAAGAAACAGTAGGTTAGATTCCCCCCAGAACACTTGATGGTTTCTATTATTTATTTTAAAAATGTGACACCCAGTGAAAGCCCCACAGAAAAGTACCATCACTGGGTGGCTAGAAAGCCAGGAGTCACACTGTTTCTCTGTGTTTGTCCATGGGAATTACTGGGAAAAAAACCTGTCAATTCAGTTAATGATACTGGCATTAATGAGACATGATGGACATCTTTAGAGAGACATCCCCATAGCAGATATGGCATGAGAACCGCAAGGAAAATATTCTTATGGAGCAGGAGCTGTAGGTCAAATCTTCTACAGCATCTCAGGTTATCTTTCTATCTTGGAAAGCAAAGGGAAAAGCATTCAGGATTGACAAATAACATAATAAAGCAAACATAATGTGATGTTTTTGTAATGTAATGAATGATTAACACAAAGTGCTCAGTGGAAAGTTTGAAAATCCCAGGCAGGGCCATAGCAAGATGCAGATCCTACACACATTTCATTGCACAGAGAACTTCTGGAGCCACCAGCTACAAGAGGCTTCACAAAATTTGTGCATAACCAGGATTAAGATGAAATATTGTTCTACTAGCCATAAAAAGGCTCTCACACTCTCCTATGAAGCAACAATTGTTGGTTCTCCATGGCCAGCTGTGGCCAGTGGTATTTCAGCATCTTCAGATCCCAGCCTCACTTTAGAAGACAACAATGCTCATCTGCTCCTGAGGTTTGATCTCTCTCCTCCATCCTCCCCTCTGGGGTCCCCTGCATCCCTATTCTCACTGCCCCAAGAGCAGCATGAGTCTGACTGCAAGGAGGTCACCTGTCTTATGGAGTTAGCAGTGCTCAGAAAGTCTGCTTCCTTCTGTATCCAGCTCCAGAACTCCACTATTTCACACGGGAACCTCTAGGGACAAAAAAGACAGAGGGTATAGTAGGTTTAAAGAGAGTAAAACCAGGAAAATGCTGCAGGGGTAAGGGCTGAGTTGCTCCTTTTCTCCCTGACAGTGAGAAACCAGCTTAAAATAGTCACCAGAGTCAGTAATGGCAAACAGTTACTTTGCATCATCACCAGCAGTGGCACAAGACAGTGGTGAATTAAGGTCAATGTATGGATGGGCAGCCAGTGTTTGGTCATTGCTGACCCCTTCAACAAAGGGCTAAAGAGCTCAATAGCAGGATGGACTCTAACAAGAGTGCTGTGAGGTTTGTGAATAATTTATCCTAGAAAGCTGGCATTGGAAAAGTTGAGTGAGTTATGAAGATCACTGAGAAGACAGAGCTCTTACATTTACATCTGTAACTGCATTTTTCTTCTGTTAATTTAAAGCAGTGACGTGGTTTGGGTTTGCATTTTCAAAAGCAAACAACTCAGGTGCAAAAGCCCAATAGGTTTTCAGGGGTACTGGAGCATAAATCCTGCATGTGTGCATGTGAAGATGTGCACATGGGAGAGACCAGCAGCACTGTTTTTAACTGGGAGCCCTGAGAGAATACCATGGTTTTCTGCCTGCAGCCATAATCACAAGCATGGAGAAACCAGGTACGGATATGGCATAGACATGCTTGAAGGCTGGATGGCTTCTGGGGTAGTTTTACAGCTGGTTCAGGTGATTCCTTGTTTCTGCATCTTTTCAAAAACAAGAAATGAAAACAAGCGCTTGCACGTTTGTCTCGTGTCAGCTGTTCCCATCAGACCTCTGGCCCTGATTCATTGCACATTAGTGTTATTCAGTAACTCGGATCTAATATAATATCAGTTCTGCTGACATTTATCACCTGCTGCCGTTACTGATTATTTGGGTTTATTGCCCGAGTTAAGTTAGTTATTTACTTTTCATGACTAATGGGTATGAAGGTTGTTTGCCACAGTCGGTAGAGACAAACACAAATGTTCCCAGGTAACTGGGATTGAAAAGAATTCTCTAAATAGCCCTGTACAGAGTTTGTCACTTAAAACTGAGACACTAACAAGTCATACATCTATTTGTGTACACATGGAGTCATCTGAGTATACTTGAAGAAACCATCCCAGTTCTAGGCAGAACTGACTGCAGTGGTTTACTTTGGATTACAGCTGGTGTATATATATATCTATATATGTCATATAGATACATGCTTGCTTAACCCATGGGTATTCAAAATGTGCCTGAGCCTACAAAATTACTGAAAAATATCTGTAATATAAAATACAGTTTCTTTCTAGGAAAATAAATACACGTAAACACTACTATAGGTAGCAGCGACCACCATCTAAATCCCACACTGCTACACACTACAGTCATGCTACAAAGGGAGAACTGTTTACTTCTGGGACAACCATTTCCAGACTTTCATAACCCATGGCCTACTTGACCTTTTGCTCAAATTTGAACTACAATGTGCTGTGAAATGCCTGGTTCACTGTGTCCTCAAAAGGAAAACAAAACCGAAGAGGAACAAATTGTATTGTGTTAATGATACCAACTTACCAGTAGTGCAGTAGCTGCAGTTTTTGATAGCCTGATTTGAAAAAGCCTTTGTGGCCTTCTGTGTCTTTTCATATGCATGGAGATTGTTCCATGGCTTTGTGATATCCTTTTGCAGGATTCCTTCCAAAATAACTTTTGACTCTTGTAAGTTTTGAAGAGTTTTGGGGGTTTCTTTCCCTCGACCTAGACATGTATCTGCGTGCAGGATCGATGCTTTATGAATCTTCAGTGTCTTTCTGACAGAAGGAATGTTGTAGACTAAAATTTTCCTAGGTCACACCCCAGGGATGCAACTAAATCATGCTTTGTCAATATTTTTTATTTTTATGGGTATTTCTCCAGGCTTTTAAAGTACTTAGAAATGCTTCACCACAATAATTTTCCTTTTTCACTTTTTGAGAGGGAAAAAAAACCCCTAAACTCTATTTTTTTTTTTACTTTGTTGCTTGTGCTTTATGATTTTTTCTGCTAAATTTTCCTTCCCCCATGCCCCTTGGAAGCAAAATTTACAGAGTTCTGCTGTTCCTGTGCTTAACATCATATGTGTTTTGCTGAGGTTTTGTTGTGCTTGTGTTTGAATGCTCTGGTTTGTGGTACCTGCTGTGTCTTATGTTCTCTGCTTCTTGGATTTTCTGCCTGCTTTCTCCATGGTTAGATTTCTCATGGCATTTTGTTAAAAGAGGTATTTATTTTTTACCTTCTGGCACATCCTCCTCTATCTATTAATCAGAGCCCCCAACTATACAGTGCTAGAGGGTTTCTACTCACTCTTCCATATCTGATAGCTTACTGTTAATGTTTCTTCATGTTTTTCTATAGGTAGAGGACTTTATTGTGGAAAAGAGTAAACTTCAAGTGCTTCAGCAGACTGTTATTTTTCTCTTTTCTTTTTGCCAAAAATATTGTAATGCAAAGGAATGAATAACTAAAAACTTATGTTACACAACAAGCCATTTACTTGAATTAGGTTTGAGAAAAATTAGATTCATAAACTATTTCTTGTTAACTCATTCCTTTGCCATATTTTCATAACTGCAGATAGCAGATTATTTTATATAATTCTCATGGAAAGCCAGTATTTTTTTTTCCAAGTGTGACATTATGTTTTGCCATACTGTAAATATGCCTGAAGATAGACACAAGCCAGCACAAAGTAAACATGCTTTTATCAGCAGAATGTCTAAACACGCTCTGCTGCCAGTGGTTCAACTAGCAAACAGAAAAGGGGAGAGAGATAACAGTTTGCACTAATTATTACCCCGTTATTTCCCAGGAGATATGATATGGGAGATAGGCTGGTCTCTTAAGGAGTGCTCTGCTAGCAAGGGCTCAGCATGGATTACAGCGAGACTGCTGCTGCCCAGAGCTGGTGGAGGGCCAGGCAGATGGATGAAGAAGTAGAGTACTCCATACTGCAGTGCTCTGGTCACTTGCCTCAATATTTTGCTCTTCTCAGGAGACAGTCCAAGGCACCAGACTGTCAGAAGGGCTGGGCTGGCACGCTCAGATGTGCTGTGGAGAGGGATACTGCAGCAGGCTTGAAACAGACCACAGGACTGAGCATGGCAAGAGGTCACTGGGTTCTTCTTGAGGGACCTCAAACTGAGGATTTAACATACTGGGAATTAACTGTGAGGTTCCTTTTTCAAATCTGCTTCTCAGTTAAAAACATTTCAAGAATAGAGATCTTAAGGTGAGACATTTATTTCCAAGTTTGGCAGTTTATGAACAGTTCTTTGCCAAGAAGAGCTTTGTGATTTTTGTTTCTATGCATAATTTGATAAAAGGCTAAACTATCCAACAACACACCTTCTCTGGGTGTTGTATGTATTTATTGCAGCACATAACAAGAGGTAGCAAAGTTATTGCAATACAACACTAGCTCAAGAGATTAGATTTTATCTGCCCAGCCTTTCTAAATAGCCAGTGACTGCAGAACCCAGACGCCATTCCAGGTGGAGACCAGAAATCCTTGTGCATTCCCCCACCTCCCTCTCAGGGCCAAAGACAGAGCATAAAGAAAGTTTCCAGAGCTGAAAGAGCAGAGCTGAGCAGACCCAGATATGAGGTCTGGAGGTAGATCAGAAATGGTAAAACAAGGCACAGGTTTATTGACAAAGCTATGAGGAACACAGAATCTGTTCACATTTGTAGGAGGATGAGGAGGTGGCTGAGGCAGGACTTCTGTCTTTGTCTCCCTGAAGAAAAGACACACTGTGGTCACAGTGGTTGTTGGTCATGGCAATAAAATTCAATCTATTCCACCATTTCAATTTAATTGAACATTTGGGCAGGTGGTACAAACATACTGATAAAACTTCTGGTCTCATGAAAATCAGCACTTGTGCAAAAGAAGGGACACCCAAAAGTGTGTCCCTTCTGAGAGAAGGTGGGGGAAGAGAGGCATTGCACACACCTTAGCAGGAATCAGCCAGGCTGTTGGTAGGACTGGTCCCTTCCTACAGGCAACCGACAGGACAGACTGCTTCTGGCCCAAGGGAGATGTAAAGGACATGAACTGGGAAGAGATGAAGTTTCATGTCTCACACGTCTCAGAGAACAACTTCAGCCTTGCTTTCAGTTTTTCATTAGCTAGAGGCTCTGTAGTCTGAGCAGAGCTTCATGCAATAAAATAACCTGGTCTCTTGGGGGTATGCAGCACATAATCCTGCTTTTCCAGTGCAGGATGGAGGCCTGAGAGCCTTAAGAAATGAAACGAGGCAATGCATCCCCCAATGGAATAGGGGACAGGCAAACCCTTGTGCTTTATGAGAAGGAGGACAAAAGAAGATGTTTAAAAAGGAAATGGATGAAATAGTGAGGCTACTTATAATGGCTGTAGCAATGCCTGAGGGAAGTGTCCTGCAGCACTAAGCATCCCAGTTCCTCCTCCTCCATCTTCACTACCAAAATTACCAGCAACAGATGTTACTTGTAGGTGTCCTTAGCAATGATTCCTCTCTCAACACATCCTACGAGGACTTTGTTGGGTTCATAAAGTAGATTGATTATAAACCAGTAATTTCAGTGAGATGCAGAAAATCATGTGGCTTAATCACACTTAATGTCTTTTCAGGGGCTTTCCTGATACCATACTTCATCGCTCTTCTCTTTGAAGGAATCCCACTGCTACACCTCGAGCTGGCCCTAGGGCAGTGCCTGAGGAAAGGCAGCATTGGAGCCTGGAACACCATTTCTCCTTACCTTGGAGGCGTTGGTACGTCTCTTCAGTCCCAGCTCAAGGAACTGCAGACAGCTCCCACCCAGCACTCACTACCTACAGACCTGTGCCTGATGTGTTTTAGGATATAAAAAGAAATGACTGTTAGAAAGAAATATTTAGTAATGAGGATGGTGAGATATTTAGGGGTGATTTCCCTAAAAACATTCAAGGCCATGTTGGACGGAGTTCTGAGCAACCTGCTCTAGTTGAAATGTCCCTGTCCTTGGCAGGGGCATGGCACTAAATGACCTTTAATGTCCCTTCCCACCCAAACCATTCTGTGATTCTGTAATTGTGTATTGCCCTTAGCAAGCATTACTCCAGGCACATTTCAGGATCATTTGAAGAGCCTAAATGCAAACCTAATAACCTTTGCTGTGGGGAGCATAGTGAACATGGGTTCTGCTACTCAACACTGCCCCATACCAACCATACCCTGGTGCTCAACAAGAGCTGCCTGCCCACAGTGCTTCTTGCTCTTCCCTCACAGCCCTTCCAGGAGCCAGTCTTCTATGTTCATGAATATCCAGACTTAAGGAAGGACAGAAAGACAGGAAATCAAGGATCCTAGTACCTCCTAATGAGTCCAAAGCACATGGGAAGGCTCCCCTCCACAAGAGGGTGGGGCTACTGAAGGGACTTTATCAACACAGCTGGGCATGAGGGACAATCCACATGGCTTTGTGCATCAGACTGATGTGCAGTCCTGTACTGCCAGCTCTTTTCTACTTATTTAATATATGAAAAAATACATCTGGTGCCCTGAGTCCGCCATTGTTAGGCTGCAAAAAGTGATCCAGAATAGCCACCAGAGGTTAAGGAGGTTAAGGCATTGACATCTACTGAGTATTAGAGATATCATCCTTGTGCCTGCAGGGCAAGGGGAAACTCCTGCATGTTTCAGCCAGCTCTGCTGGATCATGACCTGCTTTAAGCAGGTGCCTGAAATGGGCTTGGCACTGATGGCCCTGCCTGTGG
Source organism: Vidua chalybeata (assembly GCF_026979565.1). Taxonomy (NCBI): domain Eukaryota; kingdom Metazoa; phylum Chordata; class Aves; order Passeriformes; family Viduidae; genus Vidua; species Vidua chalybeata. The sequence goes on from NC_071530.1 coordinate 89,101,805, forward strand.
GCCTCTGTGGGAGGAGAAGGGGTGGGTAAGAGAAGTCATCTAAGGGCCAGAGGGCAATGAGAAAGAATTACCAAGCAGCAGGTGGTGCTTCCAGCTAAAGCCATTTCCTACAACAAGGCATGTTCATACTCCCTTTGCAAAAATGCAAGCAAGAGGAAACTGTGGTGTTGATATTCCCTCCTCATCACAGGAGCAAAACAGTGCCCAATTTAGGGCACCTGTGCGTGATTTGGGACAAGAGTGGCCTCATGCAGCTACAGCACACTATAAAACTTTGATCTCTTTTGCTTTCTGCTATTACAGTGGTCCAGTATTGTAGAAAACAATGGATTACATACTAGAGCAAAGATTTCAACCCTAACCTTCTGTGTAAATAGAGAGTCTCAGCATTCCTGGAGCAGGGCTGGTGATGTGGGGAATTGTGCACCAGTGTTTGGCTACTGAGGACACAAATGCCCATCTTTCATGGGAAAATCTCAGGAGGGGGTCAAGAGGAGGGAGAAGAAAATATGAAAAAAATAGGAAACGAGAGCTTCTAACAGCTAGTGCTGTGACTGACTGATAACTTTTCCCAAAGCTTTTCTGAAGTGAGATCTTGTGCTTTCTGTAGGAGTTGGTTCATGGATGGTGTCAGTTCTAGTGAGCTTGTACTACAACACTGTTTTAACTTGGGTGATGTGGTATTTCATAAACTCCTTCCAAGAACCTCTTCCTTGGAGTGTTTGTCCTCTAAATGAAAACAGAACAGGTAAGTACATCACCATAAACACTACTAGAAAAACATCAGACTCTGGGCTAATCAAGAAACCACACTTTATTTGGCCCCAAATTGTGCACAAGTCCTGGTTTGATTTCCTGTTAAAAAGGTACAAGAGTCATTGAGTCATGCTAGCTTACTCAAACTCATCAGCCTCTCCAGAACAACAATAGCCAGAAAGTCCGTGAGTCCTTTTGCTTGACTTTAAAATGGGAAACAAAATAAAGAGCAAGTTCTGTTATCCATTACAAAACCTTTACTAAGACTAAAGAGAGAAAGTGCACATAAGCAGGATAAGGAAGAATGCTCTCAGGTCTTTAAAACTATTTTTCAGCTTCCTTTTTTTCTCAGAGCATGAGAGAGAACAAATTCCAGGGCACAGCAAGAAATACCACCTGAGTAAAAGGCTAAGAAAAAGGCAAAACATAGTGGAATTAAACTTTCCTTTGGAGGCCTTAGGACTGTTCTAGAGTAGGAAGACAAATAGATATCACAGGTTGTGGTGTGTACCACGTTCCCTGTTCCCTTTTCTTCAGGCACAGAGCCTGGCTGGGGAATGCCCACTCCCCTGCATGCAGATGCCTGAAGTTCCTGTTCACAGAAGTCCTGGAAACTCAAGGACCCAAATGCCTGGGTCTTTCCCCACCACAGGGCCATGAAATAGCCAGGGGAGCCTGGACTTAGATGTATTCTCAGGTGCCTGGAGTTTGCTATGGTTCCACCAACTTGTAGCTATACAGCTAAAAATGTCATTGTTTTCACTACGATTAGTTTAGATTTTACCTTGCACTGAGCACAACACTGTTTCTAATTAGGAAGTTATCCCCTGTATAAAATGCTGGTGATGTTCTGGTAAAGGTCTCTCGTAAGTCTCATAGTCTCAGTCTGCTGTGAGAGTTTGTCTTGCTGCACATTACAGATAGTGTAGAAAATCCTTCTCTGTATTAGATTTTGCAGCCCACAATTTATTCTAACACTTGCTACTTTTTATTTTTTCAGGATTCAATGAAGAATGCTATGAAAGTACCGCAGTAAATTATTTTTGGTACAGGAAAACTTTGAACATAACACCTGACATTGCTGAGAGTGGCACGTTCCAGTGGTGGCTCATTTTGTGCTTAGCAGCTTGCTGGGCAATTGTCTATCTCTGCACCATCCGAGGAATTGAAACCACAGGGAAGGTATGGAAAGGGTAGAGAAGTGATTGTCCTGCAGTTTGAAATCTTGCCCTCCAGACACCGGGTTTTTACCACGAGGAAAGCCTTCCCCACTTACCACACTGGCACCATTCATTGTGCTCCTTGTCCAACAAATTAAGAACAGCAGTACAAGTGGCTTAAAATGATGCATCTCTCCTTTTCCATTGCAAACACTTCTGCCCTACCAGCCTTCCCCCTCACAGTTTTAAAAGCCATTTTGTTACAAATATATTCTGTAAAAGTACACCCTGCTTATGTGAAAGACTGCCATATTCATCTGTAGCTGTCTGATCTAATATTATTATTGTTGTATATTGCAATAATTTAAATAGGATTGTTTGAATTTATTACCAGTAACTCTCTGTCTTCTGACCTCCTTACTTTAGGCAATTTATGTAACAGCAATATTTCCATATCTGGTCCTGACTATATTCCTTATTCAAGGACTCACTCTACCAGGAGCTACTGAAGGTCTGATTTACCTCTTCACCCCTAATGTAAGTATTAGTATTAATTTTCCTTTTACTCCTCCTCAGATTTCATACCAATTTCTAACAACTCCTGGCTTAGATGTCTATCCAAGAGCTCAGCTAAGCTCTTTTTCTGAGATGAAGGGACTTAATTATTTTAATATATTTTCACAAAAAAAAAAAAAAAAAAAAAAGCAGCAAAGAACTTAACAGTTCAGTAGTAAGCCTATCAGAAAATACTGGAAAATTAAGTTTAAGAATGTTAGGGATGCATCAGTCTTTAATGTGTAAGTGAAACTGATGTACTTCACAAGTACACGAGAAGGATAGGATTTCCCTGCCACTGCTACAGAATTTACACAGCTTTAATCTTTTAAGAATTCACAAAGAGAAGAACTGAGGATTTTTACTGTAAAGTGATTTTTTTGGGAGGTTGAACGTAATTTTCTCCTGCCCCTGTTTCTTCATAGCATTTCTCCCCTCCCCCATATCTCTTCCTAAAAGACAGAACTGCTGGAAAACAGCCCCCTCCCATTTTTCTGAACTTCTCATATGTTGAACTTCTCATATGGACAGTAGTTCCAGATCCCTCCACATGCTGACCATTTCAGAAGCACCTTTCCTACACTGTCCTTGGCAGCATTCCCAAATGCAAAGTCAAACTGTCCCACTAAGTGGTTGCTATCCACTAGAGGCTCCTCACAAGTCTGCCTTCGTGGCTAAAAAGCTCCATCAATTGGTGGGTGTAGAGGAGGAAAAGCAGCACTCACTGACACATTCTCGAGCATCCGCTGCCTCCTCAGCCCCAGCAGTGCTTCAAACACAGAAGCGCTGGATTTTTCCTTTCCTTTCCTACAACAAGATCACAGACATTAAAGAAAACATAAGCCAAGAAGCTCAGAGATACTTTATATGCCAGGCTGGAAAGGGACAAGAGCAAGAGAAAGCTCAGATAAGACATTGTTTTATCCCTCTTTCTACAAGCCCAGTGACACAGACGCCCATCTAAATGCTGCCAGAGCTCAAGGGCAAGCTTGGTTTTTACAGAAGATCAGGATATTCAATTACATTTTTGAAGGGCCAGACAGGACTATGAGAGCTTGGTGCAGTGTCTTAGGGAAGAAAGCAGCTTTGACAACACATACAAAACATGCCTTGGCCTGTTAGCAGTTGGTCTCAGCTAGGCTGTCAGGTTTCTCTGGAAGAACTCAGGCATTTTTGGAATTTAGTTTGCAATGATCCTGAACTGAATGCAAGAAACTAGATTTGCTGTACTCATAAAGCCTGGAGGTATTGCAGTGCTGAGGAGGAGCAGATCATCGTAAAAGAGCCGGATGGATTTGTACACTAGCAACAGAAGTCAGAATGAAAATCCACCTGCAGTGAGCCTGCAGCTGATGGTTACCTGGTTTGAGAAAGCAGATCCTGGGGACATCTTTGAAATGTCATCTGAAGATGGTTCTAGTGATGTTCTTATCTACAAATGTGGAAAATCTGATGCAACAGCCTGGTAAGTGATACCTGCTATCGGTGTTGCTATTGCACAGAAAGTTAGTGTAAGACAGATGGCTTTGTTAAACTAACCTACCAACTGCTACACAGGGTTATGGGCACTTCAAGGACTTCAAAAGCATAGTAAGCACACAGCTTCAGCATTGCCCTTCTCTCTTTGTCCCCTTACTCCACAACTGCAGTACCAGTATTGCCTTTGCTGTTAGGCTATTCCCACCCTCCCTGTGAGCAAACACTGGGTTTTCTCCACAGGGAATGCCTCAAAGTGAGTTGTATGGGAGGGCTGTTAGGCAGAGATTTACTTGGCCCACCCAGGCCACATCAGTTTATAAAACTGTAAAGCATATTTCTCATATGTGCTGTTTTCGTCTTCTTTTCTTGTCTTTTTGCAGAAAAAGTTTTAGCAAAATAAAGTAAGAATTAAGTCACCTACTGTCTGTTTCAGCTTGCTTTTAAAATAAATAAAATCAACCTTCTTGATATTCTTCCCTGATTGGAGGCAGTATTTTCCAACTTCTTTCCAACTCTGCAGTGCACCAGAAATTGTAGTTTCTCTGTAACAGTGGCTACATCCATTATCTCGTAACTGTGACACCTTGTTGTTTGTGAAAGTCTGTGAATGCAATACCTAGCACAAGAAGTCCCATCTTACCCAATTTCAACATCATAACCACCTAACTAAATTTATTTTTCTAAACCACAATTTTTAAAGTTTATTCACTTTCCAAGTTTGTATTTTAGTTCTTGTTAATACATACCACACATAATAAAAGCATGCATATGGATTTTAATTATGTGAGGTTGTGTTTTTATTTGCATGCAAAAATACATAATCAGCTTTTGTCATCTGACACACTTTCCACCCTAAATTTCAGAATAAACAATGACTACTTCTTTTCATTGACTTTCAGACATAGAGAAGTCTGATGATTCACTCATCTCAAAATTCTTGGTTACTTGGAAAATAAAGGTGCCAAGAAAACAAAAAAGTATCCTGAAGTGACACCTGAGGAGAAAGCAGAAGTTGTACAACGATGAAGCCTGGAACAGGCTGGAACAAGGAACTTGAACAGACTTTTGGAAAGGTTTTTGGAAAATAAACAACCAGAGGCAGCAGAAACAAGATTCCATCATGCATCAGCAACAGTCTGCATGGTTCAGCTTCAGGGGATACCTGTGTCACCTAAGGAATACAAATGTCTCCTTCTCCAGTCCCTTTCACATTTGAAAGAGCTTCAGAGATTATAAATATTTGGAGGTTCTCTGGCATCTGGCAATGAACAATTCTAAGAACTTGGTTGGGCAACTGTTGCCTGTGCCCAGAACTCAGCAGCCATTTAACAAGGAGTGAGAATGGGGAAAAAAAGAAAAAAAAAGAAAAAAAAAAAAAAAAAAAAAAAAAAAAAAAAAAAAAAAAAAAAAGAAAAAAAAAAAAGGCAGCACAGGCCCCAGATCCTCTATTCACAAAACCATTAGCTGTTTTTACACCAAAATTACACATCACAGGGACCCCAGAAATTTTTAATTCTGTTTCTGTCTGTGCTTCACATATTCAAGAATCCAAACATCTTACCACTCATGAGGGAGCAATTTCCTTTCCTCCTTACTCCTCTGTTCATTCATTAATGCTGATTGTATATCTTCATCCACATGTTTCTGGCATCAGCACATTTCTTCTTCTAAAGATATGCTTATAAAATCTGTATGCCATATAAATATAAAACAATACTTTCAACAATTTGCTGAAGACCAGATAATAACATTGCCATGGCATGCTTGCCTGCCCATTATCTTTTCAAGTTTGGGGGTTGATTAGTATCTTTTGGAGTCAATAAATGCACTGCACCTAGTACCAGTCTCAACTATCTCCAGACTCATTTGCCAAAGTTCCCAGTCTGAAAGCCAGACTTTTAGGAGTCGCATCTGTCAGCATCAACTGACTTGGCAGCACTTAATCAAAGTGTGAAGGCCACAGAGCCACGTGAGTGCCAAGTTTCTGCACTGCAACAGCACCTGCACAAGGTCCTGCCAGTGAGCACTCTGGCCTTTGAGGGCTTGACTGTGATCTTTCAAAATAAACCTCTAGAAGGGTTTTCCTTTGCTGAAGCATTTCAGCCAGCAATGGTTCCATGAATCTGCTTGCTATGTTGTGTTGGTGACACAGTTCTGCTGTGGTTAAAGCACTGCCCTCCCTGTGGAGAGAGCACCTGCAGTAATGGCATTGCCTGAATCCATCCACACCGGGGTGCACCCATTGTTCTTGCTCTTCAAGCTCAGGCCAGCTTCAGAGAAACCCAAAATGCTATGAAGGGTCTTTTACTTACCTCTCACTCCTGCATACGTTCCCAGTCATGGACTTGGATCACTAGCACAGGCACACAGACACAAGTCGTCCTGCATGACTGGGATGCAGATTTGACTCAGACTGTTGTAAAACAAAGTGAAATAGTCTACAGTCCCAGCATTACTTTTGAACTATCTGGCTTTTAAAACAATCTCAGCAAAACATTCTTCTATTCTCCATCCTTGAAAATGGATCAGAGAGCAATTCACATGGTAGGGCATAACATACCGCTTTGAGGTTTCTGCAGGAAAGTAATATTAATTGATCATATTTACATTTTACACATTACTCATGTTCTACCTCTTCCTTTTATATAGATTTCAATGTCAAGACTCCTTAGTGGAGCTATTTAAAACTGCTCAATGTTCTCTGTAATTCACCAATCACTGCTTTTTAATTTACCTTCCTGTATCATACTGCCCTTACAACAAAATTCAAATTTCACTGTCAGTTTCTCCTTTTTTCTTGTATTTCCTATGCTGACCTTCTATCTTTTATTCCTGTTTTCACAGAACAGATAGCAGATGCTGCTCTTAATAACTGTTCTCTTCTTGCCTGCTTGTGATTTTAGTCACTTCTATTAAATTATTTTTTAAGCAAATTTGGACAGCTACAGAATCACTTCCTGTCTTAAAACAGTGAAGGTTTAGTATTTGTTTATATAGTTTTAGGAAAACAATATTCTTTAACTGCAGTTTAAGTATGTGAATTTTTAAAAAAATAAAGTAATTGAGGAAAAAAATATTTTTCCTATTGTGTTCCTAGTGTCTATCACTTAGAACCACATTTTTATCATCAGACAGACGAAGTGTACAATGATTCTGTAATTGTTGCACACATTTAAATAGCCTCAGTGAAACTCTTAAAAACACCTGTTTTACCAACCTGTTTAGTACCTATTCCCATTTTCGTAGTATTTAGATGGCAAAACAGCTCAAAATTTCAGAAGTGAAATAACAGATGAGCTACAAGAACTGCAAGAGAAAAATAAATTTTAATTTAAGCCTAATACATGCATTTCTTCCAATTATTTCAGCTGAACACTTTGAAAAATCCCCGTGTATGGCTTGATGCAGCTACACAGATTTTCTTCTCTCTCTCTTTGGCTTTTGGAGGGCTTATTGCATTCGCGAGCTACAATCCAACAAAGTGAGTAGAACTACAACCTTTATTAGCTGGCAGAATTCTTGCTGTGTTTTGTGCAAATTCTTTAAATTTTCAAAATGTTTTCCTTAATTTTTTAAAGGATCTTCAGAAAAGTATCTGTCTTTCTAAAACGCCCACTAGATTTTCTAACAGAAGGGGGAAGGGGAGGGAGGGAGGGAGGGAGGGAGGGAGGGAGGGAGGGAGGGAGGGAGGGAGGGAGGGAGGGAAGAAATTAAAAAAAAAGAAGTTTGCACAAACAACTGCATCAGAGGTAAGAAAACCTGCCTTTTTTAATCACTTCACTTGTTTGAATGCTATCTCTAGAAATGACTGTGAAAAGGATGCTGTGACAGTTGCAATAGTGAACAGCATGACATCTCTCTACGCTTCCATCCCAGTCTTTTCTGTTTTGGGGTTTAAAGCAACCACAGCATACTGGGACTGCTTGGACAGGTGAGAAAGCTGTGTTCCCAAAGTTATACTGTGGTTTCAGTGCCTAAATAGATAATGTGATAATTTGTTATTTGAAAGACATGTATTTAGAGAATTTATTTTCATTAGAAAGGAAAAGCATCTGTATGGAGAAGTTTAATGTAAAAATATAAAGTACTATGGGACTGAGTCAAGGATGATAATTTGTAAGAATCAAGACAAATTACAGAACAACCCATTTCAAGTAGCACATCAAGGTTTGCACCTTACTCTCAGGCTAGCATTAGAAGTAGTAAAAATCCCCTCCTTTTTCTATTTCACTAGAAATTTATTTCACTAACTTATTAAACACATGTAGTAGAAATGGTCTGGAAACCTGACCATAAAAAAATGTTTTAGAGACGGAATCTGCATAAAGTACTCAGAGTTTCTGTCTGAGACAACATTAAATAGTCTGAGTATTTTCTACTATTTTATATATAAGCTGTCAATTAATATTTTCCTTTCTATTGTAAATAGCAGCACAGAAAGTAAACACATCTTTGGAGTATCATCTGAATACACAGCACAGCATTTCCAGCCACATCATCTGCAAACTTTTAAACTAAAGTTTAAACATGTTGGTTTCTCTGGCAGGAACATTGTCAATATCATCAATGAATTTGATCTTCCAGAAGAAAGCATCATGCGACAGAACTATACATCCTGGATTCGTTTTTTGAATTCATCATATCCAGAAAAAATTGCTGGACTCAAACTGAAAAGCTGTGATCTTCAAGAATTTCTTGATCAGGTACCATAACTGCTTTCAACAGGTAATCCTTAAACAAAGTCATGTAGAAGGATTGGCATCTTCCTTTTTCTAATAAGGACATGTACTCTGTTCTACCTGCAATGATATATTACACATAATCATGCAACAAATCAATCTTTCAACATTTGAATAACAATACTGCTGTAGGATAGTCTGAATGCATAGCTGTCTGTTATGGCAAACAAAACTACACGTTATTACCACAAAACTGATCTTCCAGGGTGCTCCCACCAGAAGTCTACCATGGACACTAGATTCAGTCCTAGTTTGGTTTACAGAAATAAACATAATGGGGGATCACATCTAGATGAAAGATTATAGAAAAAGGATGCCGAATGGGAATTTCCTAAATCTGTATTTAGGAAAGTATCAAAAAATCCATTACAATGTACACTGTTCACCACCAAAGTACATCATGAGTGTCTCCTTATTTTCCAACCTTCCTATAACATTTTCCCTACCACTAAACACAGACATTTCTTCTCTGTTTTCTTGTCCTACCTCATTCCACTTGCTCCAGGGATCCTGTTTGGCACAGTCAGTGTGTGCTAATGTATGACAAGCCTAACCTAAAATAATGGTAAAGTAGGCTATTTTACTCACATGATGGAGAAGTCCAAGGACAACATTCCAGCCCTAGTACAAGTCAGTTTCCTTTGTCTCACTTCTGATGGCATCCATTTCTCATTTACAATTTGAAATATTTTACTTCCAAGTTATAACAATATTAGCATTTTTCAATGCTTAGATTTCAATATCCTTTAGTCCTTGGGAGACTAAATCAAAAGAAATTTGGTTGAAATTGGCTTTTTCCCTATTAGTCTTTTCTGCCTTGGCCATTATAGGGGGTTTTGTCACCAATGATTCACCAATTCTCTTGGTGTTAAGAGTAGGAATCATATCCTTATTTACACCTCTTTCTTTCCAGAAGCTGCTACATCATAGATTTTTAAAAAGCACATTTAAGATGGTATTAGCAAAACAATTTCTATTACAATTACAACTCTCCAGTCTGCTTTACTCTGGACCCATCTCTCTGTGCAGGCTAAAATTATGCTCCGTGATTGTCTAGACATCTCTAGAACACTTAAAATTAAACTCCCCACTGCACATTTTGTCAACTGCTGGCTGCCACAGAGGCCACAGGGTGACCAGCAACCTTGCCTACAGAAAAGGACAGCATTATGATATAATTACTTTATGCATGAGAAATAACATTGTAATGTGTATTTTGATCTGTTTGCGAATTCTGCAGAGTGTCTCAGGAACTGGTTTGGCTTTCATCGTTTTCACTCAAGCTATCATCCTCATGCCAGGCTCCCAAGCCTGGGCCATCCTGTTTTTCATAATGTTGTTCAGCTTGGGCCTTTCTTCGATGTTTGGAAACATTGAGGGTGTCTTCACTCCTCTTCTAGAGCTTCAAATTATACCTAAATCAGCACCTAAAGAGCTATTATCTGGTAAGGTATTTGCTTTGTTCAAAGAAGGTGACTTCCTTATAGATGCACAAACTACTAACTCCTTAATTAATATCACAGAGGAATTAATAATTAGTAGTATTAATTTAGTTGAATGTCACAGTGTAAGTAAGGGCAGTAGATTGTGTTTACAGAAGATAAGCAGAGAGATGAGGTAGCAGTTATGGCAGAAGCTGTCAGGTGACAACATCATATTGCCTTTGCCAGTTCTTTTCTTAGTTTGCAAGTTCAGCTGTTCCAGTCTGAGAAAGCTTGTTAAATTGCTATTATTGGAGTCCAGTCCACTCTGAGCTGTTCCAGTCATCGGGAAGAGCCTTACCTTCCCTTAAGCCTTTGGCACTGATACAAATCACTTTAAGGCACCCAGTGACATCAGCTCATCTGCCATAACCACCTGCACTTGAATTTACCACTGTAAGAGAGGACATTCACCCCTATTTCACCCAGGTCTATGCTGCTACAGATTCACATTTACTGTGAACATGTCAGAGTAGAAAATTACCACTTGAAAAATGAGGAATGAATGTGTGTGATCCTGTTCCAGCACCAAAACTGGAATCTTTTCAACCAGCCACGGTTATTGAAAAAAAACTGCTCCTTAAGAACCAGACTTGATGAGAGTCTGAGAGAGTCTACCATGAAACTGGTCCAGAAAAATCTATGGCAGTTACAAGTAATGGATTAATATTTCTGCAACATGTCCTTTTAAATTTTTATGGGAAATACTGCTGTCATGCCTTTTGTAGAGTCTTCCTCTGGCATCTAAATTGTATCCCTAATTTTACAATTCTTTGTGTAGAAACAAATTTATTCCCAACTTGATGAGTTAACCATATTATTTTTAAATTGATTTGCCAATTATGAACTTAAAAAAGTCTGGAGCCAACAGTTTAAGGAATTGAACCAAAGGCCATCTCATATCCACAATCTCAGGGTTAGAAGCAATTAGCAATACATTAGAAACATGTACAAACTGATTTGTAGCCTGTGTCTGTGTCCAGCAATACCTTTAGTCCCTCCTTTCCATCCACTTTTTCTCTCAATTACCCCAAATCTGAATCTTGGCTAAAGGGGAACTGGCCATACAGAAGTGTGCTGAAACCCAAATGATACATGCTGGAACATAAGGGACACACACATTTGCAGCTCTGAGCTCTTTAAGGAAATGCAGGCAGAAATCCAGGGAGTCCTTACACTTCCAAGGTGGAAGTGTAACACCTGCCTAAGTATAATTACCTGCCTGTAGTTTAAGCCTATGGCTATATGGAAATGAAGGACTTGAAACTCACTGCAGCACTCAAAAATTAACCCTGGGTCACAGCACAGCCCAGGCTGTCTGATGGAAGGAAGTATGAACAACTGAAGGATGCTCTGAGTCACATGAATGCATTCCTCCTGCAACAGTAGTGCTCTTGGCCAACACATAGGGGAAAATTGAGTTTGGGAAGTGGTATTAGCTCCCCTAATGAGAAAACAGCTTGTTGTAACTCCACAGAGATGGAGAGAATAAAGATTATTAGAATAAGAACAAAGCAATTTAGAACAAAAATAAACCTACCAAGTTCAGTACTCCAGTAACAAAGGTATCTTTTTTTCTTCAGGTATAATATGTCTAATTAGCTTCCTCATTGCTCTGTGTTTTACACTGCGTTCAGGGAGTTACTGGATTGACATTTTTGACAGATATGCAGGTTCAGTACCTCTTCTAGTCATCGCTTTCTTTGAAGTGATTGGAATTGTGTACATCTATAAAATTAAAAGGTATGTTGGAAAGAGATAGAATTTATTTCTTGTAAGACAGAAATGCAGCTCAGGTTGCAGTAATTTTGACCCTGACCTGATTTGATTTGGTGCTAGTAACTGAGACATCTTCCTAGCATGCTATGTTTGTTCCCTTGGCAATTTTGTCTTTTTATTTTAAATATCTGAATAGTTTACAGAACTGCTGCAATACAATCATCATTTATTTATGCTTAGAAACCTTACACTAGGTGCTCAGGTAATTAAACTGACAATGTAAATTGGTCATTCATCTCTGGTATGGCTCAATCAAGACCTACTTGAATGATATTATTATTTACTCAAGTAAGTAGTGTGTTATTGAAGAATGGTGTGGAATAGAAAAGATTTACAGTGCTGTACTCTGTGTTTCCAACTCACAGGAAGCTATAAAAAAGCGAAACTGTTACCACTCTAGATCTGACATCATCATAAACATGCCTTCTTTTACAAGGTTCAGTGAAGATGTGGAATGGATGACCGGACGAAAACTCAGTCTCTTCTGGCAGATCACATGGAGGTTTATTAGCCCTCTGCTCCTGCTAATTGTCTTCACGGCCTTTGTTACTCTTCAGATGCAGAAGCCACCAAGCTACACAGCCTGGAACCCTAAATATGTATGTGCTCAAATATTTTTAGAACTTCTAATAAAAAGGAAGAATTATCTGTTTTCCTCCCTTACCAGATCCTTTAATATCATTATCTACTGCTTACCCATTGAAAATAGCTTGAAGCAATGTAGTGCTCAGAATGAGAAGGCTCCAGTGTGCAAAGAGGTTACACATACTAAAACGTGCCTCCTCTTGAGGTGTCCTGCTCATTCCATGCTCCATACCTCTTATGTATGTGTGTAATGCTCAGAAGTGTTGTAGTGAAACACATCACAGACATTCCATACCCACAGGGAGTTTAGAGGTAGAACAAATGCCTGAGCAGAGCTTTAGAGCTGCATAACAGGTGTTAGGGATGAAGGCATTTCTCAGTGAGAACTGCCAATATGACTGGGGCCCTGGTGAATATATGAACGTGTACTTTAGACAGGCAGACAGTGGTCTGGGTACAGTGTTGGTTAATTCAGCAACAAAGACATGTCCATGCTGAGAACATTTGATCTCAATGTCACTGTCTCACATGAATTGCAGTTTCTTTGACCCCTCTCAAATACACCCTTGTATAGGGGTTTGAAGATCAATTCTGTTCTTAAACTATATGACGATTACACAGGAGCAGTGTCTCCCTCAAATGCCATCAAATATCTATCACCCCAAATAAAATTCACAGCAATAGACTTGCAGAAATTGTTTTAGCATCATTCCCTCAAAATCTCTGATATACGTCTTCCCTATCTGACAAAGAACATGCTCAGTAACTGTTGAAACCAGATAAGCTTTGAGTACAACAACAATGAACAATGAACCAAGAGAGGGTGAAGATTTGATAACACTTTGGGCAATCCCCATATCCCTAGGAATGTGTCACAATTCCAGCTATACATCTTTGAAAGCGTAAAGCATTTAGAGCTGTCTCTAGACCCACAAGAAGGGTTTGCAGAGGACACAGCCACTGACTGCTACTGTAGACAGAGTAGAACTTGCTTAAACAAATCCTTACTAAAACAGTGAAAGAAAACAAAAATAGAAGTCATAGCAAAATCGAAGTGTACCTATGAATTATTTCTTTTGCTTGCTTTATCTCCACAGGAAGGTTTTCCCATGAAAGAAGAGAAAGTTTATCCACCTTGGGTACAGGCCATTTGTGTGCTGTTGGCTGCCCTTCCTTGTGTGTGCGTACCTCTGGTAGCGCTTTTCCACCTGGTCAAACAAAAGCACAGAAGCAAGAACCCAAGTTTTGTACCACCAGAAGTCTTCTCCTGTCAGGGGGATAATAGCAACTTCTCTCATCCAAAAGAATAAATATCAATTGTACTTGTCTGTAAGCAAAAATAAGAAAGCCTTTGTTAGACATTATTAGCTGTCATTTAGTATCATCCAACCCCCCTGGTATACACAGTTCCTATGTTTACAGCAATCACTAACTCTGTAAACAACGCTGTTGTGTTTCCTTGAACTTCAACCAATTTTACAGCTTCATGTACCTCTCCAGCCAGAATTTGAACTTGGAAAGCCTATTAAGTATTGTTGCTTGCTTCTGTCTTTCTTCACTTTTATAAAACTGATCAGTTCCCAAGGATCAGCAACATAAATTGGAACACCAGCACCTACAGTTTCATTCACTGCCCTGTCTCCTTGCTCCAGGAGATGCAGAACGGAAGCCCTCTAAGATAAGGACTACTCTTTTCCACTACACTCTAATTTTTATAAATCTCTATATACACTTAAACAGCAGTCATTTTGTGATTATTTCATATTCTCAAGCATTGCAAGGAGCAAAGATAAAGCATCAGCAGATAAAAAGAATGTTAAGTAAATTTGAGCACTTAATTCTGCACAAATATTTTATCTTAGCAGATTCCAGAATTTATTCTAGTGGAAAATACTGTAAAAAGAAAAAAAAAAGTCCCCATTTTTTCCCCTTTATTTCTCATACTGAACACAATAGCTGAATAGCATAACAAAAATGCAGATGTATAGTAGCCTTTCAGTGAGCTGCAACCTTACAGGACATGACAAGGAAATTAATGTTTACTGCAAAACAGGATTTCCTGTACTTGGCTCCAGATCCTGGCCACTCTGTAGTGCTGGGAGATGAGGATTCCTCTTGTCATGATACTTGAGGAACCAGCAGCCTCTGAAAAAATATGGGGAAAGTATGACAACACCTTCAGGCTGAGTAACTGAGTCAAGGAAGAGAAAGGATTAAGGCTATAAAGCTGTAAATACATAAATAAGAATTTTTAACTAACTAAAGCATACATTTTATACTCACATTTCTGACTACAGATAGCTAAATGTTCATTAAAATCCTATAGGCAACTATATGCAGCAGGTAAACAAAAACACATCCAACTAATAGAAAGAGAAGCTGAGAAAATAATTAAAGTAGATCTAAAAGACTTTCAAATCTATGAATCCATCTTGAGTTACTGTCACGGTATCCAGACTTGACTTTTGAGCTGTCCCTTCCATTCATCAGAAGGGAGACTTTATGGATCACCAGACATGCAGTTCAACCCAGGACAGGACTCTGGGAGAGGACAATTTTCAGCTCCAGTAACTACAAATGATGGCTGGGAAACACAAGCTGAAGTTACTATTTAGCTCAAGTAGGCACGTAGAAAAAAGTGTTGAGCAACCCTTTCATGAACACTGCTTATCTGTTGCTTGTCCACTTCTAATGTTACCTCTAAATTCCTGTACCAAAACTGTAGCCTCATTCCAATAAAGTTCTCCTTATTCATGAAGAATAAGAAAATAGGTACATTTTCCTCCAGAACAGCTCAGCTGTGTTACTTGAGGGAGCACGTGTATGCAAACACTTTCTGCTCAGTCTTTTCCTGATCTTTTATCTCCATATTCCATCAAATCTTCTTTGCTCTAAAACCCTGCCGTGAACTCATAATTTTCCAACAGACAAGACTTTCCTAGAATTGTCCAGGCTGCAAGAACCACCTGGGTTCTTTGGGGGTAAATCAGTAAAAGACACAAACACAGCCATGGTGATGTTCAGCCTTAACCAGAATCCACAGCCCTAAAACAAGGAGATCAATTGCCTATTAAAGGAAAAAGCCTCAGAAGGAGCAGTGGAACAGCACTATAAATAAGGACACATCCAAATTAACACAATGCAATTAACTGAAAACAGATGCAGAAAGAAAAGCACAATCCTTCTGGAACACAGGCAGTTTCCTGCATTGTGAAATTTGACACCTACCTCAACCTGAGATTCCCAGTCCATGTTTCCTTCCCAAAAGGAAACAGCGGAGAGAAGGACTTGTTTGATGGATGCATCCAAGATACTGTGATCTCCCGTAGCGAGGCTTCTGTCAAATTCCTTCCTTACAGCTCTGTAGACACACTAAAAACAAATGTCAAGCCCTATTTCTCCCCTTCCTCATTTAAACCCTCCAGCAAGCTCAACTTCCTGAGTGGTTTGCAACACTTGCAGCGCAGGGAGTTACATTCAGTGGTTTAGCTCTTGATCCCTCTACTTACCTTCTCTTAAATACTGAGACCTTAACCTTCACCGCAGCTCTCAAAGATTTTGAAATTTTCCCAGCGGTACAATGATTGTTGAAAATCCACATTACAGATTCAGAATACTCCTCAGGTAATTCCTTTAATATTTCTAGATTCAAGTTATTCACTCTACCCAAATGTTTTCTGTCAGCAGTTGCTGTTTAACACACTGCCTTGCTACCAATTAAGTAGAATATATTTTACCACCACAACGGATCACACTATTTCTTTTAGAACAGTTCTGTGCCAGAATAGCTTTATGGAATATTTCTACCTTCCCAACATTATAAACATCTATTTTTAGAGAAAAAATTGTATGTCCCTGCCATGGTTAATCTATTCCTTACACATATACTTATAGTATTTTATTCCCAATTATCATAAGCCACAGGAGCAACTTCAAGTTTCCAGTACAGACTGCCAGCTCTTCTTCAAATCTCCAAATTCTCCAGTTGCTAAAACACATACCAGTTTCACTTTACTTTCACCTGCTTTTTTGGGGGAAGGATATTTTTAATGAAATAATTTTCTCTTGTGATTTCTACACTGTATTTGTATCTGTTTACAAACAGCTACTCTTTAAAACTGATGACTCAGCCAGTAATTGTTGGGAAAGGCAAACATCAGCTTGGAGAATTGCAAGCATTACCCTGTCATCATTTTTATAAAAAGTAACACCTTCAGCTAAGACCACATCATAAGTTTATATTCTCACAGAGAAAGATGGGCTAATCCAAGCCATTGGTAAAGTTTACATTCCCTCCTTTCTTCATGTTGGAGCATCTTGCTGTCTCTTCTGCCACATGATCCCATAAAATAAGGCTTTCTGCACTGCCAGGCCTCTCTTATGCAATGTTGTCCCTGATAGTGCTCCCTCATCCAGCATCACTCAGACCACTGAGGGGCATGGGGGTGTTTAAATGTTTGAGCTGCTGGCTGGAGAGCAGGAGTGTTGGTCTTCATCTCCAGTAGGAACAATTGCTCTGTGACTTCTTTAAAATGTGTTTTAAGAGTGCCACTTCGCAGACAGAAAAAACCCAAACCTGTATGACTGACTGTACATTTTGAACTGAGCTATGATGTTAATGGACAGACTGCAAAACTGCAATTCAACCACCAGCCCCTGTGTGGTGGGATTTGCCAGGGATGAGGCAACCATGACTTCTCTGGGCAACCTCTTCCAGCAACTCAGCACCATCAAAGTAAAGAATTTCTTCCTTATACTGAACATAAACCAACTCCCAATTTAAAGCCATTCTCCCTTTTTCTACCACTATATGTCCTTGTAAAAAATTTGGTTTTGGAGAGCCAAAAATATGCAAATAGAAAAGCAATATACTTGGTATATCTAATCAAGAACTTTTGTTTTGTATAGATGCACCAGCATCATTCTGTACAACACTGTATTAAAAATATCACTAAGTATTCAAATAAAGAAAACATACACCAAACATGATCAGCTTGGACAGTGAAATTTTGGCATATATTTTTCTGATCTGCAAAGCATAAAATTTCTAGCCTCTGCATCTTGCCATGAAATGCATTTGCCCTGTGCTTTTTGTGTCATAAACCAGTATATTAAAGATTACTATAAAATAAAGGCCTTGGAAACAAATATGTGTTATTGCCATTAACCAGCCAATTTATTACAAAATAGTCTGCAACACAGAGAAGTAAAAAACAGCTCTTCAAGACAACTCATTGAAACAAGTTAATAATTTTGTACAAAACAGAGTTTAATGATTCCTTCATCAAGAAGCTAAGAATCACGGAACATAATCAAACAGCCTGTGAATTTACAAAACAAAAATCCCCACAAACAAAAACCTGAACAGGAAGGTATTAACAAAACTGTCTGCTCTTTTTATGTCCTTGTAGAGTATCTGAGAAACAGACACATAAAACTTCTGGGTGAACTTGCTTTTGGCCCACTCTATCAAAATAAACTACAGAGAAGTCACCTAAAGACATAGCATTTATTTTCAAACCTGGGAAAATTATGAAATAAGCCTCAATCAGTTAGTCCAGGATAGCTTTGAAATCTTGACAAAGAGACGGTTCTGTCACTGCCTGCAGTAGTGCCACAGTATCCTCTGGGATCTTCCTGATTAGCTTCCTCTTACCTACCAAAATATCAGAAACAATTAATTACAACTGCAAGTAACTATTAATTCGGATCTAGGGAAAATGCTAATGAAGCAATGAAATCAATACTAGCTAAAACCACCTAAAAAGCTGAAACATCTGGAATATGGGGACAAAAAAAGTATAATAAAATATGCTATTGTTAAATCAAGCTAACAAATAAAGTTCAAAAATGTATGTGAAAATATTAACAAAGAAAGTGGAAAGAAAGTGGAAGAAATTTGCTCCTTGATTTTCTGTTTTTGTGGGTTTTTTTTCGGATTTGAGAACTTCACTAAATTTTGAAAGTCTAAGCCCATTTATTCAACAACTTTACCCACCAAATAAGGCCTTCTGTTAAACCCCAGTTACTTTGAAAGATGGAATGTCCCATCGATAGAAATGCAGACAGCAAAAAGGACTTTTTACAGATTAGGAAGAACATGTAAAATCCTAGCAACAGTTTAAGTCTGTCACTAAACAGAGTCAGCAAAATTGTAAATGATGCAGAAAGCCAGAAGTACTCAATAAACATTTGCCCTGTATCTGGAAAGGAGACAGATGATGTATTTATATCTTATCATGATAAGGAAAGACTCTTGCTCCTTTCCCCGCTGGTAATAACAGGAGGGATGTTAAACAATAACTGTGTTTTAAATACTTAACTCTGAAGAATGATGACAACTCATGACATGCCCCTGATGTTGATATTTAATAGGTTTGGGAAGACTGGGAAGAACCTCCTTCCCAAAACCTATGAGCTTGATTTCAATTCCCACGGGGAGTAACACAAAGGCACGTGCAGGGACACAAGAGAAAATCACATTTATATCAATTCCTGTCAATAACATAATCTTACAGAGGTAATAGGTTTTATACAGCCAATACAAACTCCAAAATGACAACAGAAATCGCAGCTGTTAAGCCAACATAGGGGCTTTTACCAGCCTTGTTTATCTATATGCTACAGATTACTGCAGCATGTAGAGATACTGAGCAAACTTCACAGGATCCCACCTGAAAGTCAGTGACTTCCCTGTCATGACTACTGACATCCACACATGCTACCTGATTTCTAGAAGACAAAACTTAAAATACCATGTTTAGAATTAGCTCTGACATCTCTACATAACGCTTAGCTCTCTACAGTAACCTTCAGTAACAGAGTAATCTTCTCTACGAGATGATGTTCTGATTACAGTAACATTGCCCAGGGCTAGGTCTGGTGCAGGGCAAACGAAACTAACTTGTAACTGCATAGAAAACTATCAATATCTCTGTAAATGAATTTCAGTGCATGCCCAAAGGATCAGGACACTTAGTAGTAAATTCAGAAGAAAATACAAATATAAACACTATGTACAATCAGGGACTGAAAAACAGCCTTCACCTATGACCAGAGACCTTGGGGATACAGAGATAATGATGCCTGTTCACACCAAGGGTATGCATGCGACTTGTCACCACAAGATGTCTTTGGACAGCTCCATCAATTATTGTATCAACCTGTGCTGCACTGGTGGTACAGGGCTAGTGGAAGTACAGGTAAGATTTCAGGTGGCTATAAGCAAATAGAGAGATAGCATTTGAATTACTTGGACCTCAGTGATTTGTCAACCAATCACAGTGAAAGTTTCCATCTTAAAAGTTTCATAGTAAAGTCACAAGCCACAGCCTGCTAATTGTTCAGGCAGCTGTTAATCGAAGACTTCTGAAGCCTTGATCTTTCAGTAGAGTACCTGAAGTCTTAGACATTTCCAAAAGAAACTGGGCTCTGTAGATAAGAAGAGTGGATTGTCTTAACACTGTGGATGTGAAGAACAGATTCTGCCTCAGAGAAGGTAAGATTTATGAAAGAGTAGCTGAAAATCACTCTTTTCAAGAGAACACCACCACTGATTTTCCATGGACCTTTGGACTTTTCCTGCTCCACCTCCACAATACTCAGGAGTACAACATTAATAGGCTTCCCCAGGAACTTAGGAAGAAAGATTATTCCCTTTCTGAAGGGCAATTCTCAGCGCCAGAGAAGCCAACTGACAGGTGGTCAGCTTTCTCTTCCTGGGGAAGAAACTGTGCACACAGTTAGGCCTGGACCACATGCAAGTTTCAGGTCAGTATTGCAGTTAGGCAAGTTAGGCAGCTCTCTGGGTACAGCAGAAGGAACCTAGTGACAATTACTATTCAAACTAGGAAAACGTCACCTCTACTTCCCAGCCAATATTCCCTGGCATCTGTGGTGGTGTGCCTTTGTGGACAGCAGAGACCACTTTTATGGCTGATGCACACAGCCATGGAAGGTGAGATTTTGCTGAGCAGTAAAGCTGCCTGGGGCTGTGCTTCCACCCTGGAAGTACTGCCAGATTAAACAGCAAAGCATGCACAGAGAAGGATAGAGGAGCTTTGTCTTGGATTGTGGTCTCCCAGTCAAAGATCCCAAGAGCAAAACCTTCAGCACTAGAGATGAAAACTCAAATGTGCCCTATATGGATCCTAGAGAAGTGAGGCAGCTTCCAGAGAAGCCACTGTCCTATTGGTTGTGTCTACTGCATTGTCTGCTTAGTTCCACAGTCCCTGTCCCCTCCAATTGAAGCAAGCAGCCCTGCCCTGGTTTCTCAGCAGCAATGAGCAAACTTGGTTCCTCTGGTTTTGGTGTCAGTGAGTAACTCAGAGAAGGAGATCCTCTGGGAAAGGCTGCCAGAACTCTGCTCCATACAGGAAGTCCACAGCTCTCAAGAATGTGGCTGGCAAAATCCCAACCATCTGTTTGTTTCCTGTAAAAGCATAAGTGTCGTCTTGATACATTCACATTGCACCACCAAAAATCAGACTGTGCACTCAGGCATTGCTGCAAGCTTTTGATAATAGGAAGGAAATGTTTTCTTCCAAAAGAAGAGCTGCTTTCTTTCTGGGGCACTGGACCTCAGTGCAGCTATCAAAAGAAGCATATGATACATTTCAAATCAAATAGGTGTTACTCTGGAATGAGACCCAGGTCTTGTATAACAAAACTGCCCGAGCAATGACTCATTCAGAGTGCAAATTACAGAGTCAGCATCGAGAGTCTGGCCATCACCGCAGCTAAATCCATCAACAGTACTGGCTGCTTCAGGAAAACCTCTTGTTGTCCACTTTTAGCATCTTAAAACTGAAAATTCTATTATTTCTGGGGCTGGTCTAGAGGCAGACTGCACAAATGTTTAAGGAAAGAGCTTCCCAGGGGCCAGGGACACAGACAGCTTCTTTCACCAAATGGAAGTGTCAGAGAAACGCCAACACCACAACTCTGCAGGAATATACATGCAGTGGAGCCAGTGCTTCTGTTTCCAAGTGACTCTGGCACTTTTTTGGGTAAAAGTTTAAATTGTGGGAGGAGCTTATTTAGTTGCCAATTAATCTACATTTTTTAAAATAGAAGCTTGAGCATTTGTGTTTCATTTAGTTAAACCTGCTGACAATACTTACATGATTAACACAGTCTTATTAAGCCTTCTGAAATGTACAAGCTTACTGAGTGCCAAGCATCAACTGTCCTGTGAGAATAAGGCTCTAGAAAATGCAGTGCTGGAAAACATTTTAATCTGTCTACTTAGTAAATTTGAATAAAATCAGAAAGATTTTTAATGTACATCTGAGAGCAACATTTTAGGATTAGAAACCTTTAAAAATCCATTAGTTTCTAAGTTTAATTACAATGAACCATAGACAAAACTGTAAAAATAGCTGAATACTTACAGACTTTTAAGGATGTAAGCAGACATTTGTAAACAGCTTTGTGATTTAACAGTTTGACAGTGAAGGCATGGTAGCAGAGCCATTCTGCTACCTGAATAGGGAATATGCCAGATAAACCTTTGTTACCTTCAATCCCTAGAGAAAGAAAAGGAAAATAATGTAACTGAAAATGATGAGTATTAAGAAATATCTGGTCTCTCCTCTTTCTATAAAATCACCCCAGGATTTTTTACTAGAAACCTGTGCAGTCAGTGAAGTCTCATGCATCAGCAGAAAAACAAGAAACTAGTGTCTGAAACACAATCTTCAGAAAACTGAGTTTGAGAAGAAAAATGCACTGTGATTCTTATTATGCACTTCACAATATTAATTCCCGATCTTTATCCCAAAATTACACCATTAGACTGCACATTCAAGATGTTCTATTTGTCTTAAAAAAACCCAAACAAATCCAAGCCCACTACTCCATTGCCATTAACATCCTATACCTGCATTTATTGTTTTCAGGATAGCATAGCAGCATGATGCAGTCTGAGAGATAATCCTTAGGAAGAAATGAGGGTTTTTTCTAACTTGCTGGCTGAATGGAAATTGGAGAACACAGGCATGGAACCTGTTCACAAAAACAACCTATTTAATAAAAAGTGGTTTGCAATTTCAAGTGAATCTATGACTACATAGCTTAGGCACTTTACATCATTTAAATGCACACAAGAGTCTTTAGCTGTATCAACACTGTTACTGCATGACACCTCTCCCATATATACACATTCCTGGAATGTCAGACATAAATGATGCTTGTTTCTAAATTTTATGCTGAAAGGAGATCTTGAAGCTGTCTGCCTTGGTAACAGACTTCTCCTCTGAGGACTGCATAACTGTTATGTGCAGGGAAAACTAAACTACCCATTGTCACCAATTCCATATCACAGACTATGACACCAGAGAACACTCACATGAAAGAGTGTGAGAGGAAGAAAAAACAAAGCAAAATCCCACAATAAATTTTGTTCAGATATGCAGGAAAACAGACTTCCAAATTATTTCATAGACCAGGACACTCACTCCTTTGCCTATCTGGAAGCCAACTCTTTAGATGCTATTTGTATTGTATGCTTCCTTACATCTGTTTGAAAATATTTTGAAACTGCTGACTTTTTTTTACCTTCAGACTCTGGCATTATAATCCTGTTTATGCCAAATATAGCCAATTACAATGTTGATTTTTAATTAATCAACAATGTATATACTTGTTTATTAAATTAACCCAACAATCACTTTAAAAATGGTGACATTTTCAATATATAAAGGATAGACCTAAGTACCATGCTGCATTACATGTCTTTGGCTGAATTAACCTGACATACAGTTACCATGGTGGACAGTCTTTTAAATAACATATAAAGGCCACTGTTAGAATGTTACCATAAAATCAAACAGAAGTAATGAAGTGATCATATCTATCAGAGAAAAACCTTAAATCACCCACAAGCCAAAAGTTTAAGAGCTGGACACATCAGTGCTGTACTAGACAAACCCAATTACACTTCTTGGACAAAGAATACAGCTTGAATGTGGACCAAGATGAATTTAATAACAAAACCAAAATGTCCCTTTGTAACAAGTGTGACCATAGCAAAAGAGCAACCTCTGATTTCTGTGAACAGTGAAGAACTTCTTGCGCATTTTTGTGTTACAATAAATAAAAACCCAATTACTTGATGATGCCAATCATTCCAAGTTTTCAATGTACATAGTTTAGTATTTTCTTCCAACTTGCTTATCAGTTTTGATTTCTTTCCCTTATCTTTGTTTAAAACATTCACTTCCTATACCGGTCATGACAAAGTCACGAATGCCAAGATATTACCAGCTAAGAGCAACTAAAACGTTATCAGCAATAACAAACTACAATTAACCTGGTAGAATGAAATCTCACTTTACCTAATGTTATACTGGTCAAAGTTCTATATGACTTTAATAGATACAAAGTTCTAAATATAAACTGCCTAATATTTAACTGATCTAAATATAAAATGGTTAATAAGGCTTCTTATCATATTTCCAAATCAAAACAGACTGGTTATCTTGAGGTCAGCTGTCAAAACCAAGACACTGAAAATCCATTTGGTGAAGTATCACTTTAAACACACACATCAAATATATTTCTGTATCCTAAACCCAAAGTATTACTTCAGAACAGTGTTGAAACAAGAATAACTTGACCTACTACTGACATTTACTACTGCACACACCCCGCACTTACATGGCACGCTTTTTCTGATTCATAGCTCCTCCATGTGTCAAGAAAGAGTAATGAAATATTGACACTTACTTCAGAAGACAGTAACCCACCTGTAAGCCTGGAGTAAAAATATCTTGTAGATGTTAATGAAAACTGTTCTAAGGCTGTTGATCTAGAACAGAACAGAAACAGAGCTATAAGAATATTTAAGTGTCATAATAGGTCTTCTTGAAGATCTAGGCAAAAAAGATTTTATGCTAAACTTAGAAGACTTCTTTTATGCAGCTAAGTTAACAGTGTTGTGAAGGATCACTTCTGGAACCCTACATCTTCTTTGATGTCAACATTTCTAGATTATGTGGATTTCCTCTCAAAATAAACTTTTATGTTAGAACTCAAAGCAGTTTTAATGCTCTTCATCACTAATCACAATACCGGCAAACATCCATTTTCATATTCCTACCTGTAAATCAAGAAATAAACTATGACATTTCAATTTGAGGACTGCGCTCAGTTTGTATTTCATGTTTTTCCCAGCTGTTACACTTGAATTGAAGGAAAGACTTGATCTGATAGAAGTACAGGTGTAACTAGAAAAAAAAAAAGCAAAAAAAGCAGTTAACCTCTGTGGGCTAACAGACTAAATTAAATTCTGTAAAGTAAGCCTCATTTAACTTCCCATGTTACAGAGATTTCCTGCTAATCAATGAGTCAGTAGCTAAAAGATGACCATAATTAAATTCAATGTTGAAAGAGACTAGTCCCTGTGGCATTAAGGGTATTAGCTAAGGGCTGACTTCAATACCTCAGGGCTGAAAAATTCAGCCTGCTAAAAAAAGCTAAATCAATAAGCTTAAAAACAAACTAAATGTTTGTTAAACACATTGTCTAGCCAGAACATTATTATTTACTCCAGTGACAATCATGTTATCTATATGATCTATGCAATGCAGGAGCTTAGGCTTGAAGCCACCCTAGCTACTGGAACAACCCTGACGATCAAGCTACTTAAGTCAAGTTTATCAAAAGCAAAGCCTTGAAACAAACTCTGTGGTGGGCTTGGCAGTGCTGGGTTAATGGTTAGACTTGATCTTAAAGGTCTTTTCCAACATAAACAATTCTATGATTTTATGATTCTGACTAGTGTCTCCCAGACCAGTAGCATCAAAACCCTTTTCAACATGAACTGTTTCTTTCAAGAAGGCTGTTGAGTTTGGTGCTGTTGAGTTTGGAAACCATGTCATATAAATTCCTTTCCTAAAGTGAAAAAGCTTTTCTGTTTAGGAAGACTACTGAGGAACTTTACTACCCTATTGGTGGAAAACCTCCTCCTAATTTTCCACTTAAATGCTTAAGGGCTGTTTATACTAAAAATGGTCAATAATGAAGCTAATGAAGCTATATTCTCCTTGAGTTTAAACAGTTCTTTATTTTCAATCTATAGCAAATATCTAATGCCACCTCTCGAAGTTCATGTACAGAGTCTACAGAACTTTTCTGTAGGATACATTATCCTGTCTGGAGTTCTATGCCACTTCAGACTGTTTTGTGTAAATGATCAAGGTTGCTAGTTTAAAGAGAAGCTCCCTTCTCCGCACATTCTTTCCCATGTTAACTGTACCAGAGGGGACACCTCTGATGTTGAAAGGATTGCTAGTCCCTCTAGTCTATACCAAATTAATCCCCATCCATTTTGCAATTAATTCAACTACACCCTTCCCAACACACCCTTGTGCTTCTCCCACTATGTACAAGATATTGTAAAGCTGACACTGGAGTGCACAACTCTATTTACCTGGAGTAATCGCAGTAAACCTCAAGTGTTTTTATATCTAATAACAAACCACACCATGGGATCAAACGACAATCTGGCAGCTGTTTAAATTTGGAAGATCCTGGGATATCATCAACAGGAAAATTCACCACTGTCTTATTTGGGTTTATTAAAAGGCCGTACTCAGGAATACCTGCTGTTAGAGTCCTAAAACAGATATAAACAGTTAGGCTAAGCCCCCCCAGCAAAGCAGACAAAAACTGGCACCATGCTGCAAGACAGAAGATCTTGAGCAAAAGGGCAGAAATCAAAGAATGAAGGGAACTACAGCCAACTCTCCATGTTAAGGAACACAGATAGAAATAAAGAAAGAGAAGACATTAAAGGTAAATAAATACATAAAATAAATAAACTTGAGGATAATGGAGAAAAAATTTTACAGATTAATGCAAATTAAGCACATCAGCCATGCAAGACTTGAGACAAGCTGTATGAACCACACTCACAGAAACCTCTGAAATAAAAATCACTGGAAAAAGATGACAAGTTACTGTTTTTGCAAGTTAACAAAACCAAGGAGAATCCATTCCATAACAGGAACCTCACTTATCTGATGAAAAGTTTTGAAGGGGAACATTTTCCCTAAGAATGTTTTCTCTGCCAGACTGCCTGCTGATTACCTGCTAGATACTGGAGCAGCAGTGTCATGGACAAGAAGCAGTTTGTCTTACTTGGCAATGTGCTTATGTGCAGGCCTCCTTTTGAAGAGATGAAGACATAGGCTCTTCTACTTGGGGAGTCATAGTCTTAATGCTGTCTCCTCAAAACTAATTTATTGAGTCTCCCAGTTCTAATGCTACATTAGGAAAAACTTGTTCTACTCCATTTGTGGCAGAGAGCTCATAGGATCTGATCTGTAAACAGTTCTGGAAACCTCTCACAGAAAAGGCTACTTCTCTACAGAAAATCAACACAGATGGTACAGAAGTGGATATAGAACAAAGATGCAGACAACTTCAAAGGGCAAGAAGGACAATATCTGCACTGCTACTCAAGTGACATTGTGCTGAAAAGATAGCTTGAAGCCCTCACTGTTAGTTTGATTTATCTGTAAACCCACAGATCCCACAGAAAAAGGAATTTCCTTCTGTTCTGATAAGGAAATGAGGACAAATGAAGTCTTCAAAATACACTACCACTATTTCATACTATTTATAATTCAAACTGTACCTAATGATTGCTCCATCACCTTTCAAGCTCACAACAGAGCTGCATCTTTGTGACTACTGAAAAGCACAATGGCATCTGCAGTGTAGTCAGTTCCAATGTCCTTTGGATCCTTTAAATTGATTTTGGCATCAGCAGACACCCCCTAGGACTGACTGTACACTCTTATCTGCAGTAACCAGGAGCTTCTGGGATTCAAATTTTAAAGGAAAGGTAGTTCTGAAGCACAGTAAAGAACTACTGTTTTAAAACTTCAGTGTGAACTGCATACTACCATGCTATTGGTATCTTCAGATACTCATCATGAAATGTTAATGACCAGAAAATTCTTATCAATATTGGATCAGACCAGAGCTGCATTCTTTCTCAGGGAACAGAATGCAGCAGCACGAGTTCCCACTAAAAGCATTTTGAGAATGTAAATACAACATCTTTAAAATTTTGAGGGAAAATGTTTTTCAAAAATAATTGTCAGCTGCTTTGGTTAGGCACTAGTTTTTGCTTGAAGCTCCACCAAGGTGAGTAGGTAGGTGCCTAATGCAAACTTAAGCAGGAATTACCCGCCATGTGAACCGCAACAGATTGTTAACTGGCTATCAAGAATGCAGTTTTAGGATTCTTCCCAAGCACAGGCTCCTACCAAGGACTCCAAAATAGCCCTTGAGTGTTAACTCATAAAATAAATACACCTATGTGCATGAAGATGAAAAAGAATTATATAAAAGGTAATAATGCTTACTACTTTGCGGACTATGTCTCTAACAGCATACCTTAGAAAAGTTCTTGCCTTCATTAAATGTGGTGTAAACAGTAAAAAATCATCAATGAGACGTATTAGGACTCTGTAATCAAGAAGAAACCAATGTTAGATTTTTTTTAAATACATAATCATTTCAAAGCTTTTTCATTCACTTCAGAGCAACAACGTGCCTGCCTATTTTAATTCACAAGATGGTAGAGGCCGATATGAACTCCAAATTGAGACTCATGAAGAAATTCTATTTTGCTTCTTTCCTAAACATAAATGAAAAAATTAAGTAAAATAAAAAAGCAATGAGACTGGCAAGATGAAGGAATTTACAACACACAAACTACTCCACAGCGGCTTCCCTCGATGTAGGGCATTACATTTTTCCAAGGGAGAATTTGCAGTATTTTTCTTGACAGGACAGGGGAAAGAGGCGCCAGATGAGGTACACAAGAAGATTCTTGATGGGCTCCAACTCTCTCTTCGTTTACCACATAATAACTTGTTTATGAAGCTATAGCTTGTATGTAAACCAGAATACCATCTACCACTGCAAAGGCGGAAATTTTCTAACAGAATTCAGACCCCAAGCATGCCCATATTTTTCTGGTAAATCCTGCCTAGCAGATCACAGAGAAGTAGCTCTGGATATAATGATGGACAGTCTCATCTTCAAAGCAAGAGTACTGCCATCACGTTGAACAGATCGCTGCACCTTGGCCCAGCTAAGTCAATAACCACCTTATTCTTCTGACTTAAAGAACAAATTAAATTATCAAGATCGTTCAACAGACACTTAACATCCTAAAATCTTTTCTACATAACAACAGCTGCTACACTAAAGAGTGCATTCTTCTGAATCAGTTTCATAATTTCCATTTTCTAAATATCCTTTGAAAGCAAGACAGCTTTTCAGACTCACATCAGAGCATCCTCAAGCCTGTAAGTACTACTTTTGTTGGGAAATGTTTAAAATTCTGACACCCAGCAAGCCTCCCAAGAAGAGACACCAGGCAGATGCACTTATCTGGAGTATTCCCACAGTTTTTTTCATTTTTCTGGGAAAGAATTCACAGCAATGAAGGGAGATGTCAAGTTTCAGGGTCCAGCTCATGACTAAATACCCTAATCCAGGATTCAGTTGGGGATCTGTTCATACAAAGGTAAAAGGAGGTAAACAGCTAATAAAGAGGTAAAGTTTTTATCAGGCTAGCTTTCTGTCAAGCTCCTAAGGAGCAAGCACATGCAGGGCACAAAGACTGAGAAGATTTACCAAAAATCACACAGGGCTTCAAACAAGAACGACCATACCCCATAAAAATCTGCTATACAGCTCTGACCTTGATAAAATGTTAAGATTTACCGACAGCAGATCGGAAAGCCCTTAGGCAGAAGCCTGGAGTATCAGTTCAGAAAGTATGTAGCAAACATCTCATCTTGCCTGAGGTGAGAAGACCACAGATGATGTGGGAATGAGTGAAGCAGAAACTTCTCAGAAGTACAAGAGCAGCTTGTAAGACTCCTTACAGCATCCCTAAATATGGTGCCCTTTCTAAGAATAAATCTCCTACCAAATATACAGGAAAGTCTTCTGTGCATTTTCTTCTCAATCTTGCAGTGAGGAAATTGTCCCAAAAAACAACCACAATTTCACTGAAGCTGCAGAAATGTTTGTGTGCACCACACTCCTAATGAAGTTGGAAATCCTTGAAATTCAAAACTAAATGTCAGAGAAAATGATTAACACACACACTACATATTATGAATTACTGTAACAGAGCACAGAGAAAAACATCCCTACCCATCCTGCTCTATTCCAGAGAGCCATTTGTTTTCCATATCTCCATAGAATAAGCTGCAAAGTAAGGTTGACAAAATGGAGCCCTGTGGAATTCCACAGCACTGTAAGTAGTACCTGTCAAAGAATAAAAGAAAACAAAAAAATCAAAACATGTAACAAGATCACAATAGCTGTTAAATATTTTTTCCAAGTATAACATAAGAAATATGCTATATGTTTACCAGTTAGCCTTAATTTTTTTTGTTCTTCTTCTAAGAACCGACGTAGAGATCTAGAAGTTTTAACTTTAACAGTGGAAAAAAACCCCACTAACACACATACTCCTTTCATATTAACAAACTCCAGGAGACAACTGCCATTAAATGAAAGAAATTGTATAACTGATGTCAAACCACAACACCTCCTTCTGCTGCAGAAACATCCTTCATTGAAGTTTAATTCTTTGTTACATCTTAGTGTGACAGCTTCAAGAGAAGTGTTCTTACACACAAAATCACTGCACTGGAAGAATTTTCTATGCTGGCATCAACCAAATGGGTATGGCTCAAAAAACCCAAGAGAAGTATTTTCACAACACTTCTTTGAAGCAGTGAGATACTATAATGTCCACTTCACCACTATGACATGAATGCCTTGGTGAAGCTGAAGAGAATAAATTCAGACCATGTGCTACTTTTGAGCACTGATCCTACCTGTATTTTCAGTCATCTGAAAACACTCCTGGCAGTAATTTTATTTACTTACAGACTTGTTACATGTATCAAATGGTATTACAAGATTGCTTAGAGGTCCCCAGGTCAATGATTAGCATTTCTCTCAAAACATCAAGTTTATGTTGACTAACTGTATTTTTTTATGAGAAAGAGAGTCTATTTATTTACTAAACATATGGGGTTTTTTTGGACAAACAAGAACAAGCTACTTAAAAGGGTTAAGTTCATTTCAGGACAAACAGTATTTTTTCAGTCAAGTTGCTACTGAAATTGAAAGTGTGAAGCTGGTTTTGTCAGGGTGTGCTTTCTCTGAAGCCATTAAAATTCCATTAAACATATTCACATTGGTTAGTCATTATTAAAGTATGCCACAAGAGCATTCTTATGATCCTGCCAAAGGGAGCGGAAGCATCAATGCCAGAAAAAAATATAAACATGCTTCTATGTGACTCCTTGAGAGCATTTCCCACTCTCCCTCAATCCTGTGAGACCTTAAAAAAGTATTCTAAAACAAAGGTATTTTTTCCAGAGCAAGAAGCTATTCACTCTAACATAAATCACTCTGAATTTATAAATAATGATCATGTAAGTGCTTAATTTTTTAGACACGGTACACATTTGCCACCTAGAGGCAAAATATAAGTACCAAGTCAGTATCTCTACCAACACAAGAAGAAATCTGCATTACTACTTTCTGTAACATCTGATTCTTAATTTTGGAGTTGCCAATAATTTAAATTCATATTGCTACTGCCTTTTATTTTTATTGCAACTTGCCAAAGAGCAAAACCATTGCACTTCAGGGAAATTACTAACAAGGCTTTTGCAAGATTGCTTGGATGTTACTCCTGTGTTTACTCACCACTATGGATCCCACCATTTTAAAGTATATTCCTTTTGAATTACACTTGCAGTTTTAAATGAAGGTTATTCCATATGCTATGGAATAAAACACATTATGAAGGTTATTCCATATTCTATGGAATAATGCATTATAAATAGTTAACATCATCCAGGTAGGGAAGAGAAATTTTATTCAATATAAAGTTGACTCCAAACTCTTCATGTTTTTTTGGAGCTTAAACTGATACACAAATATCTCACTAACATGAAATTAAAAAAATCTTTAAAAGACAGCTTTTCAAAAGTCCCCAGCATCAATTAAAGGTATCCTCTTAACAGGAAACAAACAAACAAACAAAGCATACTATAAAAGAATAACTGATTTCTTTTTTACCTGTTTCTTATCTCCAGAATGCTGTTATGTATCATTTGAAGGAAAAAATTAAACAGGCTGGAACTTGTCTCATAGAAAGTTAAGCTCTAGAAATGTGACAAAACAAAACATGATCTGAAATTAAAAATACACTAACTCTGAAGATACACAGAAATCTTTAAAATACTAGACTGTAGCAGCTCAAATCCCTATGTAAGTGAAAAGACAAACCCTACACCCAAGATCTGAACATACATACTAAAAATCTGCTCACATCTAACAAGTTAATTTTTGTTGGATGATGGGGTTTTTTTGTGTTAGGAGAAATCAAATATAATATCTAAACCCACTTTAAGTGCTGGCATAATATACTGGAATATTACAAGGTATAAGACCCTACTCTTTTGGCCACTTTCCATCCTGTAGAACAATTTCTGTGTGTCCCAATCTTTCTGATTCCCAAAGTCTTGACACATTCACTTGCCCATTCTGCTGCAAAACACACACTTCTTCAGGTATTACAAACACTTCCATGCATTGCTGTCCACCCCATATTTATGAAATATTTTGTTAAAAATTGTAAGATAAAAAATCCATTTACAACAATTTAAATACCCTTAACAATGACTTAATTGAAATTAAAATAAAATTACTTCCTACTTGCATAGATTAGACAGCAGGCAAACACACCCAGCTTTTGACAGAGCCATGCAAGATCACAATTACTTGCATTGAAAAGATAAGGTGATGTACCAGTGGTACAGATGCCCAGCCTGACATGCCACTTTTCTCAAACTACTTTGTTCTTTTAAGATAATGACAATTGTTCTCAAACATAAAATATTTTTAAATAGAATGCTGCTGCTCATGCAATATCTAGCATAGTTCTCTAAATCAGTTTGAAAAAGATAACAAAATGTACTTAGACATCAGAGATCCAGCTAGTTTCCATTTTCATCCAGGTACTCATTAGACTCTTATGTTTGTAGGATCCTGGAATTGTACACCAGCCACACCATATATTCTACTCACATGTCCACAGATACACAAGATCATTTCACTTGTATGTTAGAAATCACCTTTTGCCAACCTTGTCATTTTTCACTGCCAGGTTTAGAGAAGAACAATTTGAAAAGGAATTACTAGCCTGAAAGAACATACCTGTCAGCTCATTGGATGCTCAGGACATCTTGTAGATTGTTATTATGGAACACCATGACTCCAAGCAAAGAAATGCATGAAGAACCTGTCTGAGCCTATCACCTACTTCTATACCTTTGTCATGCTGCTTGCACAGAAGGACGTCTTGAGAACAAACACTTGTATCACAAGAATGAAAACAGAAGGATGCTTGCTTCTTGCAACAAAGCACCAGTTGGAGTAAAGTTAAAATACATGTGATTTTTAACCATACTTTAATTCACTGAAAGCAAGAAATCTCTTTAAACAAAAACTTAAAGAGTTGAACTTGTTTGCTTTGTACTTAACTCCCCCTAAAGAAGAATTCATTCTCATCAAACTTGACAGGCAATCCTTAAAATCAACTTTTTAAACTGTTAATAAGGCAAAAAAAAAAAAAGATCTTAAAGCAAAAAAACAAAAAAAGCTGTGCAGTTTGCAAGTCAAGATGCCACATCCCTAGCTACTTGGCTTAAAATACATTTTACTCATCCCTATTTCTGTATGTTTTGGAGATAGGAAGTGATGTCATCTGCTTTTACTAGATAGTTAATTTTTCACTCGAGGACTGTTGCAAGAAACAATGAAATTAGGAAAATAAAAAGAAAACAGTGCTTAAAACAAAAGTTTGATAAAATAATGAGAAAATCTGGGAAAAGTCTAGAAGGACTTTTAGTCAGATTTCTTGCCTGGTACACTCCTCCACTGAACACTCAGAGCCTGTTACAAACATCAAAGAAGAGATGACAAAAGTCTTTCCAGAAGAAAGAAGGTGCTGGTTAACTAGATGAGAAGTAATGTTACCACATAATATGTACATACAAGTAAAAATCCCCATCTTCCTCTAATTCTTCTGTAGCTTTCTTTTTCAGTTGAAAAGAAGTCTCACAATATTTACCTGTTCAACTACTATTGCATTTTGCAATGAGGCATTCTCCTGAAGCTGGGACACAAACTGCTTCATGTCTGGCATAAAGTCCTTGAAAGTAGAAACCTGTGTAATTGTTTAAATTGTGAAGAAATAAATGACAAAAGCAGTAAAATATTCAATAACCGACTTTTCTGTTCAGTGTAGGGCAAAGAACCAGCCTTATTGCATTATTTTAATACAACAACTCTTCTACCATTAAAATAAAATGTCTCACCCACAAATCTCTATTTCCACAACACATTTATCTTTATTTCTACTACGAGTGAGTAAAAACTTTAAAAGGTATGGACTAAAAACAAGCTTTTCTACCCCTGGAAAATATCTAAGAGCATTTAAAAAAAATGTTTATTAAGTACTTATCCACTTCAAATGGTGGCTAAAGAAAGCTATAAAGGAAAAACTTTCCTTGGACCAAAATATGCTTACAACAGCAGAGAGAAGAAAACAGGAAATCATACATGTCTCCTATAGAGCCTCTTGGCTCTTCCACTTGGGGTAATCATAATCACAGCGTAGCGCCGTATGCAGTACACAGTTCTCTTCTCAGGCTTCAGGACCCGCGAAATCACTTCCACAAGTTTATTGTGAGGAATGGTATCATAAGCCCTGGACACATCAGCCTGAAACAGAAGAAATATCTTCCACTACATATTCAGCAATATTGCTGTAAACACTGTGGTAGTATAGAAGAAGTACTGCTGTAGGTATGTAAGCAAGGCTGAAGGATAGATCACATGGGAGTAAAATTACTGCATCATTCAGGCCAAATTTCTGACAAAATAAGAATTCACTGCTTATCTGAAAGACCTTTACCCACTCACCAAGTATTCCCTTAGAAAGGAATATCCAAATCGTCAGTTTTAACAGAATTCTTATTATTAACAGAAGCTTACACCACATGCAACCTTAAATCTAACACTAAACCCCCAGTCATTTAAGTCAATAACTGGTATTTTCATATTTAAGTATTTTAAGAAACTTGCCTCACCATATGGCCATGGAGATGACATCTTAGACTTTTGGAAAGCTGCAAACCTACATGTTTTACCCTTCCTTTCCATTTTGGAAACCTACCTCTGCTTTTCCTTGTCCTAGTAAAAACAAAAAACTTCCTGTAGAAGCAACATTCTTAGGGATTATAACAGAAATTATGTCAATAACACAACCTTTTGGCTAGAAACATAAGACAAAATTACAAAAGTTATCTCAGAGCAGGATGACAAGCAACATTTGAGAGATGAGAACACAGCTCCCCTACAATACACATAAATCTGTGTAATTTATGTATTTTTGTATACATTGCCCCAATTCAAAGCTATGAATTGAAACCAAACACAAAATGTTGCCTGCTAGACAGAACTGTCAAAAGTCTGAAGATGAAGCACAAACTCTTTTAAATAATGGGCTACAACAAGCACTGATTTTTTCCAAGTGGGAGAAGAAACTTCTTGGAAAGACACCAACCAGAAGTCATGTGTTCATTTTCAACAAAAACTAATGATACTGAGATAGAAGAGAATTTTAAAGAGACACTTAATTTATTCAAATGCACATAAAACATTTTTTCTGGTTTTCATATGGCTCAAAAGGCTATCTGAACTTCTATCTTTCCCCCACTTTTATACCCAGCTACATGTAACTGCAAAAAATTCAGTGCATGTGTAGAAGCAGGAGCTCCTGCACAACAGAAAGATGGACAGAAAAATACCCAAGTAAAGGAAGCTCTACTGCAGGGACACCCATCCACAAAAAGCAATCAACCACTCCCATCAAAAAACTAACCAGAGTCTGTAAGGTATGCACAAAATTTTATTTAGAAAAAAAATCATTATGCAGTCAGGTTACAGCTAATACAGCTATAAAAGTATCTGCACAAGCTGGTTTGAAAAGCTGGTTTGAATATGTAATTAAAAATACATACCTTTACACAGTAGAAACGAGGAATTTCACCACCAGATTCAAGAATCTTTATAACAAACTGCTTCCATGTCTTGTAGATATCATCTTTCCCAAACACAGAAGAGCCTATAAAACTGGTGTTTATAGTCCGTTCATAATTTAACACACTAAACAGATTTTTTAGTTGAGTGTTGTAATGATTCATCTAAAGAGACCAAAGAGAATCACCTTAAATTATGCTGAAACACATTAAATTCTTTGCAATACAAAGATTACAAATTTAAATTAAGTTTGAGATTAAAATTATATATTTACTATATTATTTTGTTCAACTGAAGGTTTCAGAAAGCCTGAGTATCACTGCAGTAACTACTTTAAAGTGACGAAACAGTCTCTGTTTTTTTTTTTTTTGGGTACAGTTAAATCCTATGGAAAACGTTTTTGTTCCTATACTTGACCCTTGGAAATCAAGGTGTAATAGTTACAGTGATAAATAGATGAATGCCAGCAAACAAAACCACCACTGATCTGAAAATAACCTTAAATAACCATTCATTCTTTTTGCTGGAGATCATGACAGCAACGAGAACAGCAAAGAGAAGGTGTGCTCTGGGATTTTATGCTAACTCCAGCTGCACTATCAGCTGGGCCTCTTGAGGTACTTAATTCAAGTAATTGAGCAAAGACTTAACACAGCTGTAGGGATAGTCAAGTACATCAGAGCAGCACTGAAGTCATGCAGGTTGATTAGCTCTGTAAACACCATAATGTGGAATATTATGGAAATAACACTCCACAGCTCAGAACAGCTTTTAGCCCGATGCTCTTTTCACCTGGTATGGGATCACATGGTCTGAACAGTTAGTGCCAAGAAGCTGTTGACACCTCACCCATTTGGGGAACATCCAATCTTGTGAATGAGACTCAGCCTTAAGGAAAAACATTAATGCAGCCCTGAAAGACAGTGCAACTAGGCTGCCACTATTCCTTCTGGCTAACTGCCCTGTTAAATAGATTATTCCCTGCACTGAGTGTTCTGTCTGTTCCCACACTGCAATTACTCAGCTTCCTTTCTATGTCTCTACTGTGCTTGCTCCAGCTTCCTTGCCTTCCTGAGACCCTCTTCTGTAACACACCCAGCTCACCACTGTTCACTGGCTCCACAGACAACTTCACAGATCAACATGCACCATCAGTATTCAGGCAAACCCCAACAGGCCAGACTCACCCATATAAAAAAAACGGGATTACTTTACAAGCCATGTTATTCTATTGGGCTCATTGCATTTGCTTAAGGTACATTTGCCAAGAGAAGTTTGTGATCCTGGAACCGGAGGCTTGTGGTAATTAAGCACTGGAAAGGGAGAAGCTAAGCTGCAACAGACCCATTCAGCCATTTTAATCAGAATGTTACAGTTCACCATGTTAAAACTAATTTTATGTAACAAAAAGCCTTACTCCACTTTTAGTTACCTACATCAAATGCACATAAAACAATGAAGTAAATAGAAACCTTCTTTTCTCTGCTTTCCTTGCTGAGTGCTTGTGGTTCAACAACACCGCTCACTTTTACTATGGGTCTCAACCCATTTGGTTTCGGAATAAACCGGAGCTTTGATGCCACAGGAACAAACTTTTTTTGACGGATCGTTTCAATCTCCTCTGAAGACAGAGGCCGTAGCTGTACTTTGACAAAATGGTTTCTAAAATACAAATATACACTTAGTGTAAGCAACAGGAAAGGGAGAAAATGAAAACATTTAGTGTATTTATGATAACTAAAGCCAAATATTTTTCTAAGATAATACAAATACTAACCTCTACAGAAAGTGACATGAAATTCTGAATTTCAGGACAATATCACAGTATCTTAATGACAATGTAATATGATAAGAGACAACATATTTCTGCTTGATGCAAATAAGAACCCCTCTTAATACAAATTAAAATTTAAGCACAGATTAATGGAATACATATGAACATTATGAAATATGTTTTATGTAGGAAACAGGAAGTTGGATATTGCTCATGGTTTCAGAAGTTTAAAAGGCATTAACAAAGTTAAAAAGAACTTTCTGAAAACTACTCTAAGAGAGCTCCTGGGAATAACATGCAAACTGTAATGGATGTCCTACCCCCAAGAGTTAGGGGATCTACCACTTATTAGGTGCTGGGATACACAGACAACATAAGGGCTTTAGGTATCCAGGACTCTGATGAGCAGGTGTCAGTTGAAGCAAACAGCAGAAAATAATAAAGAACCGAAGGTGCCCAAGTCACAGGTTCTGGGCTTTCCAAGT
Source organism: Vidua chalybeata (assembly GCF_026979565.1). Taxonomy (NCBI): domain Eukaryota; kingdom Metazoa; phylum Chordata; class Aves; order Passeriformes; family Viduidae; genus Vidua; species Vidua chalybeata. Next base: position 89,139,764 of record NC_071530.1, read on the forward strand.
CCATCTTAATGGGAAATGTGTTTTCCTCTCAGAGCCCCCCCCTCAGAATTTACAGTTCCATGAAAAAAATCAAAATCAATACTTTTCCACACAATGAATCGGGAAGATGGTGGTGGAGCAAAAGCCTTGTTTTTACTTAAGATGCAGAGTTGAAGTACCCTACCTGTAACATAAAAGACATGGATAAATCTCCTGCACTGCTTGTATTGTTCAGATGGACAAAATGTGCCCTACAGACTAATGGTTAGGATCTTACCCTGGGAAGTAAGGGAGGCAATTCAAGTCCTCACAAAAGACTGGACATCAGTCTAAATTTGCATGCAGACTTTTTACATCCCACACAATCCAACAGGCTGGTTTAGCAAAAGGAGGCCACGCAAAAGGCAGTGTGTGAATGGTGGAAACCTGGTAAAGATGCTCTAGGAGACACCTGAGAAGCCAAGAATGAAGGTAAGAGAGGCACACAAATACTTCTTTTGTATGCCTATACAACTCAAATACAAGCTCATGATCCAGCTGCTTGAGACTCTTGGCATCTGAGGGATACAATGCACGACACCTAGAAGGTACAGTGGCATTCAGGGCCAGTGAATTGAGCTACTGAAAAGAGAGTTTTGAGGATTAATATTCAAATTTTCAAATTAAATTCCTGGTACAGATGCTGCCCAAAGGAAAGCAGAAATGGCTGCTTTTCCACATTGAGGGATCATTACTCTTTATAGAATTATATTCTTTGCTGAACACATCTACTATACTAATAGATAGATAACCAGGATAAAACAAGTAACTCCAGTTCAACAGAAAAAACTTAATGATCAAATTTCCATCCCTTTACAGCTCACATTCAAGACGGGAAGGAAAAAAATGCCCAATGAACCTCTATCACTATACTAAAAAATATGGCTTCCTTTGAAAGTGAAGAAAAGGCCAGTTATTGGCAGATCTTTGCTGCTCCCTCTGGCCAGCTGGAGAACTGGATGACATTTTGCCTGCAGCAACATTCACTGCTTATTTCATGGCATTTATAGCAGTGCTAACGATTTTGAATGTGCACTAATCTAGCAGCCACTGAAGCATGCTGCTCTCACTGGCCCTCACAACGCTGTTAAGCACTGAAACTTGAAGGAACTTGACTAGATGGTCCTGCTGTCTTTTGACATCTCACTTCAATCTGATGGGGAAGATTCAGAATTTCTGCAGTGTTTTTAATCCTCAGCAGCCACTGTGTGTGGCAAGGGCAGGGACAGCATGAGCTTTAGGAAAACAGATGTTCTCACCACAACGCTGTGTTCATTATTTTTAACACACACTGAATTTTTCTTAGCAAATTCTGTTGTTAATTTGGGGACTGAAGTTTGATATAGCTTCAAAAATTAATACAAAGTTGTCTGTGTACAATGACAGCACAGTGATCTCTACCAGTACAGCAAGGCTAATATACAGATCCAGGGCCCCTCTCAGAACCCTGCTCCATATCCTTGAGTGGGATTCTGCCCAGGATGATGTTCTCAAAAGGACAGTCCTTCAAGATGAGGATTTACTACCTAATGACAATGCAGTCAATGCAAAAGTAAGCTCACAAGTAAGATCCAGGTCCACTCAGTCCAGCCTGTTCCATCCATTTCCTTCCTCCAAAGGAGGATGCAGAAGAACTCAACAGGTATCAGTGGCTACCAGTGCCTTCCTGCAAACCCACTCAGGGCAACTCCCTTGAGGAGCTCCAGCTGAGAAGAACCAGAACAACTACAGAACATCCATTAGGGCAACAACTGAGGTCACCAGACACTCTTCCTCCAGAGAGGATGGAAGCAGCTCAACAGCCTTTGGCACTACCTCACCAGCAGTGCCTGGCTGGTTAAGAGCAGACAGTGTTTGAACAGCGTCAGAATGGCCAAGGCTGTCCTAAATACCTGTACCCCCGTATTTCTAGAGACCTGTATTCCAATGTCTTTCCTCCTATGCGAAGTTGGCAGCTGGCCACCTGTATGAATGCTGGAAACTGGACTCGTGGCAGACCTCGTGTAACAAATCACACTTGAAAGAGCAGTGCTGAAACCTGGGTCAGTGAAGCTTAACTGCAGCTGCTGGAATGAGACTCAAAGTCCTTGTAAGCTATGATTCCTGCAGCTAAAAGCAAACATCCTGTTCTCAGAACACGCCTTGGGCAAGCACGCAGCAGCATTTCCTTGGGATGTTTCTCCAGCTTCCAACAATCTGCAATTTAGAGACCTTCCAAGCAAAAGGTGAGAAGGGGCTTCCTGCATGGTAAGGAAATATGTGAGGAGGAAATCAGAAGAAACAAGACCCTAGATTAAAGTCTTTTGAGTTCAAAGCACCTTACACATTGAGTTTTTCTGGGAAACTGGGAACACAAACAAAAGAGCTAAGTCCTAAGTGATTTGATTTTTTTTAATCACAAACCCCACAAAAAATCTATCATTGACTACTTCTATTATTTTTTATTGTATCTCTACTATGTGAAAGTCAGTACTCGATCATATTTTGTGGCAAAAAATAGACTAAGTAAACTGAAACTGCATAAAACACTAATTGGAACACTACAGCTGCTGGTCTTGAAGACAAGACAAATATGTATGTGTGGGACTGAAAAATCACATTCTACTATTATTCAAAGTGCATTTTCTGTGCTACGACAGCAAACAAGATTGAGACCCCATTAAGTGCAAACACAAATGCAAAGAGTGGCACTGGAGATATTAATGATGAAATCAGGGAGTGATGGGGCAGGAGGGGAAAAATCACACATATAACATTGCGGACCAAAAGATCAGAGCAAAAGCAAAAGGTTCACCATTACAAAATAGCCACTAAAACACAAGACATTAATTACGCTAATTTTTCACAGTTCCAAAGCTCTCTTAGACACCAGTAATTTATAATGAAACCTGAAAAATGTGAATTAAGGATGTGGGTGCAGTGTTGTGGGTGCACAACACTTAATTAAAATTGCCTTTCCTAGTTTCTCACTTAATTGTTTAAAATTTTATCTTAAATAATGCTCTAACTTAAATACATGCATGCAATTTTAAGACCAAAAAATCCAGCATGGAATGACAGCCATACTAAAAAAGGAGCTGTGGCTTCTAAACCCTTAACCTTAAAAAAAAAAACCTAAACCCACTAGACTACTGTCTGATTTTTATGAAAAATCAGCATTTCAGCAGAGCCTTGTTTTTTCTTTTTCTAAATTAAAGTAGTTGAAGGAAATTGAGTATTTTTAAAATGAACTTTCACAAGGTTACTTTGGGATTCTATCACTATGCTTTACTCATTGTTAAAAGGTATAAAACCTGCACTTATATCATAACAAAATCCTCTTCATACTGGTTTTTATTATTGCAAAGATTTCTCTTCTATTAAAGATGTCTAAATCTGAATTAGTTGTCTCACATAAAATATTTCTGAAATTACAAACTGTACATGCTACAATCACAGGTTGAATTTTCCTCTGGGAAATGAAGCAAATAAAATGAAGATAAATAGGCAATAAATTAAAGCAGAAATATACCTTTACACTACAAAACACATGATTTCTACATATCCATTAAAGTTTAATTAGTTTTCTAGTGTTACCTAATTCCAATGTTCTGTAACTTGCCCCAAATAAACTTTCGGTAGTAGAAGAGCATGTTTTTCTGGAACATGGTCTCGGTGATATAGAAAAATGATCTGAGCAACTCAACAACATAGGTACCCATCAGCCAGTATAGGAATTTGGCCAAAAGTTCTTCACGGAAACAATGTTCATCGGCAGGAACAAAGTGATCACCTTCAATAAATAATTCAAAGGTAGTTATAGTAACTATCAACTCTTAGCACAAGTAAAGAAACAGAACACACAAACAAAAAACTTGGATAACATTCTTGCCCGAGCTTGAGGTCATAAGAAAGAAAAAAGGTAAGTACAAACAATTACACAGATGACAATCCAAATTTTCAGGGCATTAAATACTGCAACTGACCCAAGCTTAAAGCATAAACACAGAACTAATCTGCAGTGACAAACTGACACAGAGGATACAAATATATGCCACAGTAGCCCAAAGACTTTCTTTCTTTCTTACCCCAACATCAACTGTGCAAGATCTTTAATGCGCAAAGGCAAGATTATTGTGAAAGGAGAGGTAAATTAAAAAGAAACAAGTCTACTACAATATAAAAGTTAAAAAAAAAAGGAAGCAAAAGACTGAAAATAACATAGATATACTGTAAAAATTAACAAAAGTAAACTGGGATGATTTGAGGATAAGAATGATATTTAGATTTCCCAATTACATGAAGATTAGTTAATTGTAGGGTTAGGCTTTATTTCAGACATCCTATATAAAACTTATTGTTGTAGTCAAAAAAAGACAAAGAAAAAATTCAAATCACCCAAAGTCTATCAGTACATCCAGCATTTAGATGGGACAACAATTATGAACCCAGAGCATTCCTAACTACCATTGAATTTAAAGTCACATAGATCTGTAATTATGTCTAACTACAGATGAACAGGGAGTAAGACCCTGGGCTACACTATTGATGCTTTGGCAAACTTCCAAAATAATTTTTCTAATTACGTTTAAAGAGTAGAATTTATCCCAAATGCAAGAGGATTCTTAAAGAAACTACACAGATGTATTAGTTTAGCTACTTAGCACAAATCATGGTTATGGCATGAATGTGTCAAAAAAAAAAAAAAAAAAGCTTAATTTTGATACAACAGACCTGACAGTAAAATTTATAAAATGGAAATAAATTTTCAGTTTTCTATTCTGTTTAGTTTTTGCATGCTCCAGGGCAGAGACATTTTCATGTATTTACAACACTTAAAAAAAGACCAGTATTACTTCAACAGAAGCCATTTAACATCAGGGAAAAATTTCACTGCTGGAAAAATCTCTAACTGAAGAGCTGCAATATGCAGTTGTAATATGCAAATTGAATCAGGATGCTGATAGGTAGCTGCCCTGGAAATGGATTATTTCTATTCTAAGTTCTTGACAACAGATGTAAACAATGACTACAATTCAGGAAATTGTCAAGAAATCACTACTACTTTTGGAGGAAGAAACACTTTGAATTGCAGCAAAGCAATTCAAAGCATGTTTAAACATCAAGCACATGGGACTACTTCCATGAAAATTTAAATAAGCCTATATATTGCTTTGCCTGGAATATGGCCAGAGAAGACGGCATTACATTTTTCAAAGATCAGATGTTCCAAATTACTATGAATCAAACACATATTTTTCAATAAAGCCTTTTAAAATATTTTAACTCCTCAGTATTTTGGAAAGTGTGGTTTTGAACCACAGTTTCTGAATAAATAAATAAATACTGCTTCCATAAAATTAAGAGTTTCTTACGAAAGTGTAACCTCCCTTACTTTTGACATCAGTTCTCAAACATCAGACTTTTGATTTTCCTTCTACACCTGTAGAACCTGTAACAGTTTCAGAACTTATTTCAACTTTTAACAAAAGAACACCATTTTCAGCTCACATTACTGTAGGATCCAAGTACAATACCAGGTAAGAATAAACACTGTAAGCATACAGTAAGGGAGTACAATCCATATACTATAGATGAAGAACAGAAGCACAGAAAAATGAAAATATGCACTAGATCCTACAGCAGTCAACCCCAGAACAATGACTTCAGTCTACATTTAAATCCTGGGATAGAGTCTGAAGAACAAACTCAAGAAAAGGAAGATTCACCTATCATTTGAAAAGAGGACAGAAATGGATTCATACACAATCTAGAGCAATCAGCTATTGCCCTCATGAGAGCTTTTTAGCCAAGGACCGCTTAGCCTGGGGACTTCTGCACCACCAATTAGCCAGGCTGAAGCAGGGCTCAGTAAGGCTCTCTTGATCCTAGAGAAGGGCTCTAGAAAAGGTGATAGATGATGACAGCCCTTTTTACACAGCCATGTAATATTAGGAGAAGGGGGAAAGGTTTTAAACTGAAAAAAAGTAGGTTAATATTACATGTTAGGAAGAAATTCTTTTCTGTGAGGGTGGTAAGGCACTGGAACGAATTGCCCAGAGTGGTTGTGCATGTCCCAGCCCTGAAAGATTCAAGGACAGGCTGAATGGGGTTCTGAGCAAGCTGGTCTAGCGGAAGATGTTCACGCGCATGGCAGAGAGGTTAGAACTACATCTTTAAAGTCACTTAGAATTCAAACCATTCTGTGGTTCTACAGCAGGCAATCCCTGTATGAATGGGTCTCATACTCACATCTTTCTCACAGGGTTGCTGTGAGGGAGTAAAAAGAACTTTTTTTCACTCCCATAGCAGAGGAACTCATGCTACTGCGAGAGTCTTGACTTGATTTTAGTTCTTTCTGAACTCCTACAGTAACAAACAGGCAGACAGTGTTTATTCCTTACATGCTTAGGTCACACTTCAATGGATTTTCAGAGTTACCACAATTTGGATAGTAGGAGTGGATGGGAAAGAGTTTTGGTTTTATTTAGCCCAGGTCCTGAATTCATGTTTATGAAAACATCATTCTATTAAACACAAATAGCATGTATGCAAAAAAGTATTGCATGGAAGACAAGCTTAAGTGTCCTTCCACCATCAGTTACAAACACTATTATGTTTACTCTCTCAGCTATGGTTATTGCCAATGAACTCAGCAATTCTGAGTCCAGATTCAATATCCTCCCCTTCCCACCTTAAACATGAACACCAGTCATCTGACAGCCCCACCATGTAGTTCTTTAATATAAGTACCTTTGCCTAGACGAAGCCACATGCAGTCATTCACTCTCATCCTCCACATCAACTCCTGCAACGAAACCTTAGCAAATCTCCCCCTGGAAATGAACACTTTGACATTTTTTAGGAACCGGCACTTGTTGTGGTTTGAACCCCAAAGCTCAGCAGGAATGACCTTCTCCAGGCAATCCCTCACAAACATGTACACCTGCCAGTGGCTGCTGTGCTGCTTGAGGAGCTCCTTGAGGGCTGAATCGCATGCCTCTCGTGGGTTTTGCTCCTCACTCCGTGGCAACTCCCCATGCACAGGTTCTGTGAGGGAAGCACCTAAGTTGTCTGGCACACAATCAGTGTGGCCAGATTCACATCTGCTGCTTGTCACACACTTAGCAGGCTCTTTCCCAAACTGTTCTGCTTGCTTCTGAACCTCTGCTTCCTCAGGCAACGCTGCCTGACAAGACAGCTTGATTTTTGTCATACTGATTTCAGATATCCAAACAGGGCAATTTTTTTTCAAGAGAGCTAAGTAAGCACATTTTCCATGGTTCTTTAGCAGTTTCTGAAATGTATGCCTCATTTGCCGGTAACGCTTGGGCAACGTCTTCTTTCTCCGCTTGTGTTTTGGCAGACTTTGGTTATGCCTTTGATGCACCTGATTCTGTCTTAAGAATATAGCTTCTACAAGCCATCTTCCACCTGCCTGAGAGCCCTGCAAGCGATTCAATACAAATGATTTAGGAAAACATTCTTTGAAATTCCTGCAAGAATACAGAAGAGACTTTCTCTCAATGTATGCTGCAGAACTCAGGAGTCTATTTGTTAACTTCTTTGATAAATGAGGTTGGGGACTTTCCTGCTCTCTGCATTTTGAAGTACCCTCCACAGGTTTGGTTTGTCCTGAAGCCAAATGAGATTCATATGTATGAATCTCTACTCTTTTCCTATGGGATTCTGCTTGCATTTCAGTGTTGGACTCTAAAGGTTCGTTACTCTGAAATCTCTGCAGAAGGGAGACTGCCACAAACTTCCTCCTGCCACAAGATGTGTGAACTAAAGAAGGACCAGACACAGCACTGTTACTTCTTTCAGAAATACAGGGGGTTTTAATGACTCTTTCAGAACGTGGTGCTACATACCCAGTTTCAGATCTCTCGGAACTGCTTTGGTTTACATCAGGAACAAGATTACAAGCCTTTTCCTCTCTCTCTTTCTCCCCTATTTTTGCCCTCTTGGCTGGAATTTCAAATTGTTCTCTATGAATCTTCCTTTTTAGAGATGGAGCTGTGGCTGAAACACATGAACTGGAGCTACTCTGTTTTTCCTGATCTTCAGTAACCATTCTGATCTGTTTGCTTCCTTTAGAAACAGTTTTTGCAGAACACTGATCAGTGGGCACTAAGCTTTGTCTCGTGCTCTTTCTTTCATTTCTCATTTTGGAGATATTATCTTCATATCTTTGTCTGTATGACTTTAAAAGATAATTTCTATGAAACATAAGCCTTTTTCGCATATATTTAAGCAAGCTAGTACGTTTATACTTTGAGAACCTTTGTCTAACAAATACCAGGGATGAGTCTACACTATGTGAAATAAGTTCATAAACTGGTTGTCCACAAACTTGGTAACAATTACTGGGGGGAACCAGCATAAAGATTGCACAGTGTTCCAATAAATACATCATCACATCATCCCCTATCCGGCTCAACAGTGTCTCCCAGAAGCCGCTGATACAAAGAGTTTCTGTGGCAGTGTTGGGTAGGTAGCTGTGTATCTTTGAAAGTGGCATGACTGGGAATTGAGAACTGTTTTCATCTGGTAAGGAGTATCCATATGCAAGGACGTTCTTCTTCTTTTTTTCACACAGTCTCTGAACGACTCTTGCGGTGACCTCACTCTGACTAGATAACTGAAGAAACAAAGAAAAAAGATAATTAGCTTTTTTCACTTACTCCTCCATAAACCACAATATACCCTTTAAATAAAAACACATGCAAAGATACACAGCCCTAGACATCAGCTTTCAAAGCAGTATTAATTATTCACAAGCATCACACTCAAAAATTAAGATTTTCCAAGCATAACGCAAGATGTTCATATGTAACAACATAAGCCAACGACTTGAAGGAAGTCTTTTTAACATCTGCCCTTTTGATCTTGGCTTTTATGCCCAGAAAACGCCCTACACTATTCCCCTTAAGCAGCTCAGACTTCACTGCCTCCAGTGAATCCGTGTTCGCAGATCCACATTTGCAGGCACGCATACGTGCTCGCGCAGGCTCCAACCTCCAGGAAACTAACGCTAATTTTCTTGAGGCCTCCATTTCCTTTCATGTAAAGGATAATTCAACTAAACGACTCGGCACACAATTCCAAAACCCATTTAACAAGTTGTCCTGGGTTTGCAGCATCTCCTTCCTACCACAGCACAGTTTTGCTCATATGGCGCTAGAAAAAAAGCGGTCTTCCCTGAAAAGCTTCTCCTCTGTTTAAACACTGACCTGCAGCCCGTTCTACCCGCCTCTTCTTAAATCTCTCAAGACTGGGGCACTCTCCATCCCCCGTCGCTCCCCGGCCACTTTCCTCTTGCTCATCCCTACCCATATGGGCAGGCAGGGAGTCAGGAGCCCCACGCACGCAGACCTGCAGCGCTATCCGCCCGCGCCACGCCGGCACCTGGGCCTTGCTCTCCCACCCCAAGAAGAGGCAGGGGCTGATTCCCACCGCTCCCCGCTGGCTCTGGGGCCAGGATGGAGCGGAGAAAGACGGCTGTGGGAGCCGGCCAGGCCCGCCCGGCAGCAGCCGCCAGGGGCCGAGGGCCGCCGCGCCGCCCCCGCGCACGCACGGAGCGCGGGAAGCGCTGTCCCCGGGAAGCCCCGGCAGGGCTCTCGCTCCCGGGCCCCTTCCTACCTGCTGGAAGGTGAAGGGCCGTGGGATGGCGCGGGCGCCGCGGGGGACGCACACGAGGCACTGCCCCACGAAGTTGCGGTAGCCGGGGGCGTCGTCGGCCCGCAGCACCTCGGCGTCCCCGGCGCCGCCGTCCCCCAGCCGCCGGACAAAGGTCTCCAGCGGGACGGCCTCGGCGTAGCAGCGGCGCAGGGCGGACAGCACGGCCGTGAAGGGCTCCTTGCCCGCCATGTTGCGGCCAAAGAGGGCACGGGTCCACCTGGCGCAGCCGCGGCGCCCCTGCGACCCCGCCGCTCGCCCGCCGGGCATCGCGGAGCAGCTGCTTAGCGACGAATGAATGAGTAAATAAAAGCACTAAGTGGTGAGGCGGGAGAAAAAGAAACCAGCCAAAGCATCCTTTTAAAGCTGCGGCGCGGCTGCCGCACGCCGCTGCCCCCCGCGTGGCCGCGGAGCGGCGGCGGGCGGGGCCGGGCGGGGCGGGGCCGGAGGCCGCTGTCCAGCTCCGCCGGCGGGGACGGAGCCGGGAGATTCCTCTTCGAGGAACGCTTTGTTTCTCTCAGGATCAGCATTCCATTGAGGATCTATCTGAAATAAGAGCAACTGTAGGAGAGATTATGGTGGAGATGAACATACTAAACCCTGCAAATACCGAAGTGGCTCACCCTGTTGGTTTTTTTTCTTTTTTTTTCATCAAATTCATGAATGAAAAAGCCACGTCACTTGCGGTAGTGTATAACCTCCTACACCAAATTTACCTTGGTATCTGAAGAGTTCATGACAGAAAACTTGATGCCAGATTGTGAAAGAGATTGCAGCAGAGTCCTGGGGAAGTGCAGGTCTCTAGGCCCCATGGGTGTTCCAGGTGGATTAGTAGAAATCCTAGAATTATAGCATGGTTTGGGTTGGAAGGGACTTCAAAGGTCACCTAGTTCCAACCCCCTTGCCATGGGCAAGGACAATATATGTGAAATATCTGTGCAATAACAGAATTAGGGGATGCTGGGAGAAATACAAATTGCTCAGCCAACATTGCTCCCATAAGGAGTCCTGCCCTTGAGTTCTGTCAAGTATTGGAAAGACATGAAAAATTATCTGGTCATCTGGTTGATATATGCTACTTGAATTTCCAAAAACCTTTGCAAGAAAATGTAGCATGACACTTCACATAAATTCAACAAACCCAGGACTTTTTTGTAAAAGTTTTGGTAAGATGGAGTTACCTCACCCTACCATGGAGGGTGAGGTGACTGTCTGTCTTCTACCCACACTTCATAGTTAGGTTGCTGTAAGTATCCTGCAGAAATATAATAGACTTCTCTCCTTCCCAAAGATTAGAGAGTACCTCATCTTTGAGAGGAATCATCCAACAGATCCCATCATGGAGAAGATTATTTTTTCAGGAGTGTCACTAGGTGAAGGGAGATGTTAGTGTCCCCGTGGTCTTGTCTCTGGTAGTGGTGGTGCCATGCTGTGAGTAATTCTCACCAGTGGCAGGGACAGATGTGTAAAAGTTGTGGGTCTGCTGAGACAGAGAAATGTGTACCTTCCCTTCCTCAAGTGAAGCCTTTACAGACTAGGGAGTGAGGTCAGCATCCCACTGCTCATGGAGGACTGGCCTCCTTTCCTACTAAAACAATTAATTTCTTCCTGGGAGCAAAGCAGCTCATCTCCTAACATCAGCATGGCTGAGGATTCAACTCCCTGGCAACTTGTGACCTACAAGTTGAGGCATTCCTACATCATTTCCAGTTCAGCACTGCCTGCTTGCCAGACTCTTTTAGCCCTTAACAGAGATAGGCACCAGCTGGCATTCCCAAGGGAGGCAGAGCAATAACACCAGGTTTCATGCCACCTCAGCAAGGCTGTAACTGAAATACTGCACTACCACTGCATACTGAAGGGCAGGGGATTTGTAGACAGTCTGAATCCATCAGCATCTGCACCTAGGGTAGTGATAAAGCTGATGCCCTTGGTCTGACCTCTGAAGGATCTATTTAACATGTATTTCCCCCCATATCTCTGTTGCTTCAAAGGTGACAGCACCCTTAGGGTAGAATGTTGCCTGTGACAAACATAAGGTTCACCATTTCCTGTGACAAGCATGTTCAGGAAGAAAGTAAAAGGAAAAGGAAGAAAAAGGGATTAGTCTCTACCAGCTGCTGGCAGGTCCCAGCCTGTGCCTCTTCCTGATGCCTCCTTGGTGGCAATAACCACAGCAGTGGTGGAGGGGGAGAGGGCTGCTGCAGCTGAGCTAAGGGGGGGCTCTCTCCTCTTTCTTTTCACAGGTACTGTGTGTTTTCCTGTGTCTACCATTGGGCTGGGGAGAAAATTCAGGAGGGAGAGGGGGAATGAAGTAACATGGAACAAGAGTAAGGTTGATTTTTTGGCTTTTGGGTTTTTTTTTTTTTTTTTGGAGGGGTGACAGGATGAATAAGGAAAATAGAATCACAGAGACATAGAATAGCTGAGGTTGAAAGAGCTCTGTAGAGTTATCTAGACCACTCTGCTGCTCAAAGCAGGGTTACTTAGAGCAGACTGCCAAGTGCCATGTCAAATCAGGCTTTAATACCCTCAAGGGTGGAGACTCTACAACCTCACTGCACAATCTGCTCCAGTGCTTTATCACACTTAAAAAAAAAAAAAAGTAATGTTTAAATGGGATTTCTTCTATTTTAATTTGTGCCCACTGCCTCTTATCTTGATATTGGGTACCACTGAGAAGAATTTGGACCCATCTTGTATTTATTCACTTTGATGTGATCCCCACTGAACCTTTCCTCCAGCTGCCTCACCATCTCCTCATAGGTCCCACTCTCTAATCACTTTAGTGACCCTTAGTGGAATGCTTTCTGTGCTCACTGGTGCAAAGTTTTCTGTGCTCACTACAATATCACTCTTTTACTGGGAATGCAGATCTGGACAAATAATGGGGTCAGTTCTCAACAAAATTTGTGCTTCAAGGCATACTTAACCTTATCCACATCCTGCTTTACAACCAGTTTCTGTGAAAGGGGGTTACCCTGGGAATGGATGATGACAGTGGTATGTTAAAAATTAAATGCTGTTTTTACGGTCAAGCAACAAAGTGAAAGGAAATGAGATGTTATGTTTGGGTCCAGCTTCAGTAATGGCCATTTAAAGAGGCAAGCTTTCTGCAAATATGCCTCTGTTTTCAAAGCTCCATTTGAGAAGGCTAAAGGAAACTCTTAGAAGAAATGTCACAAGATGAAGACGTAAGATGTCTTTCAAAAAGCTGAATCTGTGTTCACATAGAAAAGTGAAAAAACAAATCAAACAATATCAGATTAGTTTGATTAATAACTTCTCAAAGTTGAAAGAAACATGAAACATCAGAAGTGGAACAGCTTGCCAGGAAGTCTATAATGCAAAGATAGAGAAGGAACACTTAGGACAATCATGGCAATACTGAGAAACTTGAGGGAGGGTCCTGTGTGAAATCTTTGCACACAGCATGAACAGTCTCAAGGTTGAGTATTGTGAATTATGTTGTTCAAGAAAGAGGAAAAAAAAATACAAAAACCAGTGAGTCTCTAAAATTAGATGGTAATTACCAGTGAGTTTAAAGGAACTCAGGGATTACCAATGTCAAGACAGAAAGTTTCTGTATCACAGGCTATGGAAATACGCAACCTGACATCAAGAATCCCAAAGGATATCATAGGGACTACCTAGAAGTAAATCTGATGACTCAGCTGTGAAAGTTGACTAACTCTGTAGTAGAGAATGGCACATTGGAGGAGTCAGCATTACATTTGCTGAGGATGATATTATATGATACAAGGGGACATTCCTTTGGTCAGTTGTCCCAGCTGTGTCTCCCAGTTTCTTGCCCACCCCAGTCTGCTCATGTTGGAGACAGAGTGGGAAAAAAGAAATCCTGATGCTGTTCCAAGCACTGCTTAGCAGTATCAAGACTTGGGTGTGCTGTCTGTTAGTCACAAACCCAAAGAAGAACACAGACTGCTTTGAAGAAAGGTAACTCTGTCCTTGCCAGACCCAGTACAATTTGTCAGAGTAAGACCCCTTTTTGGCCCATCACATCCATCAGTCATCACTGACTAGGGCATCTTCAGCCAATGCGGCTGACCTTGGTGCCAGTCTCACCTGAGGCTATTGCTTGAGACAGATCATACAGTAATGTGCCTTTAATCAAGGACATCCCTTCAGCCTAACCAGCTGCTCAGTGTAATCCCTCTTTAGAGTGTCCATCACGTGTCATGGCTTTTATCTGCTGTGGAATGAAGCCTGTTGTGATAGCGACTTGCTCTCTTCTCTGTTGGCTTAAATCTGCAGTCTTTGTTTTCTTTACAGTGGTCTTGATAAATGGAGATGTGATTTGGTTCTCTGTCTCACCCTGTGCAGAGGGCATGTGATGTGGGGAAACAAGCCCTTTCTAGCACCATTATCACAGTTACGGGACTTACATGGGTCCGGCTCTCCCCATGTCTGTCCACCGCAATCCTCTGGACTGGAACTTTCCCTCAGAGCTGCAGTGGTCCCTTCACCTCCTAAATGCTTTTTTTCAGGCCACTGTGTGTGTCTCACACTGTGTGATGGTCCCTGAATGCCATCACTCTTCTAACACTAGCCCCAGACTTACTGTTTGATTCAGCTTCTCTCTACTTGCCTATTACTCCTTAAAACAGATGTTCAGCCCTTCCTTTCCTCCCACATTTGCCTCCTCAAAGTCAGGTCTTAATTGCGTCAGATATACTTCGTGCCTATCAAACTTTTCTATTCTGTTTAATAAATGCTCAGTGCTGCTTTTCATACATCAATCCCAGTATTTCCTCCCCAAGCTCTTTGACCCTTATCTCAGACTCTTGGCTGGCAGCCAGCCACACCCAAGTTCATCACACTTTTCTCTTCCTCAGACATATTCTTCCTCAGGCTTCATGCTGCCTTTCAGTATTATTGAGTCTGAGGGGAAATTAATTTTCCATGTGTTAGTTTTAACTGGGGTAGAGTCAAATATCTTCATACTAGTTATTTCAGGGCTATGTTTTGAGCTTGTGCTAGAGTCTTGATAACACAGAGAAGTTTTTGTTACTGCTGAACAATGTTTACAGCATGTCAGTGCCTTTTCTGCTCCCTTCAACACTCCACCAGTGAGGAGGCTGGAGGTGCACAGGAATCTGGGAGATGACATAGCTGGGAAAGCAGACCCCAACTGACCCAAGGGGTATTCCATACCATATGGTGTCATGCTCAGCATAAAAAACTGAGGGGAGACTGGGAGGCGGGGGGAGAAGGTGCTCAGGGAGAGGCTGGGCATCAGTTGGTTGGTGGTGTAATTGTGTAAATTTGCATAATTTTTCGTTTTTTGGGTTTTATTTTCCTCATTTTATTTTTTTTAATTTAAATTTTTTTTTAAAAATTAATTTTTTTTTAATAAAAAAATTATTTTATTTACTGCAACCAGTTCTAACCTCCTTTTCTCTAATAGTTTATAAGTGAGGAAACTGGCATTTTTCATTCCCAGTTGCTCCCTGATCACATTTGGCTTGTGATTAACAGGACCAAAGCACACAGATGAACCACACCAATGAAACGCCTACCTGGCTTTAGGCTGCTTGACACAGACTAACTTCAGGCTAGAGACTGCAACAGGCAAATAAAGCCTGGTAAAAATGTTCAAAGTCAACTTTTAAAAGTCCAAAATAAGAGAAAGATAGTTCACAAGTCTTTGCAGGTGTGCAAGAAATAGGAGGAGGACAAATCATTATAAAAGCAACCATCAGAGTTCTTTCTTAATACAGATTGTGGAGCTGGAGATGAAAAAAGAGAACCTCAGGGGACAGAAACTGAGAGGCAACTATACCCAAACACATACACAGACTCAAAACAGCTTGCAAGATGTTTTATGGGTACCATATGGCAAGGACTAAAAGGACAGAGTATCACTAAACAGAAAGCAGGAGGCACCAGGGGAGAAGCTATCCTACTCTTTTAACTAAATGTAGGCAGGCATGAGCCAAAATGCCCCAGTGTTAAAAGTGCCTTTTGAATCTATTTTCTTCCTTCTGATGAAGGAGGGGGCGGTTCTAAAAAGAATAATTAAAAAAACCCAAATCAAACCAGGATTTTTAGAGACCCATTAAAAGGAGCAGTAAGAAATAGAATAGCTTAAAGAAATAGCTGAAGCAAACTGATTTGCTCTAGATATCCTTAAAAAAAGAGACATCACAGTTCTCCCTCTATACTAAGAGAAAATTCTTAAATGGAATATGTTGAGTTGGAAGGGACACATCTGGATGATCAAATCCAACTCCTGGCCCTACCCAGCACCATTCCTAAGACTGACACCATGTGCCTGAGGGCATTGTCCAAACACCTCTTGAACTCTGTTAGGCTGCTGCTGTGACCATTTCCCTGGGGAGCCTGTTCCCTTGCCCAGCCGTGCTATGGGTGAAACACTTTTTCCTAATAAAATACCAATCCAAATCGCCTGACTCAGCTTAATGCTGTTTACTCAAGTCTTGTCAGTGGTCATGAGAGTGAAGTGATCAGAACCTTCCCCTTTGCTTCCCCTCTTCAAAAGGAAGTTTTGGACTGCAATAAAGTCTCTCCTGTCTCTTTTTCTCCAGACTGAACAGACCAAGTGACCTCAAGCTGCTCCTCATAAAATGTCCCCTACAGTCCTTTCACCATCCTTGTTCCTCTCCTTTGATACTCTCTAACAGCTTAATGTCTTTTCTCTGTATTTCTGTAACCACTGGAAAAGTGCATCGATCCTCACACAGGGCCAAACTTCTCTTAGTGGGAGATGGGGAACAGTCAGAGACTGTCATTGGGCATCTGGGAGGGCTGGGCACTTTCTGGCTCCATTTCTCAATGCATAGTGTTAGATTTATTCACTCAAGGTCTTTACATGGGACTATCAGGAAAGCATAATTAGTGTTTAGAGGGGTAAGAGGCTGTGCTGGTAGTGGGCAGCCTCCTGAAGTCCCTTCTCACCTCTTTTAGATTGTACAATAAGGAAAAGCTAATGTAAAGGGTATTACCAATAAACTGACACATTTTTCTTCTTCAAGATGAGATTTATCTTCTGATAGAAAAAGACTGGAAAGCGTGGTGGTGTTTGCAGACAAAATACAGCATTTTGTGTCTTAATGCTTCTGTTGCTGAGCTGTAGGTGCTGTAGCTGAGTTACTGGAGTGTCATGTTAAAAGGGAACATGTACTGGTGCTGAGGCTGCAGCTTAGCAGCATCCATAGTCCCTGCTCCAGAGGGACAGAAGCACAGCAGAGCAGACTTCTTGAACTCTGCTGGTGAGAAAAGCCTGCCTGTGCTGTTGCTGTTTTGTAAATCCATTTGTCCTGTGGCTCCTGGGGAATAAAGTCCAAAGGGTGGAAGGTCGCCTCCTGGAGAACAGCAGGAAATGATGAGCAGGAAGTAGCAGGGTATGGAACTGAAGAGCTGTGCAGGAATGGAGCACAGTCTCTGTCACAGCTCAGAGGCACTCAGGGCCATCTACAGCCAGAGTCCAGCCAGCTGCCATTTGTCATTTATGTCCTTAGAGAATCAGGACTGCAGTGCTAAATCCTGGGGAAGAGCAGCTTCCAGAAGTATAGGATGTTTTTCTCAATTAATTCTAAACCAGCCCCAACCCCAAATCACAGTAATCTTAAAATTTCCAAAGCCTTTACAAGCCTAATGAAGATGAGAATGTGAGATGATCACCTAGTTACTTACAACAGTAGATCCCATTAGAAGTGAGGAAGTTTTTAAGTTACTCTTGGACACTTGAACAGATTCTAAGATACTGATTATCCAGCATGAGCTGGTTCACAGACAGAACCACATTTTTAGCTGATGTCATTATCACAACTAGAAAGTTAAAACATATTCCAGTATCTCCAAAGTTACTACATACAGTTTTTTTACCACCTTTCCAGTAACAAAGTGTAACTCTTTATCCTGTATGCCAAGTCTTTTATTTGGAAATGGAATGCATAAAACAATGAATTGAACAGGAAAGTCTTGCTCATTTTAAAGACTTAAAATGTTCTAATTTTATAAGCTTTATGACTATTGTATAGGATATCATGAGGTCAGTGTCAAGAAATGCAAGACAGAAGACTAGGAAACTCACAGTAAAGGTGTAAGAGAAATTTTTCAACAGCTTGTACAAAAATGAGCAATGAAACATCAGAAATACCCAAATACGGTATTCTGGACTTTGAGAAGCTACTCTAGAAGAACCAATGACTTGGTTGTTTTGAAATGGCACAAAAAGGGAATGTGCTATATGCATTCTTTATATCAGGAAAACTTTCCACACACAATTTACTTAATGTGAAATATTAGATTGCTTAGCAGTAAAGAGCTCATTCCAAACAAATTCAAAACAGGTACAAGATACAGCAAATGCAGCCCCACTTTTGCATAGACTTACTTAGGTGTGTTTAATGCTAAAGTCAATAATCTGTAGTTACAATTAACAGCATAAAGACACTTTAACATGAGATAAATATTCACTTCAAGACTCCTTTCCATTCCCAGCAGTGTGTAAGGAGGACTTCAGTCCAGGAAAGACTGTAGTCTGTAGCAAAACACAATAGGCAGGCAAACTTCTTTATCTTTTTAGGACCAAAATATTTATACGTTCAGATTTTGCAGTACCAGGGCTGGATAAAATCCACTTCACAAAGTAGTAACAGACCACAGGATGAACATTTTCAATTCCTGACAAATTGAGGTTAAACAGCCTTGCACAAACAGCATGCAATTTAATAAACTTAAGAATCATTATGGTTTATTTGTAAACTTACTGGCCAAAGCAAAATTAGAATTCTGTCTTTTGGATTTTTTTAAATTGTATTTTATTTGCTGCTGAACAGAATGCACTCTGTATTTCCCTTAGTGTTAAGAAACTTTCTTTTAAGAATCGTTGAAGATTTTAAATTTAAAATTTTTCTAACCATTTTTTTAAGTGGTTTCTAGATATAGCTGTGGAGTTTGGATTTTGGAATAATAATTCAACCTGATTATTTTTTACAAATTTGAAAGAAACAGGTTAAAATACCTCCCTTAATGAATTTAATTCCCATGGAATACAGATTTTAAATTGAAAGGTATGAATTGTTCTTTGCCAGGCTGTTTTTTTTTCCTCTGTATTAGTGTACTTTGTTGAACCTGTACTTGAGCAAAATAATTCCATTTGAATGATGTGTGTTTCATCTAAAAAACAGGATAGGGCAGGGAGGGAGAGGGGAAAGGACTGAGGAATTATTCTCGTTGAAACATGACAGAATTGGCCTAGTAGGTCACTGTAGTACCAAATGATGAAGAATTTAAGAAGTGTTAAGAGACTTTCCCAGCATGTAACAATGATTTGCATTACATGAATACCTGCTATGTCAAGAAATCAGGTTTGTCAACAATGCAGAAGGATTTCTATAAACTCACATACATATTGAAAGAAATCATGTTACAGTTTTTCCACACCTTCACTCACTTTAAGAAAACTGAAACCCACTGCCATATTGTAGGCCAAGAACATGGCAGAATTTGAAGTTTAACACTGCCATGTACCTTATCCTATATTTCCAGCAATCTATTTTTTTAGCTAGGAATTTTTAAGTAGAATATAATCCAATATTATACCTTTTATTTTTGACAGCCCCAGGTTTGGCAATAATCCTTGATTCTGCTGTAACACAGTATATTGTTTTTTCAGTTTTCATAGCCTAGTGGCACAGGTACCACAGTTTCAGTTCGTGAGTTGTCTTAAAAACACAGATTTGGATCTTAATTACAATGTTCAGGATGCTTAGGTTTTCACTGAAGAGAAGCTGAAATGCAGGAAGTTTATATAATGTCATCTGGCAGACTGCAGACCTTGTGAGGACAGAAGAGGATCTTGAAAGAGGAGGGTATCAAAACTAGATTTTGGCAATATAGAAGATGTATTGTCTATGTAGTTCTGTCATAAGCTTTAAAAATACTTTTAATTAAATAAGTTTTTCCTTCCTTAAGACCAGGCAATACACAAAGCGAGGAAGAGTCCAGGGGTCAGAATCTTCTTCAGTTCTTAGTTATTCTCTATGAACTTTTTTTTTTTAACTTTTCATCATAAGATTCTCCGTACTCATTTACTCTGCTCTTATCCACAGGATAAAGCCTGGCAGAAAAAAACCAAATCTTTAGTTACATTACAGCCTCCTATCTGAAGGAATTAAGTAGTTCTGTGATGCTTAATTTTAAAAGTTAATTTATTTGTCATCGTATTCTCTATTCCCATTTGTGGCAAAACCCAGCATCTTTAAAGATTTGGACAGATGTATCAGCTTTTTCACAATATGACTCAACCAGAGGTCTTAGAACCTCTTAAGAGATGTATTAGCTTCCTTAAAGCTTGGCTGGAGTCTTTTCTCAAGCAATGCAGGACACCTCTCAAACTTGAAACCATTGTCCAGCCCCTATCAGAAGCTGCTGACCACTTAATTTCTACAAAAATAACAATAAACAAAACCGTTTATTCTTGGGAACAAAAATACACTTTCTGTAACATCACTATGAACAGCATTTTATAAGTAGTGCATATAGCTTTCTTCCTTATCTGATTTTAGTTACTCAAAGAATCTGAAACTCAACTTAAAAGAGAACCTGATAACTTGTTTTTGCAAACCAGATAAAAAGAAAGGCAAAGCAGAGCAGTCTGCCATCAGACAACATCCTTCACTACTGCCCTGCAGAGCACCTTGGAGAACATGCCTCAGACACTGAGCATATGGAGGTATGGCCCTCAGCAAGGGTTAGAAGCCCAGAACTGCTAAGGTGAGTACAAGCTTAGGAATTTCTCTCCTTTCCCCAACTTCAGGAATTTATGTCTCACATTTGATCTGTGCGTTTTTTTGTTTTGTTTTTCTGTTTTTTATTTTTGTAGTTTTTGCTTGGTTTTTCTTTTGTTTTGTTTTTTTTTGGGGGGTAGGAGGACTTGTGACTTCCAAATCTGTTGAAAAGAAGGATGTTGTGGGGAGGGAAAAGGGGTAACTGACAAAAATTCTGAGTACTGTGAGAAGAGAAATTTTTTGACTACTCTGTATCGTGTCCAGGATTATTGTCAGTTATGGGAAAATGTTTTTGTTCCTCTTATTTGTACTGAGATTTCCTTTACAGGGTGCCCTGCTCACCATTCCCTTCCCTAGGCATATACATAACTAACATTATCCAGACCATACTATACTATACATTATTATAGTATAAAACTTCTGCTCCAAGTCTATACCAATCTATAGCTCTTTATAGCAACAAGACTGCAACGATCTATAGCATTGTAAAAACTGTAATGATATTAAAGGAAGTCATACCATCTTTGGTAGAGATAGACCAAGAACACAACATCATCTCTAAAGCATGCCAGCCTATGAGATGTTGGCATAGTGATGATAAAAGCAAATATATCATCAATAAAGGTGTTGAATGCCTACAAATAAAAAAAAAGAATATTTCAGTTGGCTGTGAAGAAAGGAAGTCATCAGTCACACAAAGTTAGAAGCTTCCTATATTTTTCTGTGGGAACACAGACTTCCTCCACATTTATAACAACACTTAAAGATTATGCTGCAAAACTAATTAATGCAAACTTTAAAATGCCTTATTTTAATGAAGACCATACTGTCTACTACAGACCAAAAGTTATAAGTAAAAAGGAAGTAGGACTGTGAGAGTATTGTCATGGGAGGGGAAAAACACAGACTCAATTTCAGAGAAAACTTCAAAAGGAACTGGAAAAACCCCCAGACTTTTCTTCATTCATTACTGAAATGACAATCTGTACAAAATGTCACTTCACTTTCGTTTTCTGTAGAAATTTGCGTAAAAATTTGTTAAATTATTGCTTTTAAGAAGAGTAACTTAATAGCCTTGGAAAGATTTTAAAATATTTTCAGTGCTTTCCTGGAAGTAACCATGTCTTGAATAAGGGATGGGTAATTTTCTACACCATTTCCAATCAACTAGGTGTACTATAGGCTCTATTTCTGCAGCAATAATGAAAAGTAATTTAACCAAAAGGCAACTCCTCTGGATCTGGCTCTTGGCTACAGTGCACCAGCTCTAGTACTCATGTTGCAATAAACTGTTTCAACTCACTAAAAAAATCAGGAAACAAACCCAGCAAAGAATATTCATTGTTAGGTTAACACACTGAGTCAGTAACATGGCTCCTTTCAGTTTAGCAAGCTGTATGCTAATCCATACCATAAGAAGAGGGCAAGTGATGTAAGCACAAAACTCACTCTACACAATGAACCAATGTTTATATGATGGAAGAAAATATCAGCAGAAAATGGGGGTGTTGGACAGGAGAGAGTTCTGATTAGTTACAACAGGAGAGCTCTTTCTGTCAGGTCAAAACAAACCCATCAATCTGAAGTGAGTGAGGAATATGGCTGGCACTTCTCAAGCCTGTGCAAAGGTTTGTCATGGAGCAAACATAAAAACCTCGGCAAGCTGGAAAAGACAGCCTTTCCAAGTCAACAACCAAGTGAGTGATCATATAATGACAATGGGAAGAAAAAGCTAAATTCTCCATCCTTCAGGCACACAGGCAGTCTTCATAAGACACTGCAAGTGAATGCACCAAGGCAGCCCATTCAATAGTGTTTAGACTGGATAATTTTCTTTTGAGATTACTGCACTTGAAGGTAGTCTTTATTAACAATAAAACATAAAACCCACAGAAACTGGAAAGTCAGAGTTCAAATTAAGGAAAAAACCCAACAAAGCTCTCTAAAACAATGGTCACAAGTGAGCCCTCAGACTTTTCTTTCCACTTCAAGTGAAGAGGAGAGCAAGCAACTCTAAATACTCATTAAAAAAAGTAAAATACTCCCTCCAAAGCTCTCTAAATTAAACATAATTGAAAACAAAAATAGCCTTCTTTCTCCACACACACAAGCCTTTGTTGTGGGTAGCCAATGGCATCTAAACAGGAACCATAGATGCTCTGTAAGAAAAGGCTGTTCAGCAAGGTTGTACTGATTTAAAAGTTATTTACTTGAATAACCTCCCTCTGTTGTTTAACTGCTGATGATTCTGCTCAGTCATTTTCTTTGGTGAAGTAAAATTGTGAAATTGCTTCATTAATTTTGCTCCCTCCTCTTAAGAAACATGCTGATTTGCCTAGTATATGCCTGAAATACTGTGTTTATTGTTATTTTTGTCTCAATTTCCACATCAAACACTGCTTAGTTGCTATTCTGCTAGCAGCTAAATTTCAATCTGTTTTCCTAGATGCACCCTGTTTCCTTAAAAACAGTAAGGCAGCAGAAAGTTGGACAATTGCTATAGGCTCATAGAAATGGAAAAGCCTTTGTAGTCTCTTTAGATGTATATGTTTTAGTCCTTTTGTCCCATATCTTCTGTTCAGAATTGGACACCATTTCTTGAGCAGTTTTTAACACTGTTCCTTTTAAGTACAGATGTTCTGGAGAATTGTAATATATCAGCACAAAGGAAAAATGAAAGCATTTATAAGTGGAAGCACAAGTAAAAAGGGTACATGGTGATGGCATCAGGGCCTTGATGATCCCAGCACACCCACCCAGGGTTTCTCAGGACACAAAGATCAGGAAAACTAAGCACAGTACAAAAACCCTAATGACTAGGATTGGTGGGCAATGATAGTCAAAACACTATCAGCTCTTTAGGGGTACAAGAACAAAACTAGTATAGAGTTGCTAATTGAGGGAGAACATAGGAGACGTGGTAACTCAACAGCGGGTGTCCCTTGTTACCCATATCGGCACATATGATAGCTGACTGGGGTACTTTGGTCTGTCATCTTGGTCTTTGAATACTGTACAAACCACCTGGCCACACGAGTGAGTGCTTGTGGATATACAGCTATCAAAGGGTTAGTGAGCTGATTTTGGTTTTAAATAAACTCACCTTCCCCTCCAAGGTCTGCTATTGAGCTTGGCTGCAGCACTGCACTGCCTTACCAGGGCAGTCTGGGCAGTGGGGACAGCACAGTGCAGCCCCCTCTTCCCCCATGGAACAATCTCCCTCGCATTTGCCCAGAAGCTTACAGTTACCACCCTGGCACAGAACAGTGTGTACCTTACTTCAGCCTCTGGAAGCTCCTAGATCCTGCCAAAATAAGGTCTTTTAGCATTCCTAACTGTTTCTTGAGAAATATCCCTTGTCAGTGATGCATTACACCTTCTTAAAATAACACATTTAACTGAGACTGATAAATTTATCTGCAAGACCAACATCTGCACTCATGCAAGACAGCTGACAGTACAAAAAGCAGTATTATCATAAAAACTAGGATGCAAGTATTCTCATCATATGGAAGTCATTATGAAAAATGAAAATCAGTGTGGTTTTTTATTTTAAGGACAGTTGCAAACAAGTTTAGTTGTTAAAACAAAAAAAGTATTGCCATCTTTAAGCTATTTATTATTAGGCTGTTTCTTACAGAAAATAATTTTCAAAATGACTGCACCTAACTTCAAATTAGAGCTTTACTTACTTTGTATGTGAAAGCCTTCCATGGTAAGTGTGCAACAGATTTCATCTAGAAATAAAAAATATCAAATTGTAATAAAGTCTGGAAGAAGAGACTAGAAAAGTAGACTTTCATCACTTTTCAATCTTACCTTGTAGTTTACAAATAGTTGGGGCAGCATAAACAGGAATCCAAAAGCATACACTCCTGAAGATGAAATATGGAAAACAAACAAATGCACAGATGTTAATCACACAACTGTACTTCCATAATTAGTAACTTTCACTCATTTTTTTTTCTGAAGAGTGAAGATGCATCTAATTCTTTTACTCACTTTGGGTTGATTCTTTTCCCTTTTTCAATCACTGTGATAATTTAGTAATAACTTATTGATCTGTATTACACTGATCCAAATGACAGTAGTTAATATTCTACTTTTGAGTCCTGGCCTTCATCTGAAAAAACATGTATAGAAAAGAGAAAAGAAGGGACTTACCATTGACAAAACTGTTAATCAACCAGGAGTACCAGCTACAAAGAAAGAGAGTACAGTTATATTTCTCTTCAGTCATAATTATAACACATCCTATACACCACTGTACACCACATGACTGCTCCAAGAAATAGCTCTGTTACAAATTACTCCATGCAAGAATTAAATACCTCACATCTTCCTTGGATTAGGAGGGGCTCCAGAGAAGATAGCTTAAGCAAACAATACGTACCAGTCTATACAAGAAGTTTTGAGAGGTTTATCACCTGTTTTTATACTTTTACAGACCATTTTAAGACATCTGTGTTGATAATGAGATAACTGACATATGTGCACTGTGCGTGTAATACTGTGCACTGAACCCTGACTGTATTAAAGCCTGCAAAGATAACACTGGATTCTAAATATCAAAGAGTCACTTCATATGGCACAGTAAGGACATATCAAATTTCAAACAAGTACCATTCAGTGCAAACCACAACAGTAGGTACTTAAAAAAAAAAAAAAAAAGCAAATACAAGGAATCTAGGTTTTTCCCTCCTTACATCTAGTAACTTTCCCAGATGTTCAATGGAGCACAATCCTGACAAAATAATGGTAGGGCTACAGACAATGACAGAATCCCATACTTGTGCTTGCAATCTTGAGAACAGCTAATAACTGTCATGCTCTGGTTACATCATTTAAAATAAAACTTGCACTGCTGTGTTACTGACACATTAAGAGCAACATTACAGTGGTAGCAGCATTTCAGTAATCCACAAGCATATAAAGAATGAATCAGAAAATGCCTCCAAGTTTAAAGGATAATCCACTGCTAAGATTATTTGTTCTGACATATTTCCTTACTGATTTAACAATGGCAAGAATTCTATTATATGAACTGCTTTCACTTCCTTAAGCTGCAGCTCATAAAATATCTAAAATATAGTATTTTGAAATACTAAACTAATTCAAGAATTTTGTCAGAAAAGCAGAATTTTAAAATGCTGCATATTTGTTAGCTGCTTACTAAGACAAGAACTTTTTGAAAAAATGCTTTTCTAATAGCGCAGAAATTGCCCCAGTTTCTAGTATGAGTGTTACAGCTCATGTATGCAGCAACAGCTTAAAATAACATAAGGAAAAACTACTACTTGTTTTGTCCCATCCCATCTGGGCCTAAGGACTATTAAAAATGCCTATGTGGCCACATCATCCTTGTGTTTGCAAGATTTTCCTACAACAAAGTCTCGTGGTTGCACACTTGCTTGCATCTCTCCAACACAAAATGAAGCAGCTATTTTGAGTGAAAGGTGACAAGGGTTTCATTTGTTCATGAAATATTGAATGTCCAGCTCTTGCTGAAGTATTACTATGTTGCAGGAAGTTCACAGCTCTAAAGGAATAAAGAGCCCTTTCTAAAAAATGCTTTTGCTTGCTTGCCATCATAGCTATCATATCTAGGAACAGAGAAGCCTGTTGTTCAAACCAAATAATTTTGTGAAGGTTTTTGCTTCTTTTTGCTATTGGACAAGTTCAACCACTGAATTACTTTCATCTCTCCTATCACCAACTGACCCTCTGAACATCAATGGCAGCTTTCTTCCTCCTCTTCTGATTGACAAGCATGCAAGCTATTGAATTCTATGCTAAAGTAATTATCAGGTAACTTGTGAAATACAACAGCCTGTTGCTTACAGGATGTTAAAAAAAAAAATCTATATTCTTCAGCTTTAGATAGACAGGACAAGGAAGTTTCCAGTTCCTGGCCTGTGCATCAAGCTAACAACCAATTTCCACAACCATGAAGAAAAAATGGGGAATGTTTCAATTCCAAATAAGATCATTTATAGAGTTACAGTACCTTTTGTATTTGACATTCAGCAAGGAGTAACCTGCACCTCCAATACACAGTGGATAGAGCAAATATGACAAGTATTTCATAGCCTAATGGACAAGGAAAATAGTTTGTTAGTTCACATTCTATATGAAGATATTTTTTATGGCATTAAATAGCCATGAAAAGAAGACAGCCATGTAATTTTTTCCTGAAAATCTCTTCCTATTCCGAAATGTCTGCTATTTCTACTATGCTTCCACTTCTAACAGTGGTGGTGAAAATTCCAAAGTCCAGTTCAGACAAGCAATCACCTCAGGGCATTGGCACCAAGAGACAGCACAAAGATCAGTCTCTAAAAGTAGCTCCCTACTTAACACCAATGTTGTCACCTATGCTCAGCTCCTTTCAGAAATCAGGAACCATGTGAACTTTCCTTCAGTAAAAATATTAAGTACAAATATCAGCTTTCAAATTTGTCAGTGGTAATGCTTCTCAGAGCAATGCCTCAACCAGATTCAACAACCAAAAGAACTATTTCATTGTTTCCTTTCATAAATTATCAGAATGAATCTTCACTATCTGATCATCTACACAATGATGATCCACTTGACAACTGTGAGGATGTGGAAAATACACTTGTAGACAAAAAGAGCAAAACAAGTCCATCAACATGTGACATATACAGACTATGCAGATTGGAAGTCATAGGATTCCCTCTTACCTGGGCATCATATTCCTCAGTTTTCTTTTCAGAGTCATTGTATGCACCAAACTGCAACACACATGAAAACCATAATCACATCAGAACAGAGAGGGAAAGCATTTCCTGTCCAACTCCCTACATTAAGCAGGTAACAAAGCTTCTAAAAGCTTCTGTATAGGCGAGTCATATATTTGTCCTGTGCAGCCTACAAAATATAGGGTAGGCAAAAAGATTAACCTTTAACCTCATATTTTATGCCAAACTTCCAAGTTTGGTATTTTATACCAAACTTCTCTTTGCTTAAAGAAATGCTGTTGAGACAGCAGAATTCACAACGCAAAAGCCAAGTCAAGTAGCTAGAAATTTGTCAGATACAGGAAGTATTTATGAAAAGCCATAACCATGAAGAGGTCATAGATTATCATGATTATGGATTATCTCTGCATGTCCACAAATTCTGCCTGCTTCAACACAGTTCCTTGACACAGGAACAAGTAGAGCCACCAGTCACTCTAGACACATAGACTTTAAGCAGCACAAAACCCCAGCACTTCTTGTGAAGAAGCACTGAATATTAGACAACTGTTTCTTTTACCAGCAAGATAAACTTTCAGTGTAGATGCACTTTGCCACTGCATGTTCTGCAATGTCAGCACTTCATTTCACCCAGAAGAATCATCTAAGAGTGTACTGTCCCCAGAACATGCCACATCTTCTGTTAGTTCCACAACTGAGAAGTTACACCTACAGATTCACGAAAAAGCCAGTTTCTTATTTCAAAACATGATGTCACTTAAGAGTGCCTTTCCAACACAGTGGCAGTAGCACAGTCCCACCTATAAAGATTTAGCAGGCCTGACAGAGAAGTTCTGAAGTTTCTTCACCATAAATACATACAAATAGCTGCTGCTTCTAAAGAACTCAGAGAAAGAAACAGGTTTAAAAATGCTCATCCTGCTATTGGAGTAAGCCATTCATAGAGAGATGTAGACACAAAAGTTTTATAATTAAAAAAAAATTCTTCATTTCACTAGAAGTCAAGATGCACAAGTAACCTGGAAACAGATGGATGACTCAAGAGTGCAATCATTAACAGGGCAATGTCTACTATACCTGAAATTTGGGTTTCAAACCTTGCCACCTGATTGTCATTTTCAAGGCCTTCTTCACTTTCCAGAGCTGTGATTAGCAAAACCAAAAAATGCACATAAAACATTATTACACAAAGGAACATCTTACAAAGGATTTAGATAATTAAAATCAAGATTCCAGAATACCTGTTTTAACCACCCATTGCATAATGCAGTAGCAGCCTGATTGCAGCACACGCTGCCTGTGTCTACACAAAGCAAATGCTATGTCATCAAACAAGTACAATGCTGTGAGCCTGCACTATTAAGTCTCTTTATCAGATGATGTGAATTACTTAAGTGAAGTAATGTAGTCATTCCAGGATATCTGAATGGGAGTGCCTAAGTGGGGTTAGCACCAACGTGCACTCCAGGTCAAGCATTTAGAAAATTCCAGTAGTCACCTGCCAAGTAAGTTTTTATGTGCCTTCGATGAAGGGGCCTCAATTCCTAACAGTGATTAAGCTGGCACTTACATGGTCATTACATTTCAGTAGTGGACTACAAGCAAAAATCAGTGAATCTGCTGAATTATTTGGTTACTTGCTGTACAGCTGTAACAGTCTGACCCTAATGTAAACCAAAGTTTCAGTTCACCTGAAAATTTACTCATGTACCCACACTGCTATACAGATTTGACAACTTAGGCAATGCAGCTGCCCAGGAGAGCTGCACTCCCTGAAGCTTTTTGTGGACAAGGTTAATTTGTTTAACTTCAGATACACCAATATTCTCTTCTCACCCACCATATATTCCAGACAAAAAAAGGGAAATAGCATAAAGACGATCCCTTACTGTTATCTTTGATACAAGTGAGAAAATTATTTCTTACAGAATCAATGTCACTATTAGTACTGCATGAGAAACATGAGTTAAATCCAAGCTGTGAAAAAGTTCTTCCTAGCAGAAAAATTCCTCTGAGATGTACTGTCCATATGATTGCTGTCACTTTGAGACAGTTGTGCTTCCTGCAACCCACTGACTAGATGCAGACTTTTGGAATCATGCACACAGGCAGCAGTCTCCTCCTTTTCCTCCTTCCCCAGTCACCTCAGTCCTGGCACTGTCTGTGGGCACACAGCCTGCTCTTTGACAATGCTTCCATGCAGGCTTGTTGACATGGTTATACTTGCTTGGCCAGGGGTGAGGCCTATTAGGTGATGTGATAGCTGGAACCTCAGCATCACCCTGTGTTTGGTTTCTACAATATCAGCTGGATCATCCCAGAAAAAACTGATACTTCCAGTTTAGTTATTGGTTTGATAGTTTGATAGTTGATAGTTATAGTTTGATAAGAGGGACACCATCTCCTCTGTCACTGAAAGCCAAGGACACACAAGCTACAGTAGTTTTCCAGTAACTAGTTTAACATTATTTTTCTACTATGAACTATGGATGTTGCTGCAAATACTAGTATTTATTTTAAGGACAGTTGCAAACAAGTTTAGTTGCAGCTGCAGCTTTAAGAACTCACCTCAATCACTGCACCAATGCCTGCTGGGATCAGTACCAATAAACTTGTTTGTTCATCCAAAAGGAAAAGAAATATTACCACAGTACTAAAGCACCGCCAAAGCACTAGACAGAAAAGATGAAAATGGAAGGCTGATTAATATTTAAATGAACAGCTGAGATGACAGAAGACTGATGGTCTATTTGGTGCAATTCTGTCTTACACAATTTAGCTATGAATTTCTTCTATGTTCATCTTGATATATCTAGTAGTCCTAGAAACAGCCAGTGATCTCTGAGCAAATAAGGAACAAGAACATTTTATGCAATCCTTGTCACAGGAGATGAAAGAAAATTGGAACATTTAATGAAGACTTCTATACTGAAGCAATTCAGCAATATGTGAATACAATTAGGCACTACATTCATGATTCTTGTCTCCAGGAAGCTGAAAGGCTGTGAGATAATAAATATAATGCCAGTATTTGAAACTCATTTCTTGTTTGTAAATGTTAAGTCTTTTGAATTTGACTTTACTGAGTTTTGAAACTGGCAATTGACTCTTATTTCTGAAATTCCAGGGACCATTTGAAATTTTACAAATTTTTAGCATTCACATGCCAACAGCAGTACAACTGCTTTAAAAAAACAAATGCACTCATAAAAACGATACATGGATTCTCCACGTGATAAAAATATGTTGTTCGTCATAAATGAGAATTCCTTCCCCCCCCCGTGGTATTGATATTCCTTACATGTTTTAATACATCTGTAAATAGGACAGAATTAGGGATAGTCTCAGAGGTCAAGTGACTCCAGGTTTACAATTTTGCTTCATAATCAAAGTTGGAAAAAAAGCAATTGGAAAAACCTTCATCTGTTTCTAGGAAGGCTTGGCAGGATGTCAGATCACTATGTTTCTCTCATCTTTCCTACACACAAATGAAGTCAATCCTCCCATGCTCTCTCCCTCCCCCCACCCCAGGAACCTCTATTGCTCCTGTTTACATCAAATCAAGCAAGAGCATTATAATACAGCACTTTCCACCCACAAATATTTTGGAACCTGTAGCTATTAACAAGGAATACAAGGGACTTGCAGAACAGCATTACTCATGAAAGCACGTTCTCTCCACCCACAGAAGTTTTTCTGGTCTTCATTCTTTTCTCAGAGTACTTATCTGTTCCTTCGGCAAGGAAAACATGGTAACTGACTCAATCTAATTCCCAATTCCAAGACAGTCAAACCTCAGTTGTGACACAAGTGCTTAAACTCAAGTGATACCTGAGCACAGAACTAACAAAGTTAGAACCATCTTGTGTAGACTGTTAGCCATCTCTTCTTTGTACACAAACCATTTTGCCATCTCTGTAAACCTACAGCGTCAACTTAGAGCAAGACTGAAAACACACACCATAAAACAGATGGCACATAGGCAACATTTCGCATTCTAGTCCATACCTGCTTTTGTAGACATCCCAATCATGCTCCTCTTTTTCTTCCAAAAACTGATGTCATTTTTAAATGCAAGGAAATCAAAGAGAAGCTGCAAATAGGAAGAAACATACTCAATTGCTTGAAACATACACTAATTAGAGACTGAAAATGTTAACAATGCATTCAACAGCGTATTAAAAAAAACCCATTTTAGAAGATTCAGAAATGAAAATTAAGACTCACAAATAAAAGCTAAAAAGAAGTTTTTGTAGAAGCCCAGGCTCTAAAAGCAGTGCAAAATGACAGGATGAACTTCAAACACCACCAAGTAAGTGTCCTGTAAAGAAAGTCAGAGACCCAATACAGGGTAACTCATCATAGAGGGTGAAGAATGAGGACCCTGAGGAACCACACACCTCGAGAGACCAGGGAAAAGCATAGTAAATTAAACTAAAAATGCTCTGTATGGGATTGACAGTCAATTTACATCTGGATAATATCAAAACTTTAGAAAAAAAAATCCTACAATACAGAAAGCCAGGTTTCCTCTGTATTTTGTCACTAAGCTGACCTAAACTTCCAAGACATTTTAGAATTCAATTCACTTGTAGGAAGCTTTTTTTATTTTCTTCAGTATTTTCATTCAATATAGTTTTGGTATTTCCTTTAAGCCTTCAGTGTCTAAAAAAAAATAAAACACAGATTCCAGAAATTCTTAGGTCAGTGGATTTTAATGAGGAAATTTTCAGTTGTTTTTGTGGAGTTTGTTTCTTTATGGGAGGGATTTTTTTTTTAATTATTTGGGAAAATGACAGACAAAAGAAAAATTTATCAGAAAAGTTTCTCCCAGTCTACAGATACTTTGCAACCTGATAAACAGACTGGAAAAATTAAATTAATATGGCATGGAAGTCTAAGGCTTTCCAAACAAGTCAACTGTGTGCAAGTATAAAGAAACATAACATCCCAGGCAAGTTCTTATCTCTCCCAGAGTATGAGAACTGTGTTGAGTATAACTGTAGATTACAAAAATGTTCCCAGTGTCTAGAAGAAGTTGTTCATTACAATCAAGATTCAGATTTAAGCCAATGCTAAGAAAGGGACAAACAACAACAAAAAATTAACCATGATCGCTCCACACTTTACAGAACATTTCTGGAAGAAATTTACATCAGCTGATCTAAATTTCTCCAGGGATTAGAAGTCAGAGACTCAAACCCCAGTACAGGTGCCCAGGTTATGCCACTGCAGTGATAAATCTTGTGAAAAGTCAAGAAAATTTAAACCAATGTTGACAGGCATATGAATTCTAGGGTCTTTGGTTCAACTACAATGTAAAAAAAGTGATAATGAAGGTAATGTTTTATATTTCAGTCAAGACTGGTAATTTCTGTATCATTCTCTCAAATTTCTGCCTTATTTGAGGTTTTTATATTAACTCTGTATTGGAAATATAGCTGACTTTTGTACCAGATAATGCTTCCGTTGTTCTATTGAAATTACTATTTTCAGTAATAATTCTTAATAAATGAAACACCTGAAAGTCAGACACACCTCCCCAGGTTTTCTTTTTTCATATTATGTATTTCCTAAAAATTAAAACCACTTACATGGAATGCTGCTACAAAGAATGTCAAAGCCAGAAAGTACAAGTTTGTATCAACAAAAATTCCTTTTACTTCATCTGCGTCCTTTTCTGAAAACCCTGCGAAAAAGAACAAGTCACTGTGCAAGAAGTACCATTGCAGTTATGCTCAAGTCCAGTATGAATGGATTCTTATGTCACCTGCACAAGTTTTGTTAAGGAATCATAAATCCAAAACATGATGGAAGCTTTACTGGTAAAATCCTAATCCACCTGTATTTTGGCAAGTTATTCAGCTTGCCCAAAACCAAAACCCATCAGTTACAAGCCTTTAACTTATGTAATTACAATGTGTTTTGTAAAGTGCCTTTAACATGTTGTGTGATTACAACCTAAGCTGACCACCTGACAGACAAATAGGAAGACACATTAAATCATTTTGGCCTGGGCAGGAAGTCAAAAAAAAGGTTTTACAAACTGGCCTCTGAACTTTAGCTTGATACACAGAAAGAGTGAGCTTCACATAAAAAGCTGAAAAATAAGGAAAGGACTACACAGTAAAGGACAACAAATGTCAGTGAGAAACATGGCCATAGATGCAACACTCTGATTGAAGTCCACAGTTCTCAGAAAATACACAATGCTGCGTTTATGGCAATAGTGCTTGAGTTCACCACCAACTTACTTTGCAATCACAGCAAGAACGTGGCCATTCTCAAGTGATTTTGGAGTTTTGCTACTAATCTGACTGCTCCAGGAATTACTTCAATAGGAGAATTTCAAACCTTATGTTTCACTATCTACATACTTCGAGGGAACAAGCAGCATCTTACACAGGCTTTTTCACCAGGCAGAGGAGGTACTCTCGGGATGAGGGGTCTTGATATCTGTGTCTATCACACGACAACCAAGGCATGAAATATGAAAATTTCAATTCTGGGGAGGCTCACAAAAAATTATGGAGAAGTGATGGTGGACAAATGCCCCACACAAACTCTGAGCAAGCAATTACTTGACTCTTTCAAGACAGTTATGTTTAGCAGACATACTTCTAGCTTTAATATAGATTAGCCTGAGCTAAGGAGAAGCCGTTGGATTTTACTCAGTATGGCTGCTTGTATTTCACGGCAGATATATGGCTACAGTGAGCAGCTGTGTATACCTTATATCAAAGCCTATGTACCACTGATCCAACTTTTCTGTTCCATGGATGATAGGGGAAACCCATGGTGAAAATGCTCTTCTTGATTATGTCCTCCAATGCTTTTACAGAGTACTCTCCAAATAAAATAATTTCAAAAATGGTTAATTCACCTCTGTATTCTTGTTCCCTACCACATGTCAACATATATTTTTATCTTTAACTTAAGGTGAATCAACACAAGATTTGTAGCATTACATCTCTTTACCAGCTACCAGAAAAAAGTGTCATCGATGTGCATAAAAGAAACAAATTAAGGGGTTGGTTGTGGTTTCTTGGCCTAAAGTCATTAGAAGTAAGCATACCAAATTGCTGGAGGGAGTACACAGCATCTTGCATGTGAATCCAAAATCGGAGTTTTCCAAGAGATATTTTGTCATACGACACTGTAAGAGGTAGCTCTGTTGTTGAACGATTTATAACCTGCATTTCAAAAAGATGTTTCATTTTTAATAGCAGAAAATGGCAATAATTACTTCCATTCACATTTTTTTTTAAATAAAGAAAGTGATCGCATCACACTGTAATTTAATCACACAATTTTATGAACTCAGTTTGTTTTTTAAAAGGAATAAGATCTTAGACTTCTATACCATGCTTGAAGTCTTTGTGTTTTTCCCAGGAAATGTTAAATTAGCAGTTTGCTCTGTTCAAGTTACTACAGCAACCTCACTGTTCCTGTATACAAATGCCTCTGAGATGGCAGCATAAAGTGGGAAACGTGTGCTTAAGAAAACTCTTTTGACAGTTCTTCTCTGAATGTATATGCTAAGATGACCTAAACTAGAATATTATACAAAAACCCCAAAAAACCCAACCAACAAATAAATTGTATCCCAAAGGTCACAGTCAGAAATTTACTTCATTGAGGCTGATTTTCAGAGAAATTGAAAGAGTGGGGAAGCAAGATGATGCCACTAGCTAAGACTGATGAAATCACCACAGCTAAAGCTAAGTAAGATAACTTCGGGATCTGGAGTGTCACAAAAACTTTCTTCCTGCACCCCACAAAATAAATTTCTGCTAATCCTACTGTATCATCTACATGTTAGTTGGAAAAAAAAAAATCTTAAATTGCCTCAACTCCTTCTGCATGACAGCTGTCCATGTCCATCTCTCAAATAGGTTTAAAAAAACCCACAAAAACCCCCTTGTCCTCTAAAATGTTAGATACCTCAGAACAAGTTCAGGCAGTCTGTTTTACATTTCCAAGGATAGCTCAGGACAACAGATTGGCAGGCACTCATTGCAAGAGTTCAAGATCTGCTGCTCCAGGCTCCTAATTACTCCCAACCCAGACCTGCTACTCTACACTGCATCTGTTTCTACAGTAATTAGCTAGCTGACACCTAACTGAGGTGAATGGGCTTCTTCTGATTCTTGTGACACAGAACATGGTTTTAGGCTCCCCACCTACCACTCAGATGTGAACTGAGGGCTATGTTCATTCTCCCATTCACTCTTTCTTCCAGTGAGTACAAACAAATCTCAATTTCACCACATTCCAAAGACTCTGTAAGCTTTTCAGACAGGGGCAGAACATGCAGGCACATGAGGGAGAAGAAGGGAAGCTGAGAAAGTTTTATGAATACAGAAGAGAGAAAAGCTTGAGAAACTAGAACATTGTCAGGGATCTCTGAACTGAATGGAACAAAAATCAAGTGTGGTTACAGCTGACTGTAGAGAACACTGACAAGGTTCTACAGCTGTTTACCAAAAACTATAAAAACATCTTCCAGACTGCTTCTCCTTTTCAAAGGATTCCCATAATTCAATCAGTCTCACCTCAATTTCTCAGTCTATCAAAGACAGCATTAACATTTACCGCAGAAAGGGAAAAGAAATTTTATCTGTGGAGGATGGACAAGAAACAAAAATGTTTCAAATGCCTGGGTAAGCAGCATGTAGCAAATGCACTCTCCACAGACAAAGAATTTCTATGGAGGAATTAGGGGTACTGTAGGGAGGAAATTGGATTGCAATAGAAGACAGAGATGGGAATTCTCCAACACCAAAAGCAAACTAAAATAAAGATTAGAAGAATTAATTCTTTCTTAACAAAAAGCTTAAAACCCACAAGTGGTGCCTCACAATTGTAATGTGAGTGTGATGGTTGCTAGGCCTTTGAAAGCTAGGAATGACCAAATCCTTGCAATACAACTTACTCTTGCAGTATGGCATCAGAGCATCATTACTTCTAGCACTCTGCTTAATCAATACTACAAAACAGTGTGCAAACACTGCAAATAAGTTCAGTGGTATGAATTTTAAAATTATCTCTTTATTAAATTCTGTGCAATCCCAAACCCTCAGCATTTAAGCACATTTAAGAACATGAGGAACACAACATCTCTAGACTGCAGTACTTACCACAGAAGACCTACATCTTCATGAAAATGAGAGTCAGTTGACAATCTATACAGCCCAGCACAAGCAGGAAAAATGCATCTTCAGCTCCATGATTTTAGGTCAGGCACAGAAAACAGATACTGTCTGTGCCCCTATTTACAGTCAAATATTAACCTGGCTCCACAAAATCTGTACCACCTTCCCTCCTTATTCTTTCCTGCTCTGCTCTTACCACTTAGTCTCTCACAGAATGTTTACTACAAGACCACTCTTTCTGCAGGGCTTGAAAGCAGTTTGGCCAGTCACTACTGAGACATCACATAAGCCAGTGCTGAAGGGGAAGGTCCCAGGTTTTAGTGGAATAGTCTTTGCAGCATTTCCCAACATCTTCAATGACTTTCTAAGGCAGTGAGTTACAACATTAACTGTGGCATGCATGACAACTGCAGGAATGTCATTAGTAACATGGGAATGCTGAATTTATTTGCAAACAGGCTACATGACTTGACCAGTTAAAAGTTCATATGAATGAACTGGACTGGATGAGCTGTGATAAAATTTAAAACAAAGGACAACAACCACTAATACAGACATTACAAATACATATTTAAAAAATACTGGAAAAAACAATCTGCTGTCAAGACTTGTAATAAATGCTCAGGAGTTTATTTTGCTGTACAAATCTAGGGTGGAAGGGACACAAATTTGTAAAGATTCTCCTGAACACTAAGTAACAAAACCCTTTGTCTGAGCCAAAGTAATGAATTGGAGAGACAATTTTGAAGGTTTACAGGAAGTCTGCATCTAGAAAGGCTTCCAACTAGAAAATGCATAATTCAGACATGCTCATTTAACAGTTTTGAGACATTCCCCAAGACTGCTGTTCTCAGTAACCCCAATTACCAAATTCCAGTCAGTGCAACTGAAAAGAACTGCAAGGCTTAACTAAGAGCTGCTAAGAGCAACATGATTTAGATACATGGGACTACCATGTGCAACCTGTAGCAAAACTGCATGATTTCCTATAAGAGAAGAGTTGGGCAAAAACTGAATACAGAAAATTTTTTTTTTTTTTTTTTTTTTTTTTTTTTTTTTTATTTCTGGAGTGACTGAATACTAACGCAGGTTGCCCACAGAGGCTGTGGGCTCTCCATTTTCTTGGATATAACCAAATCTCAACTGGAAAAGGTCTTGAAAAACTCACTCCACATGATCCTGCTCTGAGAAGAGACATTGGACTAGCAATCTCCAGAAATCTCATCCAACTTCATCTTTCTGTAATTCCATTACTGAAGTTTCAAAGTACTGATTTATTTGAGTGCACAAAATCATTGGATGTATTGTGACACCGAACTTTCAGGTGCTCAAGTTAGTCTAACATGACAGACAGCAGCATCAAGAAATTTACCCACATTTGAATTTTGAGGACATAAGAGAATAGCTACTGATTTATCTCAAGTGTAGCTCCACCATCAGCTGTGGATATTGTCAATATGCCTAGAAGGTGTGAGAATCTACTCTGGGATGCAACACGACTTCATATTAGGGAGTCAAACTACTGAAGAGACTGGTCCTGCCACTACTGCTGCTACAGTGATGTCCTCCATATCCACCCATTGCAGAAGCAATGGAATCCAAACATCTTCGGTGGAATAGAAGACAGTGACTGACAGATACTTCTGCCAGAGAGAAGTCTCAAAACCCAGATCCAGCTTCTACAATTACCACATTAGGTCACATTAAGTTAAATGGTCATTGAGTCCTTTTGTGCATTTATACTTCTTCATTACAACAACCAACCTATGAGAAAATCTTAATTAAAATATCATTTAAGATTACTGTTAAAACCGTTAAATGTAATTAAAGGTATTCTATTACTCACCATCAAATCTTTCACTCTGTTGCTTAGCTGATCAATAAATAATATTGGAAGGTAATGCACTGTCTTCCCCAACTGAACCCTAGGATGTTTAAACATGGATTTTATAACTGTAGTGATCTAAAAAGAAAACTACTTTTATTCAAATTAGCACTCATTCATCACTTTCAAATCTACCCATGTAGAAATTTCCCACCACCTTTTCAGGCACATTTTCTTTTAACACATAGCAAGAAATTAGCCACTAGTCTAGAATCAATCTTTCATTGAAAGATACAGGTATTGAAAAATTTTGTTTGTTTTCATTCTTCTGTAGAAAGACAGAATAAGCAAATAAAAAAACAAATTAAATTAGTTGTGATGATGCTGAAGCTTTTGCATGACCAAGGGGAATGTAAAAGTCTGTGGAAGAGAAACATGCTGAAGTTTACTGCTGTATATTTGTATCCTTTGTTTTAAATATCCCCCTCCTACTGAGACCATGATACCCCTCCACTCATCTCGGCCTGGCAGGACATCAGTCTCATGCTCTCGCCCACATGGAACCATGAATGTGATGGCTGATGCACAAATAAGAAGGTCAGATACTTCTACAGGGACTGTACAAGGAGCAGAAATCTTCTCTGCCATCTACAGAAGCTCTCATTTGGATTGCTATACTACGTCACCAACCTGCATGAATCCAATAGAAACTTCCTAACTTTCAAGCCCTCTATCAAATTGGTTACTGTAAAGTTGTTTAGCAAATTATGATCTACATGCAGTTGCTTTGTCAGCACCTTGGAAAAGTATTTAGCCCACTAGTATTTAACCCTAACAGAGACAAATTCCTCAAGTGTTCACCAGAAAGGCAGTTACCTACACTGTGATGCTCTTGGCAAAAAACTATGGAGTAGCATCATGGAGATTTTTAAAGCCTGAAAGTTGAACTTTAGCTGTTGACGAAACCTGTTGCATGCTAAGAAAGACTGCATACTAAACACACAATGTGCAACAGTAACACACAAAAGGTCACAGAAATTGAGGTTCAGAAATAGTGCTTGGTTATTTAACTGAAGTGATTTAGATTTCTATGTAATAACTATGACTAAAACTATTGTTAGTGAAATTGCAGCAGGTTATTTCATATCCAAACTCTTCTCCTGTATAATGCCATAACAAAGCAGCAATCATCCAGATGCCAATCAACCAGAAAAAACTTCCTCATCCACCAACCCAAGTCCAACAACCCCTTCTTGCTATGGGTCTATCTATTCTGGCTGGAAATCTATCCCATAATCCTGGGGTCTGCTGGTTAACCGCCTACTTCTGGATTAAAGAGGGTACTTGTAGAGAAAGGCATCAACACACAGCAGCACAAGCCTATAGAGCATTACTTACATGCTTGATACTGGAAGCGATTGAAGCAAGCTGCGAGCAGAAGCTACTGCCTGCACCTAGAGGCCTAAAAACCCGTCCTTGTTTGTTAGTATTTTCTTGAGGAAAATGACATAACATAGGAACACACACTGTCAAACTAAAATAAAGCAAATAATAAAGGGAGAAAAAAAGATATCCTAGGAGATCAGCTGTACCTCTTCAGCACTTCCAGTTTGTACAGGTGAAGGAAAACTGGAAAGGGTCAAAGGATGACAATTGCTCTGAAGGCCAGAAGGACAACTGGAGAACAAATAGGTTTGAGGTCCGCTATAGCATTTTACCTGTGTCATTGTAGTCCTGCTTTGCCTGACTATGTTAACTACACACAGAAAAAGCATTATAAACTCTGAGCAGCCCAGGAAGCAGGTATCTCCAATGAGGCTTTCTAGTACACTGTATCTTAGCAGCAATTTGTCACTGCCAAAATGCAAGCATTAAGAGCATCTGCTCTTGTCTCTAGGTGCCCATTTAAACATAAAATACTAAAGAAGGTCAAGGAAGATTTTTGAAGAAATGTGACATAAGTTTATAAATAACATATCTGACAACATTAAGTCATCAACTTACATTTTCATGTAACGGTGAACATCAGCAGGGAGAGATGACCCATCAAACACAAAATCTTCCACCATGACATTTAAGGTTAGTCTTGACCTCCAGTGAGAGATGGGCTCATCCAGGGCATTGGTCTGCTTTTCTGCTTCAATTTGCTTAAAAAAAAGAAAAAAAAAAACATACTGCTAACCAACACAAAACTTTGAACAAGGTAATAATCTAACTCATAGAATCCAGGGAGTCATTAACTATATAATAAACCAGAAGTCCACTAAGAAACCATTTACCTTAATTTTGACCAGATCAAGTATTTTGCTCAAATACAACAGAATGGAATTTAAAGGCCCACCACAATCTGACACTGAAAAACTTCAGTGTCCATTCACAGCCTTGTTCCTCAAGAAGGAATATTCATCTAGTTAACCTTCATACCTTAGGATTGTGGATACTAGTAAGAAGAAATCACTTTGAAATCAGGACTATACAGTAATCAGATGTTACTTCAAAACAGTCAAAAGGATCATCAACCAAACATTATCTGTTTGTCTTCATATCTTATTCTGCTATTTTACAACAGCAAAGCATATTATTTCATATGAATTCAATTCACTATAGAAAGCAGCACCATGCCGTTACAGAGCAATACAGTATTTCTACCAAAAGCAATGAATCCTTGAAGCAATTACTGTTAGCTAGGAAAGTGCTTAAGTAACTAGCCAGCATTTTAAAGAGCTCTGCCTCTGCTCTGCTGAGTGGTCTGCTATTAACGAGATAATTAAGAAGAGGATTTGGACTTTTTTTTTTCTGTTGTATCATCCTTAGTTTAAAGATGCAAGCACAGCAGATACTAACACCAGAAATGTCTATAAAATAAATTACTTATTTTGCAGATGTTCTTCCATAGATGGAATACACACCTACCTGTGTGGCTGATTCACCAGTGAGCAAATTAATCTCTTCTGGTTTGGGGACCATGTACGTGGTCAGAGGGCTTACTATATGCACCTGCTTACCATCATGCCAAGGCAAAATGCCAGCATGGTGAAGAAATACAAATGCATATAATGTGCCATTATTTCGGGTTTTCTTTGGTACAGAGACATTCACCGTCCTAAAATACAAAATAAATATATTATGAGATGGCATAGCACATGCTGAAATATTTAGCTATTACTAGACACAATTACTTCTGGCTAACATGTTCCATGGCTGGATGGGGTAATTTTTCATACATATCACAATATATGCATTTACAAAGATTTACTATTATATTAAGATAGTTTAACCCTTGTCCACTCCCTACTTTATTGCCCTAGGACTGTATCATCAATTCTTTTGTTGCTTTCCTCTACT
Organism: Vidua chalybeata; assembly: GCF_026979565.1. Lineage (NCBI taxonomy): Eukaryota > Metazoa > Chordata > Aves > Passeriformes > Viduidae > Vidua > Vidua chalybeata. The sequence goes on from NC_071530.1 coordinate 89,181,267, forward strand.
GATAGGTCACAGGGCCAAAATTATGACAGCACTTGTGAAAAACCAGTCTTCATGTGCTGAAGATGCATCACAGATCATATACGCGGTACAAAGGTTAAAAAGAAAATCACAAAGTTTTGCCATGCACTTTACATTAATAAAATATCTTCTCAGTTATGGCATGCCAAGCACAGAACTCTAAACTGGAGCCCCAAACCATGAAGTCGTTCCCCTTTTACTAGCCAAGAAATCATCCTACTTGCACCCTTGCATAATGCCTCCTCTATTCCTGTAGTCTTGCTCAGCTTATTCTGCTCTGAATACTTTCAATAGCTTAGCAGACCCTGTCAGTAAAACAATTCTTATAAGGTCTGTCAGAGATGAAGTTCAATATGACCTAAACTGCAACCAACAAGTTTTTTAGCCATAGAAAATGAAGGGAGTGAAATAACCTTGGAGACTGTGATAAGAGAGTCAAGAATGGGGCAATTATTTTAAACAAACAAACAAACAAACAAACAAAAAGTGAGACAGCAAATCTGAAGAACAAAACAAGTAGTTCCAGTCATTTTTATTGTTCAGAGGCATATGCAGAGTGCAGCACTCTACTAAAAAATTTCTCTAAGGGCACAGTCTTGGCACCAATATCCCTTCAGAAGATCCCCAAACCCTAGACTCTTAGAAAAGAAGGTTTTCTTATGTGATTTTTAGCAGAGAAATAGTTATGGAAGAGCATGTTGCTAAAACACACGAAAGGAGAACATGATTTGACATTTAAGTCCTATTCCAGGTCTGAAGCCACAGCAATTAAGAACAAAACATGGAGCCAGTGTCCTACCTATGTGATTAGAGGCAAGTCTCAAGCATTTTCAGGCACATTTGTCTTTAGATTTTCTCAATGGAAAGTAATTTTTACTGTTATAAGCAAGGCACAGTTCTGCAAAATGTTTGCCTATATGGCTGAGAACAGCACGCTGATCCACCCAATAGTGAAATCTACCTTGGCTTCATGCATACTTCCATCCATGTAACTCCTAGTAAGGATGTGCACTTCAGAATTCAACAAAGAACAACAATACCTTGGATACTACTGGTCCTGATCCTTACCTTTCAAATTTGGACTCAATATCAAAATCCTCCACATTCAAAACGAGATCTATATTACTCTCAGCACCAATGCTTGACCGTGTGGTAGTGTACACGCTTAACTGAAACCAAAACACAGCACACAGAAACTAAGAGTATGGAAATAAATTAATGCATCCCTACATTTAGAGCAGAGGCCTTTCAGCTTCACTAATTCTCCCAGTTACAGGAAGGTTGTATACACAGGGAAAGAAAATAGTGTACTCAAAAAAGGTCTTCCAGCTCCTTTTGTGGGCAGAAACACAGCCACTAAATACATCTTAGTGGGATGACCTGTTCTGGAAGCTGAAGGAAGTGGAGCCATTTCACAGAACCAGAGACACTGTCAGTAAAGGAAAGGGTCTCTGTCAGGGCTGGAAAGGACCTCTGGAGATCACCTTGTCCAAGGCCCCTGCCACGGCAGGGTGACCTAGAGTAGGTAACACAGGAACACATTTAGATGGGTTTGGAATGTCTCCAGACAGGGAGACTCCACCATCCCCCTGGACAGTCTGTTCCAGTGCTCTGCAACCCTCAACATAATGAAGTTCTTCCTCACACTGAAGTGGGAGTTCTTGTGTTTCAGTTTATGGTCATTACTCCTCATCCTGTCGCCAGGCACCACTTAGAAGTCTGGCACCATCCCCTTGGCACCCATCCTCTGAGATATTTATATGAATTAATGAAGACTTCTCAGTCTAAACAGAGACTAAACAGGCCCAGCATTTCCTCCGCAACGCTGCTCTAAGCAGTACGTGTGTGACAGCAGAGACAGGAAATCAATAAAAAACACAAACCCAAGTCCAAACCCAAGCCAAAGGAGCTCTCCACAAGGCCCAGCTCTACCGAGAGGGCGTGGGAGCGGCTCGCCCGGGAGGGAGCAGGGACAGGGCGCAGAAGCGGGGTCCGAGGGCTCGGGCAGGGTCAGGGGGCAGGGGCGGTGCCGAGGAGACTTGGGCGGTGCGCCGAGGGGCCGCGGGCCGTGCCCGCCCCGCTCACCTGAAGCTTGGGCCTCCGAGCCAAGTAGGGCCAGACGCATCCCCCGGCCGCGCCGTCCGCCGCCGCCGGGCAGGGCCGCGTGTAGACGATGCCGTACATGACCCAGCAGGTGTGCGCCACGTACACGGCGAACACGCCCACCACCAGGCTGGTGAAGGAGCTGCGGCTCAGCATGGTGACAGTGCCGACGGCGATGGCGGCGGCCGCCTCCGCCCCCCGCCGCAGCCCCGCTCGGGATCCGCCGCCGCCGCTCGCGCATCCCCCACGCGCCGCCCGCCCCGCCCCGCCCCACCGGCCCGTCCGTCACTTCCGGCGGCCGCGGGAGGCACCGCCCCCTCCTCCCGCTCCTCTCCCGCCCGGCTGCCGGCGCCGGGAGCCGCGCGCGCCCCGCGCGGAGGAACGGCCCCGCCCCGCCCCCCCGGCGCGCGCGCCGCGGAGAGGCGGCGGCCGCTAGGGGGCGCTGTGTGCGCCCCTCCGCCGGGAGCGCTCCGGGCTTGGAGCGGAGGGAGCCGCGCTCGGGCCCGGGCAAAGCACACCGCGCTGCTGGAGCCAGTCCGGAGAAAGGCAGGGAAGCTCGGGAAGGGTCAGGAGCACAAGTCCCACGTGGAGCAGCTGAGGGAGCTGGGGGTGTCCAGCCTGGAGAAAAGGGGCCTTGGGGGGACCTTATCGCTCTCTACAGCCCCCTGAAAGGAGGCTGTAGCCAGGTGGGGGTCGGCCTCTTCTCCCAGGTAACAGGATGAGAGGAGACAGTCTTAAGCTGCACGTGGGAATTTGGGTTGTACTTCAGGAGCAATTTCCTCACAGAAAGGGTGATTCGGTGTTGGAGTGGGCTGCCCAGCGAGATGGAGTTGGATGATGGATTCCTGTGAGATGTTTAAGGAAAGACTGGACGTGGTGCTTTGTGCCACGGTCTAGCTGATGCCATAGGTTGGACTCGATGATCTCAGAGGCCTGTTCCAACTGAATGGATTCTGAATGACTCTGTGATAACCATCATTGTTATCATTTTCACCATTATTACGTCAGTCACACTCTGCTCTCGTAGGCCTGAGCTACCAAACATTGTCTGTCAAGGGAGCTGGAAAGGCTCTTCCTGGCCCTGTGCTTGGATTGAAAGAGGAACATTTCTTGTCCTCCTTGCTTGTCTGCTTGTGTATGGATCAACCAGAAGAAAGTGGTGATGCGGTTGCGTACCTCAAGTACACCTCAGCTGAGAGGCTTGGGCAGAAGGCAGGGGCAGAAGAGGCAGAAGCACGAGTTAGAGCTTATTGCCCCAGCAGCTCAGCACAGTGGCACAACCAGGAGTTTCCCTGCAACACAGATGAGAGAAAGCAGACACTTGGGTTGGTGAAGGGCATTCAGGCCTGTCCTGGTTTCAGCTGGGATAGAGTTAATTTTCTTGCTAGCAGCTGGTACAGAGCTGTGTTCTGGGTTTAGCATGAGAATAATGTTGGTAGCACACTGATGATTTGGTTGTTGCTCAGCAATGTTTACCCCAAGGCAAGGACTTTCAGCATCCTGTGGTCTGCCAGTGAGGAGGTGCTGGGAGGTAGCAGAGCTGGGACAGCTGACCCAAACTGTCCAAAGGGATGTTCCATACCACACAATGTCATGCCCAGTATATAAACTGGGGGGGTTACTGGGAGGGGCTGATCAGTGCTCAGGAACAGGGTCTGGCATCAGTCAGCATGTGGTGAGCAACTGTATCGTGCATCAACTGTGTTTCTTGGGTTTTATTCCTCTCTTTTTCTTGTATCAGTTTTCTTTACAATAATAATAATAAAAGAACTTATGCTAATTTCCATAGGTTTTCCCTTTTTCTGATTCTCCTCTCCATCCCACTGGGGGAGAAGAAAGGCTGCATGGTACTTAGTTACTGGCTAGGGGTAATTTACAGCACTTCTTTTTGGCATCTGATATGGGGCCCAGCAATAATGACAAATCTGACTAGACTGCATTAGAACAAATACAAGTATTCATTGTATTAGTTTCATAGTTGCTGGTCACAATGTTGATTTATTTGCTCTCAGAGTTGGTGTGCTTTTTCTTAAAGTTGCATTATTTGTTACCTTACTTGCAGGATTTCCCATTCCAGATAATCCCTGTTGTGCTGTTTATTACCTATGGGGACAGAGCCAAGGATTATAATTTTGTTGTACTTTGCAACTCCAGCTTATGATATGATGGAGTGGCTGGCCATGGAAATAACCTGGTGTTTGTACTCAGCACTGCTGTCAGCTCTGGACTTTGGGAGGCATCTCCAGACAACTATTAATAATTATGCCTTTTACCTTTTCTCCTTGGAGAACCAATCCATGGCGGAGACACCTTTTGAAAATTTTGAATTGCTTGTTCAAACCAGTTCCTGTTATTTCCTGCATGTATTCTAGGTCTGGTCTAAGGTCAAACAGCTATTTAAGAATCCTAGCCAGAGTCCTGCCCTGGGACTGGATACTTCCTCCGTGGCAGAGTGTGGGGATGTATTGGATTTGCATGGCCAGGCTTTGGTAGCAGGAGGGGGGTGCAGGGGTGGCTTCTGTGAGAAGCTGCCAGAAGCCCCTCCATGTCCAGCAGAGTCACTCCCTGGCAGTCCCAAAGCTGGACATGCTGCTGGTCAAGGCAGGGCCAAGTAGAAATGGTAGTGCCGCTATGACAACGTATTTAAGAAAAACAACCAAAAAAAGGAGATTTTGGGTAGTTTTAATTGCAGCCAGAGAAGAGTGGGGTGAGAACAACTCTGCAGACACCAAGGTCAGTGGAGAAGGAAGGGGAAGGAGGTGCTTCAAGCACCAGAGCTGAGATTCCTCTGCAGCCCATGGTGCAGACCATGGTGAGCCAGCTGTGCCTCTGTAGCCCACGGAGATCCACAGGGAGGCAGAGATCCACCTGCAGCCCGTGGAGAAGTCTGACACCAGAGCAGATGGATGCCTGAGAGGAGGCCCATGAAGAGAGGAGTCCATGCTGGAGCAGCCTGTCCTGGAAGGACTGCACCCTGCAGAAGAGTGACCCACGCTGCAGCAGTTTTGGGAGGATTGTTGCTCATGAGATGGACTTTTCATGCTGGAGAAGTTCATGGAGAACTGTCTCTCATGGGAGGGACCCCATGGCAGAGCAAAGGAAGGGCTCCTCTCCCTGAGCAGCAGGAGAAACATCGGTGCTGAACTGACCATCCTGCTCATTCTGTTTCCCTGCACCACTGGGGGAGGAGGTGGAGCTGGAAGGGAGGGAGGGGTGGGGGAAAGGTGTTTTTAAGGTTTTATTTTACCTCTTATTATACTGCTCTGACTTTGTTAATGATAAATTTAATTAATATCTATAATTCTGGCCTGTTTTGTCCATGACAGTATTCCATGAGTGATCTCTCCCGTTCTTATCTCAATTCGTGAACCCTTTGTTACTGTCCAGTTGTGGAGGGGAGTGAGAGAAAAGCTTTGGTGGGAGCCTGGAATCCATCCAGGCCAACCCACTACAGTGGGACAGCATGGGCAGGTGCCCAGGACAGTGGGCACCTCCAGTGTATTGGAACTTCACCCTTCAACAAGTGCAGATGGTGGAAAAACTGGTAGAACATTTGGAAAAAGGATGCTAGTGCCCTGGCTATTCCAGAGGGACACAGATGATTGCAACATGCTGGGGTCTGGCCCAGGCCTACTGGGTCCTCTTCAACCTTATTCATTACCCTCAAGGGGAGAAGAAGGTCTCTGGATCTGATGACAAGAGAACAAGCACTGCAGGTACTCCGACCCCAGTGACAGGCACTGCACCTGGCCCTGAGAACCAACCCACACTGATATTGGCTGCCCCCAGACACGAGAAGACACGGATGCAAAAGTCACCTTGTTTAGTAAAGGAGAACAAAGTGAGGTCACCACAAGAACATGAGAAAGCGGCAGAACAAGGTGGGATCTTCCAGCATCGTGATATACATTTAGCAAAGGCCACGTGGTTAATCAAGACCAGGGGATCTGCCAATTTGGCTGGCCCTACCCAATCAAAACTTCTATGTACTTCCATGTGGAAGGTGATAAAGTTCCTGTAAGGCATGTAAAAAATATGCTGGGGAAAGCAATCTGGGTTACTGCTGCCTCAGGCAAAGGCAAACCTATTTGTGGGATGAATTCCATCTCATTCCATCCTCATTGGCTCTGCCATTGAGGAGGTGCACAATTAGCTGGAAGGGAGCATGTCCAGGGCAGCTGACCACAACTGTCCAGAAGGATATTCTTTACCATAGAACATCATGCCCAGTATATAAACTGGGGGGGCTGATCACTGCTCAGTGAGGGGCTGGGCATTGGTCAGAGGGTGGTAAGTTATTATGTTGTGCATAACTTGTTTCTCTTGGGTTTTATCCCTCTCTTTGTTGTCACCTTTTTCATTATTATTTTATTTCAACTATTAAACTGTTCTTATCTCAATCCCCAGGTTTTTCCCCTTTTTTCCCCCCAGTTCTCCTCTTCCCTCCTCTTCCCTAGGGGTGGGGGAACAGTGAGCAAGCAGATACATGGTACTTAGCTGCCAGCTGAGGTTAACCACAACAATTCCATCACTTGAAATATGAGAATAACAAGTGAAACACTAACAAGTCTTCCCTTGAAGTCTTTGTATCATCCTGAATGTAGCCAGAGCTAATTCAGTCTAATTTAGACAGACTTACTCCTGGAATTCTGGAGTGCCTTTTCTGAATACTTTTTGATATTTCAATGTTCTTCTTTAAGCACACAAAATAGAACTGGAGACAATATTGCTGTCACAGAGGGATATTGTTTTTTCTATTTTTTTTTCACCCCTCCCTCCCCCATTGAACCCCTGCATTTCATCCTCCCAGTTGTCAGGAAAACAAACACTGTTTTCCTACTCACACTGATACAGAGAACACATATCAACAAAGCATGCCTAAACATATATGGACTCAGTCTTACTCACAATTATGGTTTGTGTCCTTTCCCTTACTGTAAACCCTGTTGTTAAAAAAAAAAGAAAAAAAATCCAGAGGAAACCAAGTATTTTTTGTTTTATTTTTTAATTTGGCTTCACGCTGAAAATTTAATTTACAAGCCATTAATGAGGAAAATGTCCAGTTGGGCAGAATGAGCCATGATTGTGTAACTGCACTCAACACTTGTAGTGTATCATTTAGGTCCCTTTCAGTAAATCATCATACACCTTCTATAGCACAGTTTAAGCACCTATATCATATGCTCACTTCATCACACCCTATAGTCCATTTTAACCTATCAGACAAGTAACAAGAGAAGAATGCTCAAATTGAGGTATTTCCTTTAAAAATTTACTGATCACTGGCATTCAGAGGTAATGTTAAATCATATAGTTTTAAACATTGAAAAAATGTACAAAAACCAAGTTCATTTTAAAAAATATTATCCTTAGTCTTCCATGCATGTTAATAAAAATATAAAAATCAAATTTATAACACTGAAGCTATACCTTTTGTTCTGCAAAAGTATTTCCACAATAGGAGCCACAAGGTATGGTCATCTGTAGTACAATACTTGTTTTTGCTCTTCATTTTATGAAATATAGTCAGTTCAGTGCAAAGGTAATAGTCTATGTACACGTATCATTGGAGCCACATGAGGGAAATTTACAGCAGAAAATATGCATTTAGATAATTTTTATCCAGTAGCACTATATATTGTTACAGATTTACACTGCACATCCAAGGGCTCTTACAATAAAAACCTTTTTTCTTTAAACACAGCAGCTCTCTGTTTGAGCAACCTTGAAGTCAGCAACAGAAGTTGTACCACTGATGGAACAACCATGTGATACCTCACAAGTGAGTCCCTATAAAAAAGCTTACTGCTCTCTCAACATAGGTTTCCAGCTAAAAGCATCCTTTTCATGGCAGTGCCTAACTTGGATTCAGTAGAAGTACAAGAAAATTCCAAAATGTGATCATTTCAGTGTTAACTTTTTCAGTTTTGCGTTTAAAGTTTCAAGTGTGTTCAAAACCATAGAAATATTTTTTTTTTCCCCCCAAAATATAAAAATGATAGCCTCAATGCAAGTTCAAGAACAGAGATCAAAACTATTTTTTCCCGAGTTATTTCTCAGCTTGCTAATTACTCAGTTTTATTTTTCCAAAAAAGATGAACTGGTATCTGTTATCAAATTAGAAATGTCTCACACACCTGGACAGATGCTGGGGATTACAAAAAGGTTTAGAAAGTGGTCCCATTGAACAGATGTCAAATACTTCCAGCACAACGCTGCAACATTTAAGTAGTATAGTACATAATACAAGGTTAGCTGATGCTTACTCTGGGTCCTCTTCCAGGAAACAAATTCTATCACTTTTAAAGAAATTTACTTCTGACTTCTATTTCTAACATTGCTGATTTACATGGACTCTTAATACCCTTAGAGCAATATGAAAAAGCAAATATAAACAAATCGCCAAACACAAACAACTATAGAGACAAGCAGCTGCAATGGGTTTGCTTTTTGTCTAAGTATATACAGTTGCTAAGGAGACATGTTTAACTTAAAGGAATTCTAATTCATATATTTAAAAATACAATTTAATTTTTAGATGTTGACTTTAAAACTGCTTTTGTTGTCTGGAAAATACAGCACTGGCTAACCTAAATGTCCTTTTTGAAATATAAGAAATATTTTGCTTGAAGTTCATTATAAAAGAAAACATAGGACAAAAAAAATATATACTTAGGCCATAAAAGATCTTTCAAAGTTTATTTCTTTAGCATTTAAAATACAAAATTGTCTTCATGCTGGATAGTGAATAAAAGACATGTATTTGGGTTTTCCCCATATACATTCACAGACTTAGAAACACCCTATTGTCAGATGAATTTCATTTCCAGTACCATGGTAGGATGAAAAGTGTCTGAGCATCAGATTTCTTCGGTATCAATGAGGAGACTTGTTTGCAATCACATTTATAGATCCTGCATTTGGAACATGGAAGTGAACAGGCTCACACTGAAAGTGATATATATATAGCATGTCAGGAGTCAATCCAATTTAAGGTTTCACTGTAAACTTCTAATACTTCTAACTTTAATTTCCTGTTGCTCACAGGAACAAGGACAATCTCATAAGCTCTTTCAGACCTACTGTCACCTGGACACACCTGCAATGGTTGAAGTGTATGAAAAGAAAAAGCAGTTCTGTACCTAATGGCAGGCACGAGCTAAAATACTACATAGGCTTTTAGTTTTGGGTAGCATTACCAGAACAGGACTCAAATATTCACCTGCTGCTTCTGGCTCAGGGAGAAAAGTCCTTGAATGTCACTTCAGTTTAAGAGGCAGCAGGGTCTCCCTCTGGCTGCAACAAACCTACAAAGAACAGACAGCACAAGCAAGAACTAGGAATACAGTTAACTGAATTCACCAGCCCCAGAGGCAGAAAAGATCCTTCTTTACTGTGGTAAAAGGCCAGCTGCCGAGTGAAGACTCTGCTGCCATGCTGGGCACGGATGGGATTTTCTACTTGCTGGTTCGGAATCAGAAGTTCAGCCTGATTTTTCTTCAGCTGACTTCGGCTCAGAACTGGCACTCTTAAATAACACCCCATTGACAGTATAAAAATAGAGTATTACAGAAGTCATGACTTTTTTCTCTTGCTTCTGACATTTTTGGTCAAAGTAAAAAAACTGAAATGTAACACTCTACCAACAGATTATCATACAGCACCATTTTTGAGATCCCCAAGGTATCTCAAGTGAGCTCTGATTTCATATGGCTCTGTTCAACTTAGCTCAGAATAAAGCATGATAACTGTGTTCATAAAAAAAATACCCCAAAGAGCTAAGTTACATAACAGGAATAACTTACTGAGGTGCAATCAGTGCTAAGGTGATTCTACTGTTTCTGTTCCCAGACACTGATCATTTTAAAACTGCAAATACATATATACCCCAAAGTTGGCCTGCATAGGAATACTCTGCTCTGGCACCCTGCTAAGGAAAGTGGAATAAACAGCCACTGCCACCACACAACTAGCAAAATGATTTTGCATCATGAACTTGCAAGACAATCTAGGTAATGTCAACTACTGTGCAGAAATGTGTCAGTATATCTAACAGAAACATAAACCCTCTATTTTACAAGCCTCTTATATCCTCTGCTCTCTTGGTATCACCCACTTCAGTTTAATCACATTACACATGATAAAGCACATCACACCATCTGGGGAAAAAGAAGCTGCTTTCTACAAAATAAATCACTTTTCCACTTGAAGAAGTCAAAGTAGTTAGTATCTTGAAATAAACCTGAAATGTTTCCCAGAGAAAGAAACTGTCTCAACTTGAGCACTATGAGATGCAGGAAATACTCACAGACCCAAGTCCGAACACATCTGAAGGATGCCCTGTTTGCTGCTGTGTTCTCTCAGTAGTTTTAACTCAGTATTATCATTTATACATGGTTTGACCACAAGGTGTTGGTGACCAGCATTGTATATCCAGTTCACCACCATAACTATTCCAAAGAACTATCATCTTTGTATCTCTGAGGTGATGCTGGAGGGTTTTTACCTGTAAGAAAACCATGACAGGAACCCTGTAGGATCTAAATATTTTGCCATAAATCAAAGAAAAAAAGGCAGGGTGAAAAGGTGAAATCCCACTGTCTACACTGCCAGTGACCACGATATTACTGGGATGTAGCAGTACCTTCAAGAAATCATCCTCTGAGTAAAGACCACCTGGCTTAAATCCTACCTAGTCAGGATAGCAAAATTACCTGAATGACCACATTAGCCTTCCTGCTCATATGTGAAACAGATCTTGCAGTTTTGCAGGACTGATCAATTCATAATTTAATTAATTAGTAACTAATTATCAATGGCACTGATGACAACTCTTACTTTCATTTTGTATTTTTTGTATTCTTCCCTTTTTTTTTTTTGTAGTGATTTATTCAGAATAATTTATTAATTTAAGTCTTCCTAATCAGCTGAAGTTCAGATACCTGAAAAGTAGTAAACTATTTGAAGTGCCTGGTTCATGGGGAACTTCTCTGCCTCAATATGGCTTTGAATTTGAATTTTGCTAATGTAGAACTCTTGGCCAGTGTATTTGTCATTTCCTATTTCTAGAACGCTCATGGAATCTCTGCTAGAGAAAAAAACAGAGGGTTCACATTAAGTAAAATGCAACATTTCAGAAAGTCTTATCACCCACACTCTGACCTAAAGAAAAACTGAACTTAGTTGGTCAGAACTTTTAATCAGAATTTTGTTTTCTCTCCAGCCTCGTTTAGTCCCGTTACAAATGCAAAGCTTTGCTTACAGGTTTTTTTCTGAGATCACAGGATCTACAGCACGTGCTACTAGAGTTCTGCAACTAGTATTTTTTTAAGACAGGGCAGGTTTTTTGGTGGGTTTTTTTTTTTGGGGTTGTGTTTTTTTTTTTTCTTTTTTATTTGTCCTTTAATGAGGAAGCTATTTTTGAAGGAGCAGAGCACAGAAGGTGACTAAAACAGTTAATATCAGAAGCTATAGTTACCACATGGTAATATAAAAGTAGGAAGAATAATTTAATGGTAATACCAAAGATGAACTTATCATGGAACTCATAAATATGTAAAACCTGCTTTATAAATTTATCAGATGTTGGGGTGCAACAATGACTTCTACAGGAAAATGTTTACTGCATTTTGTGAATACAAAAATATTAAGAATGCCTGAACTAGCTAACAAAGTTATTCAGCTTGCATGAAGATATTAATAAAGAGCTCTGTGTGACACTTAGCTATTTACTTCTGGCAGCTGTGTCATTAAAGAGGTTGCATCACTTCCCTACTGCACACGTGTCCTTTTCAATCCCTGTGACCTAAGGATTTATACCTTGAAAATGGGATTAGCAAACACACACACGTCTGGTTGCTATTTATCACACCTAGATCATTCTAGCTACAATAAATGTATTGAAAACATATAGTGTAATTAATTAATATAAAACTAAGTGTACAGCCTAGTTTCTCCATCAGCCTTATACATTTCCTATGAAGCATCTTAAATTTATCTGTTACAGCAACAGACTCCCCAAAAATCTGTAATAATAACACTTGCCATACCATGCTAGAGACAGTGGTTTAAAACATGATTTGCACTTACCAAGCATTTTTTTGGTTTTAGTGGGGCTTCATTATGTTTGAAAAAATATAAATTAAACAACAAAAAACCAAACAAACTCCCCAAAACTTCAGATATTTTGGATTTTGTGGTTTTCTAGGTAACTTTAAATACTTGTTCAGGCATCTGAGAAGAGATACCCAGCACCTTTTACAATATGTAAAAATTCAGGTTGATGCAAGACCTCTACTGGCAAGGGATGGCAGTGTTACCTAAGAGTACAAAAATGCTCATCAGAAATGTCAAATGCCTTCACATCCCTGCATTTTTTATGTAAGGATTATTTAAGTTAAATAGTTGCTAAGTCTGCTTATGCCACCTTGTAAATTTAGGGGATGTTGATACTACCTGTTAAAAGATACCAATCTGCCTATAAAATCAGTAATATTTTAATGGAAAGCATTTACATGTCAATGTTTGGTGATGGGAAAAGGAAGTTTTCACTTCTACTCAGACTTTGCATCAGGTCACTGAAACTTGATTGTAACAATCCAGCTGCTCCACAGTCAGATGCCTCTAAAAAGGCTACTCATCAGGAACTACTGAAACACGTCTGCAGCTGGGGTATGATGGATGAGTTGTAATGAGAGTTGGCTGCAGTAATGTGCTGTGTTACAGGCCTCTGCCCTCGAGAGCCCGAGTGCACCACCCTGTGGTAATGTGGCTTCTCTCTCACTACAAGGCAGTCTAATAGTCTATATTACAAATGCTAAAATTAATGGAATTATATTAATTAATCTCAACTTTTGTGACATGCTGTGTGATCTAACAATGTTTCCATGCAAGCTGATCCTTCATCCTATTATTCCTCTTATTATGTCTTAATTTCATTCAGTAATTTCTCAGAAGAGAAAAATCACATTTCCTTCCAGAATCTGTTGTTTTGTCTTATGGCTTTTTTTAATGATCTAATCTACCAAGAGTGCTTGCTTGTGACTTGTGTTGGTCACCAGCCTTCTCCATCAGCAGCTCTGGACTGAGCTCACTGGTGCACAGAACTTTCATTGCCTCTTCCCCACACAATGTGGTGCCTGCCTAAGGGCTCATGTACTACAGGCTGCAGTGCCCTTCAATGCACTCCGTACAGCTTAGGTGCACACAAGTACAGCTATTACACTCACCACAATTACAAAACACCTCACAAATAAAAACATAAAAGTCAATGAACCTATGGGCTTTCATAAAACAGACCCTCAAGTCACTCACACCATACGTGCAAATTAGATACACTTGTATTTAGCCAACTTCAATCAGCTTTCCTTGCTCTTTCACAGACATGGTGAATGTATCTCTTCTTTGGATCTTCTCTCACTTCAGAGCTGTCCATGGGATCCTGAGTTTATCTCTTTCTTCTTTCCAGACATGTGTTGGGGAACTCTTTCTCATTCCCTGCATTCTGAAATTCTCAAATTCCCAAGCTCATATATAAAGCAAAAGATATGGCATGTAGCTCAAGCCAGCTTGAGCTACATGCCATACATAGTCTTGTAGAGACTATGTATGTCTCTACTATATGTCCAGACTACACCTGCCTTCCCTTACATACTGTGTAATTACAGAAAACAGACCTCAGGGACATCTCCCTGTAACCCTGGGGCATGATCAGCAAAATGAAGTGTCTCTATTGGAGCTGTCTGTCTTCTCTGTTTCCAAAAACTCTCTGTTTCCAAAAACAGTGAAAGAAGGCAGGCCATTCACCCTACCTGAAATAACCCTTCACCTTAGCTTAATAAGGCATATTGTAAGAGACTTTTCCTAATGCTTGTCTTTTCAATTAATAGCTAGCATCTACCATCCTCGTGGAGAAGAGTGTTCCTATTTCCTCTATAGCAACTTTTTCCATATTTAAAGTTTGTTCACATCTTCCTTCAGTCTCCTCTTCTTTGGATTAATGGATACTTTTGATCTCTTTTTGAGTACTTTCTGTCCACCAGACTTTATTCAGTTGCACCCCATCTCTCTCAGGTGCCCCAGTATGAACAGGTACCACAGATAAAACCTTATCACACCTTGGTAACAAAGAAATACCACCCTGCTTCTTACAGGCCACATGCTGATGCACCCCTCTATCATGAGCATCTTTTCTACAGCAAAGAGTGAACAGTGCTCAGTTTGACATATTCTGTGCCATCTCTGCCTCAAGATATAGCACAGTAATACTCAGTCCCTCCTCTGTGCAGCTGACTATTCCTACTTGAATGCAGTTTCTCATAGGTCTTATTTTTTCAGTCAATTTCTCCTATTTTTCATGGTCAGTTTTAATTCAAATATTGCCAGCCAGTCTGCTGCTGCCCTGTGAGCTTGGCTTTTGTTACCTAGATAAATCAAAAATTAAACGATTACTGCCACATACCCCCATAAAGCATATTTTCTTACATTTTTTCCTCCTACCCTCTTTATTAAAGCCAGTTCCAGTTTGGAGACCTGCCACATAGAGTTTGGGATTTCTAAGGACATGTTCCAATACCCTAATGAGCTTTAAAACACCTCCTGCTATTTAAAAAATGGTTATAAAAGCATTTGGTACAAACAGACATCCTTTGCTAAAATTCTTCCCTTTCAAATCTAGTTTTAAATTCCTTAGTGGAAAACTCTAATCTCAATAGTTTTCCATGCACAAAACCCTACAAAACCAGTCAGAAATTATTTAAAAGATTTTTTTTGTTTGGAAGCAGAGTTGCCATCACAGTTCTTTTGTGACAGAGTCCTCCCTCCTACCCCTTGAGGCTTTTGTCACATTTCCTAATCAGTGAAGATCTGTAGTTTTATAATAATCTAGATTTTTCTCCAAGACCTCCAGCAGCAGTTAAGGCATCAGGCTTTACCAAAGGAAACACATGTATTACTAATACAAGCATGGTTGTTTTTTAAACAGTTCTAAACTATTCTAAGCTTCATATATGTTCTATGAAGTATATGTAATGTTGCTATAGAGATTTAACTAGCACTTTTCCAGGATGTTCTGCAACTTGTTGCTGGCTTGGCCTCTGAAGTGACTGCAACCTTTTCCAACTTGTGCTGATACACCAAAGTTTTCATCATGTATTCCATGCTATGTTATCTGTACAGGCTTGCTGCAAAAGAAACCTGTGATTCCTGATAAATCTAAATCAAATATAGCTCTTTATACATCTCCCATAAAATGTTGTGTGGACATAAATTGAATTGGTTATGAGAGAAAAGCACAAACAGTTCAGTTATGTATTTTCAAACAGTATGTGGCATGCCAGTTTGGAAAGAATTCATGTTTAATTGCATCTGGAAGATTACAGTAGAAAAGTGTTGGGGTGAGGGATAAGGAGCCTTTCCTTTTCATTCTACCATGGAAAGAGAAACAATTTTGTCATTCAGCAATAAAAATAAAAGAAGTAATCCTTAGCAAGTTTTTGTATTACTGTTTCCAAACTGCTCACTGAAACCAAAACAAAGGGCCAAAGTATGCTTGCCTTGCTCAAGAGAATAATTCCCACCAAAAATCAACAAGACTGACTATTCAGATATGGACAGCAAAGTTTGGCCCCAAATAAACATCCCCATAACTAGGGAAAACACTAATCACCAAAGTGCACTTTACACCATAGTAGCTACAGTTTCTTTATACATGCACAGTTTGTGCGACACTTGGTACATGGAACTAGCCAATGGAATATAAATAAGTTGTGCCGCTTCCTCTTAAATATGAACATTAATAATGAAGCACATTCACATTTTTGCCTTTCAAAGACCTTTAAAAAAAATAAAAACACCTTTCCAAAGTAACCTGGAACATGTTGTTAAACATAGCACATATGATTCAAAGGATGGTATTCAGGTAGAACTTTCACACACAAAACTGGTATTCGCTGTATAATTGGAGTGACTTATGAAAATCCCAAGAAAATACAACCCTCTCACCAGGAGAGGAAGGTAACAGTTGTAGTGTTAATTCAGTTTCTTCTGCAAGGGCTTCCTTCTATCTGCACTGTTGTCAGGGCTGAAGTCAGTACAGATACCATTAGGAGCAGAAAGAGATGAAGTCTCCAAGCCGCTATCAGCTCCCACCTGATCAGCATAGAGATATTCTTCTGCAAAGTGTGGGTGCAACACAGCAAATGTGTAGAAGTCATCTAAAAAAAAAAATAGTTGTTGCAGAGAATCAGCTCTTTGAAACAGAAGGATGCTAAATTTGAATACTTACACATATATAATCACATGATTTCTTTGGAGAAAAATAGCAGCAGTTAACATAATGCTATTCCCAGTGCTTGTTTTAGCTTTCAGCCTAAGTTTACCACATCTGCAGAGCTGAGATACTGCAAAGAGTTATCTAAGCCCTCTGAAAACACTTCCAGCCAGAGCTTAGCTGTATGTAGGGGTGAACAGGCTCAGATTTGCATTGAAATGCATGATGAGCACCACATGCCCTGACATAGCATCTCACTATTCACTGGGGAAGCACAGAAGCCCTCCAGCTGAAGATAACTGAACATCAAGAGGAGTCATTTCTTAAATTCTTAAATCTCTTTTGCATACATGCCCCTTAACGCTTTGCACTCATAGTTTGCTTCAACCTAACAGCAGCTGTCATTGCTGCCTTCTGCTTTCAAGATTTCAGCATTTTAAAAGTCCCAATATTTTAAGAGAATAATATTGAGGAGATAAATTTTAACACAGAAAAGAACTCCTGATTTTACTGTTGGATAATAACACAGTAATAAGAAAAGCCAGATTAGTTCTTGGGGGAGTGGGGAATCCTTAACTTCAAGAACTTAACATCCTTAAAAATCTGTGCTGAAAATCAGACACTGAAACTTCGTCTCAATTTGCCCATATGACATTATTCAGACATGATTTGAACACAAGACACTGTACAGGAACCAAGCAATAACAAGCTATTCTTATAAAGTAAACTGACACTAGAAAAATCTGGATGTGAATGTTTTCACTAATTCAGTCACCTACAGTGTATCACACACCTCCCACTCAAATTCACTGTGCTATCCCAGAAGAGCTCATGATCAGATGATGATGTGAATTCCCTGGAGTGCAGAGCAGATGACACCTGAAGAAGCCTTTCAAAGGACTGAAGCTCAGTTCCTCCTACAGCTGGGCTGGTATGGAAGAAGGGAAACACTTCTTTCCCTCTCTGGCACTCTTTGAGATGACATGATTTTTCAATACTGCAAAGGGCAAGGGGGCAAGGGAATGCCATATGGCTCACAGGGGCACTGAAGTTGTAGGGCAACCCTGCCTCTGAACTGTTGCAAAGGGATAGGCGACGAGAAGGCAATGAAGATAACTTTATCTTCCCACTCACAAAAAAGTGGGTATCCTTTATCCACATTCTATATGGATCTAGAGCATTCTGGACCTATAACTTCAGCAAAAGTTGATGAAGTTCAGGTCATGAAAACCAACATTACCATCTATGTAAAAAAACTCTATGTACAAGAGGCTGATGGATCATACAAATGATAAAGTCTTCATGAGGAAAGGGAAATCCAAATTGAACAGAGTAAAATTTTGGATAGATCTCAGTAAGCTGACATTTTGGGTCCTGCTGAAATAAGTACTGAAAGTATTAGAGGAATAATTATTGAAGTTGTACTCAGCAGAGTGCAATGAAAGTACTTGGAATCCCATTTGCCTTATTTATCAGAAATGTGAAACAAGGTCATGTAGAAAGAACCAACTATTTCTGTATCTAATCACAGGCCTCATCTTGGAGTTCAAACTGAAAGCAACTGTGAAGCATCAGACTGAAGGAAAAGATCACCTCAGTCATTAACTTGAGGAAAAAAAGTGATTTTGCTTCCCACCTCCATTAAAAACAAAGAGACAAAGAAAGAACCCGAAGTGGAGTTAAGATTCATGTCTGTATCTTTGCATTAAGTATGTATATGTACTACAAGAACTTCAAGAAGTTTTTCTCCTACCCTCGAAGTACCCTCCTACTACTTGATACTTCTCCTGGAAGCTCTGTGTTTATTAATATTCTCTAGTTTTTGTTTCCACTAAGCTAAATAATATTATAATTCTGTGGTTAATATATAATTATTTTAAGCAAATAATTCTTCCTTCCCTGATTCTTCATCCATACAGATACTCCAAATATGGCCAATTCCTCCTTTTTTTTCTGGCTACAGCAAGCCAAGCAGTCTTCAGAACACTTTCACAGTCTGAATTGTCTACCAAGAGCTGGTGGAGAGTTTCTTAGAATTTGACATGCCCTCCTAGAGAATCTATTCAAACTCTCCAGAATCATGTCTTAAGACTGATAAATCTTGCCTCTGTCTACATTAGACTAAAAGGAAAAGCTTTGCAATCAAAGTGCATCTGAACAACTAAGCCAACTACGCACTGTGTAAGAGAACTGATACATAAACCTTTGGCAACCAGAGTACTTTCAACCATGCAACTAAAATTCAGATTCCCAACGACTCAGATTCACAATCTGATTTTGCTCTTGATTATCCTGTTTACTTGCAACCTAAGCTTTTCCTTTGAGATGGCATCTGTGGCTTCAAGGACTCTGCCGTGCATGCAGCAATTTAGGTCTGATACTTTAGGTATTTTATCTTTTGTTCTCACGAGTAAGACTCAACTTAATAATCCTGCTTTAAATTCCAACACCCTAGAAAGGAGATTGTCAGTAGACCTCTGCTGTGTGCATCCAAAGTAACATTAGTTCCACCAGATACAATGCTTTGATTTCTCAGAATGTGTCTGGACAGTATCTTCTGAACTGTGTGGTCTGCAAGTTTTTTCACCTCTCCTTTCTAGTAAGTGCAACAAACTGAGCATGTGTGAAGTTCCACATAATCTCAAGAAAGGCAAGAGGATGAATATTTATGGTAGGAACTTTCAAGACAGAAATGCAATACCAAAAGTTTATTTACAACTTCTAATGCTGTAATCTAGTAACTTGGATATTTATTCCCACAATTAAACTTTCAGATATGTTAAAACGACATGTTTCTATTATAAAATGAGCACTTCTCTCAGAAAAACTGCTAAGGAAAGTTCCAAAGAAATTATGTAAACACCATCCTCCTACCTACTTTGTGTTCCATCACAAAAGACTATTCTTGACTATAGGATATAAAATTGTGAAAATGAGGGCCAATCGCACCAGTAGCCATTGCTGTGGCTTGGTGGTCCAGATTTTCTTGTGATGGGAACATATGATGACTACTTAGGGAAAAAGTGCAGATTAAATGCAACAATTACAGATGAATATTAAAATATGAATTCTTTGGTAACTCACATGACCTGGTCTGAGTTTGCTTGTACATGACCACAAATTTAGCTATTCTCAAAAAATGAAATGTGCCAAAATTAAAATTCTGTTATGCTTACCAGCTTAAGATTTGTGCTGGTATTTCTGAAGCTGGTGATTGGGAGGTGGGGCAAGAGCTGAGTCACTGCACAGTATGAGTTGGAAAGCAAGGAGCAACAGTGATAGGCAGGAAAAAGGCAAAGGGCAGGACGGATGCGGAAATGCTGAGGATGCGACAGACAGAGGCACAGAAAGGAAAGGGGTAGTACAGCAGGAATTGACAAGACAGTAGTCAGGCAAAAGGAAAGGACAGTGGAAATGATACTGATTTTAGTAACTAAAATATTTGTGTATTTGAAGCTTTACATACATATTGTATGCTTGAAACAGAGGAATTACTAATGTAGAAACTATGATTCACTAACACCAATGTATTATTTTGTAAGATTTTTACCAATTAAATACATACTGATTATCCTGAGGGAAAACAATTACAACAGGGTACGTCATAAGTACCTCTACTGGAGATACTTAATGCTGGCTATCAACAACTCAGTTCATACTCAAATGATACAACTAAATTTAGAACATTACTGCATAAAACATAAATAATCTGAAGTAACATATAAGTACTCTGACTCCCAGCACAATCTATTCACCCAGGTCTCAATTTTTCAAATGCAACTTTCTCGCCCCCATTCCACCTACATTGCAGGCTATAGAGTAGGCAGCCTGGTTAACCCCCTCACTTTCTGCTCTCAGACACAAGATACAAAACAAGACAGAGCTCAGGCAGGTTTCTTTAAAAATACATATTCACATACATGGAAGTCATAGAACAGAATACATTGAAGGAGCTAATCCTCATATTATGTCACTTGATGAGGAAGGGAAAACTGAAAACATGCAAACATGGCATTTGATACCAAAGTAAAGCTCATTTTTTTAAATGTAAATTTACTTTGTCTGCAGCACTGTTATCAGTACTGAAGTCACCAAGCCAACTAAAAAAGATAGAGTTTAATAAAAACGTAACTGATTTGTCAACATGAGTGCTGGCAACTTTGACATTTTGTGACAGTTCAGATGCAGTTAAGAATACTTACCATATGTAATCTTTCCTTTTTCCTCTTCATCTACAGCTCTAAAAAGATGTGTAACATCAATTTGTGACACACCCATGGCAGTCTTCAGAATATGACCTAAATCCTCTTCTGTTACAGTTCCACCTTCTGACTGGTACAGCTATGAATCAAGACAGCAAGATAAATCATTGCAAAGCTGAATGCCAACTCCTATAAACAGCACTACACTGAAGTAAAGCAAAACAAAAAGTTGGTATTAGAAAACCTAGTCATTCTCAGACTGATGTGATATATTAAGGATTTCAGATTAGTCTGGGTAAAAATATCATCATCAGTTCACCTGTGTATACTTAGAAAGTAAAGCTTGCTATAATCAGAAAAAAGTCCTAACCACAGGAATCACTGTGATACTCAGCAACAAGACTGTCAAATATGTTTTGCAAAAATATAACTGAGAACAATATCTGGTCCATTGAGCTACGGTGTCTAAACTCCAACACAGTCTGTAATATCCAGAGATATATTTAGGTCAGCCTAAATCAGATACCATTTCCACTTAGTCAGGTGTAAAACTCAAGATTCCTTTGACCAAAATCCAAAAGCAAGCTTGCATTAAATGTCTGTATCTAAATGATATTAATCAGGAGAATCCTACCCCATACACTTGGGGCAGATACATATGGGCATATAATTTTCTACAAGTATTTATTCTAGAAAACAATAAATTGCATACTCTTATATCCTAAAGAATTACCTCAGAAAGAGTTAGCTTTACTACTGACAGATTGATAACTATGAATAATTGCTCATAGTCTCATTTTTACATATGTAGTGTTTTACCCTGAGAAATGGACCTGAATACTTCAAAACATCTGTACCAAATACAGCTGCATTATGCTTCCTTAAAATAGCTCAATTTGCCTCTACAATGTGAAGTGAGAGAAAAGGGGTTTTGAAATATTTGTTTCCTTTTCAAGCATGACAACACACAAAACAAACCATGTAAAAAGTGTCATTTTGGAAACTTCCTCTTAATTTCTCTACATCATTGAGAAGGTGGGAACTGATGAGATTGAATAAAACAGGCATAAGTATGTATTTTTCATACAAGCAGAAGCAGTTGCCATGAGACAGCACACCTTAGTGGAATAAAAATATTGAAGTTCCATGGAAAAAAACATACACTCAATTCAGGAATCTTGCCTTTTGAGCCCTGGCACCTAACCTGCACACTGTTTCACAGGACTAGGGCAAAGACCAAGACATTTCTTTAATAAAACCTGCTACATTTTCACAGAACAAGTAGTCAGGTAATATTGAGTGGCCAATATAAACACAATATTGACAAGATTTACAACAGCCTTTAGTTTCTTTAGCAGTTTGGAAGGGAAGGTGTAGCACTTACACCAGAGTGCTGCTCTTTGTCCAAACCCCCTGCCAAGGCAGGGTCACCTAGAGCAGGGTGCACTGGAGTGCATCCAGGTGTGTTTGGACTGTCCCCAGAAAGGGAGATTCCACAACCTCCCTGGGAAGTCTGTTTCAGTGCTCTGCCACTCTCAAAATAAAGCAGTTCTTCATCTTCAGGTGGAACTTCTTGTGATTTAGTTTATGGCCACTGCTCCTCATTCTGTCATTGGGCACCACTGAAAAGAGTTTGGCATCATTGTCCTGACACCCACCTCTGAGCTATGTACATGTGTTAATGAGATCCCCTCTCAGTCTTGTCCAAACTAAACATCCCCAGCTCCCTCATTCTCTCCTCCTAAGAGAGATGCTCCAGACACCAAATCATCTTTGTGGCCTCTGCTGGACCCTCTCCACTACCTCCTTGTCTTTCTTGTGCTGAGGAGCCCAGAACTGGACACAGCACTCCAGATGTGCCTCACTAATGCCAAGTAGAGGGACAGGATCACCTCTCTTGACCTGCTGGCCACACACTTCCCAAAGCACCCCAGGATCCCACTGGCCCTCCTGGCCACAAGGGCTCTGCTGGCTCATGGCCAGCTTATCATCCACCAGGTCCTTCTCTGCAGAGCTGCTCTCCAGTGGCTCACACCCCAGCCTGTGCTGGGACCTGGGGTTTTTCCTCCCCCCATGCAGGACCCTGCACTGGCCCTTGCTAAACCTCATCAGGTTTCTCCCCATCAAACTCTCCAGCCTATGGAGGTCTCATTGAATGGCAGCACAGCCTTCTCATGTATCTCCCACTCCCCCCCAGTTTTGTAATAACTTCATATAATGATACTATTTTTCAAGTTCTTCAGTCATACACTAAACACTTTAACTTTGAAAACTTGTAGCTATGTGAAATGTTGTACTTTTACTGAAAGAAGTAGCACATGGCAGAGGACAGCCTGTTCAAAGTCATACACTCATTAACTAGTGAGGTCCTTCAATGGCTCCAGGTAAGCTGTGTGAATATCTTATTGTAGGTGAAGTCAGGACACGAGGTAGGAAAGGATTAAAAAGGGTTCTCTTTCCTTATTTTTTAATCCCAGAATAAGTAAAATTTCCTAAGCTTGAGACTTTTCTTAACCCTTCTAATCATCACTAGCAGGATAAAATGAGCCATACCTGCTTTGCCTCGCTGAGTACTTCCCCTTCTTAATACACGCATAAAGCTTCTTTGCAGTTTTACAGATAACTTTATATTTTGTAGTTAACAAAGTGACTCAAAATTATGTATTGTAAGTTGGGGAGTGAAGCAGATAATGGAGAACAGAAATTTTCCTAAGAAACAGTTTAATTAAATTCAAGTGCTTCCAGAAGGAAAATAACTATCCAATCTGAGCTTTTCTTCTTCTCAAATGATAAAATTATCTGTACATTATCAAGCATGACAGCTAAATTTAAAAAATTAAAATATTAAAATAATTAAA
The DNA here is from genome assembly GCF_026979565.1 of Vidua chalybeata. Lineage (NCBI taxonomy): Eukaryota > Metazoa > Chordata > Aves > Passeriformes > Viduidae > Vidua > Vidua chalybeata. The sequence continues at coordinate 89,204,717 of NC_071530.1, forward strand.
ATTAAAAAACATATTTCCCCAAAGTCCCCTTTAAATATACTTCAAATTTGTTCATTTCAGTATGAAGACAGAGCTGACCAAACAGCACCTATTTTTCTATGCCATTTTATAGCTGAAATGGACTGAGTTAGGACAGAGACCTTTCTTTCTGCTTTTCCCTCAGAAGCAGCAATAAATAACAGCAGCTACTAATGGCACATTTGCCACATATTTTAGGAAATAAATATTTTTGCTCCTTCCTCCTTTGCCAAATTTATTGGATTCTGGCTGAAGGGTAAGAATGATACATGTGAGCACAAAGCATTCACAGGAGCCTCATTTCTTCAGCAATACGTATTTAAAGTCATCATGCTGAAGAACCTGAATACAAGTACACAGAAAATAAGGCTGCAATGTAGCACCATGCAATTGAATGCTCTGAGCTCCATGCATTCACTAGTGAAGACAGCATCAAGATTTAGCACATCTCAGTTTCAGTGGAAATGTGGAATTCAAGGCAAAGGGAAAAGATGATGCAGGATGCAACAGAGTTAACATGTTGAAACAGTAATACGGAAGAAATTAATTGAAAAGTAATAAATCAAGGTGTCAGAAACCCACTGGTTAAGCATTGCTGCTGTCACTTTCCCAAAAAGCTTGCATTAACAATCTATGGTGATGCTACAACAAACCACTGAGGCTAGAGCAAGATCAGGAGCACTTCTGGGAAGCATCAAGTCTGGACAAAGACTGCAGGACCACCACACATACATGGTAAGATTAAGAGGGAAGAAAATTTTAACAAGAAGATAAAAGGAGATAACAAAATCTCTATTAACATGTAGGAAATTAAAAAAAAATTTTATTAACTTGAAAAATTAGATTTGATTGAAACATTCTAAGAGTAATAAGTACAACTCAAGAGACTGTTTGTTTAGAGGAATCAGTACAAAGGACTTGAGGTTTGAAACTCAATTTGCTAAAAAGGATTCTACCAGAGTTCTACAGAGAACAATTTCAAACAGCAAGCTTCCATAATTCTACACAACTTACACTTGCAATGCATTCCCTGTTAACACGAACCCTTAATCTAACTTTCCATTAATATTGTTTTAAAATGTAATCAAGTATTAAAAGGAAATGTGGAAACTTCTATTGAGTCTAATGCCAGTATTAGTAATTTCTAAAAATACGTAAACTACATACAGCAAGAAAATGCAGCTTACCTGAAATGCCAGCTGAATTGTTTCCAGAGTTTTGGATGGCTTACAGACAACTGACAGAGCAACGACAAATTCCCGAATGTCAATTACACCATCTTCATTCTGTGAAGGAAAACCTCCCATCAATATAGTGCAATTTGTCTGAGAATTTTCATAAATAACAGTTGCTAAAAATGCAGAATATTCAGAAAGATTGTTACATGCACCACGACAAAAAAAACTAGTCTCACTGAAATGAAATCACATGAGGACAAGAACCTGGGTGAAAGCCCTGCAGTTTCTTTTCACAGTCTCAGTCAAAAGTCAGAGTTTAAATATTCTTGGAATACAGTGCTGCTACTGTGACCCTTTACTCGAATAGTTAAGATTTTTCCATTAAACCATCTGAATCACTGGGCTGAAATTAAAACCAGAGAACCAGAGGACAATGCACCCTAATTTAAGCCCTGAATAGATGACATCTGCTCCAAGAGAGAACACTGTGGACATATCCACCTCCTGGTCCAGACAGCACCTCATCCAGACAAAGATAACAGTCATTTCCCCGTTCTGACTGATTGCCAGAAGAATGAAAAACTGGCTCATTTGCCAAGATCCTTCAGGTTTCAGGCTCGTAGAAGTACAAGTCATTTATTTACAAGGTAAACAAAATATCAGCTAACAGACACTGCATTCATCTGCAATGAGCAGCAGCAGAGGTCTAGCTTGACCCTACCTTTCTTCCCCTTCATATTTTGTATCTAGAAAAGAGAAAGTTTTTGTCCAGCTGATATTCCTTTTAAGTTCTAGCTGAAGGAATGCTTTATTTAGCTGATGACAGGTACCCTTACCTTGCTGAAAGAGAAGTGCAGTAAGCAAATTTTATGGTGAAGTGCTTAGAAATCAGACCTCAGTGAATTCAGTTGAAACAGAAGTAGGCTAAAGTGGAGTTTACCAAAAGTAGTAAAATTTTTAAACTTTATGTTGTTTCTTACCTCATCAAAAAGTGCAAACATACTTTCTAATGTCTGAGAAACAGGAAATTCCAAGTAGGCTGAAAATTCTTTGAGATCAACCTTTTCTTTCTTCATTTTCATGGCACTGGCAGCATATTTATTAAGATCATCTTCAAGTGTTTCCGGCTTCAGCCTATAAAGCACATTATTTTTGCACATTTTAAAAATCAACCCAATTTTAATAATATGTATTTCAAAACATCAAATGAAAAAATGGATGATTATGGTGTAAAGCATTACAAAGTCTGGTTTCAGAATTATTACACAACTTTATTATCACATAATGTATTTCTGTAGTTTTAAAGCTCCCATTAGTTCTCAAGCTGTGTCAGGAATTACTGCAAGGGCTTTAGAATTCTGGACAAACTCATATCCTTCAGTCTACCTTGATTACAAGCCATATGTGTAAGCAGTTCAACAGGAAGAAACACAGTCTAGAACTAGCTAATAAATCCCAAACATGGAGAACTAGGTGGAATTTAGGTCACCTGAATATGGCTGTATTGTAGGACAGTAACATAAACCAATTACGTTTCCAAATTTACTAATGTCACTGAACAGGAAGGATATGATGCATCTTACCTAAAAAAAAAACCCAACCAGGGATTACGTAATAGTGATTATACTGTTAATCCTGTTTATCAGTCCTCATTTTTCGCATTCAGTCTTGAGCTGGACACCATTATGAGGTAACCCGAACAAAATTCAGTTCTTACACCTACAGAATTTCCTTAGTCCTTCCCCATTGCAAAACCAGACTTTGACTGATAAATGAACAACTTTATACTTATACAAATATCTACTAGTAGTTGTTGGTTAGTTTTTTGCCTAAGCCAAGATTCCTGTTTTGGCTTTCCCCCCCACCAAAAAAGCCAACAACAAAACAAGCCCAAAAAAACCCAACAAAAAAGCCCTACCAAATAATCTTACTGTGAATAAAATAAACGGTGCTGCTGGCAAGATGCAATGAAAAGCAGCTTTCCCCCCTAATACAACATCAAACAAATCTGGATCAGGTCTCCTCTGAACTCATTTAGGGTAACTTGGGCATCTTTCCACTCTGAAGACAAAAGATGCTACTAAAGTCTCCTACAATGTCCTTCTGCAGTTGCCTGTTTTGCTGCTTGCTGCTGCAGGCAAGGAAAAGCAGTTATTCACATAACTCAGAAGCTTACACCAGAACTGTTCCCAGACTGCAGCTGGGACTCCTCAGCAGCTTCCTCTCAGTAACAAGAATGAATAAAATGCTTAATATCAGCATTCTGAGGAGCTTCTGAAAAAAGATAAGAGCATTTCTGCTAGGAAGATGATTGATACATCAGCTCCAGAATTCGATCGCTTGCTGTAGTGACCCTTCCTAAACATCACAACTTTTAAGTAAAAATACAACTCCCATGTTTTTTGTCATGACCTATACTGACTTACCAATATATCCTAACTAAACCATGCCAAGACCTGTATTTCTGAATTATTAGACTTGAACATGCAAGAATTCTTCCAGAAACCCAAGGCTCCTATAGAACATTCACAAATCCTCCATCCTAGCATTAAAGCACCTAACTTAAGATTTAGTTCTAGACAGTGAAAAAAGTGAGGCACCCTTCTGCAAACATTAATTTTCCATGATCAAGTAAAAAAACAGAAGGAACAATAACAAAAAAAAAATCTATAGAGGATTTGAGATGCACACAGAACTCATCTTCTCACATGCAGGATTACATGCATGAAGTGTCCACTGATAATACATCCCAGAGTAGTGGCTGAAATGGATTTTAACTGTAGCACAAGGACAGCTGGCCTCTAAATCCTCCCTTGAGATAAGCCCCCACTGACGCAGGGTATGTAGTGTAACATTTGTCTCTAAATCAGAGAGATTTTGTTTGCAATGAATTGTCTCAAAATTCACCTTCTAGAACTGAGGGAGCACTCATTTGATGAGTAGCACTCAAGACTTGTAAGACCTCCTCTTCACCAGTAAGTAAGTCTGAACATCTATAGAAGCTTGAAGGCAAAATCTTGTATGGAAAGTAATACAGCTCACCCAGAATCTTACAGGCATCTTGTGGTTTATGTTTTGGAAATATAGAAAGAGGTGTAAGGCAATCTCAAAAGCAGTATGTGGATCAGTGGGGCAAACTGCTTCAACTTGAGTATGACAGCATTGTACTTCTGGTAATCCAACGTGGGCTCACTTCCCTCTAGCCCTTCAAAACCAGGAAGTCATTAATATGTGGATGACCATAAGCTGCTAAACCGAAGTCTTCAGATGCCAAGTGCAAATCTCTTTATAGGTTCTGAACCAATGTGAAAAGGTTTGAAAGTCCCAATTCCTTTACAATTGTTACTTTTATCCCAATGGAGGCCATAAATTATAGAAAGCCCACAGCAAATGTCTTCCCTCATGAAATCATGTTTGTTGGCTTAATAGTTTCCATGCAGGATCTAGGCTTTATGATAGATAAAATTATTTGCTGTTGTGGTGTTTTCCTTCATTTTTTAGGTCACTGCACACTAAAGAGAACAAGAAGTATTCCTGAGTCCATGAAGACGGAAAGGACATTTTTCAAGATTAACAGCTCTGAACATTAAATTCTTCACAGCAGACTTCACAAGGAAAACCAGATCCCTGAAGGTAGAATATTTTACAGTATAATTATCACTATTTTTAGCAAGTAAGCTAGTTTTAGCTATATTTGAGTATTTGAAAACAAGCTTATTCTTGCATGCCGGGAACCTGCCAGAAACCTTCAGAAAGCTGGAAGAACAGCTGGATCGTGTAGCTAGCTACTGGAAACTGCAAGCACAGAGAAACATGCCCTAAGCCAGAAAAGCACAATACATTCAGTTTTATGTCTGCTGATGTACTTCTGTGCAACTTCTTGCCATCATAGAGCAAATATACTGAAAAACTGCAAAACTGACCTTCTTGAATACTCTTGGCATACACTGCCGTGATCCACAAAAGCAGGGGCTACCATGCTTGGTATCTGCTATCATGTCTGATCCATGATCACCGCCTGTGTAGAGAGCATTGCTTTTATCACAAATGCAGATGGTAAACATCCTCCAGAGGTTTTTTTCCTTGTTATAGATGACCTCTGATCACTCTGAAGTCACAGCACAGGTAGTTAGCTGTGAGGGCTGTTACTCTGGGGACACAAAGTTCTGCCTACAGTCTGGACTATTTCAGACACAAATGGAGAGCAGAAGTCTGCATCGTAGTCTGGAGGGCAGAGATTGTTGAACAAGAATAGACAGGCACCAGGCCTGAGGTCCTTGCAGATCTTGGTAGCTTACAGCTGCATTGACTAAAAGGATCCTCATGGTCAACTTGATTAGGTATCATTGGGAATTAGAACAAAGAAAAGCTTGAAACAATAGGAGCAAATCAATTGAAACCAGAACTCAAGGATCTCCTAGCAGGCAACTACCCTAAAGCAGCTCATAAGAAGTATCTCATAAAAGGACAGAGACTAGACTTAATTAACTGTATTAACACTTCCTGAAGGAAAAGATATCTAAAGAGGTCTTTAGTAAGGCATAAAATCCAGACAAGATTCAATGACCAGAATATGGCAATAGATCCAGTTCAAGTAAAAACAGAGATTCACTTTCAACACTGTGGCAATTAATTACAGAATAAATCATCAAATGAAGCAGAGAATTTACAATGTATGAGGAAAAAAAAATGAAAGCTATAGACTGGATATAGTTTAGCAATTAGCTTGCTGGCAGACATAAATTACTAGACTGAAGGGACACACGATTCCTTGAGGAGTAATGAATGCACAATTTGAGAAGATAAGTCTAAGATCAATTGATCTCATTGATAAAGCAGTCATTTTATCACAGAGTTTGGTACAAGCCAGCTGTACAGGTCTGTTAACAGAGCCCGAGCTCTTCCTTAGATGAAGCATTAGAACTCACTGCTGTGCCTGCATGGATTATGGACTGGATCCCATCCAGCTGAAAACAGGCTAAGAAAGTTTTACAGACAATAATAATGAATCCTGTAGACACAATGTGCACAGAAATAACTCTTCAGTAGAGCAAACAGAAGTGTAAGTTGATTTCAAAAAAATCTAAACCAAAAAGAACTCTGAATTTGCCTTACTATAGGGATCTTAAAACTGGACGTTACCTTGAAAGTATGTCATTGCTCAAAAACAAGTATTAACACTGGATGAAAAATCCATTGGATAAAATTTACTCTTCCTTATTTAGGGATGCTAGTGGATGATCTTAATGCCTGCCTGACCTCAAAACCTTTGAATAAACAGCAAAATGACTACATTATTATCAAACATGCATTAGAGATGAAGTCATATTACAATCTTCATCCAATTGTGCCAGAAAAATACCGTCATAATATTCTTCTTATTGGCACATGCCCAAATTCAGAGAGGATTATATTTCACCAAGGATTAATTGCTCATACCAGAGAGAGAACTTCTGGGCTGTAGTGAATCTCACTCACAAATGCATCTAACTGTTTCAGAGGCCAAAACAAAACCCTAGAAAAGGATAATTTGAAAGAACAGCTTCAAATTGAGCAGACAGAAGCCAGACAACTTAACAAGAGGATTAAAGTGAATCCTGGGATTATCAACTACATAATAAGAGACGTGGGTGGTTGGTTTGTTTTGTTTCACTTGTTTTTCTTCCTTAGTACTGTAAATTCAGAGCCTTTTAAACACAGTGAGAATCTTTATTTTCCCTTATAAGTCTCTCCTATCCTAATGGAAGTTTTTCAGATGGAAGCCCTGACAATAGATTAATATATGCTTGTCATCTAAATTCATGATGTGTGCTGTCCTACATTCCTTATTCTCCAACGGAGCTTTTTCTTCTTTATTTTCATTTATGTACACAAGCTGAAGATGAAGGAAAAATTAGTGAAAGGAAATAAAATACACAATGGAAACATTAAACTACGCACTTTCAGGTGATGAGACAAGAAAATGAAAAAGGGTGCTTGAATATTGAGAGTCAATAGGATGAGGTTGTACATTTAGTTCATGGTTGCTCAGTAAGATCACTGGAGAAGCAGAAGAAAAATTGGAAAACAGTAGGAAGTTCTACTATTTGGTTTATGTAAATATTTCAGGTTTGCTGAGGCTTTTTTGAAAGGTAAAGCCAGCAGAAAATGGCACTATGGGAAGAAAGAAGAGAGGACCTATACAGCATGCACTGACCTACAGCTGCATTAGAAAGTCCATCTGGCAGTGACCTGCTCAAAAGATCAACCACCACCTTGTCCTTCTTGGGAAACGGTGACCCCTCTGTCCTTACTATTACAAGGTTAATCCAGGCACAAGATTGCTGTTGGCAGCATTTGTTTTCCCTCCGCAGATGTCACAGGAAAAGGCAATTGACTCAACTGTATCAAGTATTAGGAATCTCATGGTATTCCTGATCCTCTTCAGAAACTGTCTTTTAGCTCAGGAATGAATGCTTCAGACTCGTGCTGCTCACTTGTCAGATGGAAAATAAGAATTTGACAACCTACTCATTAGGATTCAGGGGTGCTGCTTGCAAGTGAAGTACAGCAGTGTTTTAATTTTACACCTGTGTTTCCCTGATTATATGACAACATTCCATTTATACTCATAAATTCAATATTGTTACATGATGGGAAAACTATAGATATATAATAGATGCGCCTTACATATAAATATAGTATATGCTCACCCAAGGCTTCTCACAAGCTTTGCAAATTCTAAAAGACACGTATCTGAAGGCAGACGAAGCTGTCCCTCAGCCAAAGCCAGCTGACAGTCTTCAAATGTGTAGTCCGTCACTGGAACTCCCAATGCCCTTGAATAAACCAAAGAAACACTGTAAACAAGACACTAAGAAAACTGAGCAGAATAAGCACTTTTTCACAGTAAGAAATCCTGTAACAATTATGCTCCCTATTCTGAAAAACTGTAAGTAAGGGCCAATAAAAGTAAATTTACATAGAGAGAAAGAAATATGGTACTTGATGTGTTGCAGAGCATCTGCTTTCACTGAGTCCATGAAAATATGCAAGAACACAAAGCAAAAAATTAGGCAGTGCATAGACTTTCATAGACATAAATTTCACATAAGTGAATAACAAAGGTTTCAAAATATTTAATCTAGAACACAAATATATATTTATTAACCACTGTGACCAGTATTTTTATTATTTATTTATTAATGTGTTAGTGCAATCACTTGAGCAGAACAGCTATTACCTTCAGCTAATATTAATATTATACAAAAGGCAACATTTCTCTATAAAGAACAGCTAGAACACAATATATAAAAACAAGCAGAGTTAAACTCTAAGCAAACAAGTTATTTTTAAATGTATGACATAAGGAAGGTAGGAAAAAAAGTACTCCCAAGCCTTTATACACCAAACAATTCAGTACTGGTTTGGGCTTCACTTCTAACTTGATGCTTTGTAGTAACTGCAGCACCAAAAAATAATCGATGGAAATCCTGACATTGTAGCTGCCCTGCATTTGCTGTGGCAAAGTTGAGAGAAAGACAGTGTGGTGTGAAAGAGGTCTTTAAGAATTCAGCATACAAACATAAGATGCAATTAGAAACCCAACACAGCCCCATATCTGCCACTTAGCTGCCTATTTATCTGCCACATTTCTTATTATACTTGATTTTACTTATCGTAGTAAGGAGCATTATCTCCTTCATGGAGCGTTTTCTAGTTTGACGAAATCCACACAAGTTTTTTTGTTTACTTATCTTCATTCTTTTCATCTATAGTTTGTCTGCCTAACTGCTAACCACCTTTTTCATGTGTGAAGTTAATATACATTAATGGCAAGATTGATGTAAAACCCTAAGGCCCGCCACACTAATTTTGGCTTTGATGAAAACTCTACATTCAATTCTATGATTTACTAGAAGTAGCTTGATCTGTAATGGCAGTTACCTCTTATGCAAATTATTTCTGTCAGTCACTTCCTGAGAATCTCATTCTAAGGCCATTGAATACCAAGGTAAATAACATAAGCAAGTTCTCTTCTATCCACTGATTAATTATCAAACTTCAGGAATTCTGATATATATAGGACATGCACAAAACCTTAAAGGTACTGATCAGGGCTTCTCTCATCTCTTTAAGGCTGAGAAAGTCAAACATTTAGGAAGAACACCTCACTAATAAATATTCAAGCTCCAGAGTACCAAATATGGTAAAAAAAAATAGATAGTATTTATAAGCTATTTATGCACAAAACAAGGAATTAGAAGGTAGTGACCCTGGCTGAATAGCTTCCCCATTCCTAAGAAGAAGCAACAAAGAGAAAGGAACAAAAGGACAAAGCCAACTAAACCAAATGATTTAGGTACATAGAAAAGTCATCTTACAAGCAGAGTGTTGAAGATTAGATTGCCTCATAATGGTGATCTAAGCAATTAAATCCAGTTACTCTAAAATTTTCTCTGCTTGATCTGTTCTTGTTTCATCAGTCCAGTCCTCCTATGAAGTGTCCCAGCAGTATTTGTAAATCAGTAAACCACCTCACTGGAATGGACAAGATTCTTGTGGTACCTTACCTCACCCCCCCAGACTTATGGTAAAATACAGATGAAGAACTCCCTCATGCTGTGAGGATTTAAATCCATTTCCAAGTTCAACCTGACTTAGAGATCAGGTATTGTGAATTTGTCAAGATTTCTGTTTTATAGTATTCCATATAGTGTTGTATTATACAAAATGAAATCACTGCTATTTTACAATACAAAATTAATTTTCCTCAAAAGAAGAGAAAGGAGTGGATGAAAGAAGCAGAGTCTATCCAGACAGTTGAAATTACTTCCTATTCTCATATTTTGTACCATCTGTGCACTCGCTCATCCCTTAGACATCCATGTCAACTGTCTCCAGCAAGAACATGCTACAGACAGTACTACCAAGAGCAGTTCCATAAAAGAATGAAACAAAGATCTAGCCCAGCCAAGCACATTACACCAAAATTCATCAGTTCTCCAGGCCACGCTAGGTAGAGCATGTAACAGAAATACAGGAACTTACAGGCAATCAGCTGAGGCACAGGGGAACTACATGCAAAAGGGGAAACATGTTAAAAATAAGTTAGGAAACTGAAAGAGTGTTTCTTTGTTAGACATATTAGGGAATTAGAGAAGTGGTAAGACACTTAAATTCTGAAAGGACAAAAAAAAATTATTGTCATTGAAAATGATTAAAGGTGGCAATTAAAATAAAGAGACTTTAAAGAAACAGAAGAAACTCAAGCATTCTCTCAAAGGAAACAGAGAAGATGGACAAGCTAAAACATAACCATAAGGTGGCAAGCCAAACCAAGAAACAATAGCTTGTTAAAACCGAAAGCAAGATGCTTTTCCAACACATCAAAAGAAAGATGACTAAGAAAGATCAGGGCACTTAGCCTGGGGGAAGGGTTGAAGCCTGACTGACTTCCAGCCCAGCACCAGTGCCAGATCTAAATAACTGCTAAACAATGGTCCCCGAATATGTTGAAGGAGCCTAGCCAAAGAGAAATTTTTAAAAAGCCCAAAGCAAACAATCAACAAAAAAATCAAAACCAAACTTAAGCTAGAAAATAATTTCCAAACAAAAGCCAGGGTCATTTCAGACTCAGCCAAACCACAAGGGGAAACACAACCTGCATCTTTTTATAGCTTTGTGCTCCCCTTCTAGAAGAGGTGGTAGTTGGGCCAGAATTATATTGCTGCTATCAGTGTAGAAAAATCCCCACCACAATTAATACCTACATGTATGTTCAAGGTCAACACAAACACAAAATGGGATACAGAAAGACAAAAGAAGCTTATCTTGTTCACCTGTTGTAATTTTCAAGCTGCTGGACTTAAAAAAAAACCCAAACAAATGAACTTAAACAGGGTAGATATACATGCAGACTTCAACAAAGATCAGAAGTGAGGGAGGAAAGAAACACTTTTGCTCAAAGCAAAGTTCAATCATAGAATCAGCCAAGGCCAGATAGAGTTCAAGGGGCTCTTGAGTTCAGAAGACAAATCACAAGCTGTATAGAGCTAGCAGCTTAAAGAACCTTGATTTCAGCTCAGAATGTTAAAGAAACTGAAGGTGGGGAACATATAATGTTCATTATTAATGCTACGATTTGTGAAATTTTTAATTTCTTAGAATAAAGCCTGGCATATTAGAGTTCACTGTAAGGCCTTGGCATGACAGCAACTCACAGAATCTTCTACAGAACCAGTTATCAGAGTACTGTACCTTATCCTCCAGGGCAATCTTTTTTCTACTTTAACTGGGAAAAATCCCCCATAATTTCATTTTGAGATGCAAATCACAAGTACAATCCCATATTTTTAATAAACTAAAAAATAAAACAATTTTTCCCATATCTTCATTCAAAAGTATTTCCCCTCTCTTTTCTTCAGACTACCTCTTACTTTCACACTCAGTTAATGTGAGCCTGGCCTTTTAAAAAGTCCAGCAGATTTAAATGGCCTGACATGAATGTCTCGCTTGACATACCTTGAGACTTTTACCTTCCCTGCCCTCCCCAAGATGCTGGCTGTTTACCCATCATGACATCACATTACATGAAGATTCAAAGTCAGCAAGTTGCTTGAAAATAATAAACTCAAATGAAATAAAGCCCCAAAAGCTTTCCTGCAAACCCAATTTGATAAATACAACAGTTATACTTGTTATATCCTGATGTCTTACACCAAACAGCTCCGTATGTCTAACATTTGTGGAGACATAATATAAGATGAATTATTAACTTCCTCATTTTCTGCATACCATTCCACTATGCATGCAAAATGCCAAACATAAAATGGAATGTGACTGCTGGAATATTATGTAAAGTGAGAGAAAATAGTACAGGCAATATTGTGACATTTGGAATCTACATTTCAACAAAAAGATCCTCAAAATGTTTTACATTCTTCATAACCAGAACTGTGAATGAATCAAGAGAACATTCTGCAGGCTGCTCAGAAAAACTCCTTTAAATCAACTATAATCTGTATCTGCTGAAAACATTAGGATTCTATCTAATTTGGTATTTTTCTTAATTACTGGATGTTCAGCAAAAAGACATACAAAACGCAGTGGACAAATAACTCCAATTATTAGTAGTCATCTAATCTAGTCATCAGTAGTACACAAACTTCCTGAACCAGAGACCTTTTGTACTGCTATGTTTTAGAATTACTTATTAACCACATGTTTTTTAGAGAGTATCTCAGCTCTGACGAAGTAATTTAACCTATCTGGTAATGAATGCCACAATTTTGCACATTTTAAAGACTTACTCCATTTAATCTTAGCTGATCTACTGTTGAGTGCTTCCCATCTCACCTGCTATGAAAAGTAAGACTTCCTTTAGTATGCATTTTCAGAACACTGGTGATTTTCCTGGCTTTCAAAACAACCCTCCACTCTCTTTTTCCCAAGCTAAAGTGCTGCCAACTATTTTGTTTTGGAAGGCCAGAGTAGATAGTCCCTTTTCTCTCCTCAGACTACTACTTTGTGACATTCTCCAAGCAAAAGAAGGTCTACTCATGAGTCTGAAGTTCACATAAGGAATCTATTAGCTCATAATGGTTTAATTTTTAGACAGAAAAAGAAGCTGCCAACAACTGTATTTCTGCCTGGTGTTGCTTGAAATGGGGTCCTGTAATTGTTGATCTTGTAGACTTGCACATCACAAATCTTCAAGGGGTAAAAAACAGAGAAGGTTCTCCTTGTGTTGTCAGCATTCAAAAACCAGTTCAAACCAGAGTGTTGCAAAATATTACTTAACATTTTAAAAAATTATTTCTTCCTTGAGAAAATAAATGTAGCAAGAAGCTGCACAGTTAACCCTGTTCTGTGGCTATGTTCTCCACCTGCCACACTCACATTATTCACAGAAATGAACAGAGTGCACAATGTATCTCTCATCTCCATTTTTGTTTATGGTGTGAAACCCAAACAATGCACAAAATCTTTTAGGTGGGGTAAGACCTATGAGGTCAAATCCAACCTTTGACTGATCACTGTCTTTTCAACTAAACCATGGTTTCATATCCAGTTGTTTCCTGAACATCTCCCTGGGCAGCCCAATCTGATATTTAACACTTTCATGAAGAAATTCTTCCTGATGTTCAACCTGAACCTTTCCTGGAGCAGCTTGAGGCCATTTCCTCTCATCCTATCAACTGGCTGTGTCAGACAAGAGGCCAACCCACAGCTTGGAACAACCTCCTTTCAGGCAGTTATAGAGAGCAGTAAGATCTCCCTGAGCCTTCTTCTCTCCAGGCCAAACAGCCCCAGCTCCCTCAGCCACTTCTCACATGATTTACTCTCTAGACCCTTCACCATTGATGGTTCAAATGGATGTTTGTTAACACCAGCACTACAGTATTTCCACTTATACTGATGCTTATGCCTTTGATGGTATAAAAATGCCAAAAAACCATTTTGGATTTCAAAGTTGAATGCTGAGCATCCAAACAGTACCTGTGCAGAATCACACAAGGGATTTCAGACAGCACAGGCACAGAACACAGCAGCTTTTCCAAAGTTAGATTCAACAGGCCACTGAATACAACAAATAGCCATGAGTCAGACCAGTAAGCTACTGTAAACTCACATCTTCAAGGCTACTCTTCAGCAACTAGCATTACTCTATCTCATATATTGGCAAAGATCACATTCTGATGCTGTCAGAGCCTGCAAGAAAAAAAACAAATCCTGATTTTGACTGTGTAGAAGATGACAAAAGGGAAAATGGACACAGAAGACTACCTGCAATGCTTTTTGTCTTCACCAGCATGCTGGATAAAAGTACTCATTTTTCAAAAGCAAAATGTAATGCTCATATGTCAAGCTGGTAAGTCAGTGCTTTAACTGTACGACATGCTCCAACATGGGGATGATGATCCTGGCAAACACTTGACAGAAAACATCAGCAAGGCAGATGTTTCAAGTTCCGTGTCTAACATGCTGCACTTTAATCAATTTCAGCATCTACTGCAAATACAAAAACATGTCTTTAAATGTTTCTGTGAGGAAGAAGAACAAAATTACTGGAAAAATGCAAACTGGACTATGATATTTTGCTATTTCTACAGGAAGGCTGCCTTTCTGGGCTCACCAAAACTGAAACTTCAGAACTCCCAGACGGTGTCACACATGTTATTACAGTGCTGAGTTTAACACTCAAATATCTAGGAAAACAAAATGCTTAAATCAAGAGTACTGAAAGAACTTCAGTTCTGAGGTGCTTACAGTTTTGAAAAACAAAGGGGCAAAGGTGTCTGATTTCCATCAAGTGATTTGGAAGTGACTCTAAACACAGCTCCTGATAGCACTTGGTGGGTGACACAGGCATTGACTGAACTGAGTAGGAGCCAGAACAAGGCCAGAAAGACTAAACAAGACAGACTCACTCAAAAATAGGTTGTATGAGAAAATCAAATGTGAAGCATATTGTTAAGGTATAAATAGGTACCATATTTTAAACAGCAGATTAATCTATTCTGCACATACTTTTTGTGCAAGTTAAGAAAATGACCCAAAGATGGCAAGTATGTTCAGCGGCAGTGGCTATCCTGTATGAGTAATTCCAGTTCTGATAACACAAGCACACTTGGGATTTCACTTTTTGGGCAAGTAAATTCATGTAAAGTGCAAGAAACTAATGTCTTATAGAAACAAACATCTGTGAATGACAGCATCTTCTTGACAAAATAGTTCGTGTTCACTTAAATATATATATATATATATATATATATATAAATTGAGTATCTAGAGACCACCATCACTCACATCTGTGGCCATCCATAGAAAAACTAGTCAAATATGGGTAAACCAAAAATTCTTCAGTCAACAAGCAGAAGCAGCGTAAGATATAGATGTCTTGTCAAATTCTTTGTTCAATGCTAAATAGCTGTTCAAAAATCAAGATATTTTGAAGGCAAATTATTTCAAGAGCATAAACTGTATCTATTGCTGCACTCAGCAACTTCTATCAACTCCCTCTGTCAAGAGCAAGACACAAGGTTTTCACAACACTGGTTCTAGACTCACAAATACTTTACTACCTGGGAATGCCACCTTTGATGCTGTAAAATATCAAGTAGAATTAGACTCATCTGCCAAAGAAATATGATGGGGAGGAGGGGTACAAAGATACCTAAAGAGATCCCAAAAGGACCTCTTGACAATAAGATGCTACATTGCCACTGACTCAATCCTCAAGAAAATCTAGCTGAAGCAGTAATATTGTCCTTTATCCAGCAACGCAGAGTGCAATGCTAGCACCAAACAGCACCCGAGGTATTGAGCTGCAACTCCTACAGTTCCAGAACAGCCTTGAAAGCATTTGAGCTGGAATCTCCTGTACCAAAAGCTGCATAAACAAACAGGTAAAGTCTAGAGAACTGACACAAGAAGAAGGCATCTGGAAGTGGTCAGAAGTAAATAATTTTTAACAATGTTTATGTTAATTGGTCTACAGTTATCCGTGGTATCCAGGCATCAACATTCTGTTTCATTCCCATCTGCATTTTGACTTCAAAACTTTGATATCCAAACACATTTGTTTTCCCATTCACATTAACACAGCATCTACAGCCCCTGCTTCATCCCAAAGTCTCTTTTGACATCTCTCATTGTGACAGTCTTCCCGTTTTGCATTCGAAGATCTCCAGTCCTCTTCTGTGACCACAAATGCTTAATTCTTCAAGGGTGGGAGGAAGAAACAATCACCTTCTTCCTCCTAAGCACACTCAGAGGGGACGGCTTGCGACATGCCAGTTGTTGTAAACTTTTATTGGCTTTCAAAAGTTTTCCTTATAGCACACAATTCCTGTTATCTGATTGGTGCAGAATTCAGAATGAAGATTTAGTAACCTGGCCTTCTACACAAAGTCTGAGGACAACACTTGCCAGGTGATGGTCTTTAATTAACAACAAGTCTTTGAGGCCAGTGCCTGAAAGATTTTTGACTCTGAGTCAGGATGATTCAAACAGGTCCTTTTGTTCTTTTCTCTTGTGAGGAATGTCCTTTTGTACAATGGATCTATTGTTATATTATTGTCTCAACATCCTTAAGGAAACTCACAGACCTGGGTTCAAGCTGACAAGACTTCTCAGTTACTACCTACAAAGTGGCCTTTGGCTTAAATTGGAAATGGAAGAGAAGTTACACAAAGGAAATTATGATTTCACAAGTTCTTTCAAAATCAGGATTAGGAAGATACATAAACCTCTCAAGAGTTATTAGTGATCACAAGCCTGAGGGTTCACTGTAAATATGGAAAAGAGTTATCTACTGACTAATGGAAGATTTAGTGAAAGAACAAAAAGAGAAATAAAAAGACATTAACAAAAATGCAGCAAAAGAGTGAAAGTATTAAATGTTGCCTTTATGATGCCCTATAGACAAGTGTTTTAACTGTCTTCACATTAATATTAAATTAATTTGCACTGCATCAGTCCTCCTTTTCCAATGGAAGTAGACGCTTCACTGCGCTTTCCTGTTTGAAGTATTACAGGCTAACAATGAATACATGAAACTATTCTTAACCTCATTAAAACAGTCACAGCTTAAAATGCAACCACAATAGCACAAAATTCAGTTACATAACTTTCCTAAAATTCCACTGTACCCTTCCCCCAAAAGACTAAATGCCCACTGGAGCAATCAAAACTGGCTTGTTATGTGAAGGCATGTTAAAAACCCCCAAAACAACCAACCAAAAAAAAAAATATTCCAAACCCATCAACTCCAACAGTTCTTGCTGTATTTGTGGCTCCCTGGCCTCCTCAGAGGGGAAAGTAACAGCTATGTAAAAGGTCTTGCAGACACTCCTGCAGACTACAAGGTTCTTTGTAGGCAGACAACCACACTGACTTGATTTCATGATATTTTCTTCAGTCTAAATTTAAAATCACACATCTATTTTTATGCAGAATTATAACATACTTACTCTGCCATTACACGCCTGACGTTATTGGCATATAACACTGGATTTTTTCGTTCTTCTTCTGAAGGAACATACACGGGTAGAAACTGCATACAGAGAACTGAATTATACCAAAAATATTTAACATTTTAAACAATCTCTTACAGCACTACGGTGAAAATTGTATACAGGTTGTTGTTACTCAAAAAATTATATTAAGACTACAGAAAATATTAAAAATTAAACTCTTAAATCCTTAAGTATATGTCATACTTCTAGAAATTCATGCAACACAGACTCTGCTCATTTCTCACCACATGGAACCCAAGCAGAGTTTTATCTTCATTTCCTAAGTGGGACTCAGAATTTTAAAATAATTTAGAAGTATTAGCACTTTTTTGCATAAATCTCACTTACCTTCTGTATTGTTCAGCTCTTTTCAGAAAACCAAAAAAAGTACATACTGCAGGAATATTGTTTTACAACTTAAAAATTAAGAATCCAAATTTTAAGGACATCAGGTATTTACTGTTACCCCTGCACATTTTGAAATCATGTATGACTGCCTAATATGCACACGAGAAATGTTTTTATTTTCTACTGTTGGATATTTTAAATTTTTGTTTTCCTTCTAATGGGACATTAGCCATTAACACTCCATTGAAAGAAAAAAATCTAAATGAATGCAGATGACCAGAGAATCACAGAACAGATGATGCTGGAAAGTGGAAAATTAAACCAGAACTGCTGGAGACCCACAATAGAAAGTTTCAGAACAGCACAGCCTACATTAAAATATCTTCCAGTATTTAAAGCTGTTTTTAAGTGCCCATTGAAAAATCATTTAAGTCCCAAGATCATGGCCAGTCTCACCAATAAAAACCTTTAAAACATTTCCTTCTGCCAAGTGAGTAACTTCTCAGATGGGAGGAACGAGAGGATCACTCTGATCACCACTCCTACTCAGTACCAGACAGACAACTGTCTAAGTAGTGCAGCACACTGAGATAATTTATGCCCTAAGTGAGCAAAATTTTCACAATCCTGTGTAAAGCTTCTGTATTAGAAAAAAAGCTGCAAGAATCTTAGTTGTAGTACATATAATTACCTATGGGTAGTGAAAATGGGAATTATGACCCAGAAATTTCACACCGGTCTTTGAAACAGAAACTAACAACTGAGTAAAGTTGTTAGTCTCTATTTTAAAGTTTATAATTTCAGCAAACACTTCTCAATAATCATGAAGCTAGCTGTGTTTTTAAAAGTACATAACTGTACGATCAACAGTACCCAAACACTGCCATTGGACATTCATCTGTTTCCTGTAAAGGACAAATATTGAATTTATTTTGAGTTTTGCTGGAGTTTTCCCTATGTGCACCACTGCAGCTGAAAACACATGACTCCTGTCTTCTAGGTTTACATTACAAGCAGGCACACCAGCCTCATGTAATATACAAAACCACAAAGACTGTGAAGTTAACAAAGTTGGAAAGACTGCTCCTTCAACTTCCAAACCTCATTCCATTTATTTGAGTTGCAAACGGCTATCAAGTAATTTGTCCAAACACGGGAGAAGTTTGAATATGAGGTGATTTCAGAGGTGTTCTACATGCCTGTGCCTAACTCAACATAAATAGCATAATCATTTCAACATCACTAAAAAAACCAAGAGAAGAACTCTCAGCTGCTGCAGACTGTTGTGGATGTACAAGCATTAAAGTTGACAGGTCAGTTAAATAAACATATATGAGCCAAAACAAACTACATGTGCAGATGATCATACATCCTCTCTTCTTCACAATATTGCCAGCACGCCAGTTCTAAGTACAGGATGGGTGGATGGGCGAATATTTACAGAAACCTATTATAAAACCTACATATATGCTTGCTTCTCAATACACACATTGGATGACACACACAACATGCCAGGACATATATGCAGAGAAACCCAGACTAGCAAAGTCTGGATCCTAATTGCTGGCTGTTAAATCTTACTATCATTTAATCAAAAAACTCTGAGGTTGTGTTGTTTAATCATATGTCTTCCTGAGTTATTGAATCACCAGCACTAACTGTGGTATCCAGGCTGGTAGGTATTTGCCAGTGTCTCTGTGATGATTGAACAGAGCAGGAATATCAACCAACAAGCTTCAGAGACCAGGGGAAAAATATGAATTTGAACACAAACCAACTGATTTTTCCTATATGTTACTAGTCCTTGCTGCACTTCCTTCCAAAAACAGATTCAACTGCTACAGCTCCAGAACAGCCCTGACAGCATTTCAGCTGGAATCTCCTGTACCAAAAGCTGCATGAATAAACTGGGAAAGTCTAAAGAACTGATACAAGAAGTTGGCATCTGGAAGTGGTTAGAAGTAAATAATTTTTAACTATATTTGTTAATTGGTCTACAGTTATCCAGGTACTATCCATGGCATCCAGGCATCAACATTCTGTTTCATTCCCATCTGCATTTTGACTTCAAAATTTTGATATCCAAACACATTTGTTTTCCCATTCACATTAACACAGCCTCATACTTGCCTTGAGGCATGACTCTGCCTCACACTTGAGAGCAACCTTGCAAACAGGTCTGCTCCTCTTTCATCTTCCAACTCCTGCTTTAGTATGGAGTATTTCAGAAGGTCACTAGTTAGTTCACTTTTTTTCCCCCCAAGAACTACCAAAGATCATAGCTTGTTAAGTAAGAGCTACAGGAACTCAACATCTGCTAGCAGCTGCTGCCTCAAAAATCAAGAAAAATCAGCAGTGTTCACTCCTGTGTGAAAGAACCCATTTTACTTGCCTAGGGCAGGAAAACCATGTTCCTGAGAAAGGGTAGAAATCCTGCCAACCAGCTAGTTTGTCTTAGCCCTGAGTGAGGCAGTCATTCCCTGGCCCTGCTGCAAAACACAGGCCACTATTCTGGGAATCGCATTTGTTTTTTATCCAACTGAATTGATAACACAAACCACAAATTTCTACAACACATACAACTATTGAGCGGCTGGTATTGTGCACATTCATTAATTTTGAGAATAACTGATTGCAAAAATAAGCAAACAGAGCAATGGCAAGTACAGTGATTAGCATGCAATATATGTTACTATTGTAACACAGTGTATGTAAACATGCAATAGCTCTTCCTACTGATTTACCCTGCCATCAGTTCCATCTGTTAGACCTAAATAGCTGCTTCATTATTCAAAAAGCAAAAGAATTGCAGAACATCTGTCAAATATCCTATATGACACACTTCAAATACTGTAATTGTCCACAAAAATGTAATTACTTTGTGTAAAATGCATAAGGACAACAAGTTGAAAGGGAAGGCTGTAATTGTTTCCATGTTTTCACTACAATAGTCTTCAGCCTTAAAATTACAGTATTTTCCTCAAAATAAGTTAAGAATATAGATAGATTTTCTTTGTGTTTTCCAATTTCACATTCTGAACAGTGCAGCCTAATAAAATAATTAGCCAGACATTAAATAACTTATATGGCCTATAAGAAACCCCCTACAGCTTTTCTCTTGTACACCAGCATTCACACACTTGAATGTCTAACATACAAAGTTGGTACACTACTTGAAAGAGCAGTCAGGCCATTAGAAGACAAGAAATTTGTTCACAAAAGACTCTTTAAAGTGAGCCAGAAATTTATCTACTCAATTCAAATAACTAAAAAAAGTCTTATGCCAACTGGAAAACTGTATTTTGCTATTCCATTTTTAGACTGTATTTTCAGATACAGAAGCCATTTGTTAAAATATAAAGTGGTATCTTAACCTGTTTTTACACGCATACATACAAGGTATGAATACAAACTTTTACTGCATAATTATGTACAATATTATGTATTCAACAACTGCTCAGAATACACTGGAGTTTTTTTTACTGACCTCGATTTCCACAGAATTGTGAAATTGACATAAAGTAAGCCACAGAATTTCAAACCTAAAAGGGGAAAAAATAGGGAAGGATGGAGGAAAAAAATATATGTAGTGAAACTGTAATACATTATGCTCCAAAGTCTTCACATAGCATCCTACTTGTAGTATAATCATATTCAGATAAAAATTAACAGAAAAGGCCTTTGAAAGTACTTCTACATATTCCATTCTGTAAGGTGGAACAAAAGTAGTTTACACTGAATGGGCATCTTAAAAAATAGTCAAAAAAAGGAAGACAAACAGTGAAAGGTAATATATACATAACATGCTAAAGGAAGAATAAGTCTGTTTCAGAAAAATGCTGTATACAGCATAGAGTTGGCAAGATTCATTATGCAACCACTGAGATTTTATCATTACCTCAGTTTGGAATCAAAGTTCATTATACTCCCAAAGTCTGTTAATGAAATGCAGCATGTGTGTTTTAATAGCCTAAGATAAAAGATAACTTGACCTTAGAAAGCATTAAGATTCAAATCCAGGAAAGGATTTAGTAAACCTAAATTACGGAGCAGTGTCAAGTAGCCACATTTTCATACAGTATCTAGGTAGTTACAGTAGTGACTTGTGAGGGGATGGCAGGCCAAAATCCTCTTACACAGATAAAATGCAGTCCCTCATTTCTACTCATTTTGTTAGACATCTATGTAGGGCTGCAAAACATTTCCCCCCTCTTCCTTGTTATTGAGCTTCCAACACATCAAAGCAAAGAAATGAATCAGGAACAACAATGGAGCCTGTAATTTGAAGTTTATGTTCCTGACAGAAACACTTAAGTCTGGTTTCTACGTCCTTGCTCAAGAGCATTAAAAACCCCCAATAAGTTACAAGTAAAGTTTTCTCTCTGCCATCTCTGTAATCCTCAAAGACTGAACCCTGAACTTAAATAAAAATGTAAAACTGATAGAATCTGTATCTAACTCAACTATGGTCACTCTTTGTTTTCAAGGTAGACTCAGTTGATCTGCTCTGAATACTGCCAAAGCAGTAAAAACATTACTTTCAATGAGTGTTTAAGTTTGCATGTGACAAGTTTTCAATCCATCTGACAGGCTACAGCACCTTTAAATAAGCAATACTCCTAGATACAGAAACATTTCCAGATTTCTGTTTTAGTGTTCATCAAAACATAAAGATATGTTTGCTGAGAAAAGGAGGCCTGTTATCAGTCTTAATAGCATTTTCTGCTGAGACATCACAAATACATTTTAGGTCACCCAAGAGAATTAATCCTAATTAAGAAAAGCTGTAATTTAAACTGACCCAGTCAATTTGTATAACATCACATACTGCTGCAGATTCTGATCCAGCTTTAATTTAATTTAACTTTATTAGCAGAGGTCAACACTTCAGAATAAGGGTTTTCTAGACATTATAGTGATCTGAGGCAAGACACCTACAGGTTTCTTCCGTCTTCCTCTGTGTTCTTGAGTCCTCAGTTAGGATACTACGGTGGAAGTAAGCTGCTCACCTTTCTTGTCTGTGGCTGAATTACTTTTATACATGAATTGCAGTGCAAATGCAAGGGAAGAGGTAGGAGCTCATGAGAACAGAAATCCCTTTATGCAGCAAGTGCTGCAGTGTCTGTTTACATTATACACAACCATGGACTCATCTGCTTCCAAAGTGTCCAATTATTTGTAAGCTGAACCTTTGCAAGTGATTGATGATTTCCTCAAGTCTCAAAATCATGTCCTTAATTAGACCTGGTTCCTAAGTGCAAAACTTAATTGACAAAATTCTAAATTACTTGAATCTTGGCTAATCCCCATGGTTTCCTCATTATTACTGAAATATAGGATGTCACATGGGACATTCAAAACAATACAAAGCATTAGCCACAGAAGCCAGCTCTCCTTTACATAGGGTTCAAAATTTCTTGTTTTCCCCTTGATCTAAACATTTTGGAATTTCTATTCAAATCCCAAAGAGAAAATAATGCTTAACATTTTTTTAAACAAGCAAGAACTGCTTTGTTTAATATTTTATATTACATGAATTTGCTGAAGAACTTCTAGAATAACATTTTGCTTAAACAAAAGTTGAAATTATATTCAGAAAAGATAATGGAAACAGTATCTCCAAATTCTTTGAGTGGGTCAACTGTTTTCGTGAGAGTAGACCAATTTCAAACAATAGTCCTAGATTTTATACAGTAATATACCAAATCAACTTGCAGGCCACAGAATATGTAGAGCAGAAGCAAGTTGTTTTACTTCAGGCACTTGGCTAAAAAAATAAATTTGAAACAAAAACCTAAAATTCATTCTGCAAACCAACAGAATCATAGCAGCTGAAGTACATTGTTTACACCTGGATTCCTCTTAATAGCTATTAGTATAATTAGATAATAACAGATAAAAAATAAATTAATCCCCAAAAATAATCAAATAACCAGCAACTGTTTGACTATATATGCATATAAGTCATATAAATAAAAACTAATTGAGGAAAGAAATTATAAAAGCAATAAAACATTAACCACTTACGCTCCTGGCCCTTGCCATGTCCATGTGATTGTGTCCTAAGGAAAGAAGTGTGACATTTGCAATTAATTATTATGCATTCACCTTTTTATATTGCAAACACTGACATACTGACAATATATTACTAAGAAGCTTTCATGGAAACTTCTATGCTCTCTTTGCAGAAGTTCTTAACCCTGTTAGGAATCAGCCCATCTTTTATACAGCTATATGGCCAAAATGAACACTGTGTGAAACAGTAAGGGCAAATCGCAGTAAGAGAAGTGGACAAGATGCAAACAGCAAAAAGGGAACAGAGACCTGTAAAGCAATAAATAACAGGTAGGAATATGACAGTAAAAATCATCGCATTTTTAACTAATACTAAAAAACTGCAGTACTTGGAGGTGTGATTTAAGTGTACAAAAAGGAATCAAAACACCTGGAAATTAGTGCTGTTCTAACTGAGAAAGAGTTCAAGTCATTAGTGTAAAGATAAGAGGACTCTTTAAATACAGCTTTCTGAAAGACCTGATCAGAAAGATACTTTTTTTCAACCTACTGAACATGTTCCAGTTCAGTTCTATGCTACCATCCAAATCCATTCTAGAGATTTCACGTGATCACATGTGCCATGACCATGAAAAAACAAGTTAAACTGAAGTTTTAATTACCATTTAGAGCAAAAGGCCACCTAAAGCAAAAATAAAAGAAAGCAAACCCATCCATAAAAGGTGAAAATGTAATTAATGATAGAACAACAGCTTGGAGAGTAAGGTCTGTATGTCATAAAGATCCACTAAAAATTTAAAACTTGACATTTAACAATTATTTTCAATCAAACAAAATATGATAAAGGATGAGTCTATTTGTAGCAATCAATTTATCTGCATTAAAAAACTCTACCTCCATGTAGTGATCTTTTAGCACTATAATGTGGATAGTTTTACTGTTACACAGTTTCTGGCTATTTTGATGACTCTGATAACACTGCAAGTAAACAGATTATGGGTTTTGTCTTCTTCCCACAGGGAATTTTCATTACAAACCATGAGAAACCAGTGTAGATAGCTGATAACTAATCTAGAGACTAGATCTGCCTTATAGAACAGCAAGCACTACACATCTCCAACTCAGCTCTCTAAATTGCAATGCAGAGGGAGATAAAGAAAAATGTGGCCTCCACAAAAGTGTCTTGAGTCATTGAACAGAGCACAGGTATTTTCAGAATCCAGCCTCATGCTGGCTAGCTGGCAAGTCAAACTCAAGTAAGCCATCAACAATCCTTCAAGAAATTCCCAACATGAATGCCATAGTAGACAGGCACGCATTTTCTCATCAAAACATCAGGATGCATGAGGGATAATGGCCAGAAATGCTATCTAGGGGAAAACAGGATTCTGATCTGCAAGAGGTAGATCTTTGTTATAGGAGACTCCTACCAGCATGACCAATATCTTTATGATAAAAACAACAAGCACACAAAGGGAAGTAGGATTTTCCTCACATAACTAAGTTACCTTTTATATTTATCACAGCTCCCAGCTTACTTACGCTTCCAGACAACATTCTCTTTGACAGCATTCTTTGAAACTATTGTATCTAAGTAATGAATACTTTAAATTGTGTGGAAGTACATAAAATGATACAATAGCTTGGTTGGAAGGGACCTTTTAAAGCTATCCATTCCAACTCCCCTGCAATGAGCAGGGACATCTTCAACTACATCCCGTTGGCCAGAGCTCCATCCAACCTGACCTTGAATGTTATCCCCTCTGTTATATCCCCTCAGCACAGGAGGAAACAGGGACAAGAGCCATCTTCCCCAGAGTTTGTATTTGACACAAGAAGATATTGAGACTCATACGGCAACCTTCAAACAGGGGATTAGCTGCGTTTTTACAGGTTCAGTTCACCCTGATATACCAAAACTCTTATCAAATAGCACAGTTACTTGTGGAAGACATTTGGACATAGAATACATTTTAAATAGCTCTGTGATATTTAAACAGGTATGTAGTTTATATATTTTCATAACTTCCTAAGTAGCAGCACTCTGACAGAAAATTCAAATGAAGAAACAAGGGAAATAAGTAAAAAATTGTAAAAAGGATTGCAGTAGAGAACCTATGGGTGAAGACATTAGAGCATTTATTCTAATTAGAATATAGGTAATAGCTCTCAGGCATCCAATACCTAAAATATTACCAATCTAGACAACCAGTAGCAAAATTTTGAATATCAGGTCTAAACAACATTTTAAGCCTTAAAATTTCTTTCTGCTCATGCATCAATAAGAGAAACATACTAAAATATTACTACTAAAATGCACTGATACAGGACCAGAGTTGCCATATAATACAAATACTCACAAGCCTCAAGATGACTGTTATTCAGGGAGCAACCCTAACTATAAAAAAAATATAAAACACAGAGCTCTTCACAGCAATAAGAACTAGATGTATTTGCTAGAAAAACACCCCGTGAATTTACTTCTTCACTTTTGCCATGTTTCAGCCCACTGCAGAACAGTAGTGCTTTCCCTAGCTCTTGAACAGACTACAATGAAATAAACATGCCAGAGTGAAGACACCTACTACATTCACCCCAGGCTCTGATCTCAAAAAGCATCTCTAAACAGCCACAGGTGCACTCAAATCCAAGACTATTCTAATCTATACTGTGGAACTCAAAGCTCTTAACACAGATCAGAGAAGGCACTTCAAGCAAAACACAGTGGGGTAACTACGCACAATGTATATTTGGAGTTCACTGGCTAAGCAAAGATCTTAAGAAGTTCCTTTCTAAACCTAAAATTATAATATGCATCAGTCAAACAAGACAACAAATAGAAAGCTAGAGACACTTAAAGTTTGCTAAAAATGTTATCTTAGTGTATGGAAACCAATTCTCATTCCTTACTCTGTTCTTACATGCGTTGTGGTTTAATCCCAGCTGGCAACTAAGCATCACATAGTTGCTTGCTTGCTTGCTCACTCCTCCTCCCCCAGGGTGGGCAGGAGAATTGGGAAGAAAAGGTAAGCCTTGCCTTGTAGGTTGAGATAAGAATAGCTCAATAATTGAAACAAAATAATCTAACTCCCTATCCTAACCAAAAGAAACCTCACTTTCGTGTACCACATCATATTCCTTCTGCCTCTCCTCCTTCTAACTCTGATGCAACTCTTCTGCAACCCCCAAGCTAATATAAAACAGAGCCGTAATAGCAATTATCGCCTCTGTCATTAATGCTTAGACCTTTGGAAGGTCTCTAGGAATTAGATCATAGGAGGTTAAGTGACTCAGTAAGGCACTGAAAACCAAGTGTTTTACAGCAAGTAAAAGTAGTAGGAAAAAGTTAAGTCCCATACACAAACTCATGCCAGCTCACAATGGATATTTATATAACTAGCTAGAATTTATTTTATGACATTTTTGCAGTAACATAAAAATTATGAAAATTTTCATTTACATTTATATTGTTTTACTTCAATGTTAGAAGCTCACAAATTTCTGTTAATAAAGTGTTAGGAACATTTATTATTGGTTTACAAACATTGCATATTATGTACTACAAGCAATAATGACATTTCAGTACGCACCTGGATTTTGAAGATATTTACAAAATAACATGTAATAGCTTTATATTGTTATGGGCTTAACATTAACAAAAAGTTACAATGCATATTAATATGACATAAGCCATGAGCACGTTTGTCATTTTAAATGGCAGTGCCATCGAAACTTCAAGCTATTTTTAGAAAAGAATCTTTCTCCCTGAAAATGTAACTATTATGTAATGAAAAGTCCCGGGCAGCTACAATGCACTTGATACTATGTAAGCATATCGGGCTGCTATTCTTGTCACAGAATCTGCCAAGATAATTTCTGGGTTTGTTACTGCAAACTATTTGATTGCCATTACACCTTGACGCAGCCAAGAGCAAATGGTGGTCTGTGTATATTAACTTTGCTTTTGTATATTAACTTTAACTTTGCTTGGATCCTTTTTTTAAATTAAGCATATGCTTTATATTAACCTGTAAATGACAGAAAGAACAGTGGATGGAAGTATTTGTAACCTACTTGGGTACCAAGAGAAACAAAATCCTTCGTTAGAACAAGGGCTTGTTAATGGGCTAGTGAGAGAGCTTCTGATGTGACATGCATCAGTAAAAGAGACCACGTGGTCCTTATTTTATTTCTGACACTCTTCACACCCTCCCTAAGTAACTTCCACTTCAGAAGGGGACAGAAACTTCAGATATTGTAAATAAACACTATAATCTGCATTTTACCTGAATATAATTTATATTGGAGGACTAGTCCAAATTAGCTAATTCCTTAGCCAAGGGCATGGTGAATGTAAAACAGACAAGATGACACTTTATAAAGGTGCAGAAGTCCTCAACACATTATCCCATACCATTCAGCCAGTCACAGTAATCCATGACTAACACCCCAAAGGCAGGAGATGCAGAAACATCTTCCAGCAATAAATGACATAAAGAAAACTCTCCAGCAAACACTGCAGGAACAGGCAGCACTGAAGAACACAGATCCTGGACAGAAATTGCCATTTGTCTCATCATTTGTAGAGTACTTCTTGTAACAACCCGAACAACTTCAGAGCAGAAACATTTAAACTGTCTCGGTTAAGACTCCCTATATTGCTTGAGGCTTAAGGAATACTTAACTAACAATAACTTACTAATGATTTTTTAATTTTTGAACCTAAAAGGTTACACAAGGGCCAATGCACTTAAAGGAAAATGCCCTGAATTTCCAAGGACACTGCAAGCTGAACTTACCAGTTTGTTTGGATAACGTAAAACCACTGGCTGTACAGGAACCCCAGGAATAAATGCTCCTAGAAGGCACACACAATACATAATTAACTAATAGTGCATTTTCGTAGAGAAGAAATTTACTGCAGCAAGAAAAAATTATACAATAGACTGATAGGAAGTAGTTGATGTTGAAAAAACAGGATCTGAAAGTAGCCTCAAAAGTAATCAAAAAAGCAAGCACTGGAGAATGACAATGTATATCCTCCTTTTCAGCAGACAGCTAATTAAAAATGTTTGCTTACATTATCTAAATTATCCTCTACCACTTATACATATTGTCATTTACAAGTCAAAGCTTAGTACCAAATTCAGCTCAATAAATGAGTATTAAAAAATGAGCATGCACAATTTAAATTAATTTATTCCCTGTGGTCAACAATATTTTTGGTAAAGACCTTGGGCTTTCTTATATAAAAAAAGCTTTCTATTTTTATCTGAAAAACAATAATTTATAGGCAATTTGTCATCTCTGAAATAACAGAATTAATGCCACTTCTATCCTGTAGCTATGGGAAAACTAATAGTTACAAATTAAACTAGAGCTATTATTCAGAAGCATTGCTTCACTTCATGGGAAAATTACAGTTCTGATAAATAAGCAGCACAAGTTCTATGTCATTTGCTAAGCATTTTCTTGGTTTCTAATACAAAGATTGGGTAAGCATGATAAGTATCTTGTTCCAAGACTTCTCTTAACACCTATTTCTCTCATGAAGAAATTAAGAGTTTCACTCAAATTATGTTATTCTTGACAATTTACTAAGGTCTCCCTAATAGTCCAATTAAAATGAAGAACTGAATAATAGAAGTACACTGTATTCCTAGCATAACATTTGCTTTACAAAATAACTGTCGAGACTTAAAAGGAATAATTGTTTATGGAGTATAAACATCTTTAAATGAAGGTGGTCTGTACAGAATCCTTAAGAGATTTGGAGGCCAGTGGTACCTTCTGCTCAGTCTCGAAGAACAGTCTAATCAACTTTTGAAATAATCCGAAGCTGACAAAAGCTGACTAGTAGATGACAACACTACCATTTAAACACAAACATAAAACCAAGAAAATGTGTAGAAAGAGCAAGGAGCATAGGCCATGTTAGCAGAATGGGGAAAGGCATCCTGATAGAAATAACTTGAATACAGACCTAAAGTAATGTGATATAAGTGAGGAATTTTGAAGCAAAGGATTTCTGGAAGGCTGGATGGATACAGATGCAGGTTTCAGTAGGAAAAGTGAGACAGTCAAGAGGCAGACAGCAGCATGTACTAGACCAGAGCAGAGGAAGATAGAGTGAGAATGTAAGGATGAAACACATGGTGCCTGGAATGTCTATGGCACAGAGGGAGGGAAATCAGGGCTTCACATGAAGGATTCAGGCTAGCTTTCAAAGCATGGTATTCAGGTGGAGAGAGAAGGAGAGCAAAGAGCTACAGAAGTAGATGTTTCCCTAATCACCATTCCATCATCTAAAAAGGTAAGAGCTGAGAGAAAAGCCTGAGATTCCTTCAGCCAAATGAATCAGGGCAAGGAACCGCAGTGCTGACTCACTGCATGATATTCTAAAAGTGATATTTAAATTGCAAGCCAAACAAAACACAAGACACACAGTAAGTCTAGAAACTAGGAAGTCAAAAAACACATTCAGAACTGCCTTGCTCACTGAAGTTTCTTCATTGACCATCTCCCTACCTACATGAAAAAGGCAAGTTTACATTAAAGATTAGTGGTTTACTGCACTACTGGCATTTCTCCCTACTGGAAATGCAGTTTCCAGCTGCAGCAATGTTCGGTATTACACCCTCTACTAATCTGATAAAAAGGGTGATACTACTGAAAAGAGTTTAGAACATGTATGTTACGTAAAAATGGCAAAAAATGGCAGCCTATGTAACAGCGTTACACAGGAAACATTTTCGTGCCATCTTCACCAGAATGCAACTCGTGAGAAGAGTTAGAGAGGGATCAGTCAGATACAACACAGCAACAAACACTGGGCAGTCTGAAATAGATACACTACAAAGCTTAAGGTAGCAGCGAATACCTAAATGCTGCATGACAGACCCAAAATAGGAAATGGAGGGGGCAAGGAAAAAAAAAAGCAGAAAGACACAACCACAAACAAAAACCCAAGAAGAAACATTACTCTCCAGTTCATATGCATCTCAGAAGCCAAAAAAAACCCCTGAATTATTGAAACTGTTTTGTTCAATGGTAGAATTACAATCTTCCTGCAGCATCAAAATTTATATTCCCTATTGCAAGGTTTTTAACTCAACTTCTGCAACAGCAAGCAAATTAAAATGCAACTGGTATTTCAGAAAATGAAGATACAAGGACATTCTGTAGAGAACAGAGAAATGAGCATAATACCTACCAGGTTTGAATGTAATTAGACAGGATCGGTTTGTGCAAGTGCCCTCTGGGAATATCATTATCTTGAAGTAAAAAAAAAGTTGACTTTTAAGAACTATTTCAATGTGAATTTATTTATAAACACATCTTTTCAAAGCTGTTATTAATTGATTTCAGCAAAAATGTTCTCAGGGAAAAACAGTTCAGTTAAAGTAAAAAGAAATGTTGCTGAAGATGTCAGGTAAAGTTCTACCTTAATAGGAAAAATATTTTTCTTTATCTGTGATTTTGCCTCTTTCTTGCCCTCCAATAATAATTCTATTTATTGGAACACTGACAATGATCAGAAAGACTTATTAAGTATGAGTATTTTCACCGAAGATTTTGGTGCTAGAAAAAGTATCATAGTCTGTTGTGTACCAGAACAAAATTCCTGTTCCCAAGATACCTGTTTACAGGCTAAGAAAAGACAGGAATTTTCTCCTTGCTATTACTTGGCATGTACACAGATGCCCAAATGACAGAGACTGAAAATACCTGAACAGAATTCTAAAAAATGGAGCAAAACCACTTAAGTTGAACCAATTCAGCAGAAGAGGGTAGATTGTACAAAAACAAACACCCCCCCATCCATATTATATGGAAACAAAGCAATGGACTAGAACTAACATTACTAGCTTTATTGCCTGCTCTGTCCTAACTTGCTTTGAAAACTAATGATGAAAGTCATGATGCAAACATTATATATCACCTGTCACATTGTTTATAGCTGTTTATAACATTTCTGCAGTCCAGTATGCAGAGGTATGCCCACTGTTAGCATCAATAATCCCATAAAAAATATACAGTACCTTAATCTCAAAAAAATCACAGGAATGCTTCAAATTTGCAAAATAATCACACGCTTCTAGGAATCTGAGATCTTCTATAGTCATCCTTTTCTTCCCATTGCTCTCTTTCAAGGCACAGTATAAACAGCCACATTTTATGTGCAGAAAAAAGGCCTGAGCCACTTGTTTTATCCATGTTTTCATCACGTGTTTTAATAGAGTTGGTTATTGGAACATGCAAATTTTTTGGGCTGCCTTGCCCAGTATCACATCTCCAACAATGGCAATGCCAAAATCTTGCAAAGGGCGAGAACACACAGTACTTTCCCAGGTATTCTGTTGAGCACTTAATTTTTTTTCTCAGAGGACTTCATCACCTGCTGTGGTCTGTCCATTTAGTACCACTTAAGAGCTGTCTAGCCATGTACTTACCCAGTTTTCCTCAAAACACAATGCAATGAGAGACAGATGAGAATCTTACATTTTATCTTCTAGAAAGAGGGGGTGAGGAAATTTCACACACACACAACCCCAAACTATCTAAAGCCACCCACAATGAAAAGAGCAAACTGCATATCCAAAGCCTGGAAATGCCAAATACCATCTCTTACAGAGTAGCAGAATACAGTACCTGTGGCCATTTACCATCAGACTGGGCACGCCTCTTTATCTCTTCAACAGTTTTCCTGCGAGAATCCTGGTCTGACCGAGATACAAATACTGGTCGGATATATTTGATCAGAGCTGAAGAGGAGGGAAAACAAAAACAAGGACCAGCCTTTATTTTTGCTTTGTTTGAAGAAGATCCCCTACCCCCTCCATACATCCCCACCCTCCCACAATTACTCCTCTGGACAAAAATTTTTGTTAAAAGAACATAACTACTTTACCATATTACACCGCAAAATTGAATACTCAGCTGAATTACTGCCGCTTTACTGAAATATTTTCATAAGTTTCTGTGAGGAAAACAGTTTTCAAAATTTTGGCATTTTGCAGTTTTTCAGTTTTTAATAGATCAATACGTATGACACAGATAATGTAAAACAGGATGGTACATATTACGCAATTTTCTGCAACAATGCAGCTGCAACTGTGGCTGTCTATAGGCCATTTCCTCCTTCCACAAAAATCACAAAGTCTATAGCCACCCCCAAATCAGCAAAGCAGCGGGAATCTCCCTGCTATGTAAGTGCTTGCAAAAAACATCCTGTCAGTCAAAATTGTCTCTGTCTTTAGAGCTTTTGTCTTCTATGACAGCTCAGCTCCCCTAAAGGTGCAGCACCAAAGATATTATATACACTGATGTTATTTCTTTGTGAAAAATCAGTGTCAACAGAAAAGGTATGCTCATTTTCTCAGTTGTCACTTGTTTGCCTGTTCTTCATACCAGATGAATTAGATCTCAGACATCCTCGTTCTGGCTCAGTGGGAAACCTCTTGTATGTAGCCAGACACAAAATGAACATGAGCAAAAAATCAGAGATCAGTCCACAAGATACTCTCCTCCATGCATGTCTGTCACAAGGACACCAAAGACTTTCAAAACTTTCAAAATAATAAGAAGCCCATACAGCTCTTTAGCAGTGTCCAAAAGCACTACAAGAGACACACCTTCAAATATAGTCCTTCATGCCTTTATTTAAGCAGACTGTCTTCCAAAACCTTTTAATAATTTTTGTGTCATATAATCTTACTTGAAGGTTCAAGAGTCACTAAAACATTAGCTATTCTACTTGTCTCAAATACAGTTTTCATTTTTCCAGCCACTGTGAGAAGAGTTCACTGGCACTGTATAATCTGCTTTTGTCAAGGATAGACTTGCTACATTAACGGATCAGCCAGTGCTTAAAGTGTGAAGAAAAAAACAGTCTAAGGAATTACAGCCCTGTACTCAGCAAAAGCTGCTGGTTATGGTGTTATCCCACTGGAAGTTTAGCCATCAACTCACCAAAATTCTCCAATTATGAAGGTTCTGAGAAATAATCTGTCAAACCTTACAGCAGGTTCCCAAACATTCAGCCAGCCTCTGAAATATTACTTTTATCCTACAAGCTGCCACAGCTCAGGAGATAAGTGTATCAGAAAAGTTACCTTACTCTTGTACTTTTTCCTACATGCCTGCTCTAAGACAATATCTATAGAACAATGCTTGTCAAAGGAGCAAAGATCATCTTTGGCCAGTTGGGGTTACTGTCAAGGCGAGGTAAAAACAAACAGAAAAGCCCCAAAACAAACCACAAAAAGACTAACACAAAGAATAGGGAAAAAAAAAACCACAAACACAGAACAAGCAATAAAAATAACAAGGGAAACCATACCTGGTATCAAATTGTTTTCTTCTTAGTGATCCTACTCCTGAGTTTGCCCCACTGTTGCAATTTACTACTCCATAGCAAAAACATTATAAAGTAAAGGAAAGCAAACGATCCAACATTCCCAGCCTTCACTTGGAAGTTTCTTTTACATTTGGTCCAAATGACAGGATTTGGATTACTTCAGGCCAAGGAATGAATAAGATAATTCCAAAACTCCCAGGCTCTTTTCTGAGGACATGCTGCAAGCAGGGTCTTATTTATCACACATGAAATTAAGCAAGCAGACAGATTTTTCTTCGGGCAGTGTGACAGAAAACATCAGACTACACTGATGTCATCTGTATCTGAGAACTGTACAGGCAAGATGTGCCAACTTGGGAGCTTTACTGTTACAACCTTCCCAAAAGCAAGCTACTGTAATGTTACTAAGCTCCAGAGGAACACCAGGTGAATTATCTTACAAATGACCAGCACCACAAACAGCAACACACCCCTGTGCAAAGAAAAATTACTCTGGTATGCTGAAAGACAGAGGAAACTGAAAGCTTCCTATGGATTTGTCCTGCCTGTTGAATTAGCCTATTAGGGTAGTTACGTTAAGCCTTACCTCCTTAGACATTGGACTAAAAAGCTGACAGAATTCTTGTTTTAATGTTAAACAGCAAGTGAAGATCCTGAGAGACGCCAGCTGCCAGGCCCTTAGTGGTTAGATCCAACACTAAGTGAACCTGAAACTCTCAGTCATCAGTAAAAAGCTTCCACACCAGGGGAAGGCTAAATTTTACTTTTCTTAACCACTTCTGAGAACAGAGCACAAGGCTACACAGACCTTTACTGTCACCACATATTTTCATGTTCAATAAACACACAAATCTGAAAATTCAAAGGCTGTACCAAGTCGATCTGAGCAAGAAAGTCAGGAGCAGGGCCAAAGCTCTGTAAAGAGAAGCTGAGAACCATACCAATAGGCAGCCAAGATGAGACTGTGGTCAGAAGTCAGGTTGAAACACAGGGGGACAGTACCTAAGGTAATGTGTGATGCAAGGAATAGGCAGGACTAGGGTGAAGTCAGGCCAGAAGTGAAAGCATAAAATGCTTCAGACAGCTGGCATACTGAGCAACTAAAGGAAACAAGCAGAACTCTGCAACATGTTCAATAAACAGAACATAATCATATCCTTCTCTGCTCAGCAATTTAACTGTCCAAGACTGGCTGAAACCAGATAGTGAAGACCACAGCTCAAGTGTTCAGAGATTCTGAGAAAAGTGCTTGCCTAGCTCCTCTCACTCCATTAAAACCATCTTTGAATTATCAAATCTAGTGGGCAATGACAGAGTATCTGTCAATTCACAAAATTGATCTTGTGAGTGTCATTATTCCAGCTTTTTCTCTAACAGTGTCAGTCCCATTTCATCTACTCCCTCTCATTCCCAATTTCAGATCATACAAGGAATCCTGAGGACAGCTGACACACTGTATTCTACCTTCTTAGGCAGGCATTTAATATGCAATTTAAATAGTGCTGCCAGTAAATCATTAAAACCTCTGCCTCTCAGGGCAGCCAGAATGCCACAGACATTCTAACTAACTGAAAGTTGCTTGAAACAGCCATTTAAAGAGAGCCTGCAAAAATTAAGTATTGCTTTAATTATTAGTAGGGTGGCAGCTCCAACTGATTTCAGAACCGAAACTCCCATGCAATCAATTTCAGCACCAGTGCAATGCATAAACAAAACCCATTTTTTTTTCTGATCAGCTGAACACATACAGCTGGTGTCTTTAAACTTCTTAGGACAACAGCAAGGAAAAAATTATTTCCCCTCCCTCTTTGCAGGCAAGTATCTGTGAGGAAACCTTGTTTCAATTGAAGACACAAAGTGCTGTATAACACACAACAGCAAAAAGTATTGTAGCAAACCATTTATACTGGCAACATCACCGCTGGTTCCACAAGGCACCTGAGAACACAAAAAGCCATGGAACAGACACGGGGCACCACATACAATTCTAAAATGTATCCATACACGCATTTTTGAGTAGGCAGTTACATTTTCACCACTGTAGAATCAACAACAAAGTGACAGCTGCAAAAGCAGAGAATCCTGAAGTTGAGGATTTCACTTGGCCTCTCTCCCAAACAACACAAAACCCCATCACTACATTCCCCTGACACTCTAAGGGAATCCTACAGAGGTAGCACAACTGGCTCTGATTGCCTTTAACATTGGAGGTAAGCTGCACAAGTAGCCTGCAGTGGGATATCCATTTACAGTATTTAGTCCACAGTATAGAAAAAATAGTTATTTTTCTAATAGCAGTCACCATGTTGTGCATTCTGTATTGAAGGGTACAAAACCCATGAAGGATAGAAGTTGAAAAGCTCTGTCTTGGGCTTAGTTTTCAAGAGTTGCCTTACTCAAATGTGCATGCTCACAAAGTTCTGAACTCATAACTTTTCTAATGAAATAACATCTGATATGAAAACAGCGCTTTTCTGTAGAGAAAAGAAGAAAAGAAATCTACAAGAGGCTCAAAAGTACTCTGAAAGTTATAGTTATATACGATTACTTCCTGTGTATATGGACACAGAGACCTTAAAAATGGAAAAACTCAAGAAACATACACACAACAAATACACAAAATTTTATCAATGGACAAAACTCAATTCAAGCAAAATTAGGATCTTTTGCACTTGGAATTACATTGTTCTTACAAAAGAAGTGTTATTATAGTCAATGATATGCTGTAAGAGTATGTAGATCTCTTATATTTTGGTAGTATATTATATAATATACTGTGGTAGTATCTTATTTTATATATGTGACATATATAATATATATACTTATTTGACTCAAGTCTGAATCAATTACTGAAGATAAAGGTATGTCAAGAAAACTTCTTCAAGCTTGACTAAATGCTTAGCAGATGGATCACCTGACTGCAGGCATGCCAAGTATTCATGGGATAGAGGCAGCATTACTGGTAAAGTTCTCTTCCCTGCTTCCAAAGAGAAAGGCAGGAAACAATGCAGCCTACAGGACAAGGAAAGGTCAGTAGTGGGAAGTAAATAATCAGTGTCCTCTTTAGCTTTAACAGAAGCAAATTGTGGTATTTGGGTTGGTCTTTCAAAATATGACCTATTTCCTTTAAGGACTCCTTGAGGGACAAAGACTTCTTTTTTATCTCAGAGACACCTGCAATATCTGTATGAGGACACGGTTTTATGCTTTAGCTTTCTGCTGCCAATCTAAAAAGTATTTAAGGAAGGCAGCAGCATTGGTTTGAAGGTTTCCTATATACTGCAGTTTGTAACTTCAATAAATGATATTAACTAGTGATGGTGGCTTAAAAGCATTCCAGTAGCAGTTTAAATGAGAAGTAATTTTTATAGAATTTTCCAGGACTCCAAGCCAAGTGATAAACACATACCTATAACACAGGTGACAATGCAAGTATTTTAAATCTTTCTGAGAGAGCTTCTGTGAAACTGAAATCTTGCAGGACCATCTGGGTGCCCACAGTCTGAAGGAAACATTGAATTTTGAAACAGAGGGTTTTAAAGGAGAAGATGAAATGGATAAGCTTGGCAACAAATTCAAGATGCTGCTCAGAAGAAATGGGGAGCTCAAGTGTGTACTCAAGGCAGGCTACAATGACAACATAGCATAGGAGGTTGGCATTCATCCTGGTAACCTCAGAGTTCAAGCCCCTGATTTACAGTGTATAAAAGAGAAGAAATCTGTAATGCCTTAAAACAGATCTTAGAAGATCTGTTTCTTAGAAGAAATCTCTAATACCTTAGAACAGATTCTTCCACAAGGAGTTTAAGGACTGTTTTAGCCAATCTCGTAAGTGTTTAAATGTGAGATTCTCACAGAAGAGCTATGGGCTTACCACAGTTGTCTTCCTTGTGTTTGGAAGGTGTCAGAGGGGCACTTGGGATGAAGGACGAAAGGATTAGGTTGCACAACAGACTGGTGGGTAATTTGGCACCTTTTAAGTTTTGAGATGAAAACATACCCAGCTACCCAAGCATAAATACTTTCACCTGAATTACTTTTATTCTCATATTTTAGTCATGATGCTTGAGAAAAGCTTATAATGCACTTTCAAGAAATGAACAAAAATTCACGAGTTTACTAGATGTGGAAAAAAACATCTACAACAGAACTGATAGCTTTATAGCACTGTATGATTCTCCATTTCTCTGCAGGTCTGCTGTGTTCTGCCAAACACAAATTACCTCCTTCCCCTTTATAAACTTAAGGTAACATACCATTCCATACATTTCACAGGTAGCAACTCCCTCTCCTTTTCAGAGAGTGGTGTTAGAGATATTGAGAAGTTACCTAAAGTTTAAATTAACTTTTCACTTATATTTAGTTTCTAAAAGTTCAGACCACTGAAAATGTTCAAATCATAAAAGTGGTCCAAAGTCCCCTCAATTCATTTTACTGATAAATTCCTTGTTCTTCCTACTGAAGCATTTCTGCAGCAGGACCAATCATTGCAGCAATGAAAACTACTTTTATCCAGGTTGCTCCAACAGCCAAAAATAAGACTGTGTAACTATCCAGAATTTATACACAAGCCTTTTCCTAACTTGAAGTGGGATTCAGTAGACAAAACAAGTACTGACAAATTGATCTGACTTCTTTGGACCATGTAAGGTGTAACAGAATCCAACATTGCCATTTTCCCATTGTAAGACGGAAGTGGTCCAGCAAAGTTCACATCTCCAATCTACCAAACTCTGGAAAGTCATTGTATAAAAACACACATCTTCCTTCAGCATCATGACATATTCCATCTGTTTGGCATTCTCTACTGATTTTTTTTAATGATCATTGAAAAATACTGTTTATATTTGGGCAAGCAGTTCCTCCCCAGAGTTTGTTAACCTTGTGTGTGTGCCAAATGGATAATTTTCTTCACTACTGACCACTGACTGAAGAGTTCATAACTCTTCTCCCAAAACCAAAGAGCATTTTTAAATCTGGTTTTCTTTGTTTTCCTAAAAAGGATGAAGATATCTGTAAGAGTCATGAGACATTAAGTCTGCTTCTGAAATTGGGCTTTGCAAACCAGGAGAGCTGCCTTCAAGTTACACAGCAATAAAAACCCTCATACACAAATACAGTTGTGGAGTACTTCCAATCCCATAAAGAACAGGCTTTTAATTATCTGGACTTTCAAGTGGATCAGAAGCTTAATATTCCATGACTGACTAACTAAGGGTACAATAATATAGGCAGCTGTTCCAGAAACCTATTAAAATGCTTGCAGAACCAATCTTAGTAACCATTTAGCAATCAGAACATTTTGTGCCTGCTAGAGCACCTGATCTCTCTGGTATACAATGTACAATGTCTTAATAAACACTGTCATTACATCAAAAAGCCAATTTATTTATATCATACTTGAATATACAGGATGAGGATGTACTCTTCACCCAAAGTCCTCATCCTGGGAAATTTTCTTCGAATTTCCTCTTCCACTTCATTTTTTACATATTTAAGTCTGCTCAGATAGTTAAATGAATGTACTTTATTCAAAGCTTCCCAGAAGATTCAGAATAACCATTCACAAGACTCAAGAGATAATAAGTTTAAGAATATCAGTGATTGGCTCCACTGACTGAAGATGGTATACCAAGCTTGCAGGACTTACAAAACTGAAGAACACACAACGTGATTCTGACCTCTCTGGGATAAATTCTGGACGAATATCTAGAGTGTTGACAATTCACCAGGCAATCCAACAAAAACATAAGCACATTATCACATAAGCACAAGAGAAATATCAGTGGTCCAATAACATGAAACATATTTTTTTATGTATGTGCATGTAGAGAGGTGTAAATAACATTGGGATTAAAATACTACAACAAAGGAGAGGATAGTCAGCACTATCTGCTTCACAGAAAACTTCTCTCAAAGCAGTAAAAGAGATAAAAAAATTAGTTTTACTGGAAAGTTCTCTCTAATTTTTAAGCCAAACTAATCAATACAGTGATTACTACCTCTCTGTTAAGGTCCTTTTACTCAAAGAACACAAACTGCTATAATTAATGTTGCTCATATAAAAGTCCATCCCTAAAAACAAAAATGGTTTTTGAACTCTCAATCCCACTTGCAATCTTTGGTATGCCTCACTTCTGTGGCACTTTTGTGAACGTTTCACAAGTGACTACATAACTTTTGCATAAAGCAAATGCAGCTTTATGCAAGACAAAACATTCATTTATTTGACTGCACTATACATTCCAGTAATATTCCATCAAATCACTACACGTTCTCTTTTTCTGTAACTGGTTTTACTCATATATGAACTAAATTAAGTGAATAATTTTTAAAATGTACTGTAGGAAGTCCAGACTTTCAACAGAATCCTGAAAAAGTCACCTCAAAATTAGATTAGATATTTAGAAAATAATTTGATCTTCTTGATACACATTATTTGTGTTACATTCAGGGGAACTACAATCTCCCTATCGCTACAGATTCTCCTGGTTCCCACTGAATCTACTACGTGGGATACTTAAGTAGCCATTATAGCACTGTCAAATGCCATTCTGCCATTTCATCACATTGCAGTAGCACAACAGAGACTGGAGTTAACTCATTTATTTTGGGTCCTCCAGACAGACCACCTTCAAATCAAAGGGAGTTCCACACAGACTACTTTTATTTTGCTGAGCCAGCAATTATTAAACAGTCAACTGAGTCACCTGA
Source organism: Vidua chalybeata (assembly GCF_026979565.1). NCBI lineage: Eukaryota > Metazoa > Chordata > Aves > Passeriformes > Viduidae > Vidua > Vidua chalybeata. The sequence goes on from NC_071530.1 coordinate 89,245,351, forward strand.
GAAGATAAATCAGCCTCTGCTTCTATGTCTGGACTGCTCCTAAAGCCCAAGTTGGCCTGGATACACCTGTGCTGTACAGGACTGCCAACATACTGTCAACAGTATCTTCTTTCAGTACTGAACAAGGGAGTTCAATTTCTTTTTGTTTTCACACTATGCTTGTTATGCACTTGTTTTCAAAAACACATGCCTGCCTGTGCCCTTTTTCTTTTGGTTCAAAGCATCTATTCATTTTTACATAGATTTCTCATTGCCACAAATTTCTAAACACCATTAGTAAGATATTCAACGAAATTAAGATGCAACTACAGATCTGGCCTGAATTTTACCTCATACAGGCAGACCCTTATATGACAAGACTCCTTAAATGAAACTTCCATAGCTAACCACACACCCTTTGTGGCCATGTCTCAGCTTCCAATTTTGAACGTGACCTTAAAAACATATTGTCTAATTAAATTTTAGAAGGATGTGAGCACCAACAGCCTAATTCTACTTAGTTGCAAAGGAACTCAAAGCTTTTGCTTAGACTTTTACATTTAAGAGTCCTGCCCACGGCCTAAGTAAAATCTTTTGTCACTAATTATATTACCCATAAAAATCTACACAATGAGACACAGGGATATTCTTTGAACTTTGCTGGTCGCTAGACACAAGATGGTGGGTTTCTCCAAAATGCTTCCCACAGACTTTGGTTAGAAGTCTACAAGCCCAAAAGCTTACACAATTTTTTGCCTGTCACAACTGCACCAAAAATCACAGGTGTCCCTCAAATATTTGTGAGAACTTACATGAATAATTCCAAAGACAGTATTCAAGCACTACTGTCTCAGGCTCATCAGCTTTTCTCATGACTAAACCCAAGTGCACATCAACCTGCTCTTGTGCTCATCTCTCACATTCTGCCTGAAACAAAGTTATTGATGTGTGAAGGATTAGCAGCACTCCCTCAAGGCAGGGTAGTGTTCAGCACAGACCACATTCCTAAAACACATTTCTGGGAGGGCACCCCAACTCGCACCAAGTCTTTGTAGACTTTCTCTCTAGCATCAGTCTGCTTCTATAGCCCCATCCTAACTTCTTTTCCATCTGGCAGGTCTTAAAATGTTACAAGTTCACTGCAAATTGAACCATGACTTCTGTAGGATTGCTTTGACTTCACACAGGGATTCGACTTCGTAGAAAGTGGAAAAAGGATATTCCTGTCCCCTTCCTGCCCCATTTTTTTCTATTGACATTCAGAAAAAAAAATTCTCACCATATATTATAGCAAAATTTCCTTTCTGTTTCAGTCCTTCTCATACACACCCAGTGAACTTCCTAAGCAATCTCTTTAAAATTGTTCTTGAAAAATGAAGTATCTACCAACTTACTTCCCCAAACAGGAATATCTTTGCTTTCTGCCTTCATCACAATGGAGGCGAAGGTCATAGTTACTGGAATGGCATCAAAGTAGGAAGAATGGGGAGCCACCGTTAATATTGCTGCTTCTGCTGGCAATGCCCGTCTGCCTTTTACATTTATCCAGTGGAATCCACCAGCAAGCCACATCATTCTCATTATTGCTTTCAGCAAAATATCCACTATCCTGTAAAGAGTTGGGAAAACAGTTATGTTGCCACAGGAACACCTTAAAATAATAAAATGAAAAATTACATGCATGACAAAAGTTCAGATAGGATATGATGCTTAAAACAGAGCTGGAACACTGCACACACTTTGTTCTTCACTTTCTCAGCTGATTTAAAACCACTTTTTAGGTAAGATGCTCTTCAACTTCATTTTATACCTGAACACTAATTCATTCCAGTCTCCAAGACCGTCCTTTAGTTAACATTAATTTTAATTCAGACTATGACTGTTAAGTTTCTTCTACACAATGCCTAATAAGGTTTTCTAGTAACATCTAAAAGCTTTAATAAATTTAGCCCTGAAATATTCTATTAGGATATTGCCAGAATGCACTTACCCTGATTCTTGATTTCAAGTTTACCCAAACAAAATGGGATAAATGTAGGGCAGAAATTCTCAAACACAGGGAGGCCTACATGATACATATGAGAGCTCTGGAAATATTTTACTTTCTTCCCTTTCCCCATCTTCTCCTAAAGTGATTTGGATTTTTGTTTCTTGTGGATGGTTTTTTTTTGGTGGGGTGGAGAAGGTTTTTTTTTGAGGAGTTTTGTTTGTCGTTTTAAACTGTCTGACAGTCATGAAAAGAGAAACTTTGAATCAACAGAGTACAAAAAATCGAACACCACAAATTGTAACACAGAGATTGGAGGCTGGAGAGCAGCCTGAAAATTGGAATAAATGAGGGAGAATCAAAAAAGATTCAAAATAACTGTATGCAAGACTGAAGGTAGCCAATTATTCCATTAGTTATTGTATTGATATCACTCCAAATGAAATATAAAGTGACATGCCTCTAGGGTTCTCAACCTCCTTCCCTCCTGTGATGCAAAACACAACCACGTTCCTTCATGCTAGTGCCAGCTCCTAATTTTAAGTTGTCTATAGAAGAGATGACACACCCCTCCTTTCCTGCTCCTCAAATGGCAGTTTTCATGGATGGGAGGACACTGTCTACCTTAATTCTACCTTAATTAGCATTGTAATATCAAAGCAATCACAGACTTTCAATAAACACCAAAGTATGGGGCAAGCCCTCGGGGAATCAACACAAGTTTTGTCAGTTCATCACAGGGCAGAAGACAATGGGGTGAAGCAGTTTAAAACAATTTAGAATATGAAATCTGGGCACATTCCATAGAGTCAATCTTCATAACCAGAAGTTGACATTATAGGAATAAATGCAATGGAAGATGCCACATCAAAGCTTTGCACTACCTCCTCAATAAAGATAAGAAGCCAGAGATTACCAGTGTAATTTTTGGATCACCTGGCAAATCAAAGAGTTGAGGCGTTTCTAGTTTCCCACCGGAGGAAAGTGTTTAATAATTTTTATATTTTTCTTCTGAAGAGAAAAGTAGATCTCTGAGACAGGTAAAAGGTATTTCCCATTTCCTCTATTTCAAACTGCTGAACTTTATAATGATTATCTCAGTATTTCACCACATCAGTGACTCACTTTCGCCACCAGGAGAGGGGCTTTTCAAGCTCTTGCTCATCAGATCCCATTGAAGCAATGAACGCAAAAGGCCAGGCCAGCAACATCATAAAAGCAGCAAAAAAGAGTCGGATAGGAAACAGAGTCAAGGTCATGAAGGCAATCTGCAAAATAAAAATAATAATAAAAAACCATTATTCCAACACCATTTCAGACTGAAAATGTCAGTGATTGCTAGAAACTGATACCATTTCTTAACTTAAAAATATCTAATGGTAGAAACAGCAGAATACTGTTCAATTCCTGATATGCCAGATAAAGTTAAGAAAAAAGCACACTTTTCAATATCACAATAGCTGGGCAAGGATGAGTAACAACGCATAAGGTGCTGTCTCATGTTGTGCCTAATCTGATGCATCTCCAGGCTGCTGTGGAAAAATTAATTCATATTCTTCTCTTCCCCAATGCAGATCTAGTCATCATGGAGCTCACTTACCACTTCCTCTCACTTCTCAAAATAGCTCAACAACCAACTCACTCTGTAGGTGCACAAATCTGTAAATCTAGGGTAGGTGCAGGGAACACACAGCAGGAAAAAAGCCCAACATACCACATTCAAGCCCTAAGCTACCAGCCCACTGCAGCTGGATTTCACAGTGCTGGTTCAGACTGACACCATCATCTTGTAACAACCACAATCTCACTCTCCAGAACAGGTTCCAGTCCCTATGGAGACTCTACTTTAGGTTGCAGAATTGACAGAAAAAGGATTTTTTTTTTTTTCTTAGACAGGTTGCTTTCCCAGATGAACCAGTAAAACTTCACACACTACAATGGTCAGATGAGCACCAAAGTTACACCAATTCAGACAACTCTGCATCCACAGACAAGACCACCACATCTGGCAGTAAATAGAGGAGCATTCTGGAGATGAGAACACCTGCCTTCTAAGTTTCTAAAATGAGAAGGACCAGCCACTAAGAAATGAGTGAAACAAGTGCAGGTAAGGACACAGACCTTTAGGATTCACACCTCCTCCCTCCCTCCCACTCCTCCAAGTCTTCTCCTACTTAAGGGCAAAGCTGAATGGTGGGTGACTGGTAGGGAGGTATTCCATCCCTTGACTCTCTGTTCCAAAGACCATTTTAGTGCCACGTCAAAGAATGGAAACAGATGTTGCATTCATAATGCCGTAAAAGATGGCATAAATGTGCAGAAAAGGCCTCTTGGCCTTCCAGAGACAGTGAGGATAGTAATGGCCAGCAAGAAGCAAACGCATCAAATGTACAGGGGCTGGCTGTGACACCAGCCACTTTTTAGCAGGCAGTAGTTCAGCACCTGTTCTGAATTCTGTTTAGCAATAAGTGATATGTAAACACCTGTGTTCTGAGATACATGTAAAAACCTCTAAAGGTCCATCCAGACTTGTACTTTCAGGGGCTCAGCTCACGACCAAAGAAATCTCAAGAGGGGGTTGACTACAGCTTATTTACCATTTGCTGGTCTACAGTATCCAACTTAGTTTTTCAGAAGCTGCAGTGTCTACTGTGAAAGACCTATGGACAGCTTGGAATGGACGGCTGCCCTGGGACACTGATCTCCAGTCTTCCATCAGAAGGGCTTAAATCTGATGTAAGGCAAGTCACATAAACTAAATAGGTATCATATGTTCCCCTTGTTTAGAGAGATTGCATTCAGATTTAAGTATGACCTCACAATGAAGGTATAAAATATGAACTCAAGTTTCAAGTTCTCCAAAATATCTGGTCCTACATATCTAAGTGCTGAGCAAGAGAATCACAGAGTACCCTTGTTTCTACTTCTTTAGGTCTCTTTTCTATCTTGAAAACCAGTATCATAGTTCTCATGCATGTGGAAGCTAAAAAAATGCAACTTGGAAATTATCAATACCATAAAAAACATCACTAAAAACAATTTATTCCCAACAAAATTTCCATGACTTGTTACAAAGTAGCAGTCATGATACTGAGAAAGAGAATTCTATTTGACATGGTAGAGGTTTTGATTTTTCTTTTACACATATCAGATAGAAATTACATCTTACCCCACACTTATACTTCCTCACTATTATCACCCCTATAGCTCAACTCACCAAAGATGGCAGTGCAGGAGCTAGGAATTAATCCCTCAACAATTCTCTCACTACCCACTTCCCCACTCTGCAAGTTCCCCAGCAGACACATTCATGGAGATAAATACAGCAGGATAAATTTTCCTGTGCAGCTAAGCCAATCTAACAGATCACTGCTGTGAAAGAGTGGTCCTGTTCACTCTCTCCTCAATCCTCCCCCTGAGTCAGCTCTAGCACTTATGTGAGCTACCAATGAGCCAATATAGCTCATTAGTGAGAAAAAACACAGCCATCCCAGCAAAAGAAAATAATCAGAACACAAAAACACAATGATATGCTCGTTTAATGAGCCAAATGAGCTCACCAAGGCACCAAATGAACACCAGCACTGGTGAAATAAAAGGGCCAGAAACCTTGGAAGAAAGGAAAATGGCATTGTATTGTGTTTTGAAGCAGCAGGGAAAAAAGCTACAGATGCTGACAGCTCCAGTAATGCTTCTGCCTGCTCTGCAGTGGTAACAAGAATCAAGAGCTTGGACTTACATGACAGGTGCCCAGAAGATGTTAGCATGAACAAAATCCATCGTTAATAAAATCATGTATGTCTTTCTCACGGAAAGAATTTTTTTATGATAGTACTGAAATAAAACAGGTAGCTTCAAGAATGACCCCTACTGTCACCCTCAGATCAGAGTAAAATAGCCATAATTTCTACTGATGAGACTCCGTTCTGAAACAGTCTTACTGCTTTTACACTCTTGTAATCTCCCAGTTTTTATAAAGTCAATGAAAGATGACTTGAACAGTCCCTTGACAGTCAAAAATATTTCTTCGTAATGTTGTTCTTTCTCCTTGTGGTTGTTTTACCCTTTCACTTTCTACCTTTCTTTCACTTCCACTGTCTCGGTCTGGAACATGCTAAAAAGTGTCTACTTCTGAGCTGCATTAATGAATACAAAAGCTAATCTAACCTCTTGCAGACTGCAGGACCAGGTTGTAGCGAAGATAATGGGGCTATCTGGCAGACCATCAGCAACAGACACCAGACCATCGGACAAAGCAGTCTTGTCTCCCAGTCCCCTGGGCTCCCTACTTCTTGTAGCTACATTCCTAACCTTCCTCGATAGCCTGTGCAATGCCAGAAACCCCCATTAGATTCACAGGACAGACAGAAAAGCCTGTGACACAATACATGCCTACAGCTGAACAGGAAGTGAGTTCAGCTGCAATAGCTCACACCGAGCGCTCCGCAGCTCTCCGAGGCTGTTTGGAGGAGAATGCACACTTCTGTAATTCACCTGGGGAGCATTTCTTCTCAAGTGGAGCAGTTCCACAGCTCTGCTTTAACAGCTTCTGTCTCAAGCACAACTTTTAATCAGTGAAGAGGCTGGAAAAGCATGACTAAGGCAAAGAAAAAAAATCTACCACAGTTCTGTATGCCAGCTTATGGGCTTTTTCCTGCATAAAACTGCAACAGTAAGACTGAAGGGAGGTTGGGTTAAAGAACTCTGTGCTGCTGTATATCAGTGAAAGACTGCTCGCTTAAAAAGCAAGTCTGAGACACGTTCTGGTGAGGAGGCTGCTGCTTTGGCCTGTGCAGTGTGACAAACTACAGCGGTTTAAACACATCTCCTCATCTCCACTGAGGATTTCAAATCCTTGAAATCCACTGGCAAAGCTCACATCTCATACCTACGAACAGGGCAGCCCACGCAGAAAGCAGGTGTGTTCTACAACCAGTCACCTCCCTGACAAAGCACCTCAAGATCTGTCAGGACTAACATCAGATCAGCAATGCTAGTAGCTCCTATGAGACTCAACACTGCAAAAACTGCAAAACAGAGTCTGCTCTCCTCTCCCAACAGCATTTAAAAATTTTTTTTATAAATAACCAAGCAGAAGGCAACATTAGTTGTTATAACTGGAGACAATCCTAGTCCCTATGAACATGTGCTATCTTTGCTTCTCTCTGCTCCCTGAAAGACTTCTACCTCATTAATTGCATTAACCACGACTTCAGAAACAAAGTATGGTACATGGAAAAAAAATCTTTACAACAATGCAATTTATTGAGGAAGCTCTAGATAGAAACTAAATTAAGTAGATGACACAAACCTTTTCTCCCTTTTCCAGCTCAAGCAACAATTTATGAGCAACCACTAAATACATACTCAGCAACTTAATAAAAAGTGAAAACCTTTTCAACGGAGCGTACTATAAATTCCTGGGCTGTCCGATACATAACACGAGCCACATTCCGATGTTTTTTTCAAGTCAGGCCATACATATCTTGCGTTAAGCATCTGAGCAGCAACAGGGCAGCGCAACAACGAACTTCATTCAAATGCAAATCAAAGCTGGATCTAAAGCGCCTTGATCCAAGAGGTTTAATATTAGTGAATCATAATTCCCAATGTTAACAGGCACTGAAGGCTATCAGGCACCCAAAACAACAGCTTTATGAAGTATTACAGTGATGGAAGGAGCATAAATGGCCAGCCCTTCACTAGGTGAGCCTCTGATGCTATTTCTTCCTCCAGCTAGTGACCCAGATCTTACCGAAAGCCTAAGACAAAGGCCATGCCCTCTGAATACTCACCCACTTCTCACCGTGCGAGGCAAGGCAGAGGCAAGGAGGGGGGGAAAAAAATCCCCTAAAACCAAACAATGAAATAAAAAGCCAAGCAACTGCAAATCTGCATTTTAATACCGCCTCTCGTAGTCTCACCGCTACCTGCACAATACCATACCTAAATTACGCCGCAGGGACTATTTACCCAGGGGCAAAACTTCAGCCGCACCGGGATGCCTCGGCCCAGGGTAATACCTACCTTAACTTGACGCTGGAAAAGAGCGGCTCCGCAGGGCTGCTCCCCCGTCCCCCATTTAAAAAAAAAACCCACAACACAAAAAAAAAAAAACCCGAAACCCAGAAAATCCGAAAAAACTCCCAAACCTCAAAGTGCCGAGAAAACCCATAAAGGAAACCCCAAAACAAACAAGCAAAAAATAAAAAAAAAACAGTTTCTTTTTTTTTTTTTTTCCTTTGAAGAAGGCATCGGAGCACAAGTTGAGGTGCACTCCCTGCACTACAGCATCACGGCCGCCCCCAGACTCCCGCCCGCCCGGCCCGGGCACGGCCGCCCCCGGCAGCCGCCTCGCACACGCCCAGCACCGCTGCCCGGCTCCGCCGGCTCACAAAGCACCGGCGGCGCGGAGCCCCCGCCCGCCGCAGGACGCGGCCCGGCAGCCGGTGCGCCGCGGGGGACGCGCGGAAGGAGGCGGCGGCGGCGAGGAAGGGCGGCCCGGCGGCCGCACGCCCCTACCTTGGCTTTCTCCAGGGGGCTGAAGCGCAGCTGGTGCACGAAGGGGCTCCGCGGCGGCGGCCCGCGCTCCCGGCTACCGCCCGCGCAGCATCCCCGGCCGCGGCCGCTCAACTTCATGGCGGGGCAAGACAACGGGAGGACGCGGCGCGGGAGAGGGCGCGGGCTCTGCGCGGCGGCCGCCGGCCCCGGGTAGCGGCGGCGCCGGGCGGGAGCGCGGAGTGCGGGCGGCACCGGCGGCCGGAGCGCTCCCCGCTGAACGCCGGCCCCCGCCCTCCCGGCCGCCCGCGCATGCGCCCTGCGCGCCGGCTACAGCGGCTCGGCTGCGCGCCGGTTTCCGCGTCGGGTGGGAATGGGAAACGCCTGGGAATGGGAAGTGGCAGCGGCGGCGGCGGCGGCGGCGGGGTGGGCGCGCACCCTCCCGCCCTTCTTCCCTCCGCCCACCTACCCACCCTCGGAGCGTCCCCCTCGGGCATGCCGGGAGCGCGGCCCCGCCCGGCTGCATGAGGGGCGCCGCCCGGCCGCTTCTGGGGGGCCGCGCCGGCGCCGCGTCCCCCGCGGCAGGAGGGGGAATGTGGCGGGGGTGGCCGCGGGGACCTGCCGCCACCGCCGCGCAGGTGCCGGCACCCCGGTCTAACCCCCGAACGGGGATTCCGCTGGGCGTAGGGCGGCGGAGGGGAATTTAGAGAAAAAGGGGAACGAGGCGGTGCTGGATGAGCATCGCCGCCGTACCTGGGAGAAGCCAGGTGTTGAGCTGGTACCACGTGGCTGGAATTGGTGAGGTCCATCGGGAAAGCTCTGTTCCAAGCAAACCGAGACAGTTTTTAATGAAGTCTGGCTCATTTGCACCGTGGGATCTTGACAGAGTCGGCTGAGGAAGTAGCTAAGTTTGGGGTTAACGAATCTTTAAATGAAAAGTATGTTATTAAGAAATAAAGAAAATCATTCGTGTTCTGTCCATTTTCAAAAGGCCAAGCTGGATGTCCTGTACTCTTCTTTACTGTTTTAACATAAACCACAGGCAAAACAGTAAAAAAAGAAATAAAAGAGGTTTGATAAAGAAATAAGTAAGACATCCTTAATCACCTCAACTTAAAAAACAATTTTGATAGCCTCATTCAGTAACACAGGTAAATTGATACAAGTAACTGTAGAAACATCGTTGGCTCTGTTTGTAATCTAGTAGGCTTAGAACTGCAAAATGGTCTCTGAGTCCTTTGGTTAATACCATATGTACTTCTAATGGTGTGTGGCTCTTGACATTAAAGATCAAGTGGTGCAAGAAAGACCTGCCAGAACATTGTAGTACTGGAGAAAGTCTCTTATAATGATAGGTTCTGAACCCATTATCAATTTGTCAAAAAGATCTGCAAGATTTTCTGTGCTAAAGCTTTTTAAAATGATAGAAGAGAACAACCAAAAAAACCACAAAAAAACCCAAACCAAACAAAACAAAAACAGTGGTCAGGAGCTGAGACAATGTAATGCAAATGTAGTGGTTTTAATCAAAACCAAGCTCCTTTAGCTCAGTTTGGGACTGGTAGTAAGACTTACTGGCCTGTGGTCAGGGTATGTGATCTAATGATCCCTTTTAACCTTAAACTCTCCGAAGTATTTTAGCTGCATTCCAAACAATTTGGCTGCCCTCATCTTGTTTCCCTCTCCAGTGACTTCAAGCCAGTTGCTGGCTCAGCCATACGGGGCTGATTTCAGTAATGAACGACAGATTTTTGCAGAATGAAGGAGAGACTCTCTCTAACAGGGCCCACATGCCACGTAGCCAGGGAGTTCATTGCAGCTTCCCTCAGGGTTCTTTCAGCCTCTTCAGCCAGTAAAAGCTGTCCTGCAGGTCAGCAAGGAGGACGAGGTGGCCGCTGGCTACCCAGCACATGGCCCATCAGAGTGCTCCAGCGCACGCCCTCCTTCCCCATCTGGTAGGTGTAGGACACAAGGTACAGTGAGGGTATTGGAATGGGTTCAACTGTGAGATGTAATGAGGCTTCTTTATTTCTGCTGGTTGTGTTTTATTTGTTTTCTAAAGCCAGCTTCCAAAAATAATTTATTATTCACACCAGAGCTTTTGGTATTTGTAATGTCCTCCTCAGTTATAAAACCTAATGAAGTACTAGGCACCTGCCCGGTCCTTTGGCTCTTAAACCTTTGCTAATAGAGTACTTGTTCTGTATTGCTGAGTGAATAAGCAGTATTCTAACTTTTTATTACTGCTTTCATGGGTTTAGTCAATTATTTTCTAATTAGCACATTAGCACCCGACAGTTTCCAGGAGACTTTGTAGTTTTATAGAACTCATTTGTTCAGTAGGGATAATATAGCCTCTAAAGCAAGCTAGGAGATGGGTATTAAATTGCAATTCATGGAATATGTACATACATGAACTACTAGGATGTTAAGGGATGCTTTCCTAGTTTCTGGTTCTCATTTGTTTTCTTCAAAATTCTGCTGTGATCAGTATAACTGAAGACAGATAACTTTAAAAATGTACAACCTAGCAGTCTTAAACTTGCAGGAATGTGTTTCCCTATCTCTGTAGTCCCTTTAATCTGAAATTGTAAAAAGATGAATGTAAGCACTGTTTCTTGTGTAATAAAATTTGCGCAGTGAAGGAACTGAGCATGAGCCCTGGAACAGGGGCAATCCCATGGCAGGACTTGAATGGGAAAGGCAGGTTAGGAATCTGGAAGCAAACCAGTTTGGCATGTGATAAAGAGAGGGGTGAAGGGACCAGCCTACGTGGCAGGGCAGAGTCAGCCACACACGGCAGTACTGCTTCTTTTGTAGTGAACTGGAAAATTTATTTGAATCCTTCCAGAGACACATGATAAAAACTTGCTCCTGGAATTTTATTATATAGCCCTAGGAAGATGGGGTTAAGGCTCTGCCAGCATGCACAAAGAAGGGGCAGTATTTTATACTTGTAATACACAGAACCATAGAATTTAAAAAGACATGGATCATTTTTGTGAATTAATTTGGTACTTGAATAGAGTATTTCTGTAGTATTGGGGTTTGATTGCTGCTTTTTTGTGCAAATCACTAGAGGCATAACTGTGATGTTGCTTTCAAGGCTGGCATGTGCTACATAACTCAGCTAATACAGACTTATAAGAACATAAGGAGAGGTGATGAATTTATGGCAGGATTTATGGAATCTACCTTGCAGCACAAGAGGTGTGATACATTATGTTGGATGTAAGTGTATTGTGATGCAATTGGAAAAGGAAATGTTGAAGCTGACTATCGTGAGAACAAATTGCAGTAAGCTCTCAAATAATCTCCTCAGGGAAACTGTGGAACCTGAAACCATTAAAATGAGACTGCACAACCATCTAAGAGCCATTCTACCCTGAAAAAGCTCTAATTGGTCCTTTCTGTCATTCATTTATATGATTTATAAGGAGCTGTATGAATAAGAGGACTCATGCATAAAAAGCATACAAATATTATGAAATCTGCTTCTGTGAACCTTAAAGTAGGAAAAGGAGTATTCAATATTTAACAGCTAAACTGGAGTGGTTTTCTCAAAAATAAATCAAAGAAGTGTTCATAAAAAGCAAATATACTGACCACAGCCCTGAACTTTATTTCAAAATTTAAAAAAAATTATTGCCTAGGAAAAGCCCTTGCTTTGATTTTTATGATGGTCCTTGACCTTGATGGCCATTTGGTAGAATCAGCTGATACCTATTCAAGCATGATTCTGGTACACTTCTACCCTTAAAACAATTTTTCTACAGTTGATTTCACATGTTCTGTAGGGGTGTTTTTCTTTTCTTTTTTTATTTTTTCCCTTATGGCTTTCATTGTAAATCTATTTTATGTTTAAACTAGGAAAGGTTTTAAAAATATTTGATAAAAAAGTATTTTGTGAAGGGAAAAATTCATGTTGAATTACTAGTAGTAGTATAAATTTTTCCAATGAAAATGCATGAACATTTTTCTTCTGACTTGTGAAGAAACACAGAATCCATCTGACTTTTTTGAATCAGAAAAGGAATGGCTGGAGTTAGTGGCAGGTCTATGGGAAGAAGAGCAGTTTCTTGCTTTGATAGTTAAAAAAGAGAAAGAGACCACCCTCATTCAGAAATTATTAGGAAACATAGCATAACATAATTCAGAATTTTCAAGACATAATTGTTCTCTTAACACCTATGTTTTACCTCAGGATTCACAGTCTTATAGTTCACATGTGACCTTGGCTTCAGCATTGCAAAGAAACTCTTTAGATGCCCCCGATGATGGCCTCTCAGTAGTGGGGCAGGAGCAGGCTGATGTTTTAGGTGTCACAGACTTTGCCAGGTGCTGGTTCTCCACACCTGGTGCACAAACCCTGCCCCTGCACACTACTGGAAATACCCAGCCTTATGAGAGTGAGTGAATTTAAGGTGCAGTGTGTGCTGATTCCATCCTTTCCCCATTAAGGAAATCTTGGTCAGCAGGAGCCTTGCTGACCTCATTCAAAGGCTGATTTAAGACAGTGGAACAAATTGCTGTGCAATTTGAGATCTGCCTCATACTTGACCAATTGATCCATAGTATCCCAGTTTGTCCCATGTATTTGATTCATCTCTTGTTTTTCTTAAACTGAAACACATAAAAAGAGTCTATACTAGTTCTGATAATATCTCAGAGACATTTAGAAATATTTGGTTCTTAGGAATGGTTTAGCTCTAGACTGAACTTCTCTCAGTTCCTACTTGGAAAACCACATCCTTGTAAATAGCTACACACACAAGGTGTAGGAAGTTGAAAACAGAGCCCAGATAATGGGAACTAGGTACAAAATAAAGTAGCAAATATTTTCAGTGCTTCACTATGATTGTAGCCCTCTATATATATATGTTCATTTCTTTCTCATGTTCATATACCTTCTCCCTCTTCTCTCTCTGAACATCTTGGCTAAAAATATTTTATGTTTCTAGTTCTGTCAGGAAAGTGCAATACTCAGGAAATGAAACAGTATGCCCCTGACACAAGATAATTTTGGAAGGTAGGGAATGAAATCCTTGACTTACCTGTGCCTTTTCAGGTACATCTGTCATTTGCAAGTAGACTATACATGCTCACCAAATTCTACAGATGCACTTATGCCCAAAATAAGGAGTATTTCTCTGCCCTCATGTAAATCCTATGCACAGGTATATAGCAGCTAAAGCTCCATGACTGTCATGATAATTTCTGCAAGTTAGGACACAGAGTAAATACTTCCCGTCTTCCAGATCACATTATATAAAGTAGATAAGAACATCTAAAGATTTTGAATACTCCACTTGTGTCTTTGTGCAAATATTGCAATATCTTACGAAAATACCTTTTGAATTCTAGCACATTTGAACTATAGTTTGCACTTGTTCTCTTCCACCCACTTCTTATGATTTCTCATTTCTAAGTTATTGTATTTATTTACAGAGGTTTTGTGTTAGGCAACTTTTATTTAAGGAGTGCTACTTTAACATTATTCAGAAGAATAATGAGGAAGAGGAGGAAAATGGTATCCAAAGATTTATTTTCAGAAGCTTTGTTCATTATTCACATAAGAAATAGTAATAGAGATTGCTGTTAAAATGAATCAAATTCATATAAATTATATCACCAGAAGCAGCCTTCATGAAATTAATACCACAATCCAATTGCATCCAATGCTGTTTTCAAATCACATGAATTCTTAATTTAATTTTTCTGAAATAGTATGATACTTAATATGTTTGAAATATTTATTTACTATAAGCTAATAACACTGGCTAAATATGCAAAGCATAATATACAAACATTTTATGCTTTTAGAAATGCAGATAGGATGAGCTGCCAAAAGATCCCTGGGCAAAAATGTCCAGATTCAATCTGTTGCCTTGGATTTTAGGGAGGCAAAATCACAGCCTGAAGCCAGAAGAAGCCCATATGGGAGTCACAGTGGTGCCAGCAGCCTTATGCCCAGCTCATGCCCCTGCCCCTGCCAGCTCCCTGGCAGCTGCAGCCCTCAGATGGAGCAGGGCAAGGCAGAAATGGGCATCCATATCTTTCATACTGGTATACTCCCTTCGCTCTGCTGAGGAAAGGAGTGTGTGTGTGTGGATGTTGCTGGGGAGAGCAGGGCTACACTAACTGCTCTCCAAATGCCGATGGATGCACAAATCTTCCATGGGGTCAGTAAAATCCAGGGATTGTGTGAAAATACAAAATATGACTGTGCCAACGTGAGTGGTTTTGGATTCCACAAGTGAGAACCACAAAGGGCTGCACCTGTATGCAAGTCAGGATAGTCCAGAGGCAAGACAGGACACAGGGACAGCAGACGGTGTAGCCAGGAGAACCAAGTAAGATGATGAAGAACTGCCAAATACAGGTACATTGCCTCAGGATGCGTCATGGACTGCGTCATCCAGTGGAATAACCTATCTAAATCTAAGCATATTAAGTTCTCCAGTGAGTTTATTAATGTGGGCTAGCACCATCTGTTTGTGGATGCAGGGCATTTTATCTCTCATTAACATGATACAGCAGTTAAATTTAGATAGGCTCTTTTGTGAGCTCAGAATTACTTAGTTGTTCTTCATGATACGAACTATTTCTTGGTGTGGAGAACAGAGTGGTTAGTTAATATGACTGATTTTACCTAACTTTTCTACAGCTTTTCTTAAATTCAAGAATATCTTGCCAATAAAAAGATGATTATCTGAATAGAACATTTTGTGTTAGTAACATTTCAAAAGAAATACTTTACAACAGTGAGCCATGATGACAAACAGTAAGGTTGGCTATACAGACTGCATTAATTTGATGTGAAAGTTTTGAACCCTGTCAAGTAGTAATAGTCACTTGAAATGATTCAGTTGTAAATTGCATAGTCCTGTTCTATACTAATCTTGTATAGATTATGTTTTAACACTTTTCATTGGCTTTTGCCAAAAGGTAATTGATTTTTTATGTCTGTTTTGTAAAGTGGAAAAAGATGGCACTAAGTACCCAGTTTTCAGTTTCCAGGAGCTCCCTGCTAGTGACTTTTGATTCATTCATACTGTGCTATTGCTGGCTGGATCAGATCGTTTTTCCAGAGCAGATTTGGGAAAAGGCTAGTGAAAAAAATAAACATTCAAAGGTTTCCTTTCAGATGCTTACATTTTTCACATTAGCTGTTGTAGTAAATATTTTCAGTCTTTCTTAATGGAATTAGAAATTCATGCAAAAGTTGCTGTCTGGGATTTGTGGGCAGAAGTTACAGAGATCACTTTAGGTGGTCATGTGGTATTCTGCTTTTGGCCATTGCCAAAATTGCAATCGCCATTGCTCCAGAAGTGGTGGACTTAATCTCTTCGACTTGTGAGTTAAAGTAATGACCTGCACAGAAAATCTGCCAGCAGCCAGGGACTTGGGCAATGGTTGCAGTCAGCATCAGAGACAAAAAGCAAAGTGTGATAGGTAGCCAAGCTGAAATATATTTCAAGGCCCACCTGCCCTAAAAATATCAAGTTCACTCTCTGTGGCATGTGTGGGACTGTTTTTGTCACATGAACTGTTTGTGAAAATCAGGGAATGGCAATGACTTAAAAGGAGGTTTCTCAGAGAACATCTTTCTCTTCAGATACACTGCTGCTATAGTGTAAAGCATTTTTTCTCCTCCTTTTTGACTACTCTTTGGGATTTTTCAGAAAGCTTGAGTAAAGTTTATGCGCCTGCTTGTGTCTCTTTGAACCATAAACTCACTGCCTTCTGATGTCTGACATGATGAAGAGAATCTTTTATACTGCTTTTCAAAACTGAGCCATGCCAGAGTCCACAGTCCATGAGTATCCTCTTAACTTGGCTCTCTCCCTTGTGATCAATGTCAAATTTTTAGTTATTGGCTTATTCTATGACTTGCAAGAAATATAGCTCAGTATCCTCTTGCTCAGTTCAGCAGAAGCTTGAAGCTTTGTAACTGCATCATATTTATAAAAAGACACTAAATAGTAATAGTAATAATGATAATAATCATTTATATATATTCATGCCCACAGATGCATACACCATACTTTCAGTTCTTGGTCTCACATGATTTACCATATAGGAACTGGTTGCATGCCGGTAATTTGTTGCTACAGACCACATACAAAAACTATAGTTTCATCTCTCCTTTCAAAAGATACAGGTCAATTAACCCACAATGTCTTGTATTCTTCTGTGAAACCCCCAAACCTCTGTTACACTGGCATGTTACTCTTCTTCACTCAAGACTGCTGCTTAAGGCTCTTTCCTCATAGAAAAGAATCCAAAGAGGGTAAACTTCGCCGTATTTTGCAGTAAAGATGCATTGACAAATTGTACATTTATTTTATTGGTAATTTTTTTAGCCAGTCTTTCTATTAGGCCATGTTTAATCTTAAGTCATAGAGTGTGCAGCTTTTGATAACTAAATCTGTTGATATCTTTTGATAACTAAACTCTTTTTCATCTTTTACCATTTAAGTTGGGGCAGTGTTATTCTGTAGCAATGAGTGAAGGAGCTGAATTCTACATCTGCAAGTGGAAACTCCTGAAAGGAGGAGATTACAGAAAGGGTAGCACAGTGCATGTCTGTCCTTCTTTGATGGGTTTCAAGTAACTGCAAATTCCAGTTAGCTGGCAGCAGTCATCAAAGAGGCTGCAAACCCATCTACATTGATCTGGTAGTCATGGGGGGAGGCTGCCTTGAGAGGCCCTTGAGAGCACTTTCAACTTCAGGAAAGCATGGTAGGCCTACATCGTATATTCGTCACAGCTTTTCAAACCAGGGTCAATCAATCCAACAAATGTATGTCTGGTGGAAGAGGACACATCAGAGAGCCTGATGCCTTTGTAAGTAATGGAATGAGTCCAAGGAGTTCTGCTCTGGAATAGAGACCAAAGTTGTATCAAAACCCCTTTGAAAAGAGGTGAACATAAGACACCCCTGTTTGCCACAATGAAAGGTGTTTTATTGCCATCTCTGCAACCAGAAATAGGCCACTGTAGCAGTGGTTTCAATACCTCTTCTGTTCTGTTGGACAGGAGAATGCAGCCTAACTGTTTCTGTGAGGAACACGTGCTGGAAAGGACATCAGGAGCACTCTGACCACTGCTATCACTTCTCCTTGCTCTACCAGGTGCTCTACAAGGTAGCACTGGGGCATGGGGCAGGGGAAAAGACAGGCAAAGGAGGAGTTAGTAGTGAGGGCCATAAGTCTGGGAGAGGACGTGTAGCTATTTTTATTTTGGGTAATGTTCTGAGCACTCAATGTCAATGATGATTCCCTTTAAGGAATCATTACCAGGTGCAGAGGTGCAGTCTGTAGCATGGAGTCAAGGCTCTAAATGGTAAGGCAAAGTGGGCTTCCCCCATCAGTCACAGAGTTTCATAAAAGGGACATCTGCAGTTCAAACTTCCAGCAGCTCTGTCTCTTTCTTTCTTCTCCATGTCTTTCTCACCCAGGGTAGGTTAAAAGGATCTGTCAGACTCAGCCTCATATTTCTCATTTGCCTGTCAGTACAGATTTCCCTGTTGATCAGCCTAGGGCCATGGTCAGCCATTCCTCTCTTCTAGCAAAGTAATTATTAAAGGGGTTTAAAGCCTAGAGAGGAAAACAATCTGTCTTTCTCTATTAAGAGCGATAAACCAGCCTTACTGTAACTAGACTTTGTCTGTAACTCTATCAAAAAACAGAGACATATTTCCATGAGTGTACTCAGTACATTGGATACATGAATCTCACCAGCAGCCCACATGACTATGTGGTCTTTCCAAATGCATTGCAGCACTGTGGACTGCTCCTTCATGATGGCAGTGTGGACTGTTGCCACAACAACTGGTTTATCAGCAGTGTTCCAGTGACAGCAATTGTAAATGGTGATATTCTAGATGTCACAGAAAAATCTTACATCCTGAAGAGAAATCTCACTTTAATGTACTGTGGCAGTACATTTCTGACACAAAAATTGTGAAGGTGCTGCCAGCTGCTGGGCTGTTCCACCCATCAGAGAAAGCTGTTTTGAGCCAAAGATCGGCAGTTCTTGCAAGGAGAAAAAAACCAAAGCAAACAAATAAAAAGCAAAAACAACAACAACCCACAAGTCTCTTTGGGAAGACTTCATAGTCTGCTCAGTTTTAGCTTCTTCCATCTTATAACTCATATGAATCCAACTCTGCTGCACACCAGTGCTAACTTGGACTGGACTAGGTCTGTATTTTTGGTTCTCTACTAATTCTTAACTTTCCTATCTTAGGAAATGAGTGTACTTAAACACTTTTAAAGTGTTTAAGATTTGAGCTTTTTGAATCTCTCACTGGGAGATACTTTTTTCCTCTCTGTGATCGTTTCTGCAACTCATCTCTGAAATGTCTCCAGTATTTCAACATCCTTCTACATATGTTGCTATTCTGAGGGGGCTGATGAAAAAGCTGCTCTGCTACCAGATGGAAGAGCATACAGGAGAAGGTATCAGTAAGTGTTGCCCAAGTCAAAAGAATTAATGCCTCTTAGTGGGCGAGGTGAGGTGATGTGGATCTATACTGTGATATCTGCCAATGGAATAGCAAAAGTGAGTGTCTGTCAAGAGCAGTATTTAGGATTTTATTTTCTTCTTTTGCCTGTCAAAAATGAAGACGATGGTAACCCTTATGGAAATAGTAGAGGAGATAAAAAGAATAGCAGTAAGAATGAAGATAAAGAACTTGCATAATATATGCATATAGATATTTTTTCCTAAATCAGTTTTCTGAGAATGTGGTTTCTGCACAAAGCTGCTTTGCAGAAAATGTTTTAGAGTCATCTTTACAGGCTTTGTGAAATTTTGTGGGTGAAGACTGGGGCAGTCTCTGTGATGAGAAGACTAGAACATGAGAATGAAATGGAAAATATGCTTGTGAGTACTTAGCAGGTATGAGGAAATGACAAAATTACTGCAGCCTAGGGATCTAGAAATGTGGATTGAGATCTGCAAGATGCCACTTTGCATTTGTTGGCTCACCAGCTCATTAAACAAGTTGTTCCTCCCCTCGCAATGCAGCAGGTATTAACCTCTTTATGGCTTTCCCAAGGCTAGGAGCACCATCTAGCGGAAAGCTATGCTGGTCCAGCAAATAAACCTGTTCTTACAGGACAACAGATTTGTCTTTACATTTGAAGTATATACACTTGCTTTTGTCTCCATATACAAGCACAAGAGAGAAGTTTAAGTCTAACATCACAAATCAAATGAATTACAAAAGTGTTTCTATTCTATCCTTATTCCTGTTGAGCCACTGTTACTACCAATTTTAGTGGCCATCATAAAAATATAGTATCACTTTAGACAGTCCTTTCTTTTTAAGTGCTGTGCATTTGCCATTGCTATACTTAGTATTTGGTGTTTTCATGTTCATATTACAGTACTCAGTGTCCTCACAGTTCCATCAGAGTCAGCTTATGTGCCTGTAACTATCTGAACTGTGACAGAAGGGTGCAGAAGAGGCTGGTACAAGAGTAGAGTGTGTATTCCATGAAAAATCAGCACAATAGAAGACCATAATAAGAATTGAAAAATATCTATAGAAATAAACAGTTGTCCTTTAAATTCCTATGCTTTATCTGTAGTAAATTTTGACACTAAACTCTCAAAGCTACCTCCTACAATATGTACTAACACTTTATAAGAATAATTTTGCACTGAGGGATAAAATATAAATAAGTAGATGAACTGCTTCAGGCTAGAAAAGAGCTGCATGAATGTATGGTAAAGAATATGATAAAGATCCCCCGATTTTTCACTGTTTGCTCATAATGTGGTGAGTAAAGCACTTTCAATGAAGGTGCCAAGTGACCTATTAAAAGTAACAAAGATGAAGTGCCTTTATACACAGTTTCTAAACACAGTTTAGAATTATTGTTGCAAGATAATATGGAGATCAGAAACAGGTTAAAAAAATGGGATTATGCATACTTTTGGAGGATAAGCCTGATGTGGCTGTCAAACTCAGCAGTTTAGCTGCAGCCCTGGAAATATCCCAGCTGCTGCTAACTGGAAGCTGGTAGGACATATAAGCCTTAAGAGCAGAGGAGTGGCTGGACTGGTACAGATCACGGGCTAACTAATCCATTATCCTGTCTCCAATAGTGTCCAAAAGCCTATGGCTTGGGAACAGTAAAAACAAATCTATAAAATACTTCCCTTTTAAAACTTTCCCAGCTGAGGGTATTTCTTGAATCTGCTGTGGTCTCTTTTGCAACACTTAGGACCTTTTAAGTGCTCCTGCAGACTCTCTTAGAGGCCCATCACACTTCTTGAAGCTTCAGCCTCTGAGTTGAGGAGTTTCTTGTTTCTCTGTCTGCTGTGTGGTGAGCCACTTCCTTTTGTTTGTTTTGAGCGTGGCTGCTACTAAATGAATTTTTTGGCTTTTGCTTCACTACTGGACAAGACAGGGAACAATCAGTCTCTTTTCCATTCAGGATATTGCAAAACCACTCACTGTGAGCCCTTGTTATCCCCACATGTTAGTGGAGAACTGCTCCCAAACTCTAACTCTCCTTGGTGTACAAGGGCATGATTCAATTCCTGCTGATTCAGGGGGTGTTTTCTTATCTGTAACATAAGGCAGACTACTTGGGCTACTGTGGTCCTTTTCTCTCATCTTCTTCTTCCCTGATCCTGCTTCTGGCTACAGGTTCCTGCCTCCTTGTATCAACATCAATGCAATTCAAGAGCTGTGCTTGTGATGGTATTGGGATGCTTTGAGTTGTATTACTTACATTTTCAGCTTTGGAAGTGTGGTGCAGGGATCCCTGGGCTGGATTTTCTCAGAATGGGCTGAGACGAAACCAAATGGGCTTTAAACAAAAAAGCAGAGGTTGCTCAGGGCCGTGTCTCAGGCCAGAAACTCTTTAAGACCTGAGAGAACTCTGCAGGTGCTTTGCCTTCTCCCACAGAGCCTGCTGAGTGTGGGGTCCTGGGGAGAGGGCTGGGGGTGCACAGGCTGCCAGAATGGCAGAAAGGCAAAAAGTGTGTCCCAATGGCTCAGAGCATGTTCCTGGGGCCAAGTAAAATAAATCTGCCTTTGCAGTGGACTCAGACATCCCACACTTAAACAAGAAGGATGATACAACATTTTTCTATTTTGCCATCTCTTTATAAATTGCTACTATCTGCTACTGCTACTATCAAATAAGTTAGGTTTTCACTAACCAAGAAAAGCTTCTAGACCAAGAAGTTTGCTTGAGATAGGCTGGAAACCTCATCACAAATATTTGTAAAATCCTTTTCTTCTTCTTCTTCTTCTTCTTTTTCTTTTTCTTTTTTTTTTCTTTTGCTTTGCTTCTCTGTTGCTCTTCCAGACTATTTTTTTTCCATAAACTTGCCTTATCTGCAATTTGTTTCCTTCCAGCCTTATGGGTTTGCTTTGCTGTTATGTATGCAGCATAAAAGAGTGTGTTAAAGATGGGAAAGTCTATCTTTTGGTGAATTTGGTGTATCCACGTCATTGATGTTGTTACAGCTGAGTTGGCTGTCTTGGGAATGGAGTAGTGCTATTTGAAACAGCAGCTGCTTTTTTGTCTGAGCCTCCAACCTTGTAAGTATGAATTGTGCCTGTGGCAGCAAAATTAATGGCTAACATAAAAGGAGAAATAGAAAGCAGGTGGCCTCTTGAAAAAACAGCCAGAGCTGCAGGACCACATTTGTACTACAGAGCACACCATCAGCCATGCATTTTCTTTACCTGAAGTATTTTTTGTAGTCCTTTTCTGTAACCTTACTCCCTACTTGACCTACAGTTCTCCCAGAGGCCCATCCATCAGCCTGGGGAACTTGATATTAAAGTATAATTAAGATGAATGTGTTCAGACCCCAGTAAAAGGACTGCAAAACCCCGCAATGTTGCACTTGTCTATTCATTTATATTTACTGCTTAGATGCTTTTATTTGTAAAAGCAATTGAGTCATGAACAGCCCTATTCTTGAAAGAACATGGTTCCATCATGCAGGGCAACATATAGTTCAAATCTTCCTTTCTAATTACAGTGAGTGATGTCTCTTTG
This sequence comes from Vidua chalybeata, assembly GCF_026979565.1. Taxonomy (NCBI): domain Eukaryota; kingdom Metazoa; phylum Chordata; class Aves; order Passeriformes; family Viduidae; genus Vidua; species Vidua chalybeata. The sequence continues at coordinate 89,267,854 of NC_071530.1, forward strand.
TTAATTCATCTCTATGTTTCACTAAACTTGATCAAATACACTAAAAATCCCTTTTTCAGAGAGGAGTTAGGGGCACAGAGCTCAGGGGGAGCTATGAATCTGCTTGCTAACATCTCAATTTTTTTTTAATGGATCTGCAGTCTGATCCACTATACCAGAGGGTTATTCCCTAACAGTGAAACAAAATATGAACCTTATATTTTAAAGAGCTTTTAAAAAACTCTGCATTTTAAAATAGGCAAAGGGAGCAACCTAGGGGCTCTTATGTGAATAAAAGCTGATAGACTGGGCAATCCATCTGAATGGGTGATTAATTCACCTAAGTCTACATTTTGTGATACACACTGATACTACAGAACAAATAATTTGTAACATTTTGTAAGTAGTAAAATTAATGTTGTATAAATTTGTCATTTCAACAGAAAAGTTATAGATTTTGTGTATTATAATTTCATCTTGTTAATGTAAAAGAAGGAATTTTGCTTTCGCTGGCCTCTTGGGAAGCAAAAAAATAGTGTATCTAATTATCTGAACACTCAGGAACATAAAAGAATAGCAAGTGGTGAAATTACAAATCTGTTGGAACAACTCCATGTTTTCTGATTAAACTCTATTTCTGGTGGCTCTCAGCAATCATGTTCCTCCTATGTTCATAGTAATTGCATGTGTCAAAGCTGAGGCCTTGTGTAAACTGTACCAAATGAGTTACAATTTTAATTTAGAAGGAGATAACTGTATTTGCCCCTGCAGGCAGATTGCATCGGGTCAGAAGTTTAAAAACGAATAAGAAAGAGAGTAGGGAGGAGGCTGGAGGGTCTCCAGGTTAATAATAAGTAGAAAATCTAATAAGGTTTTCATTACAACAGTTGAATTTTGGGGGAGGGAAGGGAAGAAAAAAATGCAAATTGCAAGCATGAAGCCAAACTCTGTTACTTGCATGTTATCCATGTGTATGAGTGCACATTTCTAACTGCATGTGGGTATGTTTGGCATGGTTAAGAGCTATTTCTGTATTTTATAGGTAAAGGCTACCGTGCACTTTACCTCTATACTAAACTGATCAAAAAATTTTGAAAAAAAAGTTTTCAAAAACTTGCAAGCTCTCAAAACCAAGTGTATTTTTACTATTTAAAAATATCTTCTCAATCTCTGTAATTACACTATCTTTCAGATTGCTTTTGGCCTAAGAAATATAGCAGATAGTTTTCTTAATGCTATGTGGCATTTTTAAAAGGTTAGTGTCCTCATGAAGAACAAAATGGGGTTTTTTAATCTGAATTTTTTTTTTTATTTAATCAAGGCTATTAGAAATATGTTTGAATATGACTATGAAGCTATACTAATTCTGTGTATATTTGAAAGCAATCACTTTAGCAATGATTAGATACTTTTAATAATTTTGCTTAGTACTGAGATATGAAGGTTGTTTTTGCCTAATCTTCCATACAAGACCAGGCAGACCCAAAGGTTGTTTGAAAAGAATGAGATGTTACCACTGCTTATAATTAAGGCTTAATTTAATTTGTCTACAGCCTTGCAAAACTTTCCCTTTAAGGAGCCTGCTTCAAGCTGATTCTGTGTTTGTGCATGTTTGATTTTCACCTGAAATAGTCTGGTCATTTCCCAGAGTGATATTACAAGAAGAAGCCTGTTTTGTACCTGTTAACATTTTCCTTATAATTACTTCATTAGGAAGCTGCACTTCCTTTGTGATTCAGTGCAGGATAGAACTGTAGAAGGGTTTGGATTAGAAGGGACTTTAAAGGTCTTTCAGTTCCAACCTCCCTGCCTTGGGCAGGGACAACAGATTGCTCAAAGATCCATCCAGCCTGACACCAGACACTTCCAGGGATGGGGCATCCACAGCTTCTCTGGGCAACCTGTGCCAGTGCCTCACAACCCTCAGAGTAAAGAATTTTTTCCTAATATCTAATCTTTAACTTTTCAGTATAAAGCCGTTCCTCAGTCTATCCCTTCTTCTATCAGTCCATGCCCTTGTAAAAACCCTGTCTCCAGCTTTCTTGCAGGCCACCTTTAGGTACTGAAAGATTCTCTAAGGTCTCCCCAAAGCCTTCCCTTCTCCAGGCTGAATAGCCCCAACTCTCAGCCTGACTCCATAACAGTGGTTTTCCAGCCCTCTGGTCATCTTCATGACCCTCCTCTGGACTCACTCCAAGAGGTCCATGTCTTTGCTCTGCTAAGCAGAGCATGTCTTTGCTCCCCAGAGCTGGACTCAGTACTTCAGGTGGGATCCCTGTGGGGTGGGAACAGTGGGGAAATCACCTCCCTTCACCTGCTGGCCATGCAACTTTTGACGCAGCCCAAGATATGGTTAATTTGAATAGTTAATTTGAAGACCATGAGAGATGGATAATCAGCTACTTCCTCTATTACCATTTTTCAGAGGTAAACTACCCTCCACTTTAAAATATTCTGCCTGTTTAATAATGGGGATGACATTTTTTAGCTTTCAATCTTGTTGTTGAAAGGTGCATTTTACACTGCTGGTTTCAAAAACTTCTTAATTCTTGTATTAGTACTTGAGCCTCATAGAGATGATTATACTGTGTAATCGGCTCTCAGTCTTCTGGTTTTTTATGTTAAGGTGATTGAGGTCTTAAAGTCTTCCTAGTCTTAGAGGCATTTTTTTGCAGTTTGTGAATATTTTTTGAACCTTTTTGAAGCATCTGCACATGCCCTACAAATGACAGTGCCATACTTTCACTGCATTTCTTTGTTTAGAAGGAAGTATGGTCCTTGTGATTCTTTACTATCCATTTTAAGAATACCTTATAAAATGTTTTCTGCTCTCAATTCGGTTTGTGGTCTCTTGCTCACAGGTAACAGATCTCCCTGATCTTTGTCAGCACCAGCACAAACAAGTCACCTTTTCTGCAAGCTCCAGTACTTCCATGCATGCTGCAGATGCATCTCATGGCTGTATTGGACCCACTGCTCTGTGATGGTGTTTGTGCATTCAGAGTTCTGAGCAGGACCATTCAGTCTAGACAGGTAATGTTTAATTGAGAACCTTAGTACTGAACTCATGTGTTTGGGGTTTGGTGGGTTTATTTTTGTGGGTTTATTTGGTTTTTTCTTCTCCCCCACTCCCCTCATTCTATTTACTTGTAGTAATTCCTCATTTCTTTGTTGGAGTAGCCCAAATCATCTTCTGCATATAGGAGCACAGTACGTAAGGAACAGAATCTACAAGCAGTACAGGACACAGTAACATCATTCTTCTCTCCACAAATGAACTTCATGCATCTTCTTTTTTGGATAAGGCTGGGAACTCAAGGGGATTGCACACAGGACATTTACTAGGACATTTCCCTTTAAAAAAAAAAAAAACAATTTCTTCATTATAGTGAGGTCAGGTCTTTCATGTGTCAAATATGAACCTTCAAAAACATGTTGGATCAGTAATTATTCCAAAATGCTAAAAAAAATTCCAGCAATTAGTACATATAATTTGGATTATAGTCTTCATTAGAGTTTTACATGACTTGTATATGTCAGCCATGATTACAAATTTGAAAAAGCCGATGGAAAATGGATAACTGAGCACATCTCCCACCAGCATATTTGCATAAATATATTGTGACATATTTACTTATCATGTCTATGTATTTTTTGGTTTTGTGTGTCACTTTTGAGCAGGATGACCTAACAATCCATCAAGAATACCAAAGTCTATAACTTAATAGTGTGAAATTGATTGTGGTACTGATTTAATATTTGAAGAAGGAGGATAAGACAGTAAACAATGTGGGCAGACTCCAGCTCATTTTCAAAGAGAAGATTTAATGTAGTTTTGTGCCAAAATGAGCCACAGATGTAAATGTGCTCATGCATTTTAGATAAAGGAAAGTATTATTCAAACTGAGGGGTGTAAAATCAATTATAGGTTATATGTTCCTTAGCAAACAGTTCTATCATTTCCAATTCAGTCTCCTATAAAATAATTCCTAAGATAAATTCTCACTGGCTGAAGGCACATGGAAATATTTTAGTCTTTTTGACAAACAAAACTAGTTCACAGTAGACTCTCCTGCAGTGTTTTGTAAAGTGCTGGGTTTTGCTAAAGCAATATTTGTTCCACAGAAAAATTTCCACCCTCCAATGTTTAGAGAGAAAATATGTCCTTTTTTTGCTCAAAAGAAAAAATGCCTTTAACATGAGAGTCAACATGCATTTATATAATCAGACAGTTTAGAGTGAAGTATACAAAACCAGAATAACGTGACAAATTATAGCTTTGCTGATTCTCTTGGAGGTTCAAAATTACATAATTAAATGTTTAGCCTCTTCCATGTGGTCTGTTAGCAAACATATTTCCTTTGGATATTCGACCTTGTGTTTTCTCATATATAAAGAGTTTTTTAGCACTGGGAGACATTTATTAACAAATGTAAATAAGTAGCTGCAAAAGACCCCCTTTCTGTAGATTTTAGGTTTCATTTATACATGGGAAAAACAATGCATGGAACAGTCACCTGCACAAAACCTTCTTGTATGCAGTCAGTTACTGCTTATTTTGATATTAGTATTTCTGAAAATGAGCATTAGGTTAATATACATGAGATGTGAATTCTGATAAAAGATGTTGGCCTTTAGTGGCCATGGTGACTTTACAAAAATGACAGAAGTGATTGCAAATTTACATCAGCCTTGAGAGAAAGTTGAATTTTCTCAAAGTAATGCAGTGCATTCCTTCATCTTGCTTAACCCTGTTTCACTGCAGCAGCTACTATAGCTTGCATGCTGTTAATTGCTGTTAGTGAGGCATACTTGATTTCAATTGCTCCTCAGAGCCCTATTCGCTGATACCAAATGGTTTTGTGCAAAGTGGAGATCTTTGATGATTATCAACAACTAACAAAAAAATTATACTGTGTCTAATTTAATTGTTGCCTTAAAATATTTGTTGTTTCTTTTACCTTTGAACTTTTATTTGTTTATAGGTTTCTTTTTCTGGAAAACCATTGTAGAATTTCATTATTTATATGAGTAAAAATAATTTTAATTTTTTCCCAAAACACCATACAAAATTACATTAAAACACCCCCTATTTAAAATATTGCAATCTTTTTGTGGGTTTTGCTTGTTTGTTTTGTTTGGTTTTTTTTTAACTTTAAGGAACATATAGTTGACCTTGTATAGCATAATTACATATATTTCCAATGTTTTAAATCACTGTGATATAGCCACAATATGCTATAATATTGCCAGCTAAGGATTTAAAAGGCTCATTATTCTTTCAAGGTGCATTTGAGTGTTGCTGTTGACATAATTTCATTACTGATTCCTCTGCCCTAAAATCTTACTAAAATCACAGAATATGCTGAGTTGGAAGGGACCCATCAGGTTCATCGAGTCCAACTCCTGGCCCTGTGCAGGACACCCCAAGAGTCACACCATGTGCCTGAGAGCAGTGTCCAAACACTTCTTGAACTCTGTCAGGTTGGTGCTGTGACTACTCCCCTGGGGAGCCTGTTCCAGTGCCCAAACACCCTCTGGGTGAAGAACCTTTCCTGATAACCAAACTACACTTCCCCTGACTCAATTTCATGCTGTTCCTTTGAGTCCTGTCACTGGTCACAAGAGTGAACAGATCAGCACCTGCCCCTCCACTTCCCCTTGTGAGGGTGCTGGAACAGTCTCTGTCCTCTTTATACATCCTCCTTTGAGATTTGAGTCTACCAGCAAGGAAAAGTGTTGCTAATTTTAGACCTCTTAGAAATATGGGGCCTTGAGGTTGAGATGGGAGTGACACTAAAGAAGGAAAAAGGCATCAGTGTTTCACATCCTCAGCAGCAGCTTTTTTCCTTCAGCCCATCCCTTTGGTGCATACCCAGGGCCACTCTCAAAGCCACCACCCCTCCCCTTGTTGCCTGCACCATTCCTCCAGGCTCACCATGATGGTGCCAGCTGAAGGAGGAAGCCAAGAAGTCTCTCCTGGCCTTCTGCTTGGGAGAGCTCCAAGTAGCCACGTATGTGATCAGGGCTAGAAGATACACACAAATCCAGAGCTGGAAAACACCTTGCCTGTTCAAACATAGCCCTTCTCTCCTTGTCCCACCCTCTGACCCAGCAATCGTCCCCACTGTGTAAATGACTGCTCCTTTTCACTGCTGACTGATCTTTGAGCTCCCTGCCCAGTTATAATCTGCCTGTATTTTCCTTCAGAACTGATATAGGAGTATTGAGGAACATTATCCTGACAGCTGATCCCCGAGAGCGTTTATTAGGAAAACGCGTATTATCAACAAGTCCTCATTAGGAATTATGTTTGGACAACCATCATTTAATGACTTTAAAACCAGTCTAATGTGAATAATGATTTCTGTAGTGATTTTTTACTTAAAATTATGAGCATTACTAAACAGAAATCTTCTGGGACAAAGCTTGTTTTTATAGCTATACTTAATGCTAGTACTAATAAAAATATAATGAAATTCAATTCAGATTGAAATTGAACAAGATCAATGAGTTGAATAGCAGTCTAAGGCTGATTTCTCTGTCCTTTTTGTCATAAAAAGTCATCAGTCCTGGAAATTGGATTTGTTCACTCTGGAGGGAGTCACCAAGAAATAAAATTTGTGAGTGTGGGATTCTATCTTTTTGTAAGGAAGTCCCCACTCAAAATCATACTGCTCTATGCACAACACAAATATGATTTCATCACGCATGTCAAAGTGAAGACTAATCCGTAGTCATGACAAATTTTTACATGATGTCAAATCCTCTTCTAAAGTGGATTCAGGCCACTCACTTGGATTTACCCCCAAGATCAAAATGAACTGACAACTTGGAGTCAGTCACAATGTTTGTAACAGTGTTAAGGATGGCAAAAAAAAGGCCTCCTGTTGTATTGTGTTTTTACGTTTTACATTTTCTGTACATATTCTGTAATAGTTTGCCCCTTTACTCCCCACTTGCCCACAATGGCTTACCCCAAGTTTTCCCACTTCTTCCCTCAATGTCGATCACCCCAAAAGTGCCTAGTCATCCCCCTGTCCCCTCCCTGGTGCCTTGTCCATCACTCAGCTCCCCGTCCCACTCTTCCAGAATCTTCTACCGTGGGTGTTGAGTGATTGGGTGAGGGCCAGGAGTCCCTCCCTTAAACTTCCCCCGTTGGTTCATGTATCTGTCTGTCCTTCCACCTTTCACTCCCCCAAATCCCCCCATTGGTTAGTGGGTGATCCTTTCCCCCTGTTACCACCTCTGTATTTAAGCTGTTGCGAGAGTCCAGAGCTTGCTCTCGGCTGCTGGATTCCCTGGAGTGCAGAGCTCCTGGGAGCCCTGGATTAAACCTCAGACTGTTTTCCCAGCCTTGAGTCAGCCCCTTCTTTACCTCCTCGGATGCCGCCTCTCCTCCATACAAGGCAGACAGCGCAGCGCTCAGCCTTAGCCGCTCCCCGCATCTCCCTGAGACACAGGGCAGTGTCCCCCGCAGTCAGCTGTACCTTTGCTGGGCGGGTGAAGCCAGGGGGCTTCAGGTGGGCACAGCGGCAGCCTCCTCTTTTTTTTTTTTTTTTTTTTTTTTTTTTTGCCTGAGACTTTTGATATTCAGATTTCAAAGAGCCTAAAGTTGAAGAGACTGCATTGTTGTGTTTTTCAAAATGTGTATATCCTCGTCATATCAAGCGATGGAAAATAAAGAAATAAAGACAAGGTTTTATGTACACAATAGCCTCTGTGCCCAAAACCCGAACTTTTTTCAAATATGAGTTGGTCTAGTAAAGAATTATGATTACCATATCTTGCCATTCTAATGTCCTTTGACCATAACAGCAATATAATGTCTGTGTTGAGATAAAATATTATGTCTATAAAGAAAAGCTGTTTATCTAGCCTTTGTCTTTCAGTAACTGGCCTCATTGACAAATGTACTCTTTTTCAAAATACATTAGCACCAATTTTCTCATTTTACAAGAATTTTTAATGATGTTTTTTTCTGAGAATCACCGAGTCCCACAATGGAGCCCGCTTGCTCATTGCTCTTAATTTTCATTAAATAAATTATGAAAGTCCTCAGGATGTAATGCAACAGATGACGATGTAATTAGCACAGATTTAATAACTAATTATAAAATACTGTATTTTATAGACTCCTGATATAGAATATAAAGACACTTTCTCTAGAAGGTTTCACCAAAGAACCAAAATCTTTGTGCATGCCATTTGGCATCTCTCTGTGCAGAGATTATTTCATCTGCATCAATGTAATCTAATATTTTCACTAGCTGTCAAATGTTCAGGGTATTTCTTTCAGTCCAATGATGGGATTTCCTTCACTGACACAAATATTGCTGAGTGGTCATCTGGAGAGGGAGTTGACTCAACTTATAGCACATTATACGAGTCTTTATCTGGTGTAAGCATTGCTCTCCTCTTCGTGGTGTTAGTGTAGACAGCCCTTGCACATCCCTCTTGTGTGCCTGGGAATACTGCTGCTATTCCAGAATGAGTCCCACAGAATTATGGATTCTGTGCATTACCCAGATACAGCTATATTTTTCTAACAGTTTTTATTATATGCTTTATTCTCCCAGGGAAGGTTTTGGCACTGTTTTAGCCTTCTAGAACTGACACCTGACATTGTCTTTTGGGCTCATAGTCCCTCAGACAGCTGGAGGAGGATGACAAAATATTTATTTTGCTCATAAATCAGCCATCTCTGTGGCTTTCTTCACTGATGTAGGTTAGACAGTTAGTCTGCAAGATGATATCAAGGGGAGAGTTCTCAACCTTTTTAGATTCCTATGACATCAAAAAGTAAGAAAAATACTCTTGTTTAAGTTTCAGCCACATTCAAGTTTAGTAATATTTTATTATTATCTCTGTCATAATGTTGAGTCAGAAAAAGTATCCTGAGAAGCTGATTGTTACAGTCACAGCAAAGAAACTCTTTAGTCAGATATCTAGCTTCGATAACATAATATTTCCCTCTGGGAACGGGTCTTTTTTACAAGAGACATGAGGAGACAGGAGTAGTCTGCTCTCAAATCAATCAACATTTTAAGTTCAGATGCAAACTCTTGATTTCTAAATCCTGAGCTGGTGTTGACTGCCTGAAGGTAGCAATACAATAAAGATAAACATAGAAGGTAGGCTTTTTTAGCAAAGTTTGATATTTATGAATTCCTGGTTGTAATTGTTAATTTGAATGTTTGAGTATAGCAGCACAATTAAGATGTATGGGTGTAGCCAAGCACTGATGTTTCAATATAAAATCATCAAGTATTATGTTTAGCAGTATCTCTGCTTCTATTGCCCTTTGTTTGCCTCAGGAAATGGAATCTTATGAACAATTTAAATGAACAAACAAACAAAAAAAGCCAATTTAGTTCAAATGACATTTGTTTTGGGTTCAGTATTTCTGAGGTTAAGTTTTTTTAGCCAGGCAGTGGTGTTTATTGCAACAAAGAATTGATTGGGTCATGTAGGGCATAGAGTACAAATAGCAGTGTCATTCACCAATAGGTACCACAATTTCCTCCAACATGTACTGAACTCCTACTGGTCCTTCCAGCACCAGTGGAAGAGAAACAGGAGAGAGTATCAGAAAAGCACACTTCGTTTTCATTTCTATATCTTAAATAAGCCTTGAGGCTAAGGCTCAAATGAATGACAGGCTGGCTTGTGTTGTTTTAGTCTACAAAAGTGTTTTATCAAATCGGCAGTGCTGTGTGTCAGTTATATGTGACCTCTGCATGGAAAATGTTTACACGACATTATTAACTGTTTTGCTCCAGGGTTTCCTTATGAATCTGCTATATTCTCTGCATTAAGAGCATGGCAACCAAGCTTCCCAGATCTCCAAATAATTGTTTGAAAATACACTCTTACATATACTCAGAGTCTGATCAGGCACTTTCGTTCAGATTTTCGGGGAAAAAGTTATTATTAAATTTTAATTTGGGATTAACTCTGTTGCTTGATCGAGTTTCAGGCACTGAATACATTATTAGTTGCCAGTTCATTCTCCCCTACTTAACAGTAATAAACAAAGACAGATGTTTATCCAGTGCAGTGATAGAAACACATCCTTTTCCTAGATAAATTCTGTATGGTGCCTACTTTTCCTAGGAAAACGAATTTTTTTTGAGTCACTCTCTAAGACCCCTTCACATCCACACATTCCCCCTCTTCTTTTACAACACCACATACACCACCTTTTGACGTTACGTTTTTCTCCCCTTCTTTACTTGCTGTCTTGTGAGACCTGTTTTGCTTGGGTAAGGTTATTTTTCCAAACCCAAAAACAGTTCAAGAGTGATCTGTAATCTACGCTTCCCTACCCCAGAAAGGACTTATATTTGAAAGATACACCTGATCTTTCATATCCATAAATATACATGTGATCTTTCATACCCTGAAAGAGAAAACAAGGTGTTTCAGGTAGAGTCTTACTGCCTGAGGTGTCTTATATTTTCTTATGAAACAGACTCTGCAGCCTTGTGGCTGGGCGATAGAACCAAATCTCTTCATCTAGACTGTGGTGGTTTTATCTGTGTCACTTCTTTTAATCATTAGAGTTGTTTTCATGGTCCTGACCCACAGCTCAGTGAAGCTGTATTCCTGCTAACTGTGTGTTGCTCCTCAAGCAACCAAATGCTCCTTATACTGGCATGGTTTGCTACTTGGTTTGCTCCAGGGCACTGGTTCTTTGGTGGCTAATGCAAATTATACATGCTAGAGTAGGAGCAGCCCCATCTCTACCCAGCCATGTAGGCCCATCTGCTGCCAAACATGGAGTGAGGCAATGCCTCTTTGTCAACACTTTGTCCACTCTTACAGAAGACCAATTCTCCCCATTCATCCCCAGTTATGCCCACACAGGATGAACAAGGCTTTGATGTAGCTTCCTGTACCCAGAAAACCCTGAATCATTGCAAGGATACTTGCACACAGCTACCTCATCCCTCAGGTTTTTGCTAATCAGAAAGCTTATTAAAAAGTCCCTCCCTTCCCAGACAGACCTAAATGGTCATCCACATGGCCACTACACATAAACACACACACACCTACTCATTCAGACTCCCAGCACAGAACAAATGCCCAAGCACTGTCTAAATCCTTGCAGTTGTGAGACCACAAACTCATGCAGACAGAGCACAGATGCATGCTGAGAACTTCTACACTGCTGATGAGCTTTGGTGCTTTCTTTTTGTCTTACCAAATTGAACTCAGACTTGGCAGAGATATGAAGTGGTACAAAACCAATTTTTCCTAGCTTGCATTCCCCAGGGAAATGCAAGTTGTCAGGGTAAATCAGTAAATTCACATGCCAAAATGATTAGAAGTATAGTTCTGGCTTTCTGTGCACAGGTTGGAAAATGCCCAATTTACAGTTACTGTTTAGTTTTCTTTTCAGCTCTCTTGCACTTCTGACCTGTAAAGTACATGACATGGAAGTCATTCAGGAGAAGTTGCACATGCTCACATATAGCAAATCTGGTTTATTTGTCTCTGGGAGGACTCATCTCTATTGCCTTATTCTTTGGTACAGAGTTGCTGTCACAACCCTTCTGATTTGTACATTTAAAAAAATTGGGTTATTTGTTACTTGTTAAAGCAGAACTTGTCATTACAGCTATGCACACATACTAAATAACAGTGGAATTTCCTCCCAATGAATTCTTGGTTGTTGGAAGACTAATATGTCAGCTTAACCACTGGTTTACAGGCACATTGTGGATTTAAAGCCCCCGTGTCAGTGGCCATGTTAAGTCAGATGGCAAGCAGTCAGCAGACTGATATGAGCTAAAGACTTAACCTTTTAACAGCAATAATGATGAGTGGAAAGGCTTATCTAAGTCTGGCACTGAGCAAGAAATTGGAAGCTGAACAGGAGATACCTGCAGATAAGCTATCTGATATATGAAAGAATTTAGTGTGCTGAACATGTCCTTTAGTGGTCTACTGAGAAGTTAGAAAAGCAGCCTGATGCTGTGCTTGGTGCAAAACCAAGCAACGTTTTGATCTAATTGGAAAAAAATGTGTATGGCACTGAGCAGTCCCATGGAGATGTGCTTCTTCAGGAGTTTGTGCAGGCTGGCCAGGTCTGCCCTCGAGGTTTCTTGTCCTGCTGCTGGCACCTTGGACTTTCACTGAGGCAGATTAATTTTGCTGAAGCAAGACCCTGGTGAACTCATAGGACTGCTGGAGGAAGAGGTTCAAGGCTGGAAATGTTGTTTTCAGTCCTCCTTGAATCCAGCCTTGGGAATATTTATGTTCCAGAGAAGACAGAAGAAGTCTTATTTATAAAAATGTCAGCTAACAGTAAGGTGTCACTGAGAGATGAGGACCATGTTGCTTCTCAGAGCATTTGTTTGGCTTGTGCGGCTGCTGTATGGGGCAGTTTGGGGCAGCCTGTGCTTCCCATGGTGGTTCTGTTAAACAAGGAGGGGAGATGGCTTCTGCCCTGAGGGCAGAGAGCCAGAGCAGGTGGACAGAGGGGCAGGGTGAGGCAGGAAGCAGGGTGGAGAGAGGGATCTTCCCTACAATGCTTCAGGGAACAAGACACCTGTTTAAATATTTGTGAATTTACGTCATTCACTTAATAAGATTTCTCTACCTGGCAAGTTACTCTGCACTAATATGCTGAATTCTAACAAACACCACTTTAAATGCTGCAGGCAGATGGTATCTTCTGGTTTGCTCACTTCAGAGTTATGTGGAGCAGTTCTACCTCAAGGCTTTGGTTGATTCAGTCCCACCATCAGTATTGAGCATGGCAAACAACCTCAGACTGCACTGGGTGAAACTGCAAAGCAACACTGCCCATCTGGGTAGGACAGGTGAATGAAAACAGCTCAGGACCTGCAGAGAAAAGCTGCTGTGATTTTGTCAGCCAGCACTGAAGAAAAATATTTTAACTGAGACGTTCCAGCTTTGGCAGGCAAGAAAACTCAAAAGCAAGCCTGGAGATTGGTGTGAATATAACTGCCAACAGTTTGCATCCTTCTGGATTCACACAAGAGGATGAAGGATGTCCAAATGAAGACACTAACCTTGGTTTGCCAAGGAAATGAACTGTTACAGAATGTGTGTCCATTTCTGTGCTCTAGCAACCAACACCTACAATTCCATGCAGTGACATTCAGTAATGCAAGCAGTCATTGTCTCTGGATACTGAAAGTGAAATACCTTCAGCAGAACACCTCGAGCAGTTTCATTTCTGAGGCATGTCTATATAGCAGAAAAAAATTGTGCCAGAGCATAGAGATGATCCATTTTCTCTCTGCTGGTTGTTGCAAATCTGAGAGAAGAGCTAACCAGCCTGTAGGTCATAGCAACTGCAAGTAACCCTGAATAGATGCAAAGAGTTTTGGTTTTGAAAATGCATGTTTTTGCATGAAGATGCAAAGAGTTTTGGTTTTGAAAATATTAATGGCGGCAATTGATTGGGTTTTAGACATCTGTTTCCTACTTTTCCTCTGATGAATTTTTAGAGATAGAGGAAATTATCTTAAAACTCTATTTTTTTCCCTCTGTGTCAGGGTGACACCCAAAAAAAGTCCTTGCAGGTAGCTGCCCAAAGAAGAAAAAGGTTGTTTTGCAACCTGTTTGCAGCTGGATTTATTCAACCACAAGCACCTTCTCAGCACTATTGGTAACTAAACAGCATGTTGGATAGTGGTTTCTTTAAAAAATCTTAGATCCATGCAAATGTATTGTCCCCAGGCTCCTTAAGTTCTAGTTGGAACTTCTCAAACTGTGTTTGTATGAATGGAGAGTAGATAATAACATTTATTAATGTGATTATTAAAGAATACATTTATTCTGACAGAATAATTACTCGTAAAAGACTATAAACATCTGCTTCAGTAAGTTACAAGCCTCTCACAACCCTTACTCTGATGTCAATACCATTCCTCACCTACAAGTACTGCCATCTGCACCTAAATAAAAAAAAATCTGAAATGGTAGCTGAGAAATGAATGAGAGGAACATTTCTTTAAAATCCTTTTCTCATTCAAACCACACAGCCTTTTGTCAATACCTACCAGAAAAGTCCCCACAGCAAGACCCATTCCCAAAGCAAGACCCATCCCCAAACACTGTTGCAGAAACAGAACTATAAAATATTGTGTTTGCTGCAATCAAGGGAATTGCCCAAGTCTGTGGTGCTTCTGCTTTATATCTTCTTCCTCGAGTCTGGAAATCCCCTCCTTGGCAATTACAGAAACACAGAATCATCAGGGTTGGAAGACATCTTCAAGACCATCTCGTCCAGCTCCCAGCATAGCAGCACCATAAATTGTATCCCCAAATGCCACATCCAGATGCCTTTTGGATACTTCCCAAGACAGTGATTCTACCACTTTCCTGGGCAACCTACTCCAATGCCTAACCACTCTGTCCATGAAATGTTGTTTTTTTTTAATATCTAATCTGAACCACCGCTGGTGGAACTTAATGCCATTTTCTCTCATCCTTCCTTTTGAGACATGCCAGAAGAACCTGGCCCCCACCTCACTACAGCCTCCTTTCAGGTAGTTCGAGAGGGCAGTGAGGTCTCCCGTGACCCTCCTTTTCTCCAGACGAAACAATCCTGGCTCCCTCAGCTCAGTTCCCTCATAAGACATGTTTTCCAGACCCTTCACTCTCTCAATTGCCCTTCTGTGAACACAATTCAGCACCTCACAGTCCTTTCTGACGTGAGGGGCCAAAAGTGGACACTGTACTCAAGGTGTGGCCTCATCAGTGCCACGTACAGGGGCAAAATCTCTCCCCTCAGTCTTGCTGGCCACACTGTTCTTGATACAGGCCAGGATGCCACTGGCCTTCTTGGCTGCCCATCTGGCACGTATCCAGCTGGCTGTTAACCAGCACCCCCAAGTCCCCTTCTGCTGAGCAGTTCTCAAGCCACTCTTCCTGCAGCCTGTAGCACTGCAAGGGGTTGTTGTGACCAAAGTGCAGGGCCTGGCATTTTGCCTTATTGACCTTCATGCCCATCCATAGTTTGTTAAGATCTATCTGTGGAGACCTTCTACCTTCAAGCAGACCTGTGAACTTACTCAATTGCCCTGCCCAAATAATCCATAAAGAAGTTAAACAGATATTTGCCTTGGGTGAAGACTCCCTCATGCAAACATGCCATACACATAGGTTTTATGTATTGAAGTCCCTTGCATCCTCTGTCCACCTTCGAATGCATTGGTTGGTTTCTGCTGAAAAGCTTCAGTATGGCCCCGAGTAACTTCTGCAGCTTTTCCTTTGGTCCTGCAGTGCTCTTAAAACAACTTTCTTATTTTTTATGTGCATCACAGAGACATATAGAATGCTATTGTGTGTCACGCGCGACTTGTCTTATTTCCGAACTTGCGACACTCAACACATGAATTAAACATTCACAGAAATGCCCAGCAGGAATGGAAATGTCAGTCACAACATAAGTGGTGACAATAATGTTTTTTCAGCAATCATTTTGCTTTTTGGAACAGAAGTCTTTGACCCTTCTTATTTTTTGGTTGGTACCCCTACATCTGGTTTAGTCGCAGGATCCAAGGAAAGAGATGAATATACATTCTTCTTTAAAGACTTTTTTGTGACTTGGCTTACTGTGCTGGATCAATCCCCAGGGTTGGGTCACAACACTTGCTGTAAGAGGATAGCTGAGGGCCATGTGATGTCCCAGGTACAGAGGGAGCAAAGGGAACAGGGCGTAGGCACCTACCTGTAGGACTTTGGCAGTTCTCATCTGTGTTTACATTTTTGTTGCTTTGTATGAAGAAACACCCAGTTGTTACTGGAACCAGTGAGAGAGGTTTCCTTTTTTGTGAACACGAGTTGTTGTTGCTGAACCGGACTTTGTAATCTGCAGGTGTTAAAATCTACCGTATTTTTCTGAATTATAGTTGGCAAAGCCACAAATTAATGACACAAGCTATTTTTCCTGAAAGAACATACCTGACCAGTACAGACACTCATGGTACAACAACAGAAGAAATCTCTGTTAATATACATAGCAATAATATACAAATAATCATATACAAATACATGTCTGGGTTTTCTATCCTCATTACCAAGAGATACTTTACTATCAAAAATGAAGGAAGGTTGTCACCTCCAGTAACATGCTGAACTCTACATCTGTTTTAAATAGAAAATTTAGGGCAGATAACTGCACCTGAGTTGGCTGCAAGTACTACTTTTTCTATTTTCTCTTTAGTACCTATTCCATCTCTGTTAAGAGCATGGGATACTCATAACAGAAGGACCAGCCAAAATATGCAGATGTTAATTCACACTTTTAATGTTTGAAGTGTGCTGTATAGGCAGTATTAGTTGTCTGACCCCCTTCTTGTGGAAAACTCCTGCATTTAGCACCTTGCCATCTTTTTGGGATTCTGTTAATACTCTTTCCCTGCGCCCAGCTGGGCTTGGTAGCCTTCCCCTGTGAGACCTCCTTTGCTGGACTCTCTCTCAGCACTCAGCCCAATCTGCCCTGCCAGCCCATGCTCTCCTGGGGAGGAGAGGTTTCACAGCCTTTTTGTTGTATAATCCCAAATCTGAAAGTAGGTGTATTGAGCTGTTATGAATGGATGCTGGTTGTTTGCATTGTCAGACACAAGCAGAGACCTAGGGAAACTGTGGTTCGGACCACACCAGCCTCAAAGGTATTGGTTTGAGTTAGGCTGTAGAATGGTTCATGGGTTTGTGTGTGGTGTGGTTATACAGGGACTAGAATAGTTTTCCCTGGCCTGATGAGCCTGGTGGTGCTAAAGGTGCCTGAGCATTGTGAAGTATTCCCTAGAGCTCCAGCTTGTTAAACAGGGCATCTTTTTGCTATTTGTACAGGCAAGTTAGCAGAGCAAAGATTATAATGGAAGTGAAAAGTGCTGGATTAAAAATCAGTTACAGGAAATGAGAATGCAGTTGTGATTTATCATTCAAAATCTCAAGCCATAAATCAGCTCAGTGACCCTTAAATGAGTGCAGTTGCAAAGAGGCATGACTTATAAATCAGGTTTGGACTTCATACATCAGCTAGGCAGGACGTAAATCCATTGTTTGACAAGGTATGTCAACAATTCAAGACATAAATAGTATGATAAGTATTTGCTGACAAAGGTCATCTTGGTTGTAGCCAGTGCTCAGTAAGAACAAGGGGAGGAAAGAGCAGATGGTGTTCCTGCATTTGCTGTAGAGAAGAGGCTGAGGGAAGAGCTGGTTTTGCCACCAGGAGGAGAAGGCAGGACAGCCACCTCTGTGGGCAATGCCAGCCTTGCACGGCAGAGATCAACACACAGATCTCTTTGCTGGCCCTGATCTTGCCTGGCTGGGAGATGTAAGCTGTGCATGTGCAGTGCTGAGCTGAGCTAATTCGCTTCTGTGCTTGAATGTGGCCAGGGATTTCAGGTTTGTATTTTTGCAGAGAGTTCTGCTGTTCCACATAGGTGTTCTGGCTCCCTCCCAGCCAGATGGGTATCTCTGACAATGCTCTGTGCTGTGTACACATGCCTTCTGCCAGCTACATATCCATTACAAGTTCTTGTGGAAATGCCAGGACAACTTAACACTCTGGGTAAATAAATCATGACCAAATGACAGAGTCCAGCACGACTGAGCTGGAAGCAGGGCTGGATCTGGGCGACTGGGCAGGATGTGGTGCCTCTGGAGTGCAGGGCTAATCTCTTACTGTAACTGAGCACTGTGACTTTTTCTGTTATCTTAGATTTATTAGGCATAAGGCTGTTTACCGCAGTCACCAAAGAAACAATTATTCACTACCCATACTTAGCTGCTCTGGAGTGACTTGCTGCATTATGAATTCACTTAAAATGTGCCTCATCCAAATGCTTTTTGAGCACTTCCAGTCATGGTGATTTAACCCTGGGCAGCCTGCTTCAGTTCTTGAAAATCTTTCAGTGAAGAAATTTTCCTAATATACAGTGTAAATCTCCTCTGATGTAATTGGAGTTCATTTTGTCTTGTCCTGTTGCTTTCCTTGGAGAAAAGACTGATGTGGCCAAATTATGACTTTCCCTGATCTCAAACAAAGTAAGGAAACTGTCAGTGACATGAGGGCACAGCCAGCCCTGACAGCCCCTGCTCAGCCCCCTGCAGCTCTCCCAGCCTGTTCAGGGCCCAGGCCAGACTCCAGCTCCCCACAGCCCTGCCCTGGCCCAGGGCAATGAATTACAGAAAAAAAAAAAAAGCATTGGTACCAATACCTATGAACTCCCCTATTAAAGCAATAAAATGAGTTACAAACAGTGTAGATTTGTCAGAAAGAATTTGTGGCAATTTACTAAATTTCTTCAGCAAGATGACAAATCTCTTGCACAGATGAGCAGCAGTTGGTGGCGTTGGTTGCTGCCTCATGTCATACACTGACAGCTGAGATAGGGAAGCGCATTCTGGACAAACTGCAGTTTGGAAATTCTTTGGAAAAGTATGCTCAAAGATTTTTTACAACTGATAGCGCTGCCAAAACAGACAGGGTCCACTTTGTGTCTACAGCTGCTCAGTATTTTTACAAGTGACCTAGAGTATGGGATAAAGAATATGTCTGTGGGCATGGAAGAAGGCATGAGGAGGAGACGACTATGAAGGCAGGCACAGTTTGAAATCATAAGGGCAATGAAAAACTAAAGAAAGAAACTGGAAATGATCATAGGTCTGGAAAAAGTCCTCAATGAAGGAAATTTGAACAAAGAGGGCTAGCCTGAAGTAGAGAATGTTGCAATAAAAATGACCAGCAGCTTTTAAATAAGATAAAGGTGGCTACAGGGAAGATAGCAGATGCATCAGCATCTGCAGAAGAATCAGCATTCCAATGGTCCATCAGTAGACTCAGCTGAGACACCAGAAGAAGCTTCTGTGCTCTAAGGATGGTGAAACTGGGGAAGAGATTCTCCTAGTGTGCCAGTAAATCTCCCTCTTGGGAGGTATTTAAATTTAGGCTATGCAAGCTTCTATGAAGGTGACACAGGCATCCCTAATTTTGGTTCAGGAATGGGGAACCTGCTAGAAGGCAATTTGAAAATCTTGCCAGTGCTGAGCTTTATAATCTTGCCAAGCAATCTGGATTACTGTGCAACTGGCTGGTCCTCAGTATCACCTATCATGCTGCCAAGCTGTCACCAAAGTTTTGTCATTGTTGATTTTCTTTTTTAAGCATATGACTATGTTAATTAGTATCAGACTAATAGTGATTCACTAATCAGTGATTCTTCTTTCACTTTACTGGGAAAACATTATATGTTTTACTATTTTCCTATTAATGACTGCTGAGGTCTAATGATAATTAGTCATTATACAAAGTAGTCACTGCAGCTGTGCATTTCAGCTCTGTGAGACAGACATGTGAAGAAGGTGCTAGTGTGGTTGAAGTCTGGATCGATGCTAGCATAGGTAGCATAAAAGGAGTGTGCATGTTCCATGATGAAGTAAAACCTTTTGTTGTAGAACAACTAAAAATCTGGACTGCTGTCTCATGAAAAAGGAACTGCTGTATCCATATTATACATATAAAGTACATTAGCCTAGAGCATTATTGCTTCTATATGTATATTTTATATTTCTCAAAATATTAGGGAATGCAATGGATTAAGCCTCAAAATGCTCTTCTGAAATGCATGATCAAATACTCATGTTCTAGCTTTTCAAACATGAAAGCTTAAGGCAATATGAGACTAGCAGAGACCTCAAAATCACAGGTTCCTTATAGAGCTTTGGTCATATTATCTGTGTCCTGCTCCTTTCCTTATAGCAATTATGTACTGAGTGACACTAGTCTGACTCTGAGAGACAAAAATCTCACAAACCCCCAAACTGGAATTTTGTTCTGTTAAAGTAAATATTCTTTTATGTTCTAATGCTTGTGCAGTTTCTTTGTGGATGATCAGTATTAAAAAGCCAATTGAAATCTAAGGTGTGTCTAGGAGACTCTTGTACATTGGTGATATCTTCAGAAGATGGTCATAGAGCTCTAAGGTAGAGCCCCAAATCCAACGAAGTGCAGATGGGTCACTGCAGCTATTTTCTTCCCACAGGCAGGAAGCTTTCTTTAGTCCCTTCAGTGGGGAATTGCTCTCCCGGGGAAGGTGGCAGCTCTGAGATCACAGGCACTGAGCTCTCCCAGCTGCTCTGTGCTGCTCTGTCTGTGTCCCAGCGCGCTCCTGCCACGCTGGGTGCTGCTCACAGGGGCTTACCCTGCTTCTGCTCTCCTACTTTGTCTATACACAAATGCTTAAAACCAACACCTCACAGTTCTATGTACTTCGTAGAACTGTGTCTTTTATTTTGTTTCCTGAGAGGAAGGTATGGACAACAACACCAGTAAGAAGGGAGATGGACTGACCATTGCAGAGCTGTGTTTGTAACCGCAGGGATAAGATTGGTTCTTCATTCCATATTTATAATACCTACCCTGAATCTTGTTGTTTGGGAGGTTTTCTTTTGTATTCAGGACATTTCATTTTGAACTTAATCCACTTTTTGAGCATGACATATCTTAGTTACAGGTCAGGACTTGGCTTTTCTAATACTATCATGTTAGTCAAGTGACTATTGTTGTTTAATATCACCCAACACTTTGAGTTGTCAATGTCTCGAATATGATAACCTGCTTCCTTTTTCCTGCAACTTGTCACCCATTAGCATTCCAGCTGCATTACACACTGCCTTTAGGGATACAAAGTTAGGGCACCAGGCTCCCCTAACATTAAACAAGGGGACCGTCTTGTGTCCTTGAATGCTCAGGGTTCAGCAAGAGGAGTTAATAGAGATGAACACTCATTTAAATAAAAGCTTTCAGCTGGTTAAATGTATAAAAAATACAGTCTCTTTAATTATCTTACTTGTCTCCTTAATTAATTTTTGATTAAAAAAACCCTCCATACTTAATAGAAATTGTGATTACTGAAATATTATTTACTCACTGATTACATCTTACCTCTGTATTTATTGCCAGTCTTCAGCCAGCTCCTGGATGCTCAATGCACTGGACTTGTAAGTGATTCTAAGGCTCACCTTGTATTACCAAAGCAATCAGGATTTGGGTCATATAAAGTAATCCACTGGAAATAGAATAATTAGTTATTCAGTGTGGGTTTGTATTTGTAAAATTGTTGCTTTGAAACAGGAATAAAAGATAAGAGAAACCAGAAAGGAAACTATTTTCTGAAATAAAAATTCCATCCATTTGCTGAAGTGAGACTCATAGTTTTCCTTGTACCTTTTCCAGTCCAATTTTAAAAATCCCAAGGGATATTAAGTAACAAATTAGACATGAGCTTCCAATATGTTGTGCCTGTGAAAGAAAGGTCAGTGTGGTTTTGGGTTGCATCCACCAGGCACCCTATCATCCTGTATTGGAGCAGGAAGCTAATAATCTTTCTTTATGTGGTTTTAGGATGCAAAACATGCTCTTGCAATGCTGTGTTCAGTTATGGGCATCTTATTACCAGAAAGATATTGACAGATCATAAAAGCACAAGGGCTCAGGTCATTTTCATTTGTCACACAGTGTGACATTCCACCCTTCTCCTTCTCCCAAGAGGAAAAAAAAAAAGCATAACAAAATTTGACTCCAGAAATATTCTGATTTATTTATTAGTAAGTTATGGTAATAAATGCATTGTTCTGTTATTATATTATGCAAGTTTAAGTGACCTGCCAGTCTTGTGAGAACAATTCTGAATCCTCACCGTGTATAAAAAATGCAGAATGCTATGCTTGAAGGTCCAAATGAGAAGTCTGAGATGATACTGCTATATATTTCCTGCACCAGAATGGTAACACAATTTAGGTGTCCACACAGATATTCAAAAGTTGTTGACATCTAGAAGCCTTTCCAGGATTCCAGGAAGTCTTGGCAAGGCCTTTAAAATATGAAGAGATTTTTTCCATTCTTATCACAGGAATTACTATTATTTTAAAAATTTAGAAATCTGTAAGCACTCTTAAGATAATCACACTTGTCTCCTTTGTAGAGTATTATTAAAGTTTCTGAATTAGTAATGTATTACAATCTTTTGTGATTATATGGATATTTTAATTTTGTTTCATAACTCAATGCCCAAAGAAAGCATTTCTAATTTTTTAAATTATGGAGCAGATAGTTCAGTAGGAGTTTCGTCATTAGTTTTCTTTGAAAAGCTTGTGCAATTATTTGGAGTTTCTTCAGCTTCTCACTGAAGGAGGAGCAGATTTCCAAAAGCAGCACATTTTTTTGGGCTTTATTCTGAATTTGAAAATATTCTTTTTGAATCTCTGATTCATGGGGCTTCAGATATGCTTTCAATTATGTCATAAGAAGAATGAATACATTAAATATTTATTCATGTCACCTGGAAAAGGACACAATCCTGGCCAGAGTGGGTAGTCCTTTGGCACTATGATCTCAGTCACACCACAGGCAATTGGAGCCTGGGGGCAGCAGCCACCAGTGCTGCTGGGCTCAGGCAGCCCCTTATCCTTGTAAATACATCTAGGGCTTTATAAACAAACATGGCTCAAGTTGCTTGTGCTCTTTATTTGAAGATTGACTTGTATAACATCCCCTGTTGCATATAACATGCAATACCTGAGGTAAGGCATGATCTAAAAATAGATTATGATATCCATCCTTACATAGTAATATGCACAGAGCTGTATGCACACCTACAGTTTATAAGATGGTTAGGAGTATGTTTTGTGTACAACAGGAAAAGCTATTGAGGGAATAAAAACCTGTGACTCCTGTTGTGTGGCTCAGGCCTGGTAAATATCACGGTTTCATTCCCTGGTGCTGGAGGTGTCTGAGGAGATCACAGCTGCAACTCCTGCTCTTCGATGAAAATATGAAGTCATAAAAGTAGGGTCCTGAAATACAGATGCACAAGGCCTGGAAACATTGTGGAAAGGCAGAAAGTGCACTTTGGGTCCTCTATTCTGGAATGAAATTCTTCCTTATGTTTCAAAAGCAACCATTTCATTTACAAAATCTGTAGTTCGGTAATTTTAATAATTGTCAGGGCTTTGGAAAACTGCTCAAAGCCTAACCTGGCATTTGCATGTTATTTTTCAGTCAGATTTACTACCCCAGGGAGACACATTTTGCATTATATGATTCTGTTTACTGTGAGGTGGTAAGCCTCAGCAGGTTGTCCAGAGGACCTGTGGATGCCCCAACCCTGAAAACATTCAAGGCCAGGGTGTGTGGGACTTGGAGCAAACTGGTCTAGTGAAACGTGTCCAAGCTCATGCAGGAGGGCTGGAACTAGATAATCTTTGAGGTTCCTTCCAACTCAAGCCATTTTATGATCCTATCCTGAGTTCACTCTTCCTTGGAAACAGTGCAATGCCATATTTGCACTAATTTCTATTTAAAACCTCATAGATTTCAGTTTCTGCAATCTGGACATTTTATTAAAGTCCGAAGGAATTTGTAAAGAAAAAAAATTAGAAACATCTGCTGACCTTTAATTTTTGTTCTGTGTAGACACTTGTTCTGGTTTCAAGGACAACGTGTATGGTTTCAAGTGTAGCCAAAAGATATTAGAAATCTTTAAACTTCTTGACTACAGAAGTCAGCCTGGAGGACAAAGAAGTAAAAAAGAAGAAGAGAAAAAAATAGGAAGTTGTCTCCCCCATAGGTTGTTCCTCTGAGGAGAAAAAACCAAAGGTGTGATTATTAATTGTTTTGAGTAGATGACTCCCAAAGCACAAAGGCGCCTGCAAGACTGAATACATACCCCAGACTGGTGTCCCAATCAGTGACACTGTCCTATCATAAGCCCATCCTACAAAATACATCACAGACAACACTTAATGCAAATAGAATATAACTGGTATAATACAGACAAAATGCTGTGAGTATGAGAGCAAATAAGTCCAAATTGTAAGTAGCAGCTGTTACACCAATAGACTGAATGTTTATAACAATTTTCTTTTAACACACTCCTGTTGGATCTGTCCTTATCTCAACCCTTCAGGCCCCACACTGGATGCCAAAAAGAACTGTCATGGTTTCAAACCCAACAGGAGACAAAACACCATACAGCCACTGGCTTAACCCACCCTTTCTTCCCCCCCAACCCTGGTGGCATGGGGAGGAAAATTGAAGCAAAACTTGTATGTTGAGATAAGAACAGTTTAATGATTGAAAATAAAGTAAATTGGGTCACTTCAGGTCATCTGTCCCAGCTATGCTCCCTCACAGTTAGGGTTGTGGGATTTTTTTTGCTTTGTTTTTGTTTTATTTTTTTTGTTTTGTTTTGTTTTGTTTTGTTTTTTGGGGGGGGTGTTTGTTTTTTTTTCTTTTTTTAATTTTTATTTATCTCCTTACTGGCAAGGAGACAAGGAAAAAAGTCCTTGACTTAGGACAAACATGACTTAGCAAAAAACCAAAACATCAGTGTGCTATCAACACCATTCTCATTCCAAATACCCTAAATAGCACTGTAACAGCTACTGAGAAGAAATTAAATCTACCCTAGCTGAAAACAGGAAACTTCAAAATGCCATAAAAGTGGGAAATTCCCATTGTAACTGGTATATGCATGTCCCATGGTACCTCAGGCACGGCGGTGCCAGCAGCCTCTCCCTGTCTGACAACACGGTTCCAGCCACTTGGTGCCAGGCAAGAACGCTGCTGAATCTTTCTTGAACTATGTGCTGCTTAGCCATGCACAACTCTCAGTGCCCTTCTCGTCTTCTTCAGGCTTTTCTACCCCCATTCCTCAGCACTGTGAAAAATGAGACTGTCCTGCAGTGAGAGCGTCTTGGGAGCAGAAATTCTACAGCTCTCTGTTTATTGCAAAGGCAACGCTGGGAAGAGAGGATGTGCATTGCTTCTGAAATGTCACCCTGCTCGGCAAACTTCGGCTTCCCTCTCCTGGTCTCTCCCTTGGAAGCATGTGGAAGGATGCACTGCTGCTGGCCAACAAATGGTGGAGCTCTTGCTTTGAGAAATGGGGATGATCATTTCACTGCTCCCAATCTGGTGCAGAAAGAGGAGCTGGCAAGACACCTATCTGTGCTAAACTGCAGGACTGCTGAAGGACCAGTTCTGTCTGTTAGACGGATGCCAGTGGAGAATAGAAATGCATTATAGCTAAAAAGACTAATTTTTTTTTTTTTTTTTTTAAGAGCAGCTACCTTGGAGATGGTGGCTAAATGATGCTCGTGATTCAACAATCTTCATTTTCTGAAAGAAGCATAAAATAAGAGTTAAACGTAGCTCATTTGACTCTTTTTATTTAAGAATTCTGTTTATGTGTAGCAATTAAAGTTTTAATTTTTTAAAGACAAAAATATCTGGTTTATATTTTAGTATGAATTCCTAGAAGGTAAAAAAAATGGCTGTAGATTTTCTAATGCACTTTTTGCAATATTTTCAACACAACAATTCAGATCACTCACTAGAACTTTACAAAACTATATCAGAAAAAAAATTGTATAAATAATAACTTTAATGGGAATTTTCCATCATTCAAACCAGATTTTATATATTTCCTAGAATTACTTTTTGTACAAATCTTTATTTGGATACTTCTCATATATATGTTCTAAGAAAGATAATGTTGGTTTTTTGTTTGTTTTTTTTTTTCATTTCAAATGACGCACAATCACTGGACTAAAAGTTAAAAAATAATTTGTCCCACACAGACAAATGTTTTGGAACATAGGCAATAAATTTTTATGTAACTGCTAGAGATATTTTTTTATGTTTAAACGTAATGTTGTTAATACATATATTTGTGGGAAATACATGTGTGTGCTCAGCTTTACATATATATCCAGTTACATCTTCCTGGTGTGGGAAAATATCCCAGATCAGCCTTTTCCCCCTGTCATTGCAATACATATGTAAAAGCACGAGCCTGTGTTACACTGGCAGTGTCACAGCCCAAGTACTGGCTTGTTCCACCCCAGCTACTAACAGTCTTACAGATTTGGGGCCAAAATATCCTTCATATCCTTGTAAGTGATGCTTGGGATAGAAAACCACCATGTAATAGTTAGTATGACACTAATTATGTGGCAGATTAACTAGAATATCCCAGCCTTTGTGTTGCATAATGTGCTTGATAAATTGACTGCAAATTGTTCCACAGAGCAGAAACCCCAAACAAAATAGAAACTGCACACATCCTCAAATCCAGCCTTCCAACTTGCAAGAAAACGCCAAACAGCATGAAGTATTTCAGCACAATTTAGTTTGGAGCAGCTATACTGAAGCTGGACAGCCAGGAAAGCTTTCCCCTCCATTTCTTCCTCTGCCATTCTGTTTTTCTTCAGGACAGAGTGACTGCTTGTTGTCAAATAATGCCTTCCTCCATTATTTGTCATCAAGAGCAATGGAAGGGGTGTTAGCATTGTGTCTTCTCAGACCCTAAAGGATCTACCAATACAGCTTGCTGCAAAGCCATTCTATTTGAAGGAGCATTTAATTTGTGCTTTAGTCTTACTGCAGGCCATGAACAGAGGTGTGGGGATTTTTTAAGGGCTCATTTTTAAAGGGGCTTCAGGGTTCACAGCACTGCAGTCTTTGCCAGTCAGATAACAGTTTGCACACAGTGTATACCCCTGGAAGTGACTACCTGGGTGATTTAGCCTGAGTGCTGTTCTGAAGGTGACTGCAATAGATATACTTGTTTGGGCCTGTAATTGACTTGCCACAAAACACTTTTTATCAATCAATGCACTTTAATTGCTACTTTTGTGACTGTTTCCTGAAGCAAAGAGGGAAAAAACATTCTATAAATGTCGTGACAGGATTTAAAAAAAATGATCTGACGTTGCCAGAAAGCTGGGTGGGCAAATGTACAACATGAAAATTACTGCTGAATCCTTTCTAAAAAAAGTGGGTAGATTCAGAATGATGCTGCCACTCTTAAACTGAATTTGTGACTAAGATTTTAAATCATGTCTCATACACAAAAGCAGTTTGGAAATAATTTATACTTTCCTTTTGCTAAACCCCCCTATATATGCAAACCTAATGCTACAGCAGAATTCCCAAGTAGCAATTGCAGGCTGGTCTTAGGAGCAGCAGACACTGTGCTGGAGAAGAACTCGCTCTCAAAGGGCCCTCCAGATTTCAGATGCTCCAAAATTTCTTATTTTTCCAAAATCTTCTACTGGAGTAGGCTGCACTATGGTTTTAATAACTTCTATTGATATGATCTACACAATAGTAGTGATAAATGCCTCAATTAAATTTCTCATCTTTTATAAAAAATGACTGAAATGTAATTCAATATTATAACTGGAAGGTGCTTAGTTGGAAGTGGATTTGGGATGTTCATTAGAGTCAGTGGCTTGGAAGGAAGCATTTAGATCCATTCCATCAGTTTCCATCTCTGCTAATGTCAGAGAAAACCAGTCTAAATAGCTGTCTAGAAAGATTTTCCCCCTGTGTTGCTGTGCTTTAAATTAGGTGATTATGAAGTTTTCAATGCAGCTAAGTGGAATTTATATTAAACTGAAGTATATCTTATTATTTCTGAGACTGTGTTGAGCTTTTGATTTCAGGTTGATGAATTATTTTAGCAGTATTCTGCATATTAACTCACTTCCTACAATTGCATATTAACTTCCTACAATGGATGCAAATGATTGAGAGATGGGACACAGCTGGTTAACTTGCCTACTGCAAGTTAACTGATACTGCAGTGTTACAAAGCAGAACAAGTAGATTTGAAAACTGTTCAACTTTTGCCAGCCCAATATCTCTGCAAATATCTTCATGTATTTCTCATGTAAGAGTTCTCAGCCAGATCCATCTGCTGACAGCTGGTGGCCAGCACCAAAACATTTCTAGGCTATTAGGGGCCACAGAAGCTTGAGACCAACAGCAATCCTGAATTGTTCAGTTCTCCTTAACAGCAGGCACTATTTCCATTTAAATTTCTATTAAGCTTTAATTTCTATGGTTATTTTAGATTTCAGGGTAATTTTCCCTTCCTGCAATGTTGGTTTTGCAGACTCCATCCATGTCTGCTCTGTCACAATAGATGCCTGCTGCTACCAAGCTAACTAGTTTGAGGCTGGCTTAGGTTTCTTTCTACCACAGGGCATTCCCTGGCTGTCACATTCATACTGACTGCAGTATATATGTACTGATAGCTATAGACAAGCTGGCACCATGCTATTCTTATGAGTACCAGCTATACCCACTGCTAGTTAAACCAGACAAAATTTCTCTTCCATTTGCCTACAGAAAGATTCATTTGTGCTCTCCTTTCACATCTCCCCTGGGATCGTGCTGTTGGATCTCTTTATCTTCCCTTAAAATTTCTCTTTATTTGCTTTTACAGACACTTAACTTTTTTCCCCCTGTAACACTTAGGAGGAGAAAGGTAAAGCTTATGCAAAAGCTCATTCAAGGATGTTGATTTTGAAATCATCTACTTCTTGAGGGGATACCCTAGGCAAATTCCACGAAAGTTAACCTGTCAAACTTCATTAGCTCTGCTTTTTCAACCCCTGATACATCTTCCTCTAGTCTCTTCAACATTTATTAACATAATTCTCTTCATAAATTTTTTCCTAAATAAAATATGTAGGGCTTGATCTTACACTGAAGCAAAGTGGGTAGCATGCTCCAGATGAAAATGCAGCCCCCTACACTGCCAAAGAGATTAGTTGGAAAAGATTTCTACATGCAGTATCAACATTGCAAAAAATTTCTACATGCAATATCAATACTGAGGAGACATAAGCTAGCTTTGTACATATATCTAGTGTGTTTGCTCTTTATGCTGGAAAAAATGTTACTGTAAATTAAGACCCTCAAAACCAGGGAATATCAAAATGTTCAGCATGGGCTGTATAAACTTTGACACTGTATTGCTGAAGATATTGTTATTGTACAGGCTATTTTTCAGAAACAGAACTGTGTAAGTAATATTTCCTATTTTCACACTCTCAGCTACACTGCATCTTTGTAACCAACATCCCAGAGCACTGCTTTTTACTTGTTTCTCATAAGGTCTCTTGCAAATAAATATTCAATGATAAGGAAAATAAAAGACAAGGAATTTGTCTATGCAAGTAAAGAATGTTACAAAATCTCAAGAATGTTTTCATTCCCAAGATGAACAAAAAATTTTTGACTGATGCGCATGGGCTCTCCTTGTAAGGTGAACCTCAGAAATCTTTTACTCTTCACTGAGGTCCATTGAACAACAATGGAATTTGTCTTTATTTAACTGATTTGTTGTAAAGGCTAAAACATAAGTTTTATACATATTGAACTTCTGGTTAATTATTTTTTACATGCATTCATTAAATTAATCCACATTAAGTGACAGTGATGTTTTAATGCTGTCCTGATTTGGTGGCAGTTATTATCATTCAGTATGTCTAGGTAGTGTTCCTAGGAGAAATCCTAGGACAACATATGCTTGCAATAGCAATGGGCAGTTAAATACATTGTACTACAATTATATTTTATATATGTGTGGAGAACTTTTCATCAAAACATTGCATTATGATTGAATACTGAATCATGTTCCTGCCAACAAGTGATGCATCAAATCAGTATGATTACAGTCAGGATTGAATCAGGAAATGAACTGTCAGAATCAATTGATGGTTATCCTGCTTTTGAAAATTTGTAGTTGCATCAGTCAGAAATGGACTTGGAAGTGTAGGCCAATAAATGTGAATGAGTTTCAGAAGATAAAAACATCATAGATCTGAAACGAAACACAATCTCAGAAATACTGTATGATTTACTTTAATATAAGCTGTTTATAAATGCATTTTTAGATTAATAAATCCATCATGTAAATCATCAGCATAGAAATGGGAAAAGAAACACAGCATAAAATTAAAAGATCTTGCTTCTCAAATCATCATGAATGGAGATGGGTTCCATGTTTCTTCCCAATGCAAAGTCCAACGATCCCAAATCCTGTTAAGGTCTAAATACTCAGGTACTTGACAGAAGTCTATGTAATAGATTCTGCTCTAATTCTAATAAGTATTAGAATATTGCCAAGAAATGTTAGGAAGCTTCAATGATTCAAGGCATTATAGATTTTTTACACAAGGAGGGAAATTAAATTTAAACACCAACCAACAGGGGGACCTCCTCTCTACTCCTTTGTTAAAGTAGAACAGAAATACAAGGATGAGAAAGAACTTCCAGTCCTTGCAACAGCAATCTCTGTCTCCAGTCTTTGTTTTGGTCAACATGGTAGCTTTCTGAAGTGCAGAAAGTTTCAAGCAGGTCCTTCCAGACCCTAGAAAGGGCTGCCTCTGGGACATGCCTAGCTGGCATCCCGCTTCCTTCACCAGCCTCTCAGTCCCTGCTGTGCTGGCTCCTGCATCAGTCCTACCCCTCTTCTCTCTGCCACATCCCACTGCATGAGAGCTTCCACCCCCTGAAAAATGCGCTAGTGTGAGGGTGAGTGGGACTCTGCTCTTATAAATAAACAAAATTTAAAAACTGAGAACAAGAAATTAAAGCAGACACTGTCCTTCAAGCTGGATAACTCATTTCTTTTGGGAGTATGACTGGTAGGGGAGATACTGCTTGCATCCAGAAGCTCAGGGGAGCCCTCATTTACCCTTCTCCCTCTTCCATGAATTTAGTTCTCCCACTCATCCTATCAGCTCTGTACTGTTAACTGGTTCCTGTTAAAGTGACTTGCCTTCAGCAGAGGGATTTGGTTGAGTCCCCATTGTTGGGGGTTTTCAAGATGCAGTTGGTCAGGGTGCTAGGAAAACCTCCTCTATGCTCCCTTTCCTCTGAAAGGTTGGACTAGATGAGCTTTGAAGGTCCCTTCCAACCAGGGCTGTTCCATAATTGTATGACTTTTTCAGGACTTAACTGAGCCAGGAGACATATGACTGAAAAGGAATGATACGACATTCATTTATAAAAGCAAGTACTGGGTTCTAATTTGGGCCACAATCACTGAATCAGCTGTCTAATCTGTATCTACCTTTCATAAATGGCATGTATAAACTCCGGAGCAAGGAATGGAAGCTCTCTCTCTCTTCCCTAGATGTGACCCTACAACAAGTGGGCTACATCACTGGCTCCATCACTCAATTTTCCTTCTCTCTGTTTTGTCTCAAGCAGGTGTGCTCCCCCTGTCACATAGCACAGAGACCTGCGGGTGCAGTGCTTGTCTCAGAGTCATGTGGAGCTGAAAGGTTTTAGGGAGCAGAAGGAGCTTATTTCAGCACCAGTCATTGAGCTGTCCTGCAAGAAAGAGGCTGCTACTTCATGGCTTGGCAGAAACCCTTATTGCTTCTTCACCTTGGCTGCTGAAAGTTGTTCAAGAGAAAGCCAGAAGAAAGGGAGCCTTAAGCAAAGAGCTTGATGGGACAGCTGAATGTCTTAAGTAGGGAAGTCACATGGTGAAGGAAAGGCATATTCTCAGAACCTGGCCCCAGCAGGGATAACACTTTTGGCAATCCAAGGTCTGCTGTGCAGGCACAAGCTTGATGAGGAGATAGCTCCAGGGACTAGGAGAATGATTGTGCCTGCTGTGGTCCTGCAAACATGGAAGCTGCCTTGTATCCCTGACCACCTGGATGGTATTTGGATGTAATGGTCCTATGTTGATCTGAGTACATTCAAAAAACAGTGAATCACCAAAGGACCAAAGTGCAAGCATGGTCCCAGGGGGAAAAAAAATCACTACTTTTTGCACCAGACTAGGATTGAAATGATGTCCTGGTCTAACTATAATTCTGCATGCCAGCAGTGTACCCAGACCTTCTTCTACAGACCATATGTCTGTAGAGCACAGTCATCCACTCCCTTTGGTGCTGGGACGTTGTGTCTCCCAGCAGGTAAAGTTGAATGGCAGGAAGGAATCTCATGCCCTGTAAGTTAGGACATCTGTCTGGAAGCAGGAAGTCCTGGAATTTGTTAGCTTTTCCTTTGATATGTTTTATGTTAGACACCTGTTGGATAAAAAACCAAACAATTGCAGAGTGTGTTGGAAGAGGGGGATCTATACCAAGCAGCATGACGTTGCCAAAAATATATGAGTGAAAGAGGAAGGTAGTAGAGGTAGCAAGTGTTCAACACCTAATTTGAACTTTTCAGTACTAGTATCATGAATCTGCCACTTTTGGCTGTGTTAAGCAGTGTTACACTGTTTGCCTCTCATAGACCTTAGAATATCAGAAAAAAATCAGCAAAATTAATGTGTGGATCTCAAAGACTGTCTACTGGGACCAGTATAACAACTGTCAGGAAAGGGATTGAGGCCTAATGTGCTTGAAGAGTATTGCCTCTCCCACTGCATATAGAATCTGGTTACTTATAAAACATGGAAAAATCCAATGCAAAAATTAAATATTGGTGGAAATATTAGAGTTTCCCAGATTTGAGTCATGACTGAGATGTTTGTGTAGGGGGAAATATCTGTCAACAGACATTTCAAATAACAAAATGAAGATTGCAATAGGATTCACTGATCATCACAGGAGATAGATCCTAGTCTTAAGTGTATTAGGAGTGTAAGGCCTTTGTGCACATTTTCCTGTATCCTCATAGTATAAAATGTTTATATGAGCCAAGCTAGTTAGACTAATCTAATTTTTTTTTCAAAAGCAGCATCTTAATATTTTGTTCCCAAATCTTGATTTAGATGATGTGCTGAATAATCTGATACTCAAACTTACTCTTTTAGAAGCTCACTTGCTACTATGATGAAAAAAAAATGTGTTGGGCTAAGTTCTTCAGTTCTCCAGTTCTATGACTGCTTTACATATTACTGGTGAAATGAGACCAATTTCTCACACGGATTATTAGTGGAGTTACAGGAGGAAAAAATTAGGACCAAAGCAGAAAGAAGACAAAGATTTGCAAATCACACCAAATTTGCAGTCACTTTACTGACTGCAAGCAGTCGTGCTGACTCCAGTTGACCTCCTAAAAGTGTTCCAAGGTAACCATGTGCCCAAGGCGTTGCTGGACATAAGTGTTAATCAATAAATCATCATTCAACACAGCCGCCATAACATGACAAGCCTGAAGGAAATAGTATAACTTAAAAAGGAGAAACTTTAGAAAATAAATATTTATTTCTTTCAGTGTAAAATTGTTCAAAAGTAGTTGAAAGGTGCAGGTGTTCTATTTACACTAAGAAGTAGAAATGTCCATCTCACCAGAGGATGCAAATACAGTTGTCCCAGTCGTTCAAAATTAACAATGTTGAGCTCTCAATCAAAACACCTCAAATACATGATTACTTGGTAAAATAAAAGGTATATATATATATATATATATATATATATGTAAAAGAGTTGGGATTTTATTGATATGGTGTTTGACTACTGAGTGTGGCAAGCCAACCACCCTCCTCTAACCCACAACATGAAGATAAGAATAAACACTGTTTTCATTAACAAGTGACTTGGGACTTACTGCTTTAAAGCATGACCAAATTACCACATTAGCCAAATATCCATAAACATATCCATAAATATTCCTGTCTGCACTTAGCTTTAAGTAGATTAAAGAAAACTGGAGTTAACTGAGCTCATGGTGAAAAACAGGTAGGGGATTAAAATCACGTTACATGCTTGGTAACAGATTAGCAGAATAGCAGATTCTGTATCACCAGAAATAACGTGGACTTGGACTTACCCCTGTGAAGAGAGGCTTGAACCTGGCTTACACTGGTCATGGAAGATAATTTAACTGTAAGTATACTGGAATAGACAAGGGAGAGGGAGGGGAAATGGAGCAGAGAAGAAAGAGATACTGCAATATTAGCTCTGCCACTTCTTTGTTGGGAAAGAAAAGACTACACCACCCTCAATGCTTGGAAGAAAGCCTCAGTGCCTAATTCCAGGAGAAAGGTCTTGGTTACGAGCACCAGCTGGAGATAAACATCAAGAATTCTGTGAGGAATAGGATTTAACCTACAGCCTTCCTACCAGCATTGCCTCCCTCAGCAGCTCTAGCTCCTTGTGTGGCATGCTGGTTTCTGCAAATCCCGTTCCCAGACTCTTTAGTTTGCCTCTGTTTTCTGCAAAGAACCTGCTTCTGCCTAGTTCACAGCTGAGAGCTTCACTAGGCAAAACTGCCCGGAAGCTAAATGCTGCAGCACTCAGCATCCAAGGGCCCTTGTGAATCAAGCCACAATGTGTTGTTTTCGAATAGAAAAATACGAAGATACGCTTCTTTGTACACATTGAATATTGATCTGATTTCTGAAATTGAAATTACACAATCTGTTCCTTTGGCTCATGAAATACTACTTTTTCTGAATAAATGAACTGACACCTTCTCTTCAACACCAAGTTTGTGGGAGGAAGGCGATTGTTTTTTTAATTTCTGTGACTCATTGATCTACTTGTTTACGAAGTAGATACTAAATTTCAAATGAAAATATCTAGTAAAAAAAAGGAACCACCAGGTACTTACTAATACTCTTAACCCTAAAAACCTCTCCTCTCCTCTCCTCTCCTCTCCTCTCCTCTCCTCTCCTCTCCTCTCCTCTCCTCTCCTCTCCTCTCCTCTCCTCTCCTCTCCTCTCCTCTCCTCTCCTCTCCTCTCCTCTCCTCTCCTCTCCTCTCCTCTCCTCTCCTCTCCTCTCCTCTCCTCTCCTCTCCTCTCCTCTCCTCTCCTCTCCTCTCCTCTCCTCTCCTCTCCTCTCCTCTCCTCTCCTCTCCTCTCCTCTCCTCTCCTCTCCTCTCCTCTCCTCTCCTCTCCTCTCCTCTCCTCTCCTCTCCTCTCCTCTCCTCTCCTCTCCTCTCCTCTCCTCTCCTCTCCTCTCCTCTCCTCTCCTCTCCTCTCCTCTCCTCTCCTCTCCTCTCCTCTCCTCTCCTCTCAAGATTTGATGTGTCTGCTTTCAGTTGGTCTCTGGAAAGAAAATTTTTCGACTCAAACTTTTTTAACAGCAATTATTTAACCAAGCCCGGTTCCAAATGAATAACAGCCCTTATAAAGTAGCAACAAAGCCTGTATGTTTAGGAAAAGATTATATATTTACCCACTGAGAATAAACACTGAAATATTTATGGCAAGACATAAAATTATAAGTAGCTATTGCTTGTAAATCAAAATTTAACCCTCTAGCAAAAGTAATTGCTTTCCCACTATATTTCAATTGATAAAAAAAATTGATAGAAGTATTAAATATTATGGCAACACAGCATGAGCTATATGTGGATTAGTTATTAGCCAATTCTCAAAACAAAAAATTGGAAAGTTCCAAAAGTGCCTTACATATTATAAAATATGGGTTTTTCTCAATATAAAAAGAAACAGAATGCTTTTTTCTTCATTAACATTTCAATCCATTGATTCAAACATGCCATGAAACCCTATGATCAACTGGATTTTTTATGGAAATATGTTTATTCTTCCTGTCTTTGAATGAGTATTTTTGAATGAGAATTTCCCAGCCATTTTTAGCTATAAGACAGAAGTTCACCTTTTTCTTTCACTGAGGTCAAATTTAGAAACTTCTATCGTATTTCATAACAAATTAACATTAGACCCAGGCCTAGAAGAGAGATCTTCACTGCCTAACACCAAACTTAGCTTCTATTAAAAACACAGGCAATTCTGTTTACCACAGGAAAAAAATGTTTTGTATTCAAGTCGTCCCCAGCTTTGGGAGCAAAGGTAAATGAGTACTATTAGCTCAACTTTATGGATTTGAAATGTAAAGCTCTTGACAAAATAAAGACCAGATTCTTTGCTTACACTGAATAAACCTTGTTACATGAATAGATACATTCTTTTTAGTGGAATTTAATGGTGAATCATTACTCATTTTGAATAAAGGGGTAATGAGTACAGCAACCATCTGTCACAATTTCACTTCCCACAGCAGGGATTAGGCATAAAATTGTGTTAGCAATTTTGATATTTCACCTAATGTAATGGTCAACTCTGGGCATACCACACAGTTTTCCAGAAAGTGGCCCAGTAGTCAAATATCATGCATAAAAAAAAGGTGGTATCTGTAACTACTTTGTTACTTGCTATAAGGCACACAATACTCTGTGCCTTTTCTCTTTCTATCAAATCTGTTTTCATGCAGAATGAGCTGGAAGACTGATCACTATGACCTTCAGTATCTGCGAAATGGGATCAAATCCACTGAATTTACAAACATTCTGAAAACACACAGGATTTTAGAAATGTTGTCATACTTTGATTATAATTCTTGTCTGTTTGTACATAGTCACAGTCTCTTTTCTTCACTTTTGAACTAGAAATTATTGCAGACTAAACTAAAAATATTAATAGAGAGCAGATATTACACCTCTGGTAATGATCCTCAGCCTCCTATTGTGGAGAAGCTGAAGGGACTGGAATAATGAGCTGGACTAAAGCTAAAGTTTTGCCAATTTCATTATATCAAATGTTGTGAATCTGAGCTTGAAATTGAAAAAAAAAGAAGTGAAAAATTGTTCCAAAGCTATTACTTTACCTTCTTTCCCTTTCCCTCTTCTCTTCATGAGATAGTCCTGCCTGGTTTTGAGATTTACTTGTGCCTAACAGATCTGCTCTAACAGGCTCTGTTCTCCACCTCCAGAGCTCATCCCAAGGCAGGGTAGTCTGTAGGGATTGTATCAGGAAAATGCCCAGCTCCAGAGGACCTTGAGGTGCTGTTCCTCCCCTTTCTTTCATTGAGTGAGAGCACTTTTAGATGCCAAGCAAAAGAAAGGCAGGCCCTGCCTGCTTCCTAAGCAGTCTAGATAGTTGCTTCTACCCAGAAAACAAGCATCTGGAAAATGAAGGGTTTTTTCCTCAAACAAGCCAAGTACTCATTAAAAGAACAGCTCCTTCTTCCATGGTAGATGCTGACTTCAGAAAGAGGCAAAGTCTCAAGAAAAATCCCAAGCTTGTTAAAGCAGAAGTGGGTATCATACCTTAGGTGCAGATGTAGATGAGCACAAGTTTCTAAAATTCTCAGTTTCAGAGAATTTGGATTTATATTGTTCCTTTGTAGAAACAGGACATCTATGAGATCTGAATTCAGGTTCAAAGCTGAGTGTTGGAATGCCAAAAATAAGGTAAAGAGAGTTTAGAGCTTGGGCTTTGATATTGTAGACCAGAAGGGTTCTCCTGGACAGGAGCCACGTGTAAGATGGTCTGTCCCATGTTATCAAATGAGAAACTTCCCATGCTAGTGAGTAGTGTAATGAGCTTACAATCAGGGGAGATTTTGCAAAAGCAATGGCCAGTATGAGAAAGAAAAAGAAAAAGATGTAAAATTGCCACCTGATCCTACCAGAGATCAAAGAATTCCAGCAAACAGTGGATACTGTTGTGCTTTTGCACTTGTTAACTGATTGCACAAGAGGAAAGACAAAGGAGAAAAGCTTAGTCTGGGCATCTGCTTCTCTGTGAACTGTGACAAAGACATGAAGAGGCATTTACTTGTTATCATCAGCCCAGGGAGAGCCGTTCTGAGAATGGAAATGCTAATCATCAATCTCCCTGTGCATGCAATGTCTCTGTTTAATAGCAGATAGAGCGTCTCCAAAGGGCCTTTTTTTTTTTTCTCTTTGTTTAAAATGACATATAATGGACCTGGACTTATCAGTGTCTCTAAATGCATTTTCTGTGCTTTATCCTTACTAAGGGATTTAGTCCGTTCTAATGAATATGTGCAGAATTGATTTTGAGCTTGGTATAATTTAATCCATCAATTTAACATTAAATTAATATGCGAAGGGGGTCTCTTTGTGGATGAAAAACAGAAGGGGAACATTCTTATTAATTTAAAATGGACTTGAGAAATGGAAAGAGGCTGCTGCTATTAGTATCTGCCA
Source organism: Vidua chalybeata (assembly GCF_026979565.1). Lineage (NCBI taxonomy): Eukaryota > Metazoa > Chordata > Aves > Passeriformes > Viduidae > Vidua > Vidua chalybeata. Next base: position 89,305,576 of record NC_071530.1, read on the forward strand.
CTGGGCTTAACCACTGGTTGGTGAGTTACCTTGTGTGAATACTGCTAAAGCCACAGCAGCCAAGAAATCCCTGGCACATGCAGAGCCTGCAGCTTGGGAGGCTGTTGCCACCTCTCTGGGAATCAAACTGCTGAGAGATGTCTTGCCAGGAACTCTGGTGGTTGAAGGCTCCTCACCATTCTCCCACCTAAAATGGTTTACTGCAGACCGCTGCTCCCCAGACAGTTTTTCACATGGAAGAGGAGTCCAAACCAAAGCCATGTCCTGAGTGCTGTTAAATGTTTGTGTCCGTGATCAGATTTCACAGCTGACTCCTAGTTCTTGAATTTGACAAATTCTGAATAGGAAAAGATATTTGGAACAGGACGTTGTGGAGCATCATCAACCAGCACAGTTTTAAACAATGCTTTTAATTCACTGACGGTGATCTAACAGAACTCACAAAGATGGCACATATCAACAACTTAAGCATAAAAATTAATGATATAATTTTAAACAAGGAGATGCAAGAAGGACACTGGGAGCTGGAGCAAATTTGTTTGGAGCAGCATACTTTTAATATATCTTTATCAAAGGAACATTTTAATCACTTCCTTATTTTTCTTTGGATAAGGTCAGGCTTACATTCCTGTTAACTGATCAATCTGGATTCTCCTTTTTAAGCAGCAGTAAAATACTAGAAATGCTGGAGGACTGAGAGGAAGCTGGCTTTCAGCTACTGCTGAGAATAACCCAGGGGGTTTCTTAGTTTTGCCTTCAGCAGTGCTTGGGAGCCATGTGGTCAAGACTTGCTGAGCTGTGGGTATTTTTCAAAGTTGCTGTTAGAATCCTTTGGGATTGTGGTTAGAGAATAAAATTTTTGACTGTCATTATATGAGACGACTGTATCATCTGCCTCTTGCTTTTCAGAGCATGGATTCCCAAGAGCAGGAAGGTGGCAACAAAAGCATACTGGAGCTGATCCAGGAGACCCAGAAATACTCCAGAGAAATGTAATCAGTGGTTTAGAACAGCTTTCATGTGAAGAGAGACAAAAATAAACTAGGCTTCCTAGGCTTGGACAACAGAAGATATAACAAAAAATAACTGGGAAAAACTATTGGTTTATCACATCCAAGTAAGCTATTGACAATCAAACTAAGTTATCAATAAGAATTTAAAATAAATGAAAGGGTTTTTTAAATAACACATAATTACATTTTAGAATGTATTGCTGTAGGGGATTGTAGGAGATAAAACTCAAATTCAGAAACACACTAGAAAGAGTAGTGGGCTGCTTTGTGAGTATGAATATTTCAACCAGAGGTTTGGCTGCTCAGGTACAAATGATACTGTAGAAAAATTTAGGTTACTGTTACACTTTGTACAAGGCATCTTTTCTTTTATCAAATCATCAGGGCTTTTTTCCTTATGTGGCATTTGCTGATTTGCAGCAGAAGTATGAACACCTGATAAGGAAGGAATGCAGATTCTGGGGTGGAAATGCACTGATAAGTAATATGAATCCTGGCTAGAAAGACTGGATGGTCTTTACCTCTCTCCTAATAATAGATGGATGATTTATCTTGCAGTATTATCATTCTAACACATTAAACTGGAGAAAGACTGATTTATATCACATGCAGATCAGGAGGATGCTTTCTCTTGAAATTATTTAATTCTCATTTAACCATTTTATATGTTCAGGTACACATCAGAGAACTGTCTATGAGAGAGCACCAGTGAAAGCAGAAATTGGAAAGCCAACTAGAGTGGAACAGGTATTGCCTCACCAAATAGAAAGTACACATAGAAAAAATGTGAACAGCAGAACAAAGTTAATGGCCTTTGGGTTGCTTAGCTGTAGCTACATACTGAAGATGTGGTGGGTCTTTGTCAGATGAAGCACCTGCTGCTCACAGAATACTGCAATTCACATGCAAAATGAGGAAAAAAAAGAAAAGGGACCAGAAAGGAAGACTTTTCCCTGCCTACAGCTCCTGTATACAGCCCTTAACATTTTGATATGGCACTTGTCATCAAGACTAGTCCTCCCTGGAAAAGGCAGATCCTTCAGCAGGGCTTCTCATAGCCCTGGAGAAGGAGCTTTGTTCCAGCACCTCTGAGCAGAGGATGCAAACTGCTCTCCTTCTACTTCCTTCCATCACAGCTGGTACCTACTCAACCCTGCAACTCCAGTACTTCTGGAGGTGAAGCAAATCATCGAAGCACCATTGCACAATGGTGGCAGGCCTTCAGTTTTTTGTGTTTTGTTTCTGAAATTCCCCTCCACCACCATTCAATGTGTATGCTTAAATGTGGCAATAAGGGAAAGATTCATATGCCTTGCAGAATTGGCCACAACAAATGTTTCTGGAAGAAAATTTTTAGGAGACCCTTTACAGTTCTAAATATATTTATTAGTTCCTTGCAACAACCAGCTCATTACCGCATCACTTTGTGTGTACTTTTGTCATTGCAAAATTGCTCTCGTTGCAATTTTGAAGAGCTGCAAGCACCAGCACACTACCTGCAATCAGTTTGGCCTATGATTTGCCACCATCACAACTGCTCAGGTTGGTTTAGGTTTTGGCTTTAATCCTCACAGACATGGTAGTGTCTTGCCAGCAGACTTACTACAGTGTGTACACCCTCCTCTTTTGCACTGCCCATTTGGGAGCAAATCCAACATCACTCCAGCAACAGAGATGTGCTACAGCTGGGGCACTGAAGGAAGAAACACTGCCAAATTTCTTCTGCCAGTGACAGAGATAGGAGGAAGTAAAGAGAGAATTTTTGAATTTTTTTAAATCTTTGTGACACCTATATGTTCTTCTATTTTTCAAAGAGCCCACCTTTCAGAGGAAGAGGAAGATCTGGAGAAGGGAAGGTGAAGAGTTTGGGTTCAGTTACCAGGAACAGCTGAGGCCTCTGTTTGGTACCTGGGGAAAAATGTCAACCAAAGCTGACCAGACAGCTGAGGTGGCTTGCAACATTCAAAGCTCTTAGTGCTGCTGAGGACTTTGAGCTACCTCTCATAATGGTCCAGTCCATTAAATCTGACCAGTTAGTTTCTCTGACAGCCTTTGGCGCAGGACCTTAACAATATTTTGGAAATCTCAATCCCCGTGTCCTCGGGATAGCCCTAATCTGAGGAGTTTTGCTCCTTTAAAGAACTCCACCAAATGGAGATTCCATGGCTTGTCTTTGCAAGGGCTGAGCCTTTCACTTTGCAGTGCTTTTATCCATGTATTTGCCATTTCTAGTCTTTTGTACAATACCTTGCAATTTTTCTTGTATTAATGTCAGCAGTTGTTTCTTGGATCGACCTGGGATCTTTTGTAAAACCTGATGCCATGTTTGTCAGCTTTCACTTCTCTGATACTGAGGTAAATTTAAGCACAGTTTATTGCATCACAGATAGGACAATATAATGTTTAAATTTTCTTAGACCTCTGCAGTGAGTACTGTCTACATCTGTCAATCTTTAACTAGTTATTCTATTGATTTGCCAGAAATCTTTTCTAAGTTCCTTCAGAGTAAGGGTACTTTTCTTGCACGTTTCCTATAAAGAAAGGTTGTCACACTGTCATACCTTTGCTTTTTTTTTGGCAATGAACACTGAAGCAAAGAATATTTTTTCTTCTTGTTCCAACCTCATTTTCTGAATGCTTTTATTGAAAGGTGATTTTCTGGTAAGCTCCCTGCTATAGGTATTTGGAAATGTTTTGAAGTATTTTAATTTATTATATATGTGCTATTAATTTATTATTAATTAAATCTAGTTTCTGTTAATGTTATATTTCAAACTATTTTGTCCATCATTTGTTTGGTCACCAGAGTAGAGACTCCATTTTAATTTGGTTGTTTGAATGTCAGTTCCAGTTATTGAAGGATTCCAGTTTAGTACCAGTAGTCCTCTTACTCTACTGTTTTTTTTTTCATTCTAATTAGAAGTAGGAGAATTTCCTTAACAGGTGCTATAACCTTACCATGATAAATAATGCAGTATTATTTATCCTCATAACATAATATTAAAAATACTGTTATTTCTATTTTTACCTATTCTTTTTCCATGCAAGACTGTTTTTCACCATCTTCTCCCCGAATAAATGCTGTTTTCACAGACAGAACTGTGCAGGTAAGTTTTATGTAAGTGTCTTTAAAAGGATGACAGCATGGCATGGGAATCACAGAGATGACAAAGCTTTGAAAACAACTGGGAAGAATCCCTTTTGAACTGCAAAGGTAGACAGTTCAAAATGTTCAAAGGGTAACTGATTTTCTTTTTTTCCAGCCTTGCTGCCTGAGTTGACTGGGAGAGGAAAGCAGTAGCACTTCCCTGTTTTTCAGGGATAAGATTGTGCTTGAAACAAGGTGACTAGAGAGGCAAAGCTGTAGCGTGGAATTGCTAAAAGTCTGTTAAATACTTGATCTCTGGAGACATTATTTATGGAAAACTGGTTTTTTTTTTTTTTTCAAAATGCCAAGAGTGAATCTGTTGAAGAATTTACCATGGAACTGTAAGGCATTCTGCATTTACTGAAAGTCATAGCACATCTCCATCTGTGGCTGGGATACTGGAACAATGGAGGCTCCATCATCTGTGCTGGGCCAACACTGAGTGAAAAATACAGCTGAGAGCAATCACAGTAAGTAGGCAAGACAAATGGTGGAGCTCTGCTATGTAGACAACACCTTAGATATTACACCCCAGCATTGACCCTTGTACCAAACCTATAGGCACCCTTTTCAATTTGCAAGACCATGTAGCCATGGAAGATTTTTTTATAGTGCCAGTCACTGTGTTTCTAACCTGCTGAGAATATGTTGTGGATGCTAGGAAGAAAGGTAGTTGACTAACATGGCTTATCTCAAATTCTGCCTCACTACTGAGAAGTAAAAAATACATAGCCTGAGAAGATCCATATAGTTGAAGGACTTTGTAAAAAACACATAATGCCAGGTGCTCTATCAAGAAGCTGCCTGGCTAAGGTAGGGGAACAAAGGTGCCTATGACTCCAGTGGATTTGACCTTAATAACAGCCAGAGCTCAGGAGAGTGGCTGGAAGCTGGCTGACCCAGCAACCCAATCAGAAACATCACTGGCTTGTTCAGTGCAGTCACAAGGCTTCCAGTGGCTTCCAGGGACACTCAACCCTTTGCAGTGTGGTGCCCACAGATCAGAGACTGTGTCTTCAGAGAGCCGCTGATGAAGCGGTGTCAGTTCCCTCCCTGCCCAGTGCTAAAATAAGAAGGAATAATTCAAATTTTTGCAGCCTGGATGGTCTAGTGGAAAGTGTTCTTGCTCATGGTGTAGGGGGGTTGGAACTAGATGATCCTTAATGGATGAACCATTCTATTATTCTAAACTTCCTCACAGACTGTCCCTAAAAGCCTCTTTTCCTTTGGTTTGTCAATGAGCTGTCTTAAAGGATGCACATAGTGACACGGGTGACACATGTACCAGCAAAATAAATCTTAGAGCTCAGTCCTTTCTGTGAGAAGGGCTGGGAAAGGCCTGCTTGGGGCTATAGTTTGAGTGGTGCACAGAGAATTTTCTGTGTTGGGGGGAAAATAAGTTCATAGCATTTTATAAATAATTGAAGAGAGTAACAGTTCAGAGAAGGAAGCTGAATTTGAATGTAGATGAGAAATTGTTTATAGCCCCAAACTGTAAGATGAGCTAAAAATATTAGGTGTTTTGTAGTCCCATGCTTTATTAAGCTTTTAAAATACATGTAGGTTTCTAATTCTCTTCTGCATCCAGAAAGGCTAGAAACAATCATCTTCTTTTTCTTCTCTCCTGGAAAGAAAGGAAGACCCCACATATCTTTGCAGCCTCTGTAAGGGGAAGCTTTAAAACTAAAGCTGTAATGGAACAAAAAGGAAAATCACAAGTTGGCAACATTGACCTTTGATCTAGGAGAACCAAGATCTACACAGATTTCCTCCTGACCTTGCAGCAAATAATTTAGCCACATTGGATAAAGCTGGCAGAAAATTGACAGGTCACTGAGAGAGTCCTCCATACTCCAGACAACTACACAAGATATCTCTATTAACATTTATTTCAGACTCTTTTTAAACATTATATAGATGTTTTGTCCTCCACAACTCCTATTAGAGGGCTGTTCCAGAACCTTGCTTCTCTGATACTTAGAAATCTTTTTCTAATTTCCGGTCTAATTTTATTCATGACTGGTTTATATACTAATTTGTTCTTTGCTAACATTATCTTTTTCTTAAATAGCTCATTTCCTTCTGTGGCATACATCCACCTGCTGAATTTATACAGTACAGTCTTAACTCCTCCTGCCTTTCATTTTTCCAGGCTAAACAAGACAACTTCTTTTATATTTCCTTTTGTACTCTAGGCTGCCTGCTCACTTTATCATCCTTCGTGATCTTTTTTGCACTTTTATGTGTTTAAATGATTCCCTTTTTTACCACTATTTTTTTTCCATTGAGAGGCCAGAAATATGTATAATAATTTGGGTAGGATCTCAGCAGGGCCTTATATAATACATTCATATTTAAATTTGTATTTAAAAAAACATTTGGCTTGGCAAATTACCTTTTTTCATTCTTTCCCTGTTCATCTCATAATGCTGTGAATCCTGGTTTTGAATACTACAGCTAAATCTAAGTCCCCTAAAATTACGAAGCCATGAGAATAATAGTGCTATCCTTGAAAGTAGCTCTGTTCTAAAAATCTGCTATAGAACCATCACATGTGCACTTGTGTTGTTACAGAGCCAGATAAATACCCTGGTGAAAAAATATAGAAAACTATTCATCTATTTGGAATATCTTTGATAGAGCATCTTTAATGTATGTCCTTTAATTCTGGTTGCAAAACCAAACATTAGTAGAAAACAAGAATTAAAAGAATGAAGAGAAATTATTTGGCTTGGTCTTTAAGATAACTGATTGGAGAAAGGTGAGCTAAACAAAGATGACTTAACTTTTAAAAGATTAGGAAAAAATGTTTTAAAATTCCAGTGACAGGAACACAAATGACTCCTATGTCGCATAATGCATTGATGCCACTCATTTTTTTTACAGACATAATCTCTTTTCAAAATTATCCCTTGACCAGAATTTTTGATATCATCACCCTTTAATAGAATTTCCAATATTTACTCTGTAAAAGTGTAAAAATACATAGACAGTACTACATGAAACCTCATTTTATTTCAGTAGACAACTTGGTCTTTCTTTTCCTTCAAGATTTTTGTATGAAATGGCATAATAAAGACACTTGAGCCAAAGGGGTTTAGTAAAGCAGTGCTTTGGGACAAAAAATGGGGAAAAAGTTTAGAGCATAGCTAGTAAAACAACCCATTCCATGAAGTATTTAAAATCTAAAGAACTTTTTTTTTTAATTGAAGAAATAGCACAAAATGTAAGGGATGATGGTTCTAATGCTTCCTGTGCTTGGGAAGACTCTGTACAGAAACTGTACAGAAACTGTAAGAATGCAATTCCCATTAGTATATAAGGACTCTGAAGAGGAGGGAAGGAGGATATCCATAAAGACAACCACATCTCAGTATCACTTTCTTCTCTAAGCTAGCTTTTATTTCTAGATTTTGATTTGATTTGGTTTTCTTTTTTTTTTTTTTTTTGAGGGGTAGAGGGCAGGATGTTATTGATCTGGTTAAAGTTTTAAACTTTTTTAAGTTTCTTTTTCATCTGATGCACAGTCACCTTAAAGGGAATTAAAATAGTCTCTCCTTTATCTGTACCTGGATTTTAAAGTCTGCAGGTGAGCAGAAGCCTGACTGATTGAATACAGCATCAAACCTAGACATCCCTGTGAAAGTTTAATGCTTGGAACATGTATGAATGACTGGTTTTCCAGCACCCCCTGGTACCAACATTACTGGTGTTGAGCTGTTCTTAGTGGTCTCCCTAAGGCAGGCTGAGTTCAGACAGAGGGAACCCACACTGCCAGGTTAACCTAATTATCCTGCCAGACTCCATCATGCAGAGAATGTGGGGCTCTAGGAGGTTTTAGATAATGATGAATAAGACATGGGAGGTTATACAAGTGAGTATTTACTGAGTCAGTGGAAAGAGAGACTTTTTCCCACATGCAGTGTGTGACAGTGTGTGACCTATAAAAATTGTGAGGACACTGATCATCTGCTACAAATGAAACACAGCAGCAGCTCTGGGAAAAAACTGTTTATATGGAGTCAGTGAGACGACTCAATATGAAGGATTTTCCCTGCTGTCCTGAGGTACTGCCCACTCAAAAAGCCATCTCCATGGAACGATAACCCAGAGACCAAATGTTCAGAGATTCATATCAGAGTCCTAGCAGGATCCTGAGTAATATATTTAAACAGGAGGACAAAGTCTGTCACTGAATTGCTTTAATTCTGTCTTCCTAAAGTTTATGACTGGCAGGACATTGGCTGTGATTACAGCATGGTAAATTGAACGGTCAGATAACCTTCGAAACCCAGAGGACTCCAGGGTAAAATGTTCGCATTGTAAAGCAGTTGCACCTCATTAAGTGAGTGTCATGAAATTCCTCCAATAATAAAAAAGAATATCCCACCCTGGTGTTAAGGTGTGCTGTTCAGTGGCTGAAAGCCATCTGGATCCATATTTTTGGCTGAACTGGACAAGCAATCACCATGGCTCTTCGTAGAAAAAACAGGATTGCTTTATTTGGCTTGGAGGGAGAACGTTATTGCTCTGTGTTCTCTGTACTGGTGTGTATCTTCCTAAAACCCTACCCAAAAGGCAACTGATGGTCTCACAGCCAAGATAAGCAGCCATCATGGCAGACTCCAGCCTGTGAGAATCAAACCCACTTCTGTGTAGGCTTCATCGTCACAGAACGGAGGTACTGTGGTGAGAACTTACATACTGAAATGTATCACTTGTGGTAGTCCTGCAACTATTAAAGATGTAGTCTGGTCTGTATCTCTATAGAAGAGCATTTGCCACTCCAGGAATCTTAAATTGATTCTCAGTGTCTCTAAAACACTGAATCACAAGTACCTGGACTGGGAATATCTACTCCTACAAAACCACAATGTCACTTTTCCTTGTCTCTGCAATTATATTTCAACATTCAGCTTTCTAATACTGTGAAGAAAGACTGTCAAGGAGGCAATAAGAGTTTACCTTCACTTCAGTGTCTTATGTTTTTACACTTGATGAAACAGGACAAACAGAGCTGTGTAGGGGGGCGTGAGTTACATAACATGAGAAGTCTTTTGCAGTCTGAATCTGCAGTTAACAAGGTCCTGACAGTCTGGAGGAGTTTCCATCAATGTGCGTCTGCCTTCCAAGCAGGCTTTGTCCCCATCAGCCCTGTTTCCAATTGACTCACAATGGAGACAAAGAGTCATCTAAATGCTGTTGCTCTATGATCTGTGTCTGCAAACCTCATGGCATGCCTGACTTTTGATCAAGCCATGCCCACAGAGCCAAACTCCTCATGCTCTTGTTGGGACGTGCTTTCATACTGGAGCCCTCCTCCAGCAGTAGGTCAGGAAGACGCACTTATCTGGGGATTTTCTAAAGGAATTGTCAAAATTAGGGCCAGGTTTATATACAACCACAGACACAGAATGATTGGATCTTCAAGCATAAGGGCATCCTCATTCTGCTCACTGGCAACTGGACACAAGGCACTGCTTGCAGTGGCAGAACAAGGGGGAGTGGTTTTCAACTGAAAGAGGGTAGATTCAGGTTGGACCTAAGAAAGACAGTTTTTTTCTGATGAGTGTCTTGAGGCACTAGAACAAGTTACCCAGAGAAGTTGTGGATGCCATATCCCTGGGAGTGTTCAGGGTCAGGTTGGATGGGGCCTTGAGCAACCTGGTCTAGCAAAAGATATGCCTGCTCATGGTGAAGAAGTTGGAAGCTTCTACCTTATATTAATGGTTTTCAAGTTGTTTGATATTTTCCTTTTTACAGTGGAATCTAATATGATGTCTTCAAAAAAATACAGAATCATAGAATCATAGAGTGGCTTGGGGTGGAAGCAACCTTGTAGTTCATCTAAGTCCAAACACTTTGCCATGGCCAAGAACACCTTTCACTTGATGAAGTTGCTTAGATCTCCATCCAACCTGGCATGATCATTTCCAGAGATGGGCATACCTGTCTCTTGTAAATTTTCTCTTTAGAAGCTTGTTTTAAGTTCCTTTTCAAAAGCCTTCTTATTTTCTAGAATCCTGAGGCTTGTTTGCTCTATGGGATTTTGAATTTTAATCTATTATGGTTACCATTACACTGTGGCCCTTTTTGTCTTGTTCATTCTCTGACTAAGCACCAAGAACAAGTCATCGCTTTGTGTCCAAAATTTAGAAGACATCATGCTACTTAAACAATTCATCCAGTTAACAGAGGAGCAAGTGAACTCATCAATTATTTCTAGGGTTTCTCTCTTTAAAACTTTCATAACCTTCCATAACACATCAACTTTAATGACCATGCTGACAGGTTACTTGTAATATAGTTCAATACTATATGATTTTTGAAAGACATGCAATTAAATTCCTCAGGTATATGATAATTAATTATATATTTAATGATTTTGCCTTATTAACTCTACACTTGAAACCTGGAATGTCACTTGTTCACAAGCTAACTTGAGCTATATCCAACTAATTACAAGAGCCTACTGGCTTTTCTTCTACCAGGTTGTTTAAAGTTTGCCAGTCCTGGTTTATCTCCCTCACTTGCATTAGATTTGTATAGCAATATGTCATATTTGGGCTTAGTCTAGTTGTCTGTTTTTATGTTTCCTAATAAAAAGATACTTTACTGACACTGTTTTTGAATTTTGAATTTTTGAATTGATTTGGGTCTGTCTTTTTCCCATGTTTACAACATGTATCTAGAAGCAGAGAATCATTCAGGTTGGAAAAGAACCTTAAGATGCACACTGAGTCCAGCTGCAAACCCAGTACTGCTAGGTCCACCAATACCATGTCCCTAAGCACCACATCTACATCTCTTTTCAATACCTCTAGGAATGGTGACTCAACCACTTCCCTGGGCAGCCCTTTCCAGTGCTTGGTAATTCTTACACTGAAAAAGAAATTCCCAATATCCAATCTAAACCTTGCCTGGCATAACCTGGCACCATTTCCTCTTGTTTTATCACTTGTTACTTGGGAGAAGAAGCCAGCCCTCACCTTGCTACAACATTTCCTCTAGTTGTAGAGAGGGATAAGGCACTGAGTCTCCTTTTCTCTAGGTTTAACAACCCCAGCTCCCTAGCCACTTCTCATGAGATGTTTGTTCCAGCCCCTTCCCCAGCTTAGCTGTTCTTTGGACACTCTTTTTTGTCATGTTCTTCTTGGATTACTTCATGTGCAGACAATATGTTATCCTAAAAGTGTTTTCTTTGCCTCTGATGGTATTTCCTGCCCACTTTCCTATAATCTTCCTAACTTCCCCCATAGCAGTATCTGCCATCCAGTCATTCTGGTTTTTTTTAATAGAGATGGAACTTATATGGGAAAAAAACATGTTTGTAAAAATGGTGTTTTATCTGCAGATATTTCCTCTCCAGGTTTATTATTATTGCAAATATTATTATTTTGCTGCAAAAGTTCCTTAAGTTCTGCAACTAAAGGCTGTTATTCACTGAAGACACTGAAATACAGAGTCCATCAATAGCTCCAGGGCAATTTTTCACAAGAGGTAGTTGTCAGGAACATACTTTTTCCTCTGTCTCTTCAGATTTTTTATTTTATTTTGGCAATTACATGAAACATTACTTCACCTCTTATTATTCTCTTGCCATTCCTAATAAGCTGTGTTTTAATTTAAAACAGCAATTTACAATTCAATTAATATATAACAACACAATTCATTGTAATCACGATGCGATAAATTTGTGTTTTAAGTAATTTTTAATGCTCATAGCAGCTGGATCTGTGAAGTGTGGAAATAGCTACCATTTTTCACCATGTGCAATGCTGCCTGTGCAAAGCATCACTTTTTAATTATATCACCACCAAAGCTCAATGTAAGGAAAATGGAGCAACTGTAATTGCAGAATAAGAGATTTTTTGCTTATATTATACAGTTAATACAGAAAAAAAAAAAAGTAATACCATTACATAATTTAAAAAACTGATATAAAGGTGAATTCCCAGATACAATCTCTATTGAAAGATGTGTTTTGGGTTAATGTTTTTTAAAAAGTAAAGGAATAGGATTAATTTACATCCACCAACAAAGAATTAAAGGATTATTACATCTGATGAGAAACTTATTTTATAGGAATTGAAGATAATACATTATTAGTTTACTGGTGGATGCTTTTTTGCAATTTCGTTTGTGACAGACATGTACTTTTTCAAATTTCTGAATTTCTAAACTATGTAGATAAAAAAACTCCCAAAGGGCTAAGCTGATAGTTTCTCTGACTTCAATGAAACTATATTAGCTCCAATGTAATGATAAACTTTATTTGTCTGTAGTTTAGATGTTAAATACAAACCATTAGATGTCACCTGGAAAAAGGATATAAATCCTCTTCCAAGTTCTACTTGAAAAGAGGAGGTTGACTTCAAGTAGATCCTCTCTTCTGCTCCTACCAGAGCCATTTGGACTTGCTGTGATCACTAGCTTTTGCCATTACAAAAATTAATCAGGAAGAGAGATTTTCACTTCTCTGTCAATATTTTTACTTTTTGAATCAGGAGTAATTCTATTGCATTGAAAGGAATTCCACTGGTGTAATTGTAAAATCATGAAATAGTCTCACTACTTTTTTTCCCCTTCTATCTAATTGAACATTAACATAGGGGTTTTCTGCAATCCTAATTTACTTCTAAAGCAACTTCAGTACAACAACTTTCATTTCCCATCCCAGCAGTGGGCACTATGTCAGTTTGCTCCTGGTCACATGGAGAATACTCATCAGAATTAATAATTCTGTGCTTGAGGCTTAGAGATTTCGAAAATGGGAATTAAGTTGCTTTCACCAACCCTTTATTTGATTTGGATTTTTTTAAACTTAAAAGTTTAAAAACTTTTTTAAAACTTAAAAGCCTAAAAACTTTTTTTAAGCTTAAAAGCTTAAATTGTAGAAAAATGTTCCCAAAACTATGAAAGATCATGCATGTAAAAAAACACCCAAAAAACACACAACCAAAAAAAACCCCTCAACCCAAACTGGAATAAATTGGGATATATATCCCCTCTTAAGTTACTGGATAACAAATATATGTCTTAATTAATAGAATGCTATGATCTTCGCATTTCTGCAGGTCAATAGGAAAAGGAAATATATAATTTTAAAACAAAAAATATATCCTGTAGGCAGCAGAGAAGATACTGAAAATTGTCAGATTGGAATATGTATCTATGAGTTGGTTTTCCTCTAAAGAAACATTTCTGCATGGGCCATTTCAATACTAATCTTGTACAAATGCATAAAAAATAAACATCCACATTCCTTTATGACAATCAATATACCACTTGTGGAAGAACACAGTGTAAATGAAGTGTGAGGCTTTTATTATTGGAAACCTCTATTGTATCATATAAGTCCATTTGAGTGTAGAAATTGGATGTACATTGAACAGAATCAGGACCAGGACCCCAAAAATGTTAATTTCCTACTATTCCTTATTCAAATGCAGAGATAATGTCTCTGGCAATTGCACCACAGACAAAAAAAAATGCTGTTCTTTTATGTTATTACTGGCTTTTCAATTCTTACATTTGTCATTGATATATGTGGCATGAAAGTAAAAAATGCATACATAACATAAAGGCTGAGTAAATATACATTAAGGAGAACTAACCCATCAAGTGATTTTGCCCTTATCTGCATTTGCAGGTTGGTTAGATCCATCAATGTATGTACCACCAAACTCTGTAATTCCATTATAGAGGTAGGAGGAAGAATGTGGGAGCCTTTGAGGTGGTGCCATGCATCGTACAGTAAAATCCAGCAAAGTTTCATTTTCAAATATCTGGTGGAGAAGTGGCAAAGTATCTCCAGTAATTTTAAGGACATTTTCCAAATGTTTATTTAGATAAAAGATAGATAACAGTAAAACTATAAAACCTGCAGCCAGATAACTAGGTTTTATTAATGACCTGCCATATACCGTGGCCGGATAATTAAAGTTCTCCCTTCCTTCTAACCCCCTCCTCCCAGAGAAGGAGAGAGTGGACAAATTTATTTGATAGTTTGATAACCAGGGGACACTGGTTGAAAACTATTGATATAATCAGGGCCTATTCAATTTGCTCACGACAGACACTCCTATCTGCTAATTTCACCTGTGAATAGTTAATTATGCCCTGGATGCATATGGTCGAGCCATTAATAAAATTTGTCTGTCATAGCTTTCTGTATATTCCTTTTTTGTCATCCTCATGTGCATTTTATCTATGGGAATCTTTCCCCCCTTTTTTTTCCCCTTTAACATTGCACAAGACAGATGTTAGTGTTATTGGTATTTCAGCAAGGCTACGTTATAGATGGCATGCAGCAAGGATCAGAATTGCACTTTTAGCCTGTAAAAGACTGGGCCTGTGTACATAATGAAGTTGCTGAAGCATGAATGATAATGGAGTTCTTAACCATTTCACATTTTCAAGCTATGCTTAGGGAATTTGCTTCCAACTAAACAAATGCAAGGGAAAATGTGTTGGACTTTTTTCTTTCCTTCTTCTTTTTTTTTTTTTTTTTTTTTTTTTAATTGTTTATTTGCCGGGCTCATAAGGATTTTTACATGTATAGGATGGCTGTTTTTACTTTGTTTCCTTTAAATCTGGCTGCTGTCCCTTTCTTAAGACATTTCTTTGGGTGAATGTAGGTATCAAACCCCAGATTTTCTCTCTCCAGTCATCTGAATTTAATAAAGTGAATATTGTATGCCAAAGCAATTTGCTTTAATCTCTCAATGGCCTCTCAGGACTCAGGAAACCTCTAAGCTTCACATCAAATTTCCCTAATTCTGCCATTTCCTCCAGCTGGGAAAATTTTCTCCCAGTCTTCCCTACCTTATAAAGAGACTGCTTATTTTATCAGAAATAATTTCTTTATTCAGAATACTGCAGGTGAAAACAGGCTGTTTTGCCTAATGTCTCTGAATGTAAGTATCTGAGGAATAATACCAAAACTATCAATAAGTAATTTTTCCCCAGCTTTTGCTTACTATTTTTTATCAGACTGTTTTGTTCACTATCCAAATGTAGTCCTTTAAAGTTGCAGGGCTACTCTCTCATTCGAGATTTCATTGTAAAACCTTCCTTCTGGTTTCCTTGTTCAGCAGTTTTGTTTCTTCCCTGACCTGTGCATTACAGTAAAATCTCGTGCCCTTCTGACTTGAGAAGATCAAGATGGAGAAGGTCACCAACAAAGGACAGAACTCTGGGCCTTGCTGGCCTGTTCAGCATCAGACATCATTCCAATATTGTCGTGAAAGGCAGCCATACCTCAACAGATTTAACAGAGGATCTCCCAAATGCGCTACGGGTTGGAACCTGGACTCCAAGTTGATTGATGAGTTTTGAAACCTTAACTTCAGCTTTAGTTCTTAGGTCTTTTGGGTCCAGTGCTCTGTATGATAACTCTGATTATCACAGTGTAGTTTTCTTACAATTCTTTCCCTCTGTTAGTCTGCATCAAGCCTGATTGAGTTTTGAATCCTTCTTTCCAAAGAGCTGAGCTGGCTTCACGCATTTTATGTTTCATGAAATCATTCATTATGTCAAAACCAATAAATAATCTAGAGATTCTTGCTACCAAGTTTTACCTTCGGGTATTTCTCATCCCTTCCTTTAAGCTTTCTAAGAACTCGCCTTGAATGTTGGAAGCTAAATGATAAGGAGAGACTTGGTTATTTTGCTCCTCTCACATTTTGCTCTTTTTATTGCCCAGTCTCACTGTGTGACAGTGCTAGATAGTTTTGGTAGGTTGCTTTGCTGTAGTCTCCACAGGATGATCATCAGTAGAGGTGAGCAAAGGGGGAGCTGGAGAGCAGCCTTGGGAAAGCACTGTTATTTCTGACTGTGAACAATGCTTACATCAATGTAGTTAGAACCAATAAGCATTATCACAGACAAAAAACCAAATTATTACATCTATCTGGAATCTTTAAATGTGATTTTGGAAATAAAATTGCATTTAAAATTAAAAGTTTGGCAAAAGTAACCCAATTTTGACAAGAAATTTTTTTTCCATCAATTAAATGTAAACAGTGACTTGAAAAAACAAACAAACAAAAAAAATCTGGAAAATTTTAAAAGCTTCTTATTTTCTTGAGTAGAAATCTGCTTTTATTAAAGAATTCTTCATCTCCAATTGGGTCGCAAACATTTAATTGGCATTTTAGCGTGGTTTTTGTTTAAATTTCAGAGCCTTAACAGGATTTGTAACCAGCGACTCTGTGAATTTTCACCCTGAATATTGTGTCAGAATCCATTCAGGACATCAGAGAAGGTGTCCTGGTCTCCATGCGCCAAATTGATCCCACTTCTAGCAATATAGTCTCATACAGAAGGAGAAAAGGAAAATTCAACCATTATGTATTGGGCACCACAATATAAAACTCATTAAGTTATTGAAGAGCATCCAAAGGAAAGCAACAAAGATGGTGAAGGATCTTGAGGGGAAGCTGTGTGAGGAGCAGCTGAGGCCACTTGGTCTGTCCAGCCTGGAGGAGACTGAAGGGAGATCTCAATGCAGTCTGCAACTTCCTTGTGAGGGGAAGAGTAGGGGCAGACACTGATCTCTTCTCTGTGGTGATCAGGACCCAAGGGAAATGGCCTGAAGTTGTGTCAGGGGAGGTTTAGGTTGGATATTAGAGAAAGGTTCTTCACCCAGAGAGTGGCTGGGCACTGGAACAGGCTCCCCAGGGGAGTGGTCACAGAGACAGAGAGTTCAAGAAATGTTTAGACACCGTTCTCAGGCACATGGTGGGACTTGGAGTGTCCTGTGCAGGGCCAGGAGTTGGACTCCAGTGATCCTCGTGGGTCCACTCCAACTCAGGATATTCAGGAAATCAGGAGTTCTCTGACACTTTAGTTCTTGAAACTCTGGGGTGAGTCGATGACAGATTGAATTTATTCTCCACAGCATGAGGCACAGAAATGTACTTGTTTAAAGTTAAGGCTCACAGTGTCCCAGTCTGTGCAATGATGGTTCTGCATTGGATTGAGGTCTCAAGAAAAACAGATCCCCTGTGTCAACTTCTCTTCCTATCTACTCATACTTTTTACAAGCAGGGTAGACATAATGACAGTGAGTTACACAGAAACTTAAACTGAAGGTTAGAAAAAGAACACTGAAGTGTCCAGCCTTCTGTGGCTTTTGGCAGTTGCTGTTCTGTTAGTTTTCAAATTCAAATCCCACTTGATTACACACACACCTTGATTGTGTTGATTCGGACCCAAACATTATGTAAATATTGGGACAACAATTCTGTGAATTTGCATGATGCTTCAGGCAGCTTCAGTATTTCCTTATGGCTCCCAAGTAATCTTACAGAATTTTGATATTCATTGTCGCCCTGATTATCAAGAGTTTTCTAAAGCCTTCTGAGTTTACATTCTTGTAGAGAACTTTCCCACACAACTTTCTGTAAACAACCTATTGTTTTGCATTCCTTCATAGAGGTGGAGAAATTTGGTGTACAGGTAGTTTGTCCAGTGTCATTGGAGAGGTGGCACGTTCACCCTCCAATCCACTGGCACCTTCTGAGAACTATAAATTATTGGAGTCAGAGAAAATAAATTAGTCTCTTCATCGTGTCCAAAGCTGTGGTGCGTCGTTTTTCCTTGTGTCATCTGGTGACAATTCATCATTCCAGACTCCTGGCCCAAGCCTAGACTAAGGGTTTTTTTGTTCTTTCTAAATGCTTTGCTAAAGTTGCTACTGCTTTTGTTTACTGTAGATGGAGGTCCTAATAGGATACTTTCCATGAGAATTAACCTGTTCTGTAAAGCATTTCTGGTTCAGAGCAGTCTTGTTACTCTAGGCAGAAAATAGGACCTTGAAGAGAGACAAACATAATTATGCAGCAAAACATAAACAGCTTTTGACTGAAGGTAGAATAAGTATATTTTTATTTTATTTTACCTTTTTTTTTTTTTTATTGGAAACAAACAGACAGCAAGTAAGAGTGGTTGGTATTTTAGAAGAATGAGGAGTTGATGGAGGAAGGAGTAAGACCTCTCTCCAGAAAGAGTCACAGTCATGTTTTAAGGTCTCATAAAATGAACATAAGTCATAGACTCATGCAGCCACAGACTGTATAGTCATCATCTTCTCTGGCTGAGCTCTTTAAAAGTTTGAACTGAATAAAACTCCCACTGGATAAATTTCTGGTGCAGACAAGGAGTTATATTATGCTGGAAATCTTTGGCCAAGGATTCATTTAAACTGTCCATGTTAACAGACAAATCTAAGCTAAGTCTAAGAGGCAAAGAGGCTCATTGGTTTCTCACATCTGGTTGCCATAGAATTTCAGAGTGTTGAAACCCTAAAAGCTGGTCGGTCCTCTGCCTGGTTCTTTGGCATGGAGAAGAAGACCATAATCACAGCAGTCTCTCTGTGTCTGAAGCCAAAGCTAGTGGAGGTAGAATACCTCATGAAGATACCTTGTATCCCTAACCATACTAAACTTACTAATTTATAACTAATGTGGCACATTACACATCTAGTTTACAGAGCTGAGCAATTACCTCCCTTAATTTTTATCAGAAAAACATATGAGGAGTAACATCTTACCTGTTTTATTCAGCCTTTTTCGTGGTTGTCCTCTGCTTACCAGGCTCCCCTGGATGCTTCATAATTGTGCAAAGTGCTTAGTCAGCCTGGGCCTGAAAACACTGATAAATGCCATTGTCTTCAATGAGTTTCAAGACTGCACTTCAATCCACTTCCCATGACATCACCAAGATGCAGAGGAGGGACAGGGGATGCTCTGAGTTCACTTGGAGCCACAAGTATGAATCTCTGCTACCTGTTCTCACAGTTATGGCCATCTGAGTAACAAGACATTTTTAGACAAGCATATATGCATTAGTGTATATATATGTGTGTGTGTATGTATATATGTATATATATTTACCTTGTTGATACTATCAATCTGTTCGAAGTCAGTGACTGGTAATTTTTCAGTATTTCATAGTCATTCAAAACTGGATTTAATTACATTGACCTATTCCAAAACCATCTTCCCTACCTCAATTGTGCAGTTACAAAGAAGGGGTCTTGCAAACATTGGAAACGTTTGAATTCCCAATAAATGGTTTTTGAATATTTCTTCAATGGAAAGCCATAAGTATGGACTTAATACCAACACCCTAATAATACATGTGCAGGGAACCTAAGAGTCTTTCTTGGATAATTGGACTGTTTCATTTCAGTAAGTTGAGAGTATGAACAGGAAATGCACAGAGGAAAATGCACTTGAAATATCTAGAATGACATCTTGAATCCTTAAGACTTAGAGGTCAGTAGATGGAGATACTTAATTCATTCATCATTAGAATGGCCAGGAAAAAAAAATCCAGAAAGAATATGAATTTGTTTGTATTGTAAGGAGTGTACTGTGCAAGGCTTTCCTTTTATTCTTTGGCAAAAACAACATTCACATCTTTATAATTAGACAAATAACTGCTTTGCCTGAGGGTTTTTTTTTGAGGGGAGGGGGTTGTTGCTTATGTTTTGAATATATATAAGTGAGAGAAGGATTTTTTGTAAGATTTCTGGAAACACCTGCTCAGCACTTAGCTGTTATCAAGAGACAAGTAGTATTTCTGTTGAGACAGAAATAGAGAACAACATAGAAAGCATTATCATGTCATTATATGAAACACTGGTGTACCCAGGGACAGTGTGTGCAGTTCTGACCCTCTTCATAATAAAAAAAAACCAGGGATATTAAAAAACTTACTTAGAAAATGTGTGGAGAACCGTGACAGGAAGGGGATCTGAACTAAGGAATGATTTCTGTACAAGAAGAGATTAAATTGATTTGTTCTAATTTTGCAAATTGTTGAAAGTTGGGGGTGAGGTACTGCAGGAAGATACTGTTCCATGCTTTTCTTTGATGTTTTCTCTCTAAGCATCCAGTTAGAGACCCACAGTTAGAGATACAATGCAGGATGAAATGGACCTTTGGTCTGAAACTCTGCAGGTATTCTTCTTATGAGTGGAATGTCTCCTGGCACAGCCTTCCTCATGTGTGGAGAGAAATGTTTGCATGCGTTCTTATAATGTGAGAGATCAGATCAAAATGTGGTTGCTGTGAAAGGGGAATATTCAGTGGTAGCAACTTAAGAATCCTTCTGGAAATGCTGAGTACCTGGTAGCTGTTGAGGATATTGTGAGCGGTGACAATGGGCCTCTTTCCAGGATTAATTTCCATACTGTTGCCTAAGTGCAACTGTCTGTCAGGGCATCCTGCTCTGTACAGGAAAGTGGTAGAGCAAACTGAGAGCACTGGAGCTTGCAGAACTGTTTATAATATACAGTGACCAACATCCTCAGTTACTTAACTAGGGGCTCCCTCTGCCAGCTGGGTAGAGCAGAGAACTGAAAGTAATGGTTGGCACTACTCTGGAGAGCAGGGCTGACGTTAGTCAACTGTGGAGAAGGCAGATGCTGTCTCTTAGAGGGCTCCAGCATTAAAAATCTTTATCAGGCCACAAGAAAATGCAGCCTTTGGTCAGCCATGTGAGCTCTTGTGCACTCCTGAAAGAGTGGTGCTTGTCACAGGAACACGCTGAAGTACACTTGTGCCAGCAAATGTCAGCAGAACATGACTGACTGCCAAATGCCATGACAGAAAAGAATCGACTAGAGGGTTGTGAGTCATGGGTGGTCCTGGAACTGAAAGGAGTAGAGTAGAAGGAGTAGAAGTGATCAAATAAACAGCAGTTAACAACAGCATTGGTGGAGTAGTTTTAATCTTGGAAGGTCAGTGGTATCAGGCCAGAAAGATGCCATACTCTAGGGGACAAAGAAGGGAAATTGAATTGACATAACAAGAAGTGTCTAGGCTATGTAGAGCTGACTCTCAGAGGCATGGCACCTCAGCCTGCCCATCTCTGTCTTGCTCTGTTAGCTGGTTCATGAAGCCAGGCTACAGCCTATAGGGGCAGTCTGGTGTTTGAAGATCCAGTACATCCCTGCAATGCACCCTGAAAGTTCCTCTCCGTTCAGACAGACAGACTTTCCTTGCCAGGAGGCTGCCAGCTGTCCAGAGTCATTTTTGTGGGAGAGTAACCTCCAGGATGGATGAAGACAAAGAATGGAGTGTCAGTATCTTACTGAGTCTCTTAGCCTGGTGCAGGGCACGTGGGAAAATTAGGCCATGATGCAGAGCTGTGGGCACTGAGCACAGCAGCAAGAAGGCATGAGCATGTTCAAAGTCAGTAAATGTCCCAAAATCCATGCTAGCATCCTCATTCCTGCACAGCTCATCCCTGTCCTCACAGGTCTTCTCCCTTCAGGAAGGTGATATTTTCCATCTGCCCTTCCTGAGTGAGACCTCTGTGCATGGCCATGGCAGGATGCCACTTTTTCTCATCCTTCCTCTGTACTGAGCAAGGTAGAAAGAGACAGAAAGATCTGGCATGAGTTCAATATGTTTTCTTCTTAGCAGGGTTGTATTTCCTACAAAGAATTTGTCAATAAATTTTAAATATAAAAGGGTTCTCTCTCACTGAAATGGATCATCTCATAAATAAAAAGTTAAGCTGAAAAAAAACCCTAAAATTATATTTATATTAAAAAATTGAGAAATCATTCTTTACAAAATAAAATAATAAAGAAAAAATTAGAAAGAAACCAAATCCCACCTATTTCACACAAAGCATATGAAGGCTTCTTATAAACAAGTCATATCACAAAAGAAAACTTTCTTGTACCTATAAATGCACAGTACAGTTAACACTGATTTTCATGAGATACAATTAATAGAACAGTGATATTTCTGTTGAACAAGGAACTGCTTGCAAACTACGTAGACAGCCATGTCTTATTTTGAACTAAAGCAAAGCCCAACAATTAAATTCTGGATATAATTGTTCTAGGAAAAGCCAAAGAGGGATTTTTTTCCTATGAGCCGTTGTTAGGAGATTGGGATCTTCCCTTTCTCTACAAGATGTATTAACCTCTGCTGCAACTCATTGTGCAAGTACAATTCTTCTTTTGATCCATTAGCAGAATATGCAGCAAGTAGGTCTATCTCCCTGCCAGGCTTGGTCACATTAATCCTGGCACTTGTCATTAGGCATTTACATGCAATGTTATCCATCCTCTGTTTGTTTTGCCAGACAACAGAGGGTCAGAATACATATTTATCACTAAGGTTAAGCAAATTCTTACTCTGTTGAGCACTTCTGCAATTGAACTGAACCCCATGAGCCACATGCCTAATTTGATTGAGTGTGAGCAGACATTGCAAATATCTTGTTGGACAAATCACACTGGTTTCTTGAGATAAATTCATACTCTGTTAATATTTGCAATGTTGTTTTAAAGTTTCTGTTAGCAATAAGGAAAAGTGATGGTCAAAACTTTTAGATTTACATGCATAACTCAGCAGGCAGAGCTGAAAAAGATGCCTGTCTAGAGCAACCCTGGTACAAGTGGCAGCACTGGGATGAAATTCTTAGCTGTTTTCCTTCTTTATGATATTTCTGTAATCTAAAAATTCTGTACATTTCTTTCAGTTTTCCACCACAAAATAAAGCATTTTTGCATTACTCCCAAATAACATAACTGAATTTAAAGGCAGCCTAATATTTCTTTTAGCTCAAATTAAAAAAAAAAAAAAAAAGAAAAGAGAAGTGTTGCAACGGAACGGTATTAATCTCATTGTTTTTGAAAGCATATTTTCTGTATGAACATCATAGATGCAGAAATAACTAAAACTTAGGTAAGAATGAGACAGCACATCACTTTGCACTACCTTTTTTCTGTTTGAAAGAAGAACATCTTTGGAAGTGTTTTGAAAGAAGAAGATCTTTTTTCTGTTTGAAAGAAGAACATCTTTGGAAGTGTTTTCAGCTCCAATCCTTCCCTTTGTAAGAACAGCTACCGTGCAGTCTGTTAGTAGCATTCAAGGGAGGAAAGAGAAGAATCTCTGTAGAAATGTTAGATATTACCAAATACCTGGAGACCCAACTATGTTCTATGCCTGTGATGTTTAATCAGAAGCTCTCATTTCTAGTAGTTAATGTGTCTTGAAAACCCCCCAAAGAAGTTATTAACTTGCAAATTGAATATTTTTGCTTATTTTGGTATTTAATTTGCTTTATGTTTTCACTACACCTCCATTAACCCGCCATTGACTATTAGCTGCTCATTACACTTCCTTTTGAAAATAATGATACAACAGCAGCTTTATGTCCATTCCCAGCACTCTTGTTACAGTTTCAGTACCTCTTACAGTTATTAAAATAGTGTCAGTTATGGCTTTCCAGGAAGTGCCTTGAAATTCTATGTGAAAATTATGCTGGTTTAATGATTAAGTTCAGTAGATACTATTTTTAATGTTGTCTCTAGATAAGTTAAAAATAAGAAAATAACTCCAAAAATTGATCAGTATTTTTCTTCAGCTCTTAAAACAAAACCACTGACTGTTACACTTCTGACTTTTCATCAACTTTTCCAAATTCTGTTACCTGATAGAAACAGATTTATAACAGTTACTGAGATTTCTTTTGTCACTGTTGGATAGTTAAAATTATAAATTTATGGTCTGAAACATTGCAATAAATATGGTCTGAAAGATTGCAATAAAACATTAATTGATACATTCTTAGTATACCTATCTTCCTCGGCAAATAAATTTCCTAGTTTAAACCCTATGTTATTTTTTAAATATATATTTTTTGTTTATTAGGGTTTTTTTAATTGCTGATCTCATAGTTCAAAACAGCAGAACTATTTTATTACTGATTAATTATAGCTTTTTGATGGTATTTTGGACTTAATGGTATAAATTCTTTTTACATACCATCTAGCTGGAATTCTTGCTTCCAAGCTTTTATGTTAAAATTAATTCCAGCATTATGATGCCAACCTTTTTCTCTAGTTGCTTAATTAAAGTCCCAAATGGTTTAAACATATGCTTAATGCTTAATCTGAGTTACATAATCTGACATGTTAGTGAAGCTGAGGGTATACGTGCTTTAGAGACAAGGAGAGGGGCTGCTAAATTAGGCCAGGCTGAGAAATAGGGATTATTCTGGTGAAATCTCTGGTAGATAATTAATATCTCCTGTGGCAAGATGGCACTTCAGGATCTGTGAGATTTTTGCTGCATGGTGTATGATAAACAGCAAACTTTTTATTTCTTGCTATTTCCTTTCACAAAGGCATGACAAAAACACTAAAACCCTTCTGCATTCCCTTTCATGTGTTTCCAAAGTAGCTATGCTTCATTTTACTCTTGGTAAAAGAAATATTTTATATATTGCATTTCTTTATTACACTTTAATGGCAGAAAATTCTGCCAAGTTTTAAAGTAAGAGACAAACAAGATGCTACAAAAAGATTTCTACAGGTGACCTTAGCTGCAAAATTTTAGATTATCCTTAGTTCAGTTGGCAGGATAAGCTTTGTACCACCATTTATTAGAACGGGGGTCCAGGTTAATTTGTCCATGTTACTCCTACAAACCTTGTCCTGCCTGTACTGTTAGGCTGTTAGGGTTAAAGAAAATGATCATTTGGGTTTGAACAGTATTTTTGGCTGTCAAACTGCATTAAATACTTATAAAACTATCCATTTATTAGCATTTTAATTTTATTTCATTATTTATGAAAAAGAGAACATTTTTTGAGCTGACCATGGGAGCAAATGGGTCATGGTCATGATGTGAAAAGAGAACCTACTCAGCTTTCAAATGACTACTGCAGTCAGTTACCAGGCAGATGCTGAGGTTTGCTGAAGTGATTGCCACGTGCTGTAAATGGATTGATGTTGTAAATGCCAAAATTTTGTACAGGTTTAAAATGGTTTCAAAGTCATAGATTAAAAATCTCACGGGACTATTAAGTAAAAAATGAATCACCTCTAGCTCCCAAAGCTACTGATAAGATAGCAGGAAAATATTTGGGAGAAGCATCACTACAGGATGCCACAATAATGTGACTCTGTGGTAATTGCAATTTATATTAAAAGTTCAGGAAATTATTAATGAGCACTTTTTTGAGTAAAATTCTTCCAAGAAATATAGCTATTAAAGCTTTTAAATGAGCTTCATTAAAAAATTACCAGAATTCCATGTCTTAATTTCTTTTTAAAATATGCAAAACTCCCACTTTCACTTTCTGATTAAGAAATAACAGCATTTAACTAAGTTAAGTAATCAAAGAAAATATTGAAAAGAGTATACAAACAGCTTTTTAATGAAAAGTAAAATAGATAGAAATATTTCTGACCTTCTTTAATCTTCTCCAGAGAATAATATATTTATACTAAACCCCAGAATTACTGGGTTTGTCATTCTATGTAGGACAAGTTTTTATCAATTCCCAATTTCTCTAAAGGTCTAAGCTGAGTAAGGCAAAGTCTTGCACAAGTTACAACTTCTGTACTTGAAAACTTTTACTTTATTCATTTCCTTATCTCCCAGAATGAAAATAAAGACCCCAAACCAATTTTATCCCCAAACCACATTCATGAAACATTAAAGATGAGAGTATTGTTAACATATTAAAAGGCTATAATAATGAAAACAAGCAAGCATTGTATACTTAAAATACTTAATTGCTGCTATCATACGTGACATAAAGTCAGATGTGTGAAGGCATGGAAAAATACATGAATGCCACGAACATTTGCTGGACTCTGAATTACAGTATCATTACTGAACTGAAATTAATCTTTAATGCTATGATGGATATCACTAGAGGCTAGACAGTTTCCCAAATCTTTTTTCAAACATCAAAATCCTAGAGACTGTTTACTATCAAGCATGTGATGCTGGGCTTTGCAAGAGGCCTTTGCAAGTATCTGGAACACTTAGTGTTAGTTTAACTAAAATCAATGTACCAGGAGCAGCTGTTTCTTCTGAACTTGCTTTGATGTTGGAGTGATATTTCTATGTAAAAAAAAAAAATGTTCTTGTTAAAAGCTTTGCAAATAAGATTATTAAAATGGGAAAATGTCTGATCCCTTTTTAAGGAGAAATACAGATCAAACCCAACTGAAAAAAAGAACCAAAGGTCTCTAAAGTGTAGCCTTAGCAGGTTTCATTTACATACATTTAAATTCTCCCCCCACATTGCCATTTCTCCACAGTGCTGTCTCATCCTATGCTGAGATTAGAAAAAGTAATCAGATGCAGAAAGGGCTATCATGGACATAGCAAAATAGTTATGAATTTAATATATAACAATCATTTATATATTAAGAATATTTAAAAATGTTAAAAAGCTAATAAAACCCTATGCTGAAGTTGATTCAGTCCTATATATAACTACCTGGAGGCTAATTTTAACTTTTAAAAAGTATTATTAGTCATATTTCTAATACAAGAAAATAGCAATTTTCTATTCTTCACATGGAACTATATTGTATTAATATTCTTCTTTCATAGATAAATATACTCAATTTTACAGATGAAATAGGGTTTTACATAATAGATATATCAAAATAAGGTCACAGAATTATGCAATAATTTAGGTCAGAAAGCATCTCTGGTGACATTTGAACCCAAACCCCTGCTCAAACCAGGGCTGACTTTGAAGTGAGATCTAGGTCTGAATTTTGGCCGTGTTGTATATGGCCTTTTCTGGTTGAGTTTGGAGCATCCCCCAAAGAAGGAAATCCCATTGCCTCTCTCAGCAATAGGTTTTCTAATATCTAATTGGAATTTTCCTTCTCTCAAGCCTGTTGCCACCATTCTTTCACTGGCCAACTCTGGCCTTCTCTGGCATGTCCCATTATGTAGCTGAAATCAGTGATTTTTCCCCTCTTACCCCTCTCTTCTGAAGAGGTCCCTTGATGCCTCATACACGTGAGGACAGAGTGATTGTTTCTAACTTCTTTTGAGTGCACATTTCTAAACCCACAATTTGCAAGCCTCCCTCCCTTAAATACCAGGTGTCACAGAGCACTGCACTGAACTTGTGAGCCCCTAAAAGAGTGTAGAACTAAATAAATTCCCTTTAGCTCCATATTGGTATTCTAATGATGGTGCACTCAGTAGCATGCTAAACTTTGATGGCTGTACCTCATTTTGTGTTCAATAAAAGATAACATGAGAGATCATTAGAGTAACTATGTCAGATTAAATGTATTTTCTTGTACAAAAGTCAAGTCCCTTCAGGAATCATTGCAATTTACTTTGTCTCATGGAGAACAATATTTTCCCACTAGACCTCAACACAAAGGGCCATTACAAAATGTAATTCATATTTCATATGTTCAGAAACGTTCAGCACAAATTACAAATGGAGACTTTAGTGAAGTATTTATGTTCTGTTACCAACAAGTTATGTATAAGTAATATGTGTCCCAGTGCTCCAGCCTACACCACTTACATTTATTTGTTACAGACTGCACTTATATTTTGCAGTCAAACATAAGGTAAGTCATGTTGCTTCTTTGAAAACATAGAAAAGTGCAGCAGACAAAAACATTATTGTTTCTGAGATTTTCCAACAGCTGCAAAATGACAAAGGTGGCACGTATCACTTAACTGCTGGAACAGCGATATTCCACCCAAACTTCAAAGGGCTCTTCAGTGAACTTCATTCCTTTGCCCCTGAAAAACCCAAGGCTGCATGAGTGCATTTAGAGACTAAAATGAAGCCCTTTAGAGAGCATTCTGTAGTGTCCAGAACATGGAAACACAATGCTTTAAGTACTAAAAAGTATACAGAGCTTGTGGTCTTTGAAACAAAAACCAGAGGTCCATAAAAAATCCATGGGGCAAACAAAGATTTCTTGCAGAAGGGTTTAAACACTACTGCATATATGGATAATTTTACCCTGTTAAACTCTCTTCTCAAAGTGCTGTCTTCTCATAAGCGAGTAGTAGTTCTCTTTTAAAAGTTTTTGTTTGACAGAAATTGGTATATCCGGAAGTGATATTCTTCTGGACAGAATCACTAGCTTAATGGTTTTCTGTTAGGATTATTCTGCTGTTCTTTATCTCTTGTGTTCTTAAAATTACAGTTTATATAGTGTTAGTAGCAGGACAGCTTAAAATACCATTGACATTTGAGTTTTGCAGTTCTTGAATTTCAATTTCAAACAAATTGTGAAATTGAAAATTATAGCAAGACCAAGTCAGGAAAAGCAGAGTATCTGACAATTATAATCTTATATTTTCATTGCTATGCAATTATGAATTCAAGAAAGTAGACATCTCATCCTGCAATATTAATTTTGACTCACATTCACTAGCTGTTACTGTCACTGCATTTTTCCTTCATTCAGGTGAGTCACCTATCAGGAACCACATTAACATTTCTTTTCTAAGGTTAGTCAGTAGTGCAGCCAAGCAGCAGGGTGCTTCAGTCTCTAATTCTTTAGTCTAATGTCTAACTTTACTCTCAGCCTGTACAACAGAGAGAGACAATCCCTCCCTACTCACCCTCCCACTCTGCTCTTTCCTCCTCCAAGGCAGCAGTAGCATCTATGCTTGCGTGTGCATGTAAAATTCCGCGTGTTGGGGGTGTGTGTGCATTCACCATTTTGAAAAAAACACCTGAGAGAGTCTGGATCAATGTGGAGGCACAGCACATAAGCACCATTTGTGACTGATATTTTGTGTTTTGTCTGAGGACAAGGCCGAAATAACATCACTCATTTTATCTGGGCAAGCTGACAACTCCAGTGCTCCCCTGTGACACATATGCCAATAATGGTAATGACTTGCTAATCTCCTATGAATCTTCCAGGAAAAAAACCAAAACAATTAATAAGGGTGTTTAGTATAAATGATAGGAGAAGAGCAAGTTGCATTAGAAACGAGAGTATCAGTAAGACTCTTCAAGTTATTGTCCTCACTAGCTCTATCCATATTTTTGAAACGATGTATGGAAACTGAGGAAGACAGTCAAATACAAGACCAGTAAAATATGAAATTTGAAATGCTCAATTAGTTTACCAAAAACGAGACTGAAAAGTGATATGAAGGCAGTGTGGTAGAAAAGAGAAAATATCCAATAGTAGAGGGTTTTGTAAAATGCGGTGTATAATCACATATTAAAAAGTTCAAGTTAAAAACAGGCAAATTCAAGTTACCACGGAAAGCAATGGATTCTCCATCTTCACAAGCAAAACTTACAGATTCTGTAAAAATATTCTGTTGTTACATGGGAAACATCTTGGGAGAGAGTCAGCACCTTATGTTATAGAGATGAAGAAGGAGAAATTTGATCACCACATAGTTCCCGGTAGTCTTATAATTTCAGAGATTGATATAATTGATAAAGTTGAAGATCTCTGTTGTTTTTATGCAGCTGAAGTAGGAATCTTTTAAAAAACATCACTGGTTCCATTTGTAAATTAAACATGTGGTTGCATTTTAATAAGATTTACTTACTAAAACACAGTATGTACTCACCTCTGCTGTAGTGTAAATCCTGATGCAATATAACACTGGTGATTTCTGCCAGGAACAAGACCACAATACAAATGAGAGATGAAACAGGTTTGAACAGTTTTGCAGAAGACACAAAAATGTAGAAATTGCTAAATAAACAGTCATAGGTATGGTATGATTCAGATATTTCATATTATATAGAAGCAAATTATTTCTTCAACCAAAGTTTCACTGTTAAAACAGGGGATGTTACCATTTTAGGCTTAATTTTGGTTAATGATAAGGACATTTAAGTGAAATGGAAAATGGAAAGAAAACTTAATTTGGTGATCACAAGTCAATTCAGCATTAGCAAAATGTAAGGGAAAATATAAAAAACCTATAGCTACATGAGAAGCTAAACCTGAATAAATAAAGGCAACTGGATACTGAATCCATGTAGAATGAAATCCCAGAGTCTTCAACATAAAACCAAATATGCTGATGCTATTAAAATTTGTCTCAAATCAAAAAAAAAAAAAAAAACAAAAAAAAAAAAAACAACGATGGGGAAGGACTTCAAAGCTAACTGGATGAACTCCAAGGAGGATGTTAACAACAGGAAGAGACTCAATGTGACGTAGACCTTGTAGAGAACAGCAAGACAAATGACAAAGACTAAAGAAGATGTAAATCTGCTACACCATGACTATTTGACCTCTAGATGGAAGGCATTTTCAGTTTAGTGTCAAAACTAAGTGAATACTTTGATTCAATTTCAAATAATGTGATATTTTATTAGGGGCAAAATGATGGAAAATTTTAATAAGATTATTGAAACAGAAATATCTTCAGCTGAGACAGGAGTAACACTCAAGAAATGTTATTGAATTCTAGCTGGGGGAAATCAAATAATCTCAAATAGCTGGCAAAGGACTGTCCAGTTCAAACATCTCAAGAAAGATTTTTCAACAGTCTTGCAATCAGAAAAACATTGGAATAGGAACTGGAGTTGGAAAAGTGAATATGATTGAAATTGTCGCAGGCAGGCCTTGGAACCTCAAGTGTATATTATATTTTTGAAAGGAAAGATGATCAAGTGTTGAAAGAAAAAAGAAAATTAGGCAAAGTGCAGTAAGAACAATTCAAAGCCAGTCTTGTAGGACTGACAGAGGGAGTAGATTTTGAGTCAATTTGATTTGCATCAGTGGGCCTGAAAAACTGTCACATGGGAAACCTCAAGCAAAATTGAGAAAAATGGGATTTACTGGAGAGAGTGTAAGGAAGGTAGGATGGAAGGGAAATAGGTGAGCAAAGACAGGAACAGGTAGTACTGAAAGGCACACATTAAAATATAAAGTTGAGATGTTACTAGTAAGGCTCATGAAATTTTGAGTCAATCCTTTAAAATATTTTCTTGATTGAGCACCCCAAAATTCTGGTAGAGTTATTTGGAGGATACTGGCACAAAGTCAGCAGCTCCATCAATATCAAAGAATACTACAGGTATGGGCCATAGAGATGGAGAAAGGCTACGATTTTGATGTTGTAAGGCTTTACAGTGGAGGTGTTCTTGCCCAGAAGCAATGGACTGAATCAGCATCAGGTGCACAGAGAGGCCAAGGCAACCAGAGAGCCAGAGAACCCATATTTATGGAAAGGACACTGCAGAAGACTGACTTGTTTATATGAGCAGATTGTATTATGGAGGAGGCTATGATTGCAATCTATAAAGTGTGTAAACACAGTGAGGGGAAATAACTTTTTTAATTAAAAGGCAGTGTTGGCATAAGAAGAAATAGAGATAAAAAGATTGTAAATGCATTTAGGTCTGAAATTATGAGATTCCTAAGCACTATTCTAGTTCTTCCAGGGAAGTCATTGCAGTTAAAAAGACTTAACTTTGAAGTTAAACCAAATACATTTATTAAATCAGTTTTAGGATACAATTGTTTGTGATATCAAGAGCCAGGACTCAAGGAAGGTCCTAGTCTTATGTTTCACTGAACTGTATTTAAGATCTTTATCAGCACTATTATGTCTACAGGACAGCATTTATATGCACCTTTCCCAGTGTTTCTAGGAGTATAAGCATCTGCAATTATTGAGGGGAAAAGAGTAGATTTTTTTCCCCAGGCTGGGAATAAGGATAAAAAGAGTGCATTTATTACCAAAGGCATATAGTCCCTGCCATGCTTTCTGCCATGGCAGCTTATGAATATATTTCTTTTGTTTTGGAGTTGTTTGTAGTAGAAGAAATTTATTCTGTATGAAGAAAGAGCTACAAAGTTAAGACTGAACTGGGGAGCACAAATGTGGTACCAGATGGAGACATTTAGTACAGGCATATTTTGGGTAGGAAGGAGGAACTCTGGGGCCAGCTGTGGGTGTGATGCTGTTTCTGTATTTAGTATCACCAGACCTGGGACACATTTAGTTCTAAAGCCTGTGGAAAAGCACCAGAAGAAACAATAGTCTCAGGATTTTTTGCTTTTCACAAAGTGAAAGTATTGTGAGAAGTTGTGGGGACTATGGAGTTGATATCAGCTGTGAAAGACTGACGAGGAGGGTAAGCAGCACATCCTCTGGGATACAGCAAATAAAGGAACAAGAAATGTGAAAGGTATGGGAAGAATTCAGAAAGGTCCTTAAAGAAAGCCTGAAGGATGTTCTGAAGCAATTTCAAAATATACAGGGGACATGGTATAAATTCAGAATGAGACCATGATAGCTCAACAGAGCATCTCAAAACCTGAAGAGTTTCTAGGGGGCTATTTTAAGCTGCTTTTGAAAAATTAATTTCAAATGTATAAGTGTACATCACTCCAAGATCTGCCTTAGTTCCAGCACCACTGGTGCAGACTCACAGTGCAATGCAGCTCATTGTTTCCAGAGGTAGGCTTCTATGTGCACCTCCTGTGCTGG
This sequence comes from Vidua chalybeata, assembly GCF_026979565.1. Taxonomy (NCBI): domain Eukaryota; kingdom Metazoa; phylum Chordata; class Aves; order Passeriformes; family Viduidae; genus Vidua; species Vidua chalybeata. The sequence goes on from NC_071530.1 coordinate 89,337,990, forward strand.
GGAGCCAGCATGACTCATTTGCCACACAGGGACAAAATTTCAGGACATACTTTGGTTTCATTTTTACCACAGCAGGCAGGATGGTGTGGTGCCCTTAATAGCTATGTGTGATGAATTAATCCAAAATCCAGAATGGACTTCAGATTAAGTAGAGCACTCTTGTTCTGCATCACAGAAGAAACATTGCATCTTTAATCCTTACCTGACAACAATGTTATGTAAAAATTGCATGGACCATTTTTTTTCTTAGTTTAGCTATATGGATGTCTGTTGGAATGAATATACCCACACATGAAGACACACAAATTGAGTGTTCTTGTCCACCAGCTTAAATATGATAACACCTTTACAATGATTTGTTTAGACATTTTAAATGATATGATTCTTCCTTTATTGTACTGTGAAGATTTAGGATTGGAAATAAGATTTTTTTTTTTTTTAACATAAAAAGCTAACTAGAGATGAGGTAGAATTTGCTTGTCAGTCACACAACACTGAGAAAAAAATTCCTTCTAAAAGAGGCAACACAGGTCTTACACATGTAATAGCTGTCGAAGAGAGAGGATGGATTTGGTAGGGTCAAAATGTAAAAAGAAACATGTTTGGCTAAGGGAAAGGTATTATGGAGAGAGAAAATAAGTAGAAGAATGAAAATTTTGGCAGAAATTAACTAAAATTCTATTCCTTGTGTTCAAGTTATTTTCCTCTTCTTTTCCTCTATTTCCTGAAGAAATAGTTAAAACAAATCAAATTAATCTTGAAGAAAGCATGGGTAAGTAATTATAATATGGGAAATGTGTGATTTTCCCATTTGAAAACAGTTTTTGTGCAGTTTCTTCACAGGTACCAAATCTGCAGTTTCATTTCTAGCTGAAATTTCTGGTTAAATCTTTAGTGTAGTCTAAACATGCCTTTAAAGACTTTGGAATTGTCAGCATTTTTTTGAGGCAAATTATTAATTTCAGTTTGGAAACACGGGATTAGAAAATTGTCCGTGGGCAAAAATTTTGAAGAAGAACAGGAACTAGATCTTCTCTTATACCAACCACAGGCTATTGATTCTGCTTAAAATATGTCAGGCACTATCATACCAAAGCTGCCATCTCTGGGGGCTACTGTACCTTCCTCCACCTCAGCCATATGCCATGCATTCCCTTCCACCCTTTTGCATGTGCTGAGGGGATCCTTTTATGCAAGCTGGTCTGCCCAAAACTTAATCAGTGATTTTGTAGGGTTTCAGTTGGAACTGGCTATTCGCCTGCTTGCATTAATGCCAGGGCAAGGGACAGTGCAGACATGTCCTCTTGGTTCTGCATCAGCTCCAGAGAGCATGAAAAGGTCCATGGACCCCCATCTGCAGCGGTTCAGTAGTTCACTTCAGCAAAAATTGGTTCACACGAGTCCCTTCTCTCTGTGGGAGTGAAGACAACTCTAGGTCTTAAAAACTATATTAACTGGAGAGAAGGAGTGTTTTCATTGGGAGAAAGGAATATTGGAAAATGGTGGAAGGACAAATTCCTGATTTCTTCTCTTTACAGCATTTCCTTTTCTAGCATAATCAGACATTTTTGTAGGGTGGTGGGAATGCCATAAACTCTATAGTTCCACTCTGCAGGTGAATCAAGCAGTGGAATCATTGTCACAAGCTCACTCTTTATCACAGTGCTTTCAGACAAAGTGAAACATCTTCAGGTGGGGACACAGGGAAAGCAGTGCTTCGAAGTAAATTGTAGGTTAATGGTTATGATGCTCTTCAGTCAAGTGCGAGCTCTAGCTCACATCCTTTGTGTATGTATTACAGCAGGTGGTTATAGAAAATGCCTCATCTCTTCCTAAACAGTGCACATACAGCAACTCCTTTGTTTAGCACCCAAATCCAATAAATTATCTATTCTTTCTGAAATAATGGTTGTATAAGTGCTAGGTGGAGAAAAATCTCTGATGTGAGATAAATCTCACATATCTCTTTCAGATAAATCAGTAGTAAGCTTCTTTACTTAAAATGCCTCTTTTTTTCTATGTTTCTGTTTTAGTGAAAAAGTGGCCTAATAGTGAAAAATGTCAGCCTGAAGGCAACAAAATTAGAGGATTTAAAAAATCAATACTCTCTAAAAGATAGAAGCATATCTTGGTGTTAGGAATGACTACAAGTGTTTTCAAGGCATAGTCAGAATAAGAGGATCCAAATGAAAAAAAAATAAAAAAAAGAAAACCTATTCCAATGAAAGAGATAATGAAAAATGTAGAATATTTTCCCATTATTGCCAAGGGAAATAGTGAGGAAAGTGGCATTAAAAATAGTATCCTGCAACAACAGAAAAATGTCTGAGGCATTTGTATTTTTCATCCAGCATCCTGTGATCATTAGATTGTGTAGATGTGTTTAGGAGATGGTCTAAATTGATACCTGTTATTTCAAGTATACAGAGGATAAGAAGGGATGAGTAAGAAGCCAACTGATCTCAATGGACAGAGTTCCATGGATAGATTGGCCATCAGATTAAACTCCAATCCTTTCTTTTAGATGAAAAAAAGTTGATTTCGTAGGTGTTTTTGTCAGTTTAGGTCTATGATGTGTAACACAATGTTTGTAAATTATTGCTTTGTTATACTACAGAAATTCTTCCCAAATTGCCTCCAACCTACTCAAACAAAGACAAGACTTGTGTATTCTGTGTGTGCAGTGTTTCTGCTGCATGCTCTGTGCATGCAATGTGAAATTGGCCCTAGATGTCCAAAACAATTGGCTGTAACACTTCACATAGCAGTCACAATTACTGAGAATAACTACACAGCTCCTCACAAGAAAACAGACTTACTCCCTGGTAAGACAAACACAAATGCAGTTACATTGCCTGAACTTGGGAGCATAGAACACAGAACTGGAGTTTTTTCTCAACGAAACTGTAGTCAAAAAGTCAGTTTCTAGTTCTGTGCCATTTATTGTGATCATGATTGATTTTTTTTTTGTTGCTTCCTACAGAATGATGAGACTAAAGAAAAACATTATTGAATGAATGCAGATTCTAGTAAATATCAATGGGGGCCAAATCCTTTTGACTTCATCTAATGAAGCCAATTTCAGTCACCTTAATAAGGCTATTTATTCCAGACTATATAAAAAATACAAAATGGAATCTGATTTGAACAAGCCATTCCTACTGGAAGCAGGGAAACAGCAAAAGAAGTGAAAATTCCATTCTTTGAGGGAAGAACAATAAAATCTTTTATGTTTTTTAATTTAAATTACAGTTGTAATTAAAAATTATATTCCTTTAATCTGAAAATGAGCCTTTGTTCCAATAATGAGGTAGTGTGTGGTTGAAATTGTGCACTAAAAGTTTGTTTCATTCCATCATTTAATGTAAAACCTTATTGTGTGGGTGTGTTTCCTTCCCATTTGTACTCTTTCCCTTACCTTTTTTGCATAATATATTGGTAAGTAATAAGAAGCAGCACTACAGCTACAGTTTAATGGGAAACACAACTGTTTATTGAACCAGATACCCATTATTAATTTAACAACTGTATACAAACGCTTCTGGCAATCAGTGCAATAATTCTGTTTCCTTGATTACTTAGGGTTTGCCATTGGCTCCAGTGGAAGCTTAATCCAACCCTCAGAGGGGAGAAGTGCTGCCTTTTAACACTTGTACAGAAAGAACAAGTACCAGCCTAATTCAGTTACTGTGCATGCATTCCCTCTGACATCTTTTAAAGACAAACACATTTCACATGCGGTTTTAGGAAGACATTAAAACTAGTCTCTTTTTCATAATTGTTCTAATATTTTACAATTCAATTAAAATGAGAAATTTGTGCAGCAAAGAGCTTACAAGTATTTCTTTTTTGCAATGAGTTATCAGAGCTCACAGTAAGTGAAAAAAAAAATCATATCTTTGTCTTGAAACGGTATTACCTACTTTTCTCAAGCAGCCATTGTATCATTCAAATTGCAGCACTGCATAATGGGCCCTGTAAAAATATGTACATTTCAAAGATATTCTGGAGAGGTTACACCACAGATTAATTAGGCCCAATGAGACTCTAGAGGGCAGTCTTGGTATAGTAAAAGAAATATATATTTTACTGTCATTAGAAACCTCAATCATGTAGAGTCAGTACAAAATGTTAGTGTTAAAAAACCACAAATATTTTTAAATATTATTTTAATGAAATTGTCTAATTTCAGCTGAAATATGAGTATCCTTTGATGTAAGATTATAATTCACTATAATAAATGTAATTTAAAATTCCATGTATTTTTTATATTGTTTAGTTGGATAGCTATGGGGTATAACGAATGCATCAGAACCAAAAGTACAAAAAGATATAGTTTGCTTCTCTATGGTTTCAGCTTGTTCAAAAACTACTCAATTCAGACAGTGCATTTCTATCAGCAGTATAAAAGTTTACCAAAAGTCCATCAGAAGTCCTTTGCTCAAAGAGAGTAGAATGAAATCCAACATACAGTGCAGATGCAATTTTAATGTCAGTTTTTAAAAGATGTGTTTTACTTTATAAGTAATTAATCTTTATACACAAGTTTTGACTATTGTCGGCAGAAATCAAAATTGCGTGCCTTGTAAAATTTTAATTGAGCAGTTCTTAGATTAAAAAAATGCATTAGTCACTTTGACTGTGTTTAATATTTTAGAAGAAGTTGTTCTGCAAGAAAACAAATCATTGGTAATGAAAAACAATGTGCAGCTTGTAAGTACTTACTGTGCAAACTTTTGAAACGTGTAACCTTTGTTTCTTTGCAGGCAAACAATATTGCAGGCTTGTTTTAAAATGGGAACTTACTTCCTGTGCAAGACTTTAATCTGTATAGTTCAAAACATCTAGAATGGAGAAAAAAATCATTATTCCCATTTGCTGGAGGGGCATTGCCTTCTCTGTTGGCCACAGCAGTTTTACTGTGAACCACTCGATGTAGCAGGGTTAGTTCCAGCAACCAGAGGTTTGCTGGCTTGGGTCACTCACACAAGGAGGATGGATGATGGGAAGAGGTGTTAGACCACAAGCCAAACTGCATCCCAAAAACTGCTCATGCATCCTTCATTCTTGAAGAAATGAAACTTTCTTGATGCCTCTGTCTTTGACTCAGAAAATTCAGAGGAGCAGAGAGTCTTCTGCAGCTTCTCCAGGCGGGAGGGACTTTTCTGTTCCAGCTCTCCTTGTTTATGCTCATGCTGAAGCAAGACTGAAATTATCTGCTTCTCTGCCCATATCACATGGTTGGTCAGCAGCAGTCTTGGGGTCTCTTTGTAGACTGGGTTTGGCAGCCAAAAATATAGCTACATCCATTTAAAACACAGTCAAACAAAAAGAAGCCACATTTAAGAAAAAATACTGCCTGGATACAGACCTTTTTTTTTTAATCTGTCAAGTAGAACATTTGCTCAGAATACAGAAGTTGAGTTCAGTACCTGCACTGGCCGAGGAGGCTTTAAATTAACATTTTGTGCAAGATGGTTCTACATACCTCCCTATTTTAGTGGTCTGACAACCTACACTCAAAAAAAAAAAAAAAAAAAATTGTAGGGCTAGTGCAAGAAATAGGGAGGAACTTAAAGAAAGATTCATTGTAGAAGTCCCCACACTAACAATAGGCAGGCTGGGATGCCCTACCTGTTAGACCAGGTGACAAATATGTGCTGAACATTCTGCCTTTTCTACAGTGTTGTCTGCATTTTTAACATTTTTGTCCATCCTTGGCTTTTAATGCATGACAAGATGCATTAAAATTAGAACAATAATGATTTGATCTATTGGAAACCCTGATTTTTTTTTCTGTTTGAGGATGTACCTTTCACCTCTCTCTGAAAGTATGCAAAGAAGCTTCCTCAAGTGATGAGTATTTTTGCTTTGGTATTTAAATTTCCACAGTTCCTAGTGATAGGTACTTATGCTATTTTGCAGTCTGTCTGAAACTGGGATTCTTTTTCTGACAAATTGAAAAAAAAAGATATAAAAAATCAACAAAGCAATAACTCTGTTATTCTTTGCATACCAGACAATGTCTTCAGATTCCTATTGATGAAAAGGGCTCTTACAGAGATTCTATTCTGATATCTAACTTCTTAATTCAAGTTGTTGCTGATTTTGTGCAATGCTTGATTAAAATTAATACAAAAGACTATAATCTTTAAAATAAAACCAAACTTGCAGTATTCTCTATTCTCAATATCCTGCAAAGTTTGCTAAGGCATAAACTGCTAAGTGTAAGCAACTTCATATATATTTATGGTTTTGATATACATATATCACATGAAGCACCTAATGTTTTTGTTGATTTTGTTGTTTTTGAAAAAGTGTTTATTGAAGACTGAGTTCTTTTATAATATAAGGATATGAAAATAATGTAGCTAAGCCTTCCATGTACAAGTCTCTTCCAGTGACTAAAGAAAAAATCTGCAGGAGTATTTATAATTTCCACTTAGACAATCAATAGAATTTTAAAAAAGAAAATCCAGACAAGAAATGTGTATTTCATGAAAATTTACTTTTCTGTTACAATTCATAGAATTATAAATAGTGCTAGTAATAGTACATGTCACAGAAACTTAAGTAGTCAAGTACTAAACAACTCTTATTCTAGATAAGAGTAGAGTGTAAAGACTACTACTAAAGACAGTAGCGTATATGGAAAGCAGTTTCCTTTCAACAAACACTCATTCTCATTATGAAAGCTCTAAAACATAGCAACTTCCTTCAAAGAATAAAAATTACTACCTTACATGGCTGATGTCCTTATCCAAACCAGAGTTCTTTCCTTAATCTCAGTTTCCAAGGCACTTTTGTGAACCATACCACGAATTTTTTGTGACTGTGACAGTCTCTGTAGTAGTACTACCTGAATTTCACTGTTGTGAAAATTCAAGTGGAAAAAATATAAAAACTCAGAAGTAATTTTATATTCTTTTGTGGGGAGACTGTTAGTAAAATGACTGCAATTCTTGTTTTCAGTCTTAAAGTATAGACTTAGAAGTTTAGACTGTTGCTGCCCCTTACAAGCTTACTGCTGATCTTTTCCCATCAAAGGATCTTTCCTGAGCTTGATGGTGGATCTTTAACAGCAAACTTACACAGCAACCCCCCCCCCCTTCCTAGATATACATGTAGTTTGCCTTAGATATATATATAATATTGAAGTTAATGTAATTATTTCACACAGATGCATCCTCAGTTCTTGTCCTTGTCAGCATTTAGGACACAGTAATTTCTAAGGACAAACTTCATGGAAGTCTACAGACCTCTAGGTGCCATAAATTAGTATAGATGAAAACTGAAATGCCAAAATCCTTGTCCACAGCTTCTGCCTCTCCAGATGTTCTCTTACCACCTGGAAAAGTACATGGGAAGGGAAACTATATATGCTGATAGTCCCTCAAAGGAAAGAAAAATGCATTTAGATACACTGGATTAAGGACAAAAAATGTGAAATAATTTAATAATATCTAAAGGAACATATCTAAATTTAAAAAAAAAAGTCAATATTGTAGTAGATCACACTATATAACATCACTTCTGTAAAACTGGTGGTGCCCTATGAGGCAGTCAGTCCCTGCTTCAGGTTCTCCAATATGAAAAACAGTTCAGCAAAGTTTGCAGCAGTTGCAAATGCTTCTGCAGCTTGCTGGTTTAGCAGCCTGTCCTTCCAGAGACACTGTCAGTATCTCCAGGTAAGACCAAGCAGAACTTGGCAGAATTAAGGTGCTGACTGCTGTTTGTGTATTTTGTCTGAGTACATTGCATAATTTTAACCACAAGTGTAACTGTGTCAGCTTTTGCAAGAATTTCATCAGGCATAGCCTTGAACTCCCAATGTTTTTCCTAGTCATTAAAGAAAAAACACATTAATGTAGATATAAATACTGTTGACTGTCTCATCTGACTGTACATAAATTCTTCTCTGTAAAGGACAATCCTTTTTCTTCTTCTTTCAGAAGAGAAAGATTTTACAGCTCTAGGTCTAAGTGAGAAAGGGAAACAATATACAATGCACCTGACTTCTATTACACACACACCTGGGTACCAACATGGGCTGAAAAAATGGGTGCTCTTTGTCAAGGTCATTTCCTCAGCAGGATGTGTTGACAGCATGTGCTGGGCAATGAGTCCAGGATTTTCCTTCCTGAGTGGAATAAGTAACAAATAGCTACAGCTGAAGATATTCCAGTATGAATTAAGAGAGATGTAAATCACTGGCAAATTAACAAGGTTGACAGAGTGGTTCAGAAGTTCATCAATGCTCTCTGAAAGTGTGAAAGCATAATGTGGAGAATGCAAATGAAATCTGCAGGACTTCTCTAAGGGTCATTAATCTTCATACAGTGCTAAAGCTCTACCCAAACTGTGTTTACAAAAACAGCAAACAGACATTGGTTTTGATCAACAGAAAACCTCAATAATATCTAGATATACTTTTCTTTTAGATACTGGGGCAAAGGCAACCAACAGCCATTTAAGGAGCATTTGGGCCTGGTTAAATGGGAAATGCTAGATCTCAAGTGCAAGGGTTATTACTGGAGCAAAGTTAAGAGAACTCTAGCTGGCTCATTTCTGTACAAGGGAAGTCTTAGCTGGCAAAGGCCTTAGGAACAATCTTTTTGAGTATAAGTGAACTGTCTCTGATACTGATTAATTGAGAAGGAGTGGCAATCCTTCTATCATGAACATGCTAGAGGATTAGGTGTCTTGCTCTTCCCTGTCAGGATGGAAGATTATTTGCGGTTGAAAAGACTTGAGTGCTAGCAAGGTCAGCATTATTACTTTTGTTAATCTTGATGTGGTGCTATGTTTCTTATTTAATGTTTGTTATTTGTATATCTTTATGCTGTGCAAAGAAGAACTGCTGCCTTAACTTCCAATTACGGTGTGTGACTGAGATAATGTGAACGGCACAATGGGAGTGGGAGTATGGCAGCACTGATGAGTTCTTTCTTTCTGCCTTCTGCTGCTAAGCAATTGTCATCTTGTTTATTCTCTAAAATTACTAATTGCCCCACTGTAATCACATAAAAGCCAAATGAAAACACCACCTAAGCACTTCCTCAATTTTCTTTTGCTGGTGTATTCAGCAGATGCGTGAGTTAAGGTATTTTTGGGTCCTGAACTTCTTGGGTCCCACACTCCTTGGGTTCCCAACAGAGATTCCTGTGCCTCCAAAGATGGGGTATTTTTCGGGCCACTGACAGATGATGATCACCAGCAGGCATTTACCTGTGACCATCACTGCTGAAAAGCCTGTCACACCTCACAGTGTGATGGCCCAAGCAGAAACCATGAAGTGTCCCATTTAGTTCAGTTTACAAACGACAGAAACATCATAACACAAAGCTCAAAGCCCTTTTATTAAGGGGAAGTAACTCATACTTTGTACCCAGAATGGGTGATATATTTCTGGTATAAGTGAACTAAAATGTTTGGACAGCAGACAGTGGAGTAGCCCATATGAATAAAATAGTAGATCTGTGAAGAAATTCCATTAATAAATTATACTTTTCTAAAGGCAGTCATAAATATAAGAAACCATTTCCTTCAATTTCATAGTTGCTGTCCCAAAATAATGGAGACCCATTGTCAACCTTTCAATAAAATCCCATCTTTTAATTTATAAGAATTTTCAAGCATGTATGCAGGAAAGAAAGTGTGCTAAAAAGTTTAAGATTGGCTTTAAATAATTAATATATTATGTGGAGAAGTTTTAACCTAGGAATTCTTAAAAGTATATACATATATGTGTGTTTACATATATAACTTTTGAATCTGCCCAGAAATTAGCTTTGTTCATTGATGAATTCATCAGATTTTTAATGCACATTCAAATGCAACTGTTGAACAGTAGGAAAGACACCTGTGGTTATTCCTCATGAGGGTGCCACAGAGAAGCCGAAGGCCTGAGACATGCAGCAATCAGCACTTTCATGGCTGCAGGGGGGAGCACAACCTGTTTGATATTCCATTAAACCAAAGCTGATATGTTAATAAGGCTAACTGTTACAGACAGAATAATCTTTCGTCTTTGGTTTTAACTGCTACTATGGGATGGGGATCAGGGAGAACACATGTGTTTCTTTCTGTTCTATCTTGGTACCATCAGTATGATAATACCTTCTTTTAAATCTGAAGCAATAAAAAATAAATATAAAATCTACATTTTCTCTTGTTCAAAGCATTTCATCTGACAACTAAGATCCATACAGCAGGTTTTGCTTTTTTTATTCTGCTGTATTAAAATTATTTTATTTAAATTTTTTTAATGCTGTCGTTATTTTTATCTTCACTTCTGTTATTATCAGCTTTTCTCTCTTTTTAAGTTGTTACCTGTTGGGACTCTTCATGTTTCTTTCGTTGTTTAACTGTTTGTCATTGTTTTCCAGAATGCTCCACAAAACTCAGATGACAGTATTTAAATAATACCTGTTGGAATTTTACATTTAATTGAAATACATCTGTGTCAAATACTTTCATAAATTTCTTGTAATTCCACTCCAGGAAGAAAATATGCGTGATCCTTTGGAACTGTCTTGACAAGTACCCCTTCCAGAGGTCTTTACCTCAGCTGCAGGAGGCTTCTCTGTGGCAGACAGGTCCATGGAGATACCACCAGTGCAGAGGGATGCTGTGCTGTTCCTCTCAGTGTCTCCTTGGCTAGAACCAGTACAGAGGAGCTCTTGGATCCCAAAAGCATGTATTAGGGCACTGGCCCATGGATGCCTGCCCTAATGACACCAGGGAAAGAATTATCCTGCACAACAGCTGAGGCCACCACTGTGCCCTCTGCCATCCCCCAGGCCAAGCTGGCCCATCGCTGTAGTCCCTGTGAAGAGTGAGCTTTGAAGAAGGACTCTCACTGCTGGTTCTTCATTGCCCAGTGACATAATGTTACCAGAACTACCTGAAATGACAACTTCCCTCTCAAGGCTTGAAGGTCCTCTCTTGGGTGCTGACCATGGCTCTCCAGTCCTGGGCACTTCATGTCCTGGTAATTCCTCAGTATTGTGCCCATTCCTCTTCCAAAGGAGGTTCACTGTGCTCACCCTGCAGTTGAAGGCGAGCCTTCATGAGCTGACTGGATGCCACATGTAACTTCTTGGCATGACATTTAAAAGCATAGAGAAATCAGGTCACTACAGTGTGGATCCTGTTTGTGGAATGTGATCCATTCAGGTAAGACTTGTACTCTCTTTACCACTATTTTGATAATCCGTGCTGCTTCCAAGATCTCTAATTGATTTTTTGGGATCATAGAGAGGCTGCTCACAATAATCTTTGAAAGGCCATGATGATCAGAGGTTGTGCCTGAGGACTGGAAGAAATCAAATGTCACTCCAGTTTTCAAAAAGAGCAAGAAGCAGGACCCAGGGAACTAGGAGCCTGTCAGCCTAACCTCAATCCCTAGAAAGATGAAGGTGTGCCTCATTCTAAAGACAATCTCTATCCTCATGGTTGACAAGAAGGTGATCAGGAGTAGTCAGCATGGATTCTCTAAAGGTAAAACATGCTTGACTGATTGACTTTTGTGATGAAACACGTTCCTGAATGGATGAGGAGAGAGCAGTGGTTATTGTCAAACCTGACAGCCAAGCTCTCAATACTGTCTCTCCCAACATCCTCGTAGGCAGCCCCAGGAAGTGTGGAGGGGATGAGTGGACAGGGAGGTGGATTGAGAACTGCCTGAATGGCACATGGCAAAGGGTTGTAATCAGTGGCACAGGGTCCAGTTGGAAGCCTGTCACTAGCAGTGTCCCCCAAGGTTCAATACTGGACCCAGTATTGTTTAACTTGTTCATGAATGACTCAGATGAAGGGGCAGAGGCCTCCCCAGCAAGTTCCCTGGTGACACAAAGCTGGGAGGAGTGAGCAGTATCCCAGTGCAGCCCTTCAGAGGGACCTCGACAGGGTGGAGAGATGGGCAGAGAGGAACTGTCTGAAATTCAACAAAGGCAAACGCAGGGAGAGCAGTAACCCCCTGCACCAGGACAGGCTGGGGGCTGAGCTGCTGGAAAGCAGCTCTGTGGAGAAGGACCTGGGGGTCCTGGCAGACAACAAGCTGACCATGACCCAGCAGTGTACCCTGGTGGCCAAGACGGCCAATTATTTCCTGGGATGAATTAGGAAAAGCATTTTTAGTAGATCAAATGAAGTCATCCTGCCCCTCTACTCAGCCCTAGTGGGGGCCACATCTGGAGTGCTATGTCCAGTTCTGGGCTCCTCAGGACAAGAGAGTTCCTGAAGTGGGTCCAGAGGAGGGCAACAAAGGTGATTAAGGGACTGGAGCATCTCTCTTATGAGGAAAGGCTGAGGGAACGTGGCCTGTTCAGCCTCGAGAAGAGACAACTGAGAGGGGACCTCACTGATGTCTAGAAGTACCTGAAGGGAGAGTGCCAAGAGGATGGAGCCAGGCCCTTGGTGGTGTCAGCAATAAAATGGGCAGAAAACAACACACGGGATTTTTTAGTTCAATATGAGGAATAACCACTTCACTGTGAGGGTTACTTGGCACTGGGACAGGTTGTCCAGAGCGGTTATGGAGTCTCCCTTAATGAAGATATTCAAGAACCATCTGGAGACAATCCTGTGCCGTGTGCTTTAGGATGACCCTGCTGGAGCAGGGAGGTTGGACCAGATGACCCACTGTGGTCACTTCCAACCTGACCACATCTGTGATTCTAAGAGATCTTTCCAACCTGCCTCACTTTTATTCTCAGAAATTCCTCAGTCCTGGAAATCTTTTTCTATGATCAGGTTCACTATAACAACTGAGCCAGCAAATTGAGGATTTTAAAGAAAAGTAGTCTTCAATCGAATAAAGTAACACATTTTGTTATCAAAACGAGGGATACATACAATATCTAACAACATGTAGACTAGCAAAAATCATATAGCTGACTTTCTGCCTCTAAAAAAAAAAAATAATATACAGGTTCTTTCTTTATTTCAACAGGAAGGGAAAAGGGAGAAGAGAGAAAATTTCTACTATTTAAACTTCAGAAATGTGTTGCTGAGATACTTTTTGCCTTGAATGAGTTTTATTTTTCTTGACTGTGGAGTCATAAGATTTGGGGTCAAACAAGTTTCTGAAGGAAGAGAATTCCACATTAAGAAGACTCATCATTCTCTTTGCTCAAGAAAGGCTTTTAACGCTTCTGTACTGTTGACTATAAAATATGGAGCAAAAGGGTGGGAACATTTAATATACTCGAGCTGAAACTAAAACCTGTACAAGGAAGCATGAAATGAAGTATGCTTGATATCACAGAGAAACAGAATTAACAAATAGATAAGACAGAGAAAGTACGTGAAAGAACAATCTTTATGAATAAAAGGACACTAGAGTGATTGTGACTTGAAGAGGGCCAAATTAAAGACAGAATGGGTTTATGAAGAAATGGGTTACAGCACGTGTAATCATCAGAACACTTAAGAATGTATCATAAAAAAATCTTTTCTCCTCTGACCTATTTCAAAACAGATGCATGACTGGATTGCATGAAGAACACTGCTTCAGAGGGGTGGAAATTTAAAGTATTGTAAAGCAATTAAAAATTACATTAATTACACTGCTTGATAGTACCATATACTTGCCTCTACTGAAGGGAGGATGCTCTTATGTTTCTGTGACAAGCTTTCTTAAGGGGAAACCACAACAACTAGAGAAACATAAAGAGTTTCTATAACCTTGTAATCACACATGTCATACACAATGTACTATTTTCCCTCTTTATAGCAGAAATGTTCAGAAATAATATAAAGTAGATGCTTCAAATTATGTTTTCTGTGACAGAAGTTAATTCTAAAGTAAGTATTCCATGAAAGAGAAACAGAGAAAACATTTTTACATGTCTATCATTTGTCCTTAGAGGACACAAAACAAATATGTTTTTTAAAGCTTGACACTGGTATTATTCTGTGTGGCCTGCGGCTATATGCTTTTTCCAGTTTGTAGAATTGAAGGATAAGAAAACAGCTTTGCATTAAGAGGAACACATTGTACAGGTTAATCATAACCATGCAGAAATCAAAATGCTGCCAACAAAATAATGGCGTACTAGTGCCAAGGGAGTCACCGGGATGACTGTGAGGGAAGCTGTGGGAGAATAACAACTCCTTTGCATGTGGGGAAGTATTTCAGGCATGTGCTTCTAAATTAATTATTGATGTGGCTGAAACAGAAGTTTTTACTACTGTCGACAATAGCAAATACTCGTAAAAATTTAATTGGCTAAAAGTTAATTTCAGTGTTCCTTAATCATGAAATGCATTAATTGAGAAGAGCCTTTTTTAAGATGTTTAAATTTTAAAAGGAAATACAGCAGAAAAGCAGAATCAGGCAGGGGAATTTAACAAATGTAAAAATGTTGACAGAAGTGAGAGTCATTACCTAGTCAATATTGTATCAATTAACCAAACTAACTGTAGTCCCCAGTGAGAACTAAGTAAAATGGCATGAGTTTCTAGTTAGTCTGACTCATTCCCATTATCCATTATGTGTGTACATTAGTGTGTACAAATCAGACAAACCAAAAAGCAGTGCCACATAAAATGTGGAAGAATTAGACAAAATAGTGTTTGTAAGAATTTTAAATGCTCTAAATCCATTAAATAATAAATAAATCATAATTTGTACCGGTGGCAGTTGCTACTTTTGAAGGAGAGTGGTTAGTCTGCTGCGAGCTACCAGCTCTCCTTAGGCTGCCGTGGGAACATCTGAGAATCACTTATCTATATTGCAAATAGCATCCCAAGACATGGGTAAAAGTACTTCCAGATTTTGGGTTTAGCAAATTAAAGTATAACTACTAAAAAAAAAAGTGAACACAAACAATTTTTTTTTTGTTAAGATGTGTGACAACAGTCTGAGACTGACCTTACTGCAACCACAGACTCTTTTGGTAATACCAAAACTGAGTCTTTAATTCAGCATAGCTGAACAGCATAATATAGCCATATTTAAATAACTGAAATGGAAAACTACATACACTATCAGATGGCTAAGCTTGTAAAATATTTTCTCTTCACTTACAGAGTTTATATTTTTAGCCCTAAGTGTACAACATCTCAATACCTCTGAGAAGTTGTTGAAAAGAATCTGTTCAGAGGGGACAACATAAAAAGTAAGAGCATGTAATTTTATCACTGGAGCATCAGGACAGCCTTTTATTTCCCTTTGAGGGACTTGTGGGTAACCCAGAAAAAGCTTGTATATTTTCTATGCCATTTCTATGTCAAGTGTCTGAACACAGTGGTAAATTCACAGAAATACCTGGAAAGGCCACTTATCCTACAAATTCCCCATATGAGAACTTGTGTTTGAAACTTCGTTTGACACTGCTAGGAAATCATGGAGAAGCTTTTGAGAAAGTGTTCAGAATGCTGTGAGGTTCACTGTAACTTCTGTATTTTCTCTTTCTAGACAGCAGTGAGACTGTAACATTTCAGTGAGCACCCCTGCTGGCACACAGGCTCATCTGATGTTGTGTCACCACTCTTTATTACATAATGTAGCACCCAAGAGAGAATGATGTAAAACTTATTTTATTTAGTTATTTTAATACTTAAGGGGGTATTTTTTTAAAAGCTAATAATCCTTTCTCATTGAACTTACACTGTTAAAATACAAAATGTTGTTGACTGGTAAGGGCTAGCTTTTGACTCTGAGCTACAATTACAAATTAAAAAAAATATTTGGATTAAACTGGACAGGAGGTTGTCCCAAGATAATTTCAGCTATGATGTTTACATATATAAAAGACACCTCTTTTGCTGTATTGTTTTGTGACAATTATGGTCATCTAACACCTAACAAAGCTCTTTCCCATCATAGTTTATGCAAATGATTACCATAATGCACTACAGTAAATTTGCCAAAATATATCTAGATTCTAGGTGGGTAGAAGTCTCATTTGCTTTCATCCTACAGTTTGAAGACCTGTACATATAATCACTTTTAAGAGAGTTAAAAAATTCAAACCAGGTAATAAAAGATGAAGAACCAATGGATGATCTTTCGTTTGTACAGTTTTACCAATATTGATAACATAATATCACTATAACTTGATCTAACAAATAATATTATTCATTGAAAATACATTACATACTGTGTGAAGTTTGCATTTTTTATGAGCAAATTTTTCTGTTGTGCTTATGAAAAGGCTGCAATACATATAGCCAGTGGCAAAAGCATTAAGCAGTATATGTTCCTGTTTAACTGAGGCTGGGATACTTATTGAAAATCTTCTGAAGCAGCTTATTTGTACAGAAGCCCAAGATTTTGTCTGAAAAGGCTGCTTCATGGGTTAATGTATTCACCTATAAATAAAAGCAGTGACAGCTCTCCTGTCAGTACACACTGATGGACGGTTCCTTTTTCCACCATTACAGCGTTGTGAATGTGGGAAAATTAATTTAAGTGGTAGTTAATTTCTAATGAATTCCATTCAAGCGGTTAATATGGTCCCTTGATGTTATGGTAACCTTCATGGATCATTGCATTATGTAAATAAATTCTACTTTATGGTGGTTTATTAAAAAAGAGGAAGATTGGTGAGTCCAGTCAAACCTTCACATATACAAACCTGCACAAAATTTCTTAAGAAATTGCTAAAAATAGACTGTTTGAGAAAAACACACTCGGTATCTTACAAAGCATACAATTCATCTTGATAAGACATCTAATTTTTATATGATTTTGGCAGGATCATCTATTATTTGGAGCTGAGAACAAGATTTTTGGGAAGAAACCCTCTTCACTCAAAATGGCATTACAAATGCAGTGTGTGTGTCCTTGAGGGACTCTCCAAGCCCTTCCATCAGCTGTTTTGCACAAGCATGAATCACTGGACAGGTTTCACACATCTCAGCTCCCATCTTATTCCCTCTTCTGGGAGGAGACCTCTGACAGGGTGTGCTCTGAGGAGGACATATCCATGGCATCTTACTCCTTGAAGTCACTCAGATGGCCAGTGAGTTGTTCAAAGGCAATCCTGAGATACAGAGGGTGAGGTATATTTCCAAGAAACATAAGGTAGACATTCATCTGCCATACTGGCAAGCACAAAAAATATTTGGGGGGACAGAATTTTGTAAAATATTTCATAAAATATTAACTCAAAAGGTGTATGGTGTACCCAATAATGTCCAACAAGGTAGGAGAGGGAATGCTTGTAGGCAGAGGCAGTATCTTTTAAAAGACAATTGAGACAGTTAGAAAAAAAGCTGGTAAGCTTTGGCATATGTGAGAATGACTTGCCTACTCAAAAGCTTTCTTATTTTTTTCTAACAATATCAGTGACACTGCACACTGAGGTTAAAATGCCCCTGGATTTTGTCCTCAGTAATCTTCTGCTTCCTTCATTTGAAGATCATGTCATTGCTATGGGTTTCTGTAAAGAATTTGTTTGCTGACAGTTTTTTATGTAAAGGATTTACATTTCTTAACACTTCCCCTCTGCTTAGCACAGCCCTCTCTTCTGCAGGTGCTCAGGATGAATGACCAGATGACATAAAACCAAGTAGTTATTTAATAGCTAGATGAGCAATCAAAGCAAAACCAAAGTACTTGGCACACACGTAGATGCAAAAGTTCTTATCTAAAGCCTGAGGATCCCATGAAAGTGACCTATTTTAGATGTCCCAGTCACTGCTTTTATAAATATTAGCTTCCTAGTATGAGTCACTTTTAAAACTGTGTATACTCTGGGACTGCTTGCTCTCAGTCTTTTCTTCATTTAGCCACTGTTCATTACCAATCTTTAATCACGTACAACAGAGAGCCTTGCATTATTCCCTGCCTGTTCTTTTGCTTACTTTCAAACACTAAATGGAATCAATGTATTTTTAGATCAAATTACTTCACAAATTTCACTTTTTATTCCTTTTTGCACAATGTGGCACATAAGGACAGGTGGCTTCCTGAAAAAATACTGCTTGTTTTCAACAGTTTATTCATATTTACAGACAACAGATTTCAAAGACTGATGCACAAACTTCTAGATGAAATGGCAAATTTTTCATTCCTGGAGGCAGGTGGATAACTCCAGCAAGTGACAGCTTCATCTTGGGTACCAATATTCTCTCTGTACCAACTTTCATCATTTTTAGATCAGGTTCAGTGTCTTCAGTGTGATGAAGCTCTTATAAAGATTGCTGCCTCCACTATGAGTGGGATACGGAGCAATAACGAAACTGCTGCAGTTTATCTCCCAGAGGTATAGAAGTAAAACACCACCACTTACCTAAATAAACTGGGCTGTAAAGTGTGACAGTTCAATAACAGCTTCATGGCCAGCTCACCTATTCCTGCAGGAAGATAAATTCAGTCCTGGAAAGCAGAGGAGACTGGACAGGTGAGGGCATACCCCATCATAGGTGCGGTGAGGTAAACTGTCCCAGCCAGTTGGAAAGAATCCAGCCCCTTCTCAGCCTCTGGGACTAACTGGCACAGATCTCAAGCTCCAAATTAATAATCTGGTGAGCTGTAATAGAAAGAATGCAAGTATTTAAATGTAGAATCAGTTTTATTAAACTGAATGGGATTACTTTATCCTTAACTTCCATTTTAAAAGTAATTTGATAGTTTTCAGCAGTGTGTATCAAGGTGTGTCCGCTCTTGCTGATTCAGAATTTTGCAATATGGTGATGCTGCAGATAAACATAAGTCAGCTTTAGTGTCAGGTGCATGGAGCTCACTGAAACCGTGGAGGAACCTTGATGTTACACAGAAGATACTCGGAACAGTGCCTGCAGTAGCACGTTGTATCTGTTTGCACTGTTAAACAAAGAGGAGAAAACAGACTGGCTTCTCACTTTCTTTTTCATTGTTTAAGAATATTTACATTTTTGTTTTATAATTTTATTTCTAGTTTTTAATTTTACCTACTTCATCTCTATAAATAAAGAAAAAATTCCAATTGTTAATATTTGGCAAATGCATTAGCAATTGCTCTGAAATATCACTCTTTCTTGTACATTTTTTTTCTTTTGTGGATGATATAATAGAATAATTGGAAGAACAATATGGTGTCTACATTACTCAAAAATAGCTGTTATTTTAACTGAGTGCAGGAAACCGAGTGTGGTGGTGTCAGAATCTGGAACAGTCACCTGTCAGTCAGCTAACCTCAGGGTGTACTGCCTCCATCCGAGCAGACACGGCTTCTCGGTACTGTAATTCCTAAAGACTTCTCCCTCACCTGTCATTTTTGAACAGCTATTGTCCTGAATTCAGCAACCAATACTGTAATTCCCATGCACACAACCACAGACAAAGTCTGACAGTCATTAATATACATGAGCTCTAAGATTTATCCTCCAGTTGACCTAAATACATCTCTACCTGTTGCGTATCAGGAATCTGACAATCTTATTCCCTAAAACAGTTCTGAGCAGTTAAGCAAGTTCAGTCACTCACAACTGCAAATGATTTTCATAATTGTACAATGGAGACAGTCACAGGAGACGTCAGGTGTCACATTCCCACTCCACTGTGGGGATTCAAAGAAGAATGAAGATTTTCTGGAGGGGGTAACCTAGACATGTAAGCAGTAGGAAGCCAAAAGTTAAAAATGTAATTTGAGCCTGAGTCTTATTTCAGTCTTCAGTACATGGATTCTTCTCCCTGTGTTATTGGGTACTATTTTCCTCCCTAAAACATTTTATGTTCTGGCTGCACTCTCCTTATCATTCCCCTCCCTTTCAGCCTCCAGGGGGAGAAATAAAAAGAAAACACATACAATTAAGGAACTAACATAGATCGGTATTTTTAGTATTCCAGGACTAAATTTTTGGCCTGGGTAACTTCAGCAGTGTTGTGTACCCCCTTCTCTGCCAACAGCTGTTGAAGTAGCACAACATTCAGGAGATCTATAATGAAGGACGTGCACCCTTAGCTATCAACCACAAGTCTACTGGCTGAATTATTTCACCTGCTCATTTTGCAGTTGCTGTAAACAAACCTAAAATAAACATGGATCACCCCCAGCTATAGTCACCTTCCTCATGTCATTCAAATTACAGAAAGCTATAGAATCTGATTTTTTTAGAACACCTCTGTAACAGTTTGTAGACATCAACTAAAAAATAGTACTTACAAGTGTGAGATTCAGTACCCCTGCCTAACAGATGGAAAAATTGAGACAAAGGCAAAATTACCTTTTCAAGATTATACAGCAAGTCAGTGGCAGAGTACAATTACAATTCAGAACCTCCTAGTTTCTAATCCTATAATCCTCTTTCCAAAATCTATTAAGCACAACCAAATATGCTGTTTCAGTGATGGCCATGAATCCTCTACACCAGGTACCTCAAACTGACTGTTCAGACAATGACACATTAATTGTTTACAGCCATAATAAACATTTGAATTGAAATTACTTCACATCTCAAGTTTCTGACCAGCAGCCCTACAAAGGGTTTGATTAGTAAAAAATTTTTCCTCATTATAAGTTGTTGAAATAAGATGCTGAGTCAGCACTGTATAAAAGCTTGTCTTAGGCCAAAGGGGGAGATAAAAACAGTAATTTGTGCCTCTCTGTGCTGCACAGTAATCCTAGCCCTAAATTTCACTCCATTTCTGAGTGCAGACTGTATTTCACACCAGCTGGGCAGAGTGAACTTGTCTCAGGGTCCCACACACTGCTGAATTCAGAAAGTCTTCCCAGGTAATGACTGTTGCTCCTCAACCTGGCAATTCATACTTGCAGGTGTCTCTTAACCATCTGACACTGCTCATGGCAAGAGCCCTTAAATGTTTGAGCACTTCCTCAGTAACCCACCAGCACAACTTGTTTTGTACCAGTGAGCTGCCTTTTTTTGACTGAACCAAGGGGTTGAATGAACTGCTTGCAAGGCAGTAAGATAGTTAGCACCCACCAACTATATTTCCTAAAAAGCCCAACCAGCCAACAGACCCTCACTTCATCTCATGTCCAATCCACAGGTCAGTCCTTACTATCCAGTGGAAAAGTGGTAGGCCTGGAAATCATTGGTTTCTTTGGTCATACAATGCTTACTTTAAAGGTGTACTAATAGCTGAACTCACAAGGTATCCCAGAGGTTCACAGCACACAGGCCTTTTCTTCCTCTGGAACAAAACACACAGCACACACCTACAAATGTGTACCATCAACACTGAGAATCAGACCTTTTAAAATCTTCACTTCCGAAGACAGCTTAACCGTCAAAGCAAGTGTCGTGGTTTGACATGGAAGTGAATTTTTTTTTCGGGAAGTTGGGTCAAACCAATCAGTGGTCAGGTTTGGGTATTGGCACCTGGAGTGACCACTGAAAGTATGGACACGCCTCTGAGAACACAGGGGGTTAAAAGCAAGAACTCCCAGGGGAGCTGTCTCTTTGGTTCTGGTCATCAGAGAGTGCAGACGCTCCCCTGCCCAGCCATGGGCAATAGAGTAACTTTTAGCTAAACTTTTCTTATTAACCATAGACTGAACCAAATTCTCCTGCAATAGAGACTGCATTTTAGGGAAATGCAGTAGTTCTTTTGCTTCAACAACCATCAGCAAAAGAACAGCAAAAATATTAGAAAACTGAAGTCCCAAAATAAAAAACTGAACTGTTGTATCTTTGAGTCCATAGCAAAGCATCTTTAAAAGAGCCCTATAAGCAGTCTGTCCATGCACCGTAGTAAGAGCACTTGTGACATAGAAAAGAGAATGTCACACTAGCAGATTTTCTCCAAGCAGTTGCCATGTGTGACATAGAAACACAGGAAGTAGCAACTGTGTTTCCTAAAGAGTCTGTAGTGCAAAAGAGACTTCTCTCTCCCTTAATAGATTAAGTATTGATTATCTAAAAGGTAGTCATTTAATCAGGAATCCCGGGTAATATTTCATAGTAAGTGTTTTAAAAATTAAGAAGAGGGGTGTTTTAGAGAGTCTTCATCCTAGATTTAGTGTGTGTGTCTTTTATAGTAGTAGTTTAATAAAATTTTTTCCCTTTGTTATTAAGCTTAAACCTACTCTACTCTATTCCTGATAACATCTCACAACATTTATTTGAGAAAATATATTTTCATAAGAGCGCTAACATTACACCAGTATCAAACCATAACAGCATGTTAAAGGTGTAAAGCATTTCCAAGAAATTTCTCTGCTTACATTTTACTTTCATGCACAAGCTGTGGGTATTTAGAAGGTAGAAGCTCTATTTCATGAGGGTCCAAATTTCAATTAAACCTTTTGAAGTACAGCAAGTTTTCCACTACTTCAAGGTTCTTTGATTTTGAGGAGCCTTACACATTTTGAATCCGTCTCTCTAGTTAGATGAAGCTAGCCTCTTCCCTCTCCTCCCATTGCCATGAATTCATTTGAATGGGCCCTAATATGGATGTGTATGTTAACTAACCTGCTCCTCTCTCTCCAAACCCTCATTTCCAGTGATGAGATAGATGAGTGAAAAGACAAACCACCCAACAAATGGAAAACCAGTAATTATTGCCCCTGGAATGCTTAGCCACAGCTTTACAGGCCTAGAGTCTCATTGTCTATAAGCACTGAGTAAAAATATATTAATTATGAAATTTATTGCAATTGTAAAGTTGTGGAATTATAACTGGGCAGAAAAGGTCTTCAAGTCATCACACAGCAATGTTATGGCAATTTCAAACACAGTGCTCAACCAATTTCACCTCTTTCAAGTCGGGGACACTTCCTCACAGTACTCTGGCAAATTTGTAGCTATAAGAGGATAGTTTTTTGAAAGTTTAGTTTGGTACCATTTGTTAAGAACTTGCAGTTCAGAGGATGATCAAACACTCCTGCCTCAAGCAGAGTCATATTGAGAAGTGTGAGGAATACCACTGGTGACTGAAGCAATTTTGGCTCTAATTAATTAATGGAAACCAATCCACTAGTTTGCATTCAACATTAAGCTTGGCTATATGACCTCTAAGGCATTACTGCTATCAGTCATTCTCTCCACACCTGTTAGGAGATTTCTTTCAAGGGACATAAGAAAAGAATATTTAAGCCTCACCAATCAATGAGAACTAGCCTAAAGCTTTGCAGAATCTTAAGGCAAGTTAGATGGAATCTGAAATTGCCCACCTGAGTTTGAAACTATTATCAACATCTTGGTGGGGGGAGGCAGAAGAAAAAAACCGCAGTGTTGTAGTAATAAACATCAGTGGAGTTTATTTTCATTTTGCTCTTAATTAAACCCAAATGCACCTCAGAGTCCAGTGATTCAGCTCCACCCTTCCTGATTTAACAGCGCGGTGATTTTAAGGCTTCACGTTTAAGATGACAAGAGATCCTGAAGCCTGTTGTTTCCCACTTCAGTTCTCCGCATCCACGGCTTGAAATGTCGGCAAGGGCCGTCAAGATCGCACCTCGCTCTAGGTGTTCCAAAGATGAACCATTGTCAAGCACACGATTTCTGGACTCGTGTCCGCAGCTGCCAGCTCCCGGAGGCCGCGGGGTGCCGGGGACACGGGCAGCGGGGGGCTCCGGCCGCCGAACACGGCGCCGGCTCTGTGCCCTGCGGGGTCCCGGCCGGCGCTACCCCTTGCGCTGCTTGTGCCGGGGGTTGCTCTTGCAGCACACGTAGAGCCGCCCGCGCCGCCGGACGATGTAGCAGTCCTTGCAGCGCTTCTTCAGCACCGTCTTCGTCTTCAGCCCGGCCGGCAGCGGCGGCCCGGGGGGCGGCGGCACGGCCAGCAGCCCGCGGGGCGCCCGCCACGGCGGCGGGGCCCAGCTCGCACACGCCGCGGGCAGCCCCGCCGCCCGTCCCCACGGGGCCAGCGAGCACAAGGACGAGCGGCACAGCGAGCGCAACGGAGCGGCCGTGGCGGCGGCCCTGACCAGGAGGGACAGCATGCTCGGCACCCTGCGGGGACAGCGCGCCGGTCAGGACACATGCACGGCTCCCGCTCCCCTCCTCCTCTCCCGCCGCTGCCTCCGCACCACCCACCGCCCGCACCGTCGAGGACGCCCGCCCCACTCCCGCCACCGGTGAGGACACCGCTGCCCGCTGACCTCACCCCGAGCCGCCCGCGGCCCCCGCGGAAGGCGCCGCTCCCCGCCCGCCGCCACGCGTCCCTCCCCGCCGCCGGAAGCGCGCGCAGGCACCGGGGCGGGGCGGGGCCCGCGCCCGCCTGACCGGGAGTCACGTGGGCGGCGCGAAGATGGCGGCGCCCGCCGCGACCTTCCGCTGGCTGCTGCCGCGGAGCCGCCCGCTGCTGTCCCGCCCGGGGCTGGCTGCCGCCGCCGCCCGGCACTACGGTGTGCGGGCCTCCGACACCGGCGAGCTGGTGACGCACACGGGGCAGGTGAGCGCGCGGGGCCCGGTGCTGCCGCCCCTCCGCTGCTCCGGGAGGGCGGCGGGCGCGTCCCGCACGGCGCCCGCAGGGAAATCCCGCCGGGACCGCGGGCAGCGCGCTGGTGCAGTGATGTAACGTAACGGGGAGGCTTAGGTTGGATATCAGGAGGAATTTCTTGCCGTAAACAGTGGTTCGATACTGGAATAGGCTGCCCCGGGAGGCGGTGGAGCGGCCGTCCCTGGAGGTGTTCAGGAAATGGCTGGATGTCGCGCTTAGTGCCACGGTCTGCTTGACGTGGTGGCGTTCGGTCACAGGTTGGGTTTGGTGATGTCAGAGGTCTTTTCGAACCTGATTTATTCTGTGATTCTCCGTTCAGCGCGCACAGCGGACATTCATGCTCCTGGATGACCCGTTCCCAGGAGGTACGCGCTGTTTCGGAGCAAACAAACAAACAAACAAAAACCCCGTTAATCGGGATCGGGGTCGTTGGCCATTACCGAGCGTTCCGGTCCGAATCCGACTTGTGCCCAGCCGAAGAGTTGCCAGGTGGAGGAGGCACCCTGGTGTCAGTGCCTTGTAACTCCAGGTTTCCTCTTTTCCAAGGCAGAAGCTGAGGTTCGTGTGCTGCCTGGAGATGCGAGAGAGGATGGCGGGTGGAGCTAACTTGGGAAAGCTGGCACTGTGGTTACTTACCAGAACAGAAATAAAATACGAAACCTGAATTTCCCAGTTTAGTTCACCACCTAGGTGAGATCAAGGAACGGCATTATAAATAATACATTTGTGTTCACCTCTGTGATCAGGCTCTTCTGTTCACTGGCTTTCATGCCAGCCTCGACACCACCAGTTTCCTTGTCTGTTGTACTTTCCAACGTGCAATTCAGTTACTTGTGTGAGGGAAATGGAAGCTAATTTTTCTGTATACTACATGGTTGCAAGGTGATAATATTTGAATCTACATATACAGGCCAAGCTATTTGTTTTCTGAGTCTTTGTGTTGTATGTTAATAGTTGTTGCTCTGTAAATAAGATCAAGTTTATTTTACACTCTAGGTATATGACGAGAAGGATTATAGAAGAGTTAGATTTGTTGGACGACAAAAGGAGGTAATTCATTCCACAGTTTTTCATGGGAGAGGGGGTAGTTTATAGTTTTTTTTCTTTACCTAATAGTAGTGTCCTCAACCTCATTGTCATTAAAAAAGCCCCAAAAACCCCAACAATCAAGAAACCGACTAAACCTAAACCCACAATCAAAAACAAAACAAAAAAAAACCCAACAAAACCCACTAAACAAAAAAAAAAAAAACCAAAAAAAACCAAACAACAAAAAACAACAAAAAAACAACAACAAAAAAACCCAAAAAACCAAAAAAAAAAAAAAAACCAAAAAAAAAAAAAACCAAAAAAAAAAAAACCAAAACAAACTAATGTCTACTAAAACCAAACTGGTTTGGATTTGGGGTTCCAGTGGAGTTTTTTTCACTATAGTGAAAAATTTTTTCAAGGCAGTTTACAGTTGTTTCTGTCTTACCTCCCTGCTTTTGGTAAACTTGAAAAACTCAAGACTTGCTCTACATTTGTTAAGTGCTAGCATTTAGGGTGTTAGAGTTGTAGGCATTTGAACATCTTAAACTTGGAACAGTTTTTGTTTTAAGCATGTGTTTTAAGAAGTTAGTATGTTTTTAGCACATTTATATTCAGAAAAATCACATCATTAAATGCTCTGCTGAATTGTTAATCTGTTTATATATATCTGTTTACATCTGTTTTGAAGCTTAATTTGCTTCTCTCTAATTAAAGTTCTGCTCTTTACTCAAACTACTTTTTTAAGAGCCTAGAAGCATTTGCTGAAAGAGTGATGAAACAAACAAAAGTAATATGTAGACTATTCTGAAATGATGAAGCCTCAAATGCAAAGTCTAGTAATACCAGCATCATCCAAGTGCAGTGCTGGGAAGGTGGCCCTGTTGCTGCTGCTTAATATTTCACATACCCACTCTATGAGAAGTCTTTTAGCACTGAGTTTTCTCTAATGATCAAGCAGCACAGCTCCACGAGGGGTCTGCTGGCCTTTGGGATAGAAATAGAATTATTTCAGTGGTTGAACCTTTGAATAGTGCCTTAGTGTTAATGCTATAAATGTTTATGTTCAGCAGAGACATTAAATATAAGGTGTGATACATTTTTAAAGTAGTTTGATATAATTATTCTTTTCCTAAATTAACCTGAACTAATTACACTAATTTCCGAGTTTTCATATTGAATTTACCTCACTGTGTGGCGGATACAATTTAACTCATGCTGTGTGGCAAAAGTGGGGATTCTACATGTGAAATAATTAAATGAAAATGTCACTTAAAATGCTGAATTAGCTTACTTCAGGGAGGATAGTTGGCAAAGTAAGTCTCTCCCACGTATACTACCTGTGTCTCTGCTACTTGTGTAACTTTTTAAGAAATGCTCCTTAAGGCTAATTCTCCCCAGGGCAGTGGTCCCTCTAAATGTGCCTTTGACATCAGGTAATTTCAGACTCCATGTGGTGTGGAACATCCAGGGTTTTCAGTTCAGCCCAGTTCTTCCTTCTCCAGCAAAAGCCAAGCTCTGTGTCTGCTGAGCAAGGTTTAATGCTAAGTTTTAATGTGAAATTGGGACAAAATGTACATGTTAAATACATTAAGTGATCTGTGCCTATTAATAGGATCGCTCTCTAGGGGCTTTGCCATTATCCCACAGTGTGTTTCAGCCTCCAATATTCGGGTCGACAGCCATGTCTGTAGTCTGAGTGTTATCATATTTCTGAAGCAGAAGCTCTCCTGGTGACTGTTCTTTCTTGGTGGCTTCTTCCCTTTGCCTTCAGTAGGTCCAAGTGGTTGAGTCCCGCTCAGGATCGGCCCATTCCAGCCATGGCAGCTTTCCTGTCTGGGGGAATGCAGCCTCTGGAGTCTCCCCAGTCAGGGTGTCTGGGCCTGTGTGCTTCAGGTGGCCAGGCCCAGGGCTGTGACCAAGAGGATGTGCTTATTGTCCCCTCGGTTCTGCCGGCCTAGTCGCTAGTGACATCCATGTGTTCTAGCTAAAGTCATTGCTTCTCTGTGGAGAACGGGGGATCAGTGCTCTCTGGCAAGGGCCTGAAGCAGGAAGCTGTGAGAAAACTGATCATGGCAACTGCTAAACTGCATCTGCCACAGTCCAACCAGGTCATCCTGCCCTTCTGTAATCCCTAAGGTAGAGCAGGACCTATTTTAACACTGCCATTCCCCCTTCAGCTCTGCCCTTTCTGTTGGGCTGGTGCAGCAGCTGAAGGTGTGAGGAGGACTCACCTCAGTGCTTGTCTGTTTTAAATATTCTCTCCTGCCTTCCCTCTACATCTTTGGACTGAAATCAAATCCAAGTTTGGTTTTATCTCTTTGGTTTCCCAGACCATGGACTGGCACAGGTGGCTAGGTGGGAAGAAGCAGAAACAAAATTGTCAAACTGGCACTCTGTCAGGAAAAAAAATAGCCCATTGATTTATACTTGGGGCAAGGTACATCTGGATGTGCTGAGAGAATCGGCCTCTTCCTGCTGAGTACTGCTGTGCTTTAGTCAGAGGATTGTGTTGTAACTGCAACCACTTGGGCTTTTTTGGGTGTTTTTTTCTGGTGAATTCCTAGACTGTGTCTTATTTGGTAGGCTGAACCACAGACAGGTTTTAGCTATGCAGTAGATGAGAGGTCTTTGCTTCTCTCTTTCCCCACAAGTACTTTTTGTGGTTAAGAAGCGTTGGGATGAGTGGAGTTCTTGCTTCTAATCTTGAAGCAAAGGTGTGTAATGGTTTTATCTCCCTCCTTCTTTAGCAGGAAATAAAGGATGCACATTTTTGAGTGTTATTAAAAACAGCAGTAAAAGTTCTTGCTGTTTGGTGAAAATTATATGATTGTGGACACAGCCCCAGACAGTGGGGTTCTTGATGTTGCCAGTTTCTTTCAATACCAAAACCTAATTTTTTTGCTAACTTTTTTTAGCTATCATCTTCTTTCGGTGAGGACAAATTCTTAGTTTGCAAAACTTACTTTTCCATTACTGTACCAAAAAATGCAGAGACTTAATGAGAGGCTTGGTGGAAGATGCTAAGTTCTTACGTATTAGGATTATGTAAAACCACCATTGTAGTTCCTAGGAATTTATGTAATGGACACATAGCTGTCTTTTTCCCAAGAATCTAATATTTATTCCAATACCAGCATGTTTAAACGCAGAGCAGTAGATACTGCCTCCTCTTTAGGTGTGCATGTTATTTGATATTCATGCGTTTATATCATGGCTTTTGAAAAAGGTGGTCCCTCCTGGAATACTTTTCCCTGAATTGTAGCAGTAGTTGTCTGCTCAGTGCAACCTTGAGAGTGTTGGGTTGCTGTATGTCCTGCTGAGGGACAAGCTGCTTTCACCAGCCTGTCCAGACATGGATATGTTTTCCAGGCCATGCAGGTGTGCTCTAGGAAGAAGCCCTACTTGGCAGTGATGTGCATATTCAGGAAGTGTGTATGATGGACTTACAGAGTGGAGTAGTGGCATTTAGAGGTTTTTCCTTTTTTCTGATGCTAAACAATTTGTCTTTCTGACTGTTGTCATGCACCACATTCATGTTTTCATGAGATTCCTGTGCAGTGATAGAATAAGGTACATGGCTAGAGGCTCTAATTTACCAGCAGTGTTTTTATCTCATGCCTGACCTTACTTGTCTCACTATTATTTTTGAGTTTATCAGCAGAGATTCTTCTGCAATTTTATCATGTAGTCACTAAAGCAGAATACATTGTTGGTTAAATATCTTCTGTTCTTGTCTACTTGTTCCTGCTCACCTCTCCGCTGAATCTGCTGAAACCTGAGCACCGATGTGGTCTGTATGTCAGGGGAAGGGGATTGATTACTTTTGCAGAGTTCAATGTATAGATCATTGATCTGGCTTATAGCAGAGCCTTAGAATTGGTGGAGGAGTTGGGAGGAAGCCTAAGCAGGAACTTCTCAAAATGGCTGTAGTGGAACTGCCTGAGGAGGCAGCAAATAGCAATTGCCTTCTGTTTGGGTGGGGATGGTATCTGAAAGTTTCCCTCTTTTTCTTACAGGTGAACAAGAATTTTGCAATCGATTTGATAGCAGAGCAGCCTGTGAGTCAAGTTGAAAGCAGAGTGATATCATGCGATGGTGGTGGTGGAGCTTTGGGACATCCCAAAGTATACATAAACTTGGTAATGTCATTATTCTCCATGCAGCATGTTTTGCCTGTGCGTTCTTTTTTGTAAGATTATCTGGTTTTTGGAATGCTAGTTTAACAAAATAAAAGGAGTAACCACCTGAGGTGCTCATTTTATTTGGTGCTTGATATAAATCAGAAGAATTAGAGGGCTTCCATTTGAAGTTATAGAAATTCCTTTTTGAAATCTTGGTTTGTTTAAAAAAAAATCAGGTGAAGTAGTAAGAGCTACCATTGAGAGCAAAAATTAACATCCTTGCTGCATTTTGGAACTCTAATTATTTAAATGCCACCATGTAGTTTGACCATACATTTGCAGTATTTTTAAGAATATGCAGTTTATTTTCAGTCTTGCAAGTTCAAGGGAAAAAGAATGATGAAAACCAAACAAACCAACCCCTCTTTCAGTCTTTGGGAATCTTGGTAGTTCTGAAGACTGAGTATTTTGGTCATGGCCAGAGAATGAGGAATAAATGTTGTCTTATCCTGCTGCTGACAGTAGTGATAATTGCCAGTGTATTCTTGTTCTACAGAGTAAAAATACTGAGGCTACTGTCCTATGACCTTAGTTGACCTGAGCTGTTGCTTAGGTCCTGTTCTCAGGTAGAGCCTGATTGCAGATGTTTTAAAATCTTTGTTTGCTCACCTGAACTTGGACATTTCCTAATGCCCAAAAGAATGGTGGGGAAGAGCTGGTGTCCTTAAGTGTCAGTGTTGTTGTGACTCCTAACTAGAATCATAAGCATTTCTATTTGGAACAAAGTAAGAATTTTGTAATAGTTCATTTTACATTATCCAAAGTTAAATGTTTGGAGGTTCTGATTTATAACACTTAGGAAGGACTTCAGCCTTAACTTCTGTAGCACACTCCTGATCACTTTATGTTGATTTTGTTTGATGTGCCAAACTCTTGAAGAATCTTTGCTTCCAGTGTTTCAAATAAGACTAAACTCTGTACTTTGGCAATACTGATTGGTTTTAAGATGGCACAAATAAATAAGAGAAAAATTGTAATTTCTTAAAGTTTTATAAAGTGAAACTAACAGCTATTGTATTTTCATATTTTTGCAGGACAAAGAGACGAAGACCGGAACATGTGGCTACTGTGGACTTCAGTTTAAACGGAAACATCACTGAATGATTATCCCTGTGTGCTTGCAGATTTCTGTTCAGATGTTAACGTTCAACTATAAATAAACAATATATTTAGAAAGCAAGATCTGTGTTTATCTTAACTATGGAAAGTCCAGTCTGTACATTTTTAAAACACAGCTTGTCAAGTGTTTGAGAGCTGAATGGTATTACAATATCTGCTTTGTACTTAATTTAGTTTTCATGTCTGGCAGACTTCTTGCAGGCTTAAAGTTGGTGTTCGGCTGTAGATAGGTTTGTTTTGTAGTGAGTATTCTTTTCAACACTGAATGGGCTGTAATTGTTTACTGGGTGATTAATTATCCTGGGTGTTTCTCTTTTGTCACTGTGTGATGCTCCTAATTGGTTCATGGTCCAGTATCTATAGCTAGATTCACAAATGGAAGTGCAAAGATATTATGATACTCAGCATTACAACACTCCTGGAAGCAAGATAGTCAGCCCTGAATCAAGTAGCTGCTCTTGCTACCTGTTTAAAAGAAGCTACCAGTGTCTGGAATGGTAATCAGTGTGAGCTGGAGAGCTACCCAGGCTGGCATGTGTGAAAGGTGAGGATGTAACCATTTGCCCTTCATTTGAAGGGGTGAGAGTGTATCTGGTTCTGCTCGGGATTCACACCCGAAGCCTCTGTTTGCAGCTGATGACCTTAACTCACTGCAGTGCCTGGGCAGCACCGGGACTTGCAATTGTCCTCCATGGAATAGTAGTGAAAAAGAGTCTTCTCAGAGTAGGCATTGCTCCATTACAGGTGGTAGCTTCTGCTCCTTTAATACAGGTAATATGACACTGACAGCATCTACCTAGGCTGTGTGGGGCTGGTTGTGTTAATTTCACTTAGGTAGCATTCCGTCATGCGAGCGTAGCTTTCCAACAGGGCCTCTATCTGGAGCAGAAGGGTCTGAGTTTGGTTTGGTCTTTGCTTCACAAAGCTTTTTAATCTGTTGTCAGTAAATTACTTTTTTTTTAAATGCTGGTGATAGGGCATGGTCCCAGGGAGTAATTGCTGCTTGTCTAAAGTTTAACAGGGTAGAATTCTAAACCTGCAGTTTACATAGTTAGATTGATGTGGTTGTATCAAGTTGAACCAAATCATGTGGGCCTAAAGCTACTTAACTTGTGTCAATTTATAGACTTAAGATGGACCAACTCAGGCTTAAAGCAAGGTCTGAAAGGTTCTCTTGTAGAGGTCTTTTGTTTAGAGACTGTACTGCATGTGAGTAATTGCATGGACACCCCTCCTCTTTTTTCATTCACTCCACCTATAAAAGCTTTACCTATTTCTGTCTCTTCCCCTTATTCTTCCCCTCACTTTTTCTCCTTTCCATTACTGCTGGTTTCAGTGATCTTCTGGCCATCAATTTATTCTTTGTAATGACCTAGATTTAGGAAGTACTAATTAGAGTTATGCATTGTTGTGCAGTGTAGGTTACTGAGTACTCACCTTTCTATGGCCAAGCCAGGCTCTGTTACGAAGGTTGTAATTTTGTAATGTTAGTGCAGTGGCCAAGTTAACATATGCTGTGTTTAGAGTAGTGCCTGAGCACGTACAAAGATGGCAACAGATCCTTCCATGAAACCCAGTAATTTGCAATCTGACCTTATGCAAATGATCTGTTGACTGAGCATAAATGGGCTATTATGAACAGTCTTCTGATAAGTCTTATGCTTGAACTATCAGTGTTTGTCTTGAAGCGTGTCTGGTTGCATTTTATTCTGGCTCTCTACCAGTTTGTAGGGTATGTTGGCTGGCAGAATTCTCTCATGGTGCAATCATCTTCTCAAAGAGACCTGAAACAAATAATTTTATGTGGTCCTCTTCCTTGGGCCTTTGATGTTCTAATGAATAATACATCTGCTTGGATCACTGCTGCTCATAATAAATTAACAGTGTTTAAATTGGCACAGCATCTGCTGAGGACCCAGACAAATCCCATCCCACTGGTCTGAACTATGGAATGCTGTTCTTGGATGTTCTCCCTAAAGTACTTGTGCTGTGTGAAGCTGTTGACGCCTGTGAAATGAAGGCCTCTGCTTTGCTCCAGTGATCTCCACAGGAAGACTTCAGACTTTGCTTCATGTCAGTTCCTGTGTGCTGGGTTCATTGTGTCTGTGCAGGAATGTTTGTTTATATGAAGTCTTGCACTTTGAACTATGCCATCCACGTATCTGTGGAAAGGCCAGCCTTGATTTGCAGGAAAAAGAAGTGGGGAAAAGCAAGAACTAAACTTTACTAGTTGCGCCAAGCAGATAGATGCATGTGGAAATGGATGTGTGAGGATAGACCAGAATACATCAGTATCAAAGTAAGGGTAGACTAAACCAGGTGAGTTTCAAAGCAGCTTTGCAGTTCTCAGGCCACAAATTCAGACTCGAAAGTGGTATGGAATAAAACTTTCAGACTTAGATTCTGTCAGTCACTGTTTTGTTCCTCATAAATAATTCATCCCAGGCTGGAACTACAGTCTCTGATTAGTGGAGTACAAACCATAGTTTATACTCTGTCACTAGGGAAATGCAAAGTACCAACACATGATAATGGTCACAACTTTATCCTGTTTTTCTAGTAAAACCAGATAGGCTTTTCCCCCCTTTATTGCTGCATGTATTAAGGTTGGTGAAAATCACTGTGTATTTAAACTTCCAAAATAAATAAGGACCATCGATACTTTTCCCCACATTACTTTCTTAGCTCTCTGTCCTCTAATTAAAAACTAACTAAAATGTATTTACAAGGCAAGTTCTGTTTACAAGAGCACAAATCATTACTATGACTATGGCACAATATGCAAAAGCACTTTTTCTAAAATTTTTCAGTTGTATGGCATCTGCTAAATTTCTCACCCTCTGACCTGCCATTAACGCTTGCCCTTTTTATTTAATGCTGTTGCAAGCATCAGACGAAATACAGCATGCTGTAATAGCAATAGAAATGTTTGCTTTTGTAATATCCACATTGTTGGCACTGTTCAGTGTGTTCCCTGCTAGCAGTACGCATTGTTTCGAGAGGCAATACTTGTTGGCTGTGGTACAGTGGTAAAGGAGGCCACATGGGTTAAAAACTTACCTCCATGTTTGGTGGACAGCTAGGAGAGCTGTAAAGCTAAGTAATATGTATGTTGTAAATGGTTGAAGGAAAAAGAGAACAGAAGGGTGATAGTAAGCATAAGTAAGGCTGATATGGAGCACTGAATTACTTTAGAATCAAGCAGGTGTGTTGGTCTAATGTGAGAGGGACGTGGTGGAATTGTAAAGTGGTGTAAAAAGATTGGCAAATGAAAAGATGTATGTTTTAGATTATGTAATTGTATAATAGGAAGTCAATGCAATAGTTTCCAGTAATAGGCACTCAAGGGGTTGCTTTTTAGTAGCAGCTAAATTTAGCCATTTTTAAATTAGAATGCTCAGATAATGAGTTTCAACAGGGCTGTCCAATGAGCTTCCTGGACCATTAATGCTGATTTTTTGTAAGATTTGAAGTACTGGAGAAAGAGCACAAAAATGGCTAACGTGCCACATTCAAAGAGGGTAAAAGGCATGACCTGGATAATTACATGTCTGTCAGTTTGACATCACTTCTGGGCAAAATAATAAGGGACCTAATTAATAATGAATTAAAGAAGTGTTGTATAATTAGTGCCAATCAACACGAGTTATAGGAAAGCCAGACCATGTCAAGTTAGCATGATGTATTTTTGATGAAATTAGGAAAAGTGGTTGATAAAGCTAAAAGTGTTAATGTAATATCATCTGATTTCTTTGAAGATTAGAGTTAGTAGTCCATATTTTGATTCAGAAAGGAAAGTCTTGTGTAATCAATCAGTAACACTTCACATATTCTACATGTGTTAAAGTAGATAATTCTTAGGTGTGTAACTGTCAGTGTAAAATGAGACTCCTTGCTGAAAAGATGCATTTTTCTTGGACCCTTCATGGCGTCCTTTCTCAGTCCTATGGCACTTAGCTTCTTAGGAGTGTCCTAAAAAACCATGTTATAGCTACTGATGGTTTGCTGAGGATTGAAAGGTTGAAGCATTGTTGAGGGCGAGGATTCAGCAGTGATTCTGTTCACTGCCACTTAGCCAAGACTAGCACAAAGCTGAATGTGTTTCAAAAATGAAATGCTGTCCATATTTATTGTAAAAAATGTATTTCTTTGAAGTGATAATTGTATCAGCCTGATTTGCAATTTATCCTGTGTGAGTAACAGCCCTAATAACTTCAGGTTACAGGAAATACTGACTACTGCGTTTGACTGGGGGAGTTTGTTGATCATCATATGCTATGAATTTCCAGACCAATTCCATGTCTTAAATAACTTTTATGAACTTGGGAGGAATAAATAGAGATGTGTTCAGCAGGCACATCCTTCTGAATTTTACATGAGTGCGTTTGTTACTTGAATACCAAGTCCAGTTTGAAATCTATGGTTCATTAATTAATATGGCTAAGTTAGAGAATGTTCAAAGAAAGCCATGGTACTAATTAAAAGAGTAGAAAAAGTATTGTGTAGTATAAGATCTACACAAGCTTTGAACAAGCTTTGCCTTTGCATTTCCTTATAAATGAGGTTAAGGGAATGACTTGATTGGGGTCTACCAGTACAAATGCAGGGAACAAAACCTTGATAATGGGATCTTTAGTCTGGCTAAAAACAATGAGCTCTAGTGGCTGGAAGCTATAGACAAAGCAAATTCAGACCAGGGGAAAGGAGGCTTCACAGTGTGGGATTTACCAAGGATTGCAGGAAATTCTGAAGCATTCCTGACTATTTTTAAACTTGGTATTTTCTAAAATGTGTATTAATTGAAACAAGACTGGAATCTGAAAACCATTATGGACTGTGTTCCAAAGGTAATTATATCCTTGCAGTGGTCCATTCTCAGTCTTTGAAATGAAATATGTATCAGGCCAGAGATAGTGGTTCCATTGAACAGTGATGCTGTTAAAAATGCCTTCCAGACCTTGTTCTGGATAAGATTCAGGAAGGACTTGAACTTTGTTTTCCCACAAAAAGTATTCTAGTGGTCTGAGTGATGGGGACTTGAACTTTGCTCTTGCAAAATAATATTTGGCTTTGTAGCAATGTGGAAAAAGACCAAACTTCAAATCCTGATAGTAATCATGATGAATTGTCATCATCTGCTCAGTGTCTAACAAAGCCAGACAAACTAAACTAAAAAAAAAAAAAAAAAAAAAAAAAATGTGGTTCAGGACATGGACAATTAGAGGACTTCAGATCTGTTCTCACTTTCTCATTTAAGAGAACATATGTGAAATCTGCACTACCTTTTGGGATGAAAATGTAAAAGGATTGTTTCCATTCAAATTGAAGTCCCAGATTCCAAAGTTTATTGTAATTTTATTTTTGGCAGTATTGATTTTGTGGTGCTCTTGATGCTTATACCAGATTCTGGATTGAAGAGACTTACACTTCTAAGTTTTGCTTACCCATTTGAATGCCACTCTGAATTCCAGTGGCTTCTGACATTTTCCATGGCTTTGATGAAGTAGCCAGCATTCAGCATCTCCTGTGCTGGATAATAGCATCTTCCTCAAGAATAGCCGTGGAATAAAGTGTTTACTGTTTAATCATGAAATGTCTGACTTTTATGCCAATTAGCATAAGTTAGACATCAGATTCAGACATTTTTGACAAGCCTGAGACAATGTTAGGAAAATTTGTACTTATCGGCAAAACATCAGTTTTTATTAATGCTAAGAACAATTGAAGGGATTTTTAAAGCATATTAAAAACCAAAAATAAATCCCAACACTTCCTCTCCCCTCTCCCCCCATAAAAAAAAGCCCCAAAACATCCCAAGCAATGATCTTTGATAGTGGTTACATTAAAGTAATAGAAATCTCAGAAATTTTCAAAAGAGAGAAAATATTTAACTAATTATGTCCAACAGGTTGGAAAAGAGCTGATACTTACGTTAAACAGAGGTGAAATATGTTTTCTTCCGATGATAAATGGAAAGGATATTAGGCATATACTCTCAGTAAAGACCTTTAGACCTGCAGGACTGGAAAACTTTGAGAATAATTGGCTGAAGAACTTCCCCTGTTACCTCCATTGATAGATCTAACCTCTTGGAACACAGGTGAGCATTCAGAAAACTGCAAGAAATATATTTTGTACAACAACATTTAAAGATGACAGCACCTTGCTGCTCATTCTGGCTGTTTCCTGCTCCATTAAAAGAGTGATTGGCACCTGTTACTTTGCCTGCATGAAGGTTTTTATACACTGTGTCCTGTAACCTTGGTTTACTTTTGCTAAGATGCACAGAACAAGTTTTTACTTCTTTTGTGAGTCAACCCTCAGCAATTTTTCAGCACATTAAAATATTGCTAGCTACAGTGAATATAATAACTTAGCATTAAGAACATTGCTGCTGCAGGCAGAAATAAAATAGCAGAGAGGGAATCCCTTTTTATTCAAGGGAATGCATTCACCTTCTTGGATAGCATAGTGTTGGAAATTTATGTGGACTTGGTTGTGTGCTGTGTCCTCTAGACTCACAGTGTCTCCTATGCTGCAGATTTGATCTGGATGCTTGTTCTGTTCCTTACTGTGTGACCTTGCACTTGAGTGTATGAGCTTGGGTATTGAGCTTGGGTATGCTCAGCTGAGTGGTTCAAATCACTTTGTAAGCAGTTCTCTCTGTCTTCTACATTCCTCTGCAAATATTTGCATAACCAGAGATGGTTTTGTATTTCTTTCTAATTCTGGGAAACAGTTTTACTTGGTGTCAGGCCTTCTCTAATGACAAACATCCTTGTTTGACAGGAATTTCCTCATTTGGAACAACTTTTTGTAATCTGCCACCTACCAATTTTTAATATCACCCAATAGTAGAAATACAACAATAGTGTAACACTTTTCCTAAAACACTCAAACATTTATGGCCCTTACATCTTACAGTATAGATTTTTCCTGATGTTCTATTTTCTATAAGTTGTGATAAATTTATGTCTTTTCTGCATTCCCTATTTTTTAGTGGTTTTAATATTTTGTTTCAGTTCTTCTGGTATGATTGTATGCATTAATAGCTTATGTAGTTATTCATGACTTTGATCTGCTGTTCCCTCTTAAAGCAGGCTCTTATCTAAAGTGAAAATTGAAACCCCTAATTTTCTAGCTTGTGATTACGATTTTCAGTTCTATAGTTCTATCTGAACACTTAAAAAATATGTTGCAAAGCAGGAACATTTTGGGGAAAATAAGCCCCATTCCATTAAGAATTTTTTTTCTCATGTGTATTTTAAGAGTGTTTTATCCATTCCAGTACCATTTCTGCTTATTATTTAATGAACAAAAAATAAAAGGTGGGTTAACACTGTTTACTTTATTTGGTGAAATTGATCAATTTCACATTTGAAGTTGCTGTTATGAGCTCTGTAACTCTGTATTGCTGTTGGAACAGAAAAAAAAATCTCTGAAATAAAATGTGTGAATCAAGACTGCTGTGTGGTACCCATTTGATTCAGAGAGCAATAGAGACTTTCTGTTTTGAAAATGCTTGTGCTTCATCTAAGGTCAGAATTATGAGTAACCTGATTCTGATGAGCTGTGTAGTTGTAATCTATGACCTGTTTTCTTTGCCTTTCAAAAAGGATACAAAGCTTCATACTCCATTAAGTATTAAGCTCAAATTCTTGTGTTGCTCAAGCAGGTCATCTTACTAGCCAATGACAGTTCCTTTTCAGGTGGCTTATTGGTGTTTTAGTGAATATTAATTTTATTTTCCTAATTTTAAACGTTATATAAACCCTCTTTTTTAATTTTCATATAACCCAGGAAAAGTGTGTTTGGACGCTGAGAAGAAGGTGATATTATAAAACTGTTGCAATCTGAATACTGGTCTTTTTCTCCATTTCTGTATTTCATAGAGAACCTCTGCTTAGTCACCTCTTTTTGGGGTATTCCATACAATTGCAGGTATGCAGGTTATATGTCAGGTGTTATGTACCTTTCACCTCTCAAATATGTAATAACCAGGGCTGTGTTGCTGCCTGGGAGCTTGTGATGAGTGCCCATAAGGATGACTTCTCTTAAAAATTTGCAGAACCCCATAAGCAATTTAAGGCTAAATTTGGAACCTATGTCCACAGTCAAGGGAAAAGGGTGTGGGAATAATGCTGTGTGGAATAATCTAGTCTAAATCTTTCATGGGTTTTGGTGTTGATAGACTAGTTACGGTTCTGTATATCTGGACCTCTGAGGAAGTGACCTTTCCTATGAATCATGTTTGTGTAGATAGGAAAAAACTCCATAATTTGTAGGAAATGCCCATTTTATTTAATTTTACACTCTATCATCCATAGAGTATTCTGCTCTCCAGACTGTCTGGCTTGGTGGAGGAGATTTTTCTGATTCATGAATCATCTAAAACAATGTAAAGAAGCATGAACTAGGATCCTAATCCATTTTGCATCTAGCTGAGTCTTATAGACTCTTAAACTAGCATCTGCTTTTTTCCTGTCTGCTTGTTTTCTTCTGAGGGCATGAATTTCTGCTGAGTTGATTAGTTGATGGCAAGATGTTAGCAGAAGGATGGACATGGCTACTTCCCTACAGTTAGAACATTCTTGTAGAAATACAAGGGGCTGGTGGTGCAAACTTTCAAATAATGGGCACAGGCATCAGAGCTTTGGTTAAAAGAAGTATAGAATAAAATTCCTTTTTTCCATTCCTTTACAACTACTTGATATAATGTAGAAGCTAGAGCTGTAGTGTCTGCAACAAAACCAAACTAGTCTGTGTGAGAGATAACCTTAGATTGATTATTTCCCCTTTTTATCCCTACTTTTTGCTTTCTGTAAGGTCCTCACTGAGTTGTATTCATTTCACAAGGATTTCACTAAACAGATCTTTAAGGTCTTTTTGCAAATATATGGATACTATTCCATATTGGTAAATCTTAAATTAGTTACAGAGCAAATATGATGCAGTAGTTCCTTCATTATGTAAGGTAAACAAATAGAGTCTCATGTCATTTGAGTAAAAATATGCTCATGTGTATCAGGCAGTTGGAAAAAATTTGGGGGAAAAAAGAAACCCACAATGATTTAATACTTCTTTTTGATGGCTTGCCAATGAAGCCAAGGAAAGTCACACTGTCAGCTCATCACTCTGAACCCCATGGTACTATCTGAAGTGCTTCATGTATCATTCATTACAGCAGGTAGAGGGACAGTGAAATGTGGTTCACTTTAGCAGGAAACTCCTTTAGGACTGTTTGGTTAAGTGACTTAATGGCTTATTCTTAATGTTCTTTTCTTTTATCTTGAGACCTTATAACTCAAAATGACCGAAAATAATTCAAATTCTTCTTGGCAGCAGGTCACCTGTGAAATATTTTCTGTCCAACTTTATTACTTTTGAATACAAAATGCCAAGAAAAACATGTATGTGTGTCTGGGTATATGAAAAACATACAGATTATACATCTTATACATCTTATAAGTACATAAGTACATACATCTTATACATCTTATAAGTACATCTATGGCTCCTTTTCATCTTCTGTATACTTATGTGGGCATTTACAATGGCAACAAAGAAAAAGTTTTTTAAATCAGATAATCTGTACCTCATTATAATCTGCTCCATTTTAAAAGCACTTAAGTTTTGACATGAGCCACTGATGAGTGACATAAAAGCAGAAACAAAGGAGAATTAGAAGCAGTGGGACTTAATGGGAAAGATGTTGCAGAGCAAAGATGAGAGCTAGTGAGCATTTGGGGAAAAGAGGGGAATTCAGGAGCAGAAAACTTTGGTCTAAATATTTTTGTGAATTCTCTTTTTGTAATATGGAAAATACCTAAATATGTTACACAGAGGAACTTTTAGAAATCATTCAATCCACATACAAATAGAAGAACATGGAAACTCTGTTTAAAAATAAAATACCTCAGAACTTCCTAGAAGGAAAATTGCATTCATTCTCCATACATCTTTTAAATTTCATTATCAGGAGAGAAAAAATGGACAATGAAAATAAACATTTTGTGTAGATAGAATTTGCTCAGAAAAAAAAAAATCCGTTCTTAGGTACACTGTGGTTTTGTGCAGATGTAGAAAAAATGACAATTTCAAGGGTAGTGTTGTTCTGGGCTGTGATCAAAGAAATCACTGTTAACAGTTCCTCTCTGTACAAAACAGATTAAATACA
This sequence comes from Vidua chalybeata, assembly GCF_026979565.1. Lineage (NCBI taxonomy): Eukaryota > Metazoa > Chordata > Aves > Passeriformes > Viduidae > Vidua > Vidua chalybeata. Next base: position 89,378,842 of record NC_071530.1, read on the forward strand.
AATCTGACAAAAGGAAGTGAATCCAAGCAACACATGCAGAAGGTGTCAATAGCAAATATCTGTTAAGTAACTCTTTTCCAGTTTATGTTTTATAATTGGCCAAGCAAAATTGAACGTATTTATTAGCATTTTGTGATGTATTAAGCAGTGAATGAGAGAGGTACCAGGCAGCTGCTAGAGGCAGAGAGGACTGCTGCTCTCCTCTTGTACTCCTCTCCCTTAAGGCACAAACCATCCTCACAAGTACTAAAGGAAGCCTCCTATTTACATTTAAAAAACCTGACCAAACCAAAAACAGGGGCAATTTTGGTTCGCATCTTGTCTTCTTGGAACCTATGCATTTCTAAGCTTCTACTTAAAAGAGATGGTGTATTAAGTAATTTCTTTTAATAGTAAAAGCTTGGACAGAAAGTCTTAACTGTGAATCAACAGATGAGTCAAAACATCCTTGTGCTTTCTGATTTTTTCAGTATAGTTGTACAACTGCTTGTTGTTGCCTTTAAAGTTCATTGTTAACCAAATCTTGCTTTGTGTCTTATCTTTCTGGCTTTCTGATACTCTCTAGACATGTTTATGCTCTTGCTGTATATTAATTTTTCATTACATATCCTTAACATCACTTCCTGCGTAAATCCTTTCGCAGGACAGATTGTTTACTGAAGATTTCTGTAATTGGTGTACCACTACCAAAAGCTCCTACTGAGAACTTTGTGCAATATAGCCATGTCTGCTTAGGTGTTAAACATTTCTTGAAAACTGCTTCCAATTCTTTATTATCTTCAAAGCATCTCAAAACCAATATTTGTTCTAATCTTGCATTATAACTGCCCCCATGTAAGTTTACTTGGTTTAAATGAAATAAAGCAGAATGTAATGTTATGGCCTCTTCCACACATGTACATCCAAATATGTACCTTCTGAACAGATCATGGCAGCAAGTAGATGGAAGTCTGTGGCTCTGTAGTGATGTAGTATTTTAAAGTGGGGGAGAATTGTTTTCTTATTTCCAGGAAAACTATTTGACAGGTGCTTTCATTTTCTTGGCAGACAGTACCTCAGTTACTGTCAAGGCACTTTTACCACCCCCACATCTCCCCAGTAACAAATAATGGCACACAGAAAGGCTGATCTGTAGTTCTTAATCTTGGTTACATAATGGATAAGGCTTGTTAAAGAATATAAGTGTTGGATGTGAAAAGTCATAACTATTCAAAGACCCATCATTCCTCTCCTCACTGTCCTCACTGGACACTTGTGGATGCCAACCGCTCTCTTTTTGCATTTTCTGCTGAAACTACTGAAACAGGCAGGCTGCCTGGACCCTGATTCCTGAGCATTTTGCACAGTCTTAAAAAAGCTGTGCAGCAAACCAAAAGCCAAATGCAAAGCAGAAGCCTCCGAGATTTCCCTTCCCTTGTCCTTTTCATAGCAGTAACCCCAATCAGGAGCTGCTGAAGGTATGAAACTATTTAGGTACTGTGTAGGGATGATCAGTGCCCCTCATCCCACAAGACTTTCTTAATCATGACTTAAATCCATGTTAAAAACCAAAGGATAAGATCATTATCTTATACCTAGTGGGTTTTTTAAACTATTATTTAAAGTTCCAGGTCCTTTTGTTGTTTCTATGTGCTTCCTTGGAACTTGCTAAGACCAAAGAGTATTCAGAGTCTTGCAATAGTGAGCTCCTCAATCCAAACACATTTCATGGGGAAAAGTTGTACTTTTGGGAGATTGTGTTTTCCATTTTTGTATCTTGACTGCCTTGTTGTAATAGCTCCTGATAGATCTTCTGTATATACTTTACCAAGAAGAATTGATCAATAGCCTGTATTTTAGGATAGCTATTTCTTAACATTTTAGAGGTGGATTTTAAATATTCACCTGAAAATTATATGTTGCTACTGTGTATGTGAAATAAAGGTTTGGATATTTTTCATGTTGAAATGCTTTTGGTTGTAGAAGTGCCTTTTTAAATGTCCTGGAAATTTTTCTTCCTATAGAGTGGTAAGATTCCTCTTTCATTTGCCCTTCTTAGGGATATCCAGTCGGTCAGAATCCGATGAACATCTGAAGAACCCAGGCTGTACTACTGCCAAGGGAGTAACAGCTGCTGCTACAGCAGCCAAAGCTGCAACTGCAGTGGCTACCTCTGTGCTGAAAATGCTGACATGTCACTGTAGTAGAACTTGGGGTAGTGGCTTCTGCTGCTGCAGTTCTACAGAGTACTGTCAAGCTGTGGTGGTGTGTTTTTAAAGATTCAAACAAACAAATCAGTTTTAAGAATATGTTGGGTTTTTTTTTTAAGAATTATATTAGAAAAATGTTTCTGTTGTCATCTTCTGAAGCACTCCGAATCTAGAACTGATCATCTGCATGTGCTTCCTGTGTTTTCAGGATCTGCATTTGGATTCTGAATTGCATGGTCATGTACATTTTTTTTCCACATTAATCTTGCCTTATTTAGACTCCAGAGTAAAAACATCCAGATGTGGAAAACTGGTTGTGTGAGCAACAGTGGAATTGTTCTTTTGAGTATTTCCCTTCTCAGTAACAGCCTCTTGAGGTTGTCACTTGCATGCAAGTTGATGTGGTTGATTATGTGTCCCTTCTTATTCATTTGTTTGCTATTTTAGTGATTCCAGTCATGGAGTCATAGGATGGTTTGGATTGAAAAGGATCTTTAACGATCATCTAGTTTCAATCCTCCATCAAAGGTCAGGAAGATCTTCTACTAGCTCAGCCCCATCCAACCTGGCCTTTAACACTTCTAGGTATGGGGGATTAACCACTTGTGTGGGCAACATGTACCAGTATCAAAGCAATGTAATCGTAAAAATTTTCTTACTTGTATCTATTCTACGCCTACCCTCTCTCAATTTGAAACCATTTGCCCTTGTCTTTCACTACAGGCTCTGGTAACAACAGTCCTATCTATTATCTATCTATCTATCTATCTATCTATCTATCTATCTATCTATCTATCTCCCTAAAAGCCCCCTTACAGTATTCCAAGGCCACAATAAGGTCTCTCCAGATCCTTCTCTTCTTTATGCTGAACACCCTGTCTCTCTCAGTCTGTCTTCACCAGGCAGGTGTTACGGCCCATTAGTCATTTTCCTGACCCTTCTCTGGACCTACCCCAACAGTCTCCTTGTACTTGGGACTGTAGAAACGGATGGGCTTTCATGAGAGTGGAGTAAAGGGGAGAACTGCCTCCCTTGACCTGCTGGCCACACTTCTTTTTATGCAGCCCAGGACATGGTTGATTTTCTGGGATGCAAGAGCACATTGCAGGCTCATATTATATTTTATATCCACCAGTATCCCTACATCCTTCTGTTTGGCTCTACTTGCAGTCATTCATCACTCAGCCTGTACTGATACTGGTAATTGCAGCCACACAAGTGCAAGACTGCACATGGCCTTGTTTAACCTCGAGGTTCAGCGACCTACTTCTCAAGCCCATCGAAATCCCTCTGGATTGCGTCCTTTTCCTGTGCAACCAACTTTATTTTTAAAAGCTACTAGTCAGACCTCTTAATAGATAAAAGTCTTTGGAAACAAGAGTTTCCTAGGGTTCAATGGATTTTCTGATGATAATTTTACTCCATTTAAGAAAATATTATCAACTTATTGATGTTACAACCTGAGAAACACTGCCAAAGCACAAAGTTGCGCTTGGAAATGGAGAGTTTTCAGAAAGAACCTCCTCCTCCTCTTCAAAGAGAGAGTCCAGGAGGACACATGGGATTGCAGAAGTTGTCAAAGTACTAGAAAAAAGAGGGTGAAAGCATTTTTTTCCATTTGTTGTTTATTGTCCAGTGGTGAAGGGCCAGACGCTTGGTCACCAGTAGGGAGCCAGACATACACTCCAGCGGGATGGGGGAGAGAATCAAAAGACTAAAAGTGAGAAAACTCATGGGTTGAGATAAAGAGAGTTTAATAGTGAAAGCAAAAGCTGCACGCTCCAGGAAAGCAAAATAAGGCATTCATTCACCATTTCCCACAGTCAGGCAGGTGTTCAGCAATCCTCAGGCCTCATCACATGTCACAGTTACTTGAAAAGACAGAATATCATTGCTCCAAATCTCCCCCATTCCTCCTTCTTCCACCCACTTTGTATGTGGAGCATGACCACCATATGCTGTGGGATATCCCTTTGGTTAGTTGGGGTTAGCCATGTCCCAGCTGTGTCCTCTTCCAATTCCTTGTGTAGACCTCTGGATTGCTGAATTTCCCTTGTGCTCAAAGAGTCAAAGGTGACCGAACAACTGGATTCCTGTTCTTCATCATGTCTATCAGGGTTCCTTCAGTACCAGGGAAAAATGTTATACATCTCTGTCTCTTGGAGAGTGTTGCCATGACCAAAGTTCTTATCTCTAATTCCCATGTGTACATTTTCAAATGGGATAATCTGGCAACCACGAGACCACAGATTCAGTGTAAGGATGGTGGAGACCCTGGCTTTTCTAGATGGTCTGTCGAGAGATGTCACTGCAAATATGGGCTCTGCCAGGCAGCAACATGTCACATGTGATGCACACCGTAGGAACTGATTCTCCCTGTGTTCACAGGGAGACCAAAAAGAAATAGGTGCATGGCCAGCAACAGGGCTGGGTGGAGCTGCATTGATGTGTTTGCTCTTGTATCCACAGCTTATGTCCTTGTTTTCCCATCACTACGTTTTGCTGGATAAGGGGACTGGAGGAAGTACAATGGCAAAGTCAACAGCAGATCTTCACTCGTCCAAATTTTTTCTTTGAACTGTCGGTGGTGATGGTGGTGATGATACTGATAGTTCCAATGGGGAGAATGGAGTCAAAGTGCATCTATTTGCAAGGGAGGTGAAAACCATGTTTTGGTAGAATCTGCTATGTGCTACAAGAGAGAAAGAAAAAGGAAACTGCTAAAGTGAGGAAAAAAGGTGTATGCGTTAACAGATGTTGGAGTGTAAGGCATTCGTGCTAGAGAAGGAAGACAGATGCAGTAGAAATTGAGGAAGAGGGAGGGAAAATGAAGAAGAAATGTCAACGTTACCAATGTCTGTAAAATTCTAAGAGGCTTGGTCTCTCAGTGAGAGTTAGAGGGGCAGCAGTATGGACATTCTCATGTCCTTTTAAGATTTCCTTGGAGCAAACATAGTATTGGTGTATGTAAAGGTTTGGAAAGGCTTTTTCTGTGTGGCCAAGTGGTAGAAGCAGTAGCTTTATACTAAGAGCAAATAAAATTTCATTCAAACTTCCTGTTTCATAAAATGCTTAAAAAGAGAACGGAAATATGGTTTTGTTCATGCAGTATAGACTACAGCCTTCAAGCAGGAATCTGAGTTAATGAACTTTGCATTAATGTACTGTTTTGACTTGGTATATCTGGTGGGGATTAGTAATTTCTTGGATTGAAAATTATTTTAACTCTAAAAAATGGCATATTACCCCTTTAAAAAAGGAGAAGCCTAACAAGTCATTTTTGCATGCCAGTGTGTAGTAAAGTACAACTACATTTGACAGATGTTGGTGTGTAGTGTATCAGGTTATCAGTGATGTTCATAAACCACTTTCAGTTTAGTCTCAGTATTGGTCTAGAAGCATGTGGAGTTCAACTCACAGAAGCATCAGAAAAAAAAAAAAAGAGAGAAGGGATTAAGAAAATGAACGCACCAGAGGTGAAAAACATGATGTATGGAAAGCCAGCTGCAGATTTTCATTGTTAATTTTAGAGAAAATGAGCAAACATGAGATGTTTAAAGGTGAAAGGAAAATATTTTCATGCACAATGTATAATGAACTCATGGAAGTGCTCAATATGTATTAAACAATTAGAGGCAGATGTTCTTTTTTGTGGAAACTACTCTTCATTCGGAACCTGTTTTATTGAAAAAATGCAAATGCTTATATTTACTCTTCAAAAATATATATTCCAAAACTTTTGTCCAGGTCTTGTTTTTGTGTTGCCTTTTCAGTTCTTCCCCAGAACTGGTAGTTCCCTGAATCCCTGCTAGATGGCATGGCAAGCCACCACAATAATAACAGTGTGATAAGGCAGATGTATTGGTATGCTCTGTGCAGTAGCCAAGAGAACTGTTCAGCCAACATTTTTCCATTCCCTTTTCCATCCTATATTTTCATCATGTTTTCTTACTTATATATGGGAGATCACAGCTAGGCTTTTAGTTTCTTAATTATTAAAGCAATTATCAGCAGAGGTAAAGTTCTTTTTCTCCTATATAGATGAAAGGAAATAAAATCAATACTGCTTGTATTTCATAAAGAACACTTGAGTCTTAAGATATCTTCTCTCTGCTTTTTCTGTGTTTTCTGCTGTAAAAATGGTGTGATCCAGGCTCTAGCAATGTGCTATTCCTTCCCTCACACCCAACTGCAGGTGAAACTTTCCCCTTGGTCCCACAGGACCTTATGAATCACTAAACACTGTCCTGCTGTATGTTTCACTTTGGCTTCATGAAGACTGTGCTGAGATGAGGGCATAATGTTTGAATGCTAGCACTAGCAAAGCAGCTATTCGGTTTTGCCTTTAGTGTTTTTCTCCCTCTGAGTGTGTTAAACGTTGATTCAGAAAGTCTGGTTCTCCTGCTACTCTGTTAAGGTGAAATTAAGAGTAATTCTAAACAACTCACTGAGGTGACACTGTTGTAACTGCTGTCAGCAAAAGCATAATTGGTATGCAAAAGATTTATGTGGGAACATTTTCAAAATTACCATTTTGAATGGATTTTAGGAAGTGGTGTTTTAATAGCTGCTGCCTTACATGGTAATTGCTTTTAAAACTAACAATATATGCAATGGGGAAGGACCAAAAATTTCATTCCTTCATTCTAGATGGTACAAGCATGGATTAGCTAATGGGCATGTTATCTGCAGTAGAATTCTGTCAATATTTGCAGGTGCAGATTTACAGAGGGGTACAGGAGCCTTCATCTCCTAGTCCTTGCTGCAGCACTGGGAGACTGGCTATACACAGCACTACATGGCCATTTCTCCTTGGCATCTTGGTCACAGGAGGCAGATGTAGGTCACGGAAGGGGATCTGTGACTCTGTGCAGCAGCTGGCGAGTGGGAGCCTTGTGCTGGGTACTGCATGGTGGGGGAAGAAGGATCATGCCTCAGCGTGTGATCAGGTGTGCAAGGGGTAAAGCTCATCTTGTGCCCCACGCCTTCCCCCATCACATGGGCACTGCACTGGCCCCTGCTGCAGCTTGACTTGGCAAAGCACTCCCACTCTAAAGAGAGAGGCTACAATATTAAAGAGGTTAATGTGTAAAGCTGTCATGTAAAAAAAAAAAAAAAAATCCATACTCGCTTTTTACCAGGGTTTAATAGAAAAATAGCTTTTCTACACTGTAGAGTTAGTAATTCTGTACACACAGAGGGTGAACAGAACTAGTGAGTCTATTATAAATAGTGCTAAATTTATCAATTCTAATCTCATTTGTTTTCCTAAAGAAAAGGTAAGCATTAAGAGACTCTTAACTTGTGATAAACAAATTCTCTTGCGCTGCATTTCAGGAAGGATCTAGCAATGGAAAACTCTGGGGAAGCACCTGCTTAGTGTAGTATAACCAGCCTGTTTAAAGCCTGCACAAGTAATTTCAGTAGTGTTAGTGCTGAGAGTATTACGGAGAACGTGAGTAATGGATATGAAAATATGGTATTGCATTGTAGAAAATGCCCTGGAGAGCCAATATGTGATTACAGAGTCTGAAAGATCTTTTGTGTGAGTCTTAATGTGAAATCTTTATGTTGTTCAAGTTGGTGGCAAGGGCTGTGTAATGACACCTGAGAGGAGAGGAGCACAGAGCCACTATATTGATTATTGATATTCTCTTTCATTAGAAAGTTATTTGAGGCCATGTATACCTCTGCAGGTAATCCTGTAGATAATAAGGGTTAGATGTGTGAAAAGACTTAAGCATCCATGTGTTCTTTCTGGTGCACAGCTGTACTCTTTAGCAGCAGGGATGTTAAAGCTATAGTTCAGTGTCTAATGGGCATGCCCAAACACATACCCACAGCCAACCTGGTCAGGATCCTTCTTCTTAATGACCTCACGTGAATTCCGACCAGAATTAGTTTCCCTCAGCTTCGCCCAGGGAAGAGTCTTTGAGGACTACCTTGCAGTGACTGTGGCTATTCCCCATGCACCTCTTCTCAGATTCATTACTCTGTGTAATTCAGAGAAGACTTGAACCTGTCTCTTCATCTGTGCCAGAAAGAGTATTGCGACCTCTTGGCTGTCAGATATTCAGAGGGGAGGAGACGAGGGAGGAGAGCTATCTCCTGTTAAAACTCTTCCAGTATATACAAATAATGACAATTCATTACAGCAGAGACAGAGATTGATGACCTAGGCATATAATTAGGGCTATCACCTGGGAAGTGGGAGAGTCAGGTTCTGGTCCATGCTCCAATGAATATTTAATTATTAACATGAGATGGAACAGCTCTGTCAAGCCTGGGTAGGCTGCACCTGCAGTACTTCAGTGGTTTTCTGCTGCAGGCAGTCTTCTGGCTAGTAGGAGAACTGGACTGAGCCCCTTGTTTCTACACTAATAGGTCTCTCAGAGCAGATCTTTCACCTTTTGCAAGCACACACTACTGAGCAATTCTAGAAGACAGCAAAGGTTTCGGTAGCTTTTATTTACTTTTGTGATGGGTCATGTGTCTTAGGCTTTAATTTGAAAAGAGAATGAGAATTTTTAGAAAGCTCTCACATCTCCAGGATAGGATCCTTTATGCTCTGCTGAGGTGGCCAGAAGTGAGGTGTGGGGACACAATGCATTCAATAACTTATGAGCTCCTAAAGAGGAAGAAAGAAAACGGACATAAAATCTTCTTGGTCCTTTCCCAGATGAAAAACTGGGGAATCAAATCTTGGTGTGTAAGGTTCAATTTCAGTGAAGTCTCTGGAGAAACTCAATTTTCTGGTAGAAATGGAGTGAAAGGCAAACTACAGCCCCAGGCCCTACAAGGAGGTCAAGCTAAGGAATACTCAAGGAGGAGAGGGAGATGGAATTGCTGAAACAGGAGGGCCAAGTATCACTTTTAGTGTTGGCTCTGACATTTTAAACCTGCAGATATTGTGGCTGCCCATGGCATCTCAGCTTGAGGTGACAATGTTTAGGCAACTGAATCCCACCCATCCTGTCCATCTTGCAAAGGTCCTTCTAGCCTTTGAATTTGTCTTGTCATTCTGCTTCACCTGCATTAGTGACTACTAATGTGAAAATCTGTCTCAATCTACGCAATGGCTAAAATTGTTCTGATCTTGCAAAAGTAAGGACAAAAAAAAAAAAATCACTTTGAACCCCCCCCTTGTCATGGAGTAGCTGGTCCAGTTTTTCTGATACAAAATATCACTCTTTCCTTTTTTTTTGCTTAAAAGTAACATCACAGTCTACAGTATAGCTTTTAAGACATGATTTGCAAAGACAGGCTGAATTTTAAGAGATGTCTATTGGAAATTTGTAGTAGTTTTTTTGCTATTAGTATCTTTCTTACTGATTTTATCAATATATTTGTAATTAATTTTAGAAGGTTATGATGTAGTAAAAAAAATTCAGATCTAAGATCTAATTCAAATTCAGATCTAAGAGATCAAAAGTGACTGAAAGGTATTGATAACTTCCCACTGAAAAATAATATGACAAGAACAACACAAAGAAGTTTGTAATGGAGAAAGATACAGGTTAGGGACATTCCACAAGATATTGTGTAATACAATGTGTGCCAGTAACAAGCAGTTTCTGTTTTCAAAGACATGCAGCTTTGCATCTTATATTGTTCTGATTTTTAATTCATTTTGATTGTCTTATATTTGAGATGCTCTTTGCCCTTAATATAATCAGATTTGGTAAGATTTGCTGTCTCACTGGATTTCCCAGTCTGGGTTTCATGACCTTGACTGACATATATCTGGATATCAATTACAGTTTATTAAAAAATATACCCATTGTAATATAAGCATTTCCTCCCTCCTGCTTGGTTCAGTAATACTGAGAATCAGGGAAAAAAATTGCAGGTCACACTGATACAGAAAGGCAAGACTGACTGAGCCTTTCTGCAAACAGTGTTCTACTAAGTGCTCTGTTTCTATTCAGTGTGAACATGGATTCAACACTGATTTTTGAAGAAGTTGTGTGGAACCACTTGTTACCAGTAGCTCCTCTTGGAGATGCCGCCCTTTTGACTGTGTCTGTTGGCTGATGAGCTTGCTCCAGTCTGGGAATACTGCTGAGTACAAACCTTGCCTGTCCTTCTCAGCATCATTTTCAACGCTTGGCTGTCAGTTTGTGTTCCAAAATGCTGTGCAGTGAGCCAGCTAGTTGCACTGCAGGAGAAGGCCAAGTCTGGACACACAGGTCTGACCGGCAATGTGCTTACACTCAAGTGTTGTCCTATGATTAGTACAGCTCTGACAGCTCAAGCCCTGCCTGCTCTCTTGCTATTACAGTCCTTTGGAAACTGGCTTTCTTTTCCAGGAAAACAGCCACAGGTGCACCACATATACAGAGGGCTCCAGTCTGTTTTGCTAAAGGAAAGAGTATTTATTAATGCCTTGGAAAAATATTTTGTGACAGAATTTAATCAAGAGGCTTAGGAAGCTCACTGACAAGTTGGCAAGAGAGCAGCAGCAGTGGATTCCTGCTAACCACTCCCAGGTTTCAGAGGAATAAAAGGTTGGTGTGAGCTAGTGATGGCATCATGGCAAGTTTTTGACTTTTGGCATTAGAAGAGTAGAAGGGCCAGCTGCTTACCAACCATGGACCTACTCAGGTAATGGGACAAAGACAATCTTCTCCCAGCGACCTGCGCAGAACCAAAAGCAAAAACAAAAGAAAAAGCAAACAAAAAAAAAGGAGCAGCATAATGAGTTTTGGATGATTCTGTATGCCAACAGTACAATATCCAGTAAACTATGGGACCGCTGAAATGATGTTTTTACAAATATATTAATGGCAAAAGGAAGGATAAGAATAACCTTTGTTCTCTAGTGGTTGCAGTAGGGAATTTAATAACTGCAGATGAGGAAAAGGCAGAAGTGTTTAATGCCTTCTTTGCCTCAGTCTTTAGTGGGAAGATGGCTTGTCCTCAGGACAACTGTCCTCTTGGGTTGGTAGGTGGTGTCAGGGAGCAGAATGGTCCCCCTGTTATCCAGGAGGAAGCAGTCAGAGAACTGCTGAGCCACTTAGATGTTCATAAATCCATGGGACTAGATGGGATCCATCCCAGGGTGATTAGAGATCTGGCAGATGAGCTTGTAAAGCCACTCCCCACCATTTACCAACAGTCCTGGCTCACTGGTGAGGTTCCAGATGACTGGAAGCTGGCCAGTGTGATGCCCATTCACAAAAAGGGTGGGAAGGAGGATCCTGGTAATTATAGGCCAGTTAGCCTGACCTCAGTACCTGGTAAGGTAATGGAACAGTTTATGCTGGGTGTCATCACACAGAACTTACAGGATGACCAGGGTATCAGACCCAGCCAGCACTGGTTTAGGAGGGGTAGGTTGTCTTTGACCAACCTGGTCTCCTTTTATGACTAGGTGGTCTGCCTGGTGGATGCAGGAAAGGCTGTGGATGTTGTCCATTTGGATTTCAGCAAGGCCTTTGACACTGTCACCCACACCATACTCCTGGAAAAGCTGGCAGCCCATGGCTTGGACAGGAGCACTCTTTGCTGGATTAAGAACTGGTTGGATGGCTGGGCTTGGAGAACTGTGCTGCATCCATCTGGCAGCCAGTCACCAGTGGTGTCCCACAGGGGTCTCTGCTGGGGCCAGTTCTGTTCAATATTTTTATTGATGACATGGATGAGGGTGTTGATTCCTTCATTAGTAAATTTGCAAATGACACGAACCTGGGAGCATGTGTCAATCTGTTGGAAGGTAGGGTGGCTCTGCAGAGAGACCTGGATGCATGGGCAGAATCTAACAGTATGAAGTTTAATAAATCCATGTGCCCAGTCCTGCATTTTGGCCACAATAACCCCCTGCAATGTTACAGGCTGGGGACGGTGTGTCTGGACAGTACCCAGGCAGAAAGGGACCTGGGGGTGCTGATGGACAGCCGGCTGAACGTGAGCCAGCAGTGTGCCCTGGTGGCCAAGAAGGCCAATGGCTCCTGGCCTGGATCAGGAATGGTGTGGCCAGCAGGACCAGGGAGGCCATCCTTCCCCTGTACTCAGCACTGGTGAGGGCACACCTTGAGTGCTGTGTCCAGTTCTGGCCCCTCAGTTTGGGAAGGACGTTGAGACGCTTGAGTGCGTCCAGAGGAGGCAACGATGCTGGTGAGGGGCTTGGAACACAAGCCCTGTGAGGAATGTCTGAGGGAGCTGGGGTTGTTTAGCCTTGAGAAAAGGAGACTCAGAGGTGACCTCATCACTCTCTACAACTTCCTGAAGGGTGGCTGTAGTCAGGTAGGGGGTTGGTCTCTTTCTCCAGGCAGCAGCTGACAGAAGCAGAAGGCACAGTCTCGAGCTGCGTCAAGGGAAATATAGGTTGGATATTAGGAAAAAGTTTTTTACAGAAAGAGTGATAAAGTACTGTAATCATCTGCCTGGGGAGGTCATGGAGTCACCATCCCTGGATGTGTTTAAAAAAAGACTGGATGTGGCACTCAGTTTAGTTGGTGGCCATGGTTTAGCTAAAGTCTTAGGGCATGGGTTGGACTCAATGATCTTAAAGGTCTCTTCCAACCTTGTGACACTGTGATTCTGTGATTAAAATTTACCTTATCAAGGATGAACTAGTCATGATGGGAATGAGACCAAGAGCTTTTTCTTACCTTCTGAGAAGGTAAGAAATTCAGCTACAGGAATGCATCTTCTGGCACCATCACTGAATGGAAGGGCTTGAATAAGCATCATGGTAATTTTGCTCATCTGACTCTTGGAATAAGCTGTGTCTTTGCAGAAACTCTTTTCTAGCGAGTAGGATAAGATGATCTGAGTCTATATGGACAATTTCAGAACAAAATATTAAGATATTGACACAAATTATTACTGAAAAAATACTTTTATAATGAGAAATATTTGCAAAGGCAATGTCCCTCCTCTCTTATTTAATTAAGAGTGGTTGCAGAAAAGAAGTCAGCTATGGGCTGTGAAACTGAAACGCTGTAGAGGGTCCTAAGTCCTCATATACATCTGAAGTTTTTCTCATTATTGAACAGAGTATTTAGTAAGGTAGTAAGAATCCAGGCAAGCAGTAGATTCTGGAGCCAATGCAAAGATGGGATTTCTTTCTGGGGGTAACAAGATAAAAACTGCTGGTTTTGGGGATTTTTCTGAAAATAAATGAGAATCTTTAATCAGTCATTGTAAACACGGAAACATAAGAAAAGATAACTCTGTGGCTAATAATTGATGATTTCATCAGTTTGAGAAACCATCCAATGGAGTCTGAGTAGCAAAGAATATATTCAGAGAATCTTTTTTGCTTGCTTCTACTTTTTAAAACATAATCAGAGACCTTGTGCTCTGCAAACTCTTCCACTACTGATAACAAGTCAGTACTTAGGTTTCAGAATACACCCACAAACTGTGAATGAAAATTAGAAAAGAAAGAAAAAACCAGCCTGGTGCAAGTCTTTTCTGTTTATCTCCTGATTTTACACAATGGAACCTCTGTATGCAATTGTGTTGTTCATTTTTAGGGGAAATAACAGTATGGAAAAGAATGCAGCTTGAAGAGTCAAACTTTAGTGCAATATCATTTTACCTAAGCAGACAGTATTTTTTATTAATTTACTTTTAATAATTTGTATGTTTTTTCCTTACAATAAATAATCCAGTTTTCATATTTTTGTATTTACAACCTTTCTAATATCCCAGTACTCCTTTACATATTATTAATTAATTTCTCTCATTCCTAAGGATTCATAGTATTCAAATATTTACAAAGAATTAATGTTTGACCTTTATCATTACTTAGTCAGGGTAAGCAACATTTTTTTTAATCTCGTCTCACAAGAAAATCCTTCCAGGTTCCTAATTTTAGTTCTTGGTCTCCTCTGGACTCCAAAAAGTATGTTAATGTATTTTTCTTCAGACAGAGGATTCTAGCTTGAAGATTGTCTTTGGAGTGAACAAAGAACTCCCAAACATTAATCCAAACAAGTGTAATGCAGTGCCAGTATGGAAAAAATGGTCTATAAATGTAATGTTTTTTTTGTTTTGTATCTCAGAGAATTACTATCAACAGGTAATAAAACATATAACTACAATAGTTTCCCTGAAATATTTTCTCCCACATAGTTTTATTTATAAGAAAAATAGATTACCTGTGGAGAGCATTTATTTATGCATTCTTCTTTTCTATAATCTGTGCCATTTTTACGGGGTGTTTTGTTATTCCATCTCTACAGAAAGTAGATTTTTTTAAAATCCCCTCCAGACTGAAAAATACTTTGCTTAGGTTGAAGGTCTTCTGGTTTGTCACTGGAAGGCCCCTTTACTTGCTGATTTCTACTCATTAAAGTGGTAGTTTATCCACCTTCAAATGTCTCTGCTCTGTGTCACAGACACTTATTTGTTCTCTAGCCATCAAAGTGTATTAAAATTAACAGCAGTCATCACATGAGTGGAGGGTAGCCATTCTCAGACGCACAGATAGTTATATACTCACAGCAGGAAACTCGCAATCAAATTCTAACAAAAGGTCACATTTGCAATAAGTAAAGGAAAATGTAGGTAATTGGTTATGGAATCAGTTAATATCTTTGCAGGCCTTGAAAGGCACTCTGATGGACTTGAAAGCTTTTTGTTCAAGTAATTAAAAGTGAGGCATTGTGATAGTATTAAAAAACTCACGAAATTCTTGGTGTGCTGTAAAATGATGTTGCTACAATGGCAAACAAATTTAAGAGGGAAAATCATTTGTGGCTTGTTTGAAATGAAATACAGACTTGGATTCTGGCTGAAATGCAGAAAAGGAATAAGGAGTGAAGTGCAGAAAAATATGAAGATTAGCCCTACTAAATATATTTTTATGCCTGGCTTCAAGACATGCCCGCTTTTTCCCCCAGCTGATTTAGTTTCATGGCCACTTCAGAAATACCAGGCTGTGGTGTTTTCCCAGGCTTCCCACAGACTTCAGGATATCTGCTGATTTGGAAAGCAGTGACTGACTTTCTGAGGCTGCAAAGCATTTCAGTTTTGGCTGGAATTCTGTTTCTTCCAGTGGTACAATGCAGTCCTGAGCCACATCTACAGTTTAGCTGTATCCTACGTTGGGCAGGTCCCTGAGCCTCCTTCCACAAAAAGCAAAGCACAAAGCAGGGACCTGGCAGGAGACAGACTGTGGAAATGCACTGGTGTTTTCTCTGTCCATCGAACACTCCTTTTTGTCTAGTCCAAGCTAGGAGTTTCTAACAGTTTTTGGTGTGACTGGGGACAGAATCTTTAGGGCAGTAAATGCTTCCTCTGCCAGTAGAAAATCAAAGTTGGCACCTGAGGGCCCTCAGCAGGAGGCTGGGTGCTTCCTTGAACAGAGGGTGGTGCATCCCATATCTTCCCATTTATGCTTTGATGCTTTGAGTTGGGAAAAAAAGATGTCTGCTGGATCAGATGGAAATGGTGTGTGACCTGGGCATATTCCTGAATTGGGACACTTGGCAAGAAGAGGGAAGGCACGATTTAAAGCTTCTGCTTGAATAAAAATTTTAAGTAACCAAACAGTCATTTAATATACTCAAAGAGTTCTTTTCTGCCCATCATGTGCTCTGACAGCAAAACTGGACTGTCACACAACTCCTGTGTGTCTTAATCCAGATTTGATGGTACCACCATTCAAATTTTGACCCCTTTTACAAATATGAGCTCAGGCTGGTTTTGCTCCAGAATAGCCCCAAGCCTGGCATTCAGGGAGCTTCCTGGTAGCTGAGGAAAAGCCATCACTGAGCCCTGGTCTCTCCAAAAATCAGTGAGTCCTCCGTTTGCTGAGAAAACAGCATGTGGAACTTGCCCTACAAGAATCTGGTGCTCCATGTAGCACAAGGCAACTTTGGGCCTCACAGAGATCCCCAAAGAAGTCCCAGGAGCTTTCTTAGCTATGACTGGCAGTGGGGATAGATCCAGAGACCTGGATGAGATACCTCTGAATTTTCAGGTTTCTTCCAGGCAATCCAGGTGTGCCTGTGTTGTCCCAGATGATCAAGTGGTAGAGTGTTGTAATTTTGACTCCCTTAAATGAAAATAAAAGCTCTCCTAACAGGAAGCTCTTCCCTCCACTCAGCAATGCTCTCTGCAAAAGTTCTGAAGGAATTGATAGTTACCAACAGGAAACCTTAATCTCTTCTCCTGTCTGTTTTATTTTCTAATAGCCAAATTATCCTAACAAAGGCAACACAGGCCTGATCTTGGAATGGTGTGTAGATTCTCCCAAAAAGAAATTTGGGAGAGGAAGAGAACTTCCAAGGCAGAATCAAAACCTCATCAAAATAAATTAATTCAGAGGAAGACCACAGATTGTGCTTCCTGCAGGAAAAGCTGTTTCAGGGTCACTCCCTCTCTCCAGGCTCAGTTTTCCACTTCCCACATGTCTGTGGTTCACATTATCTTACCTCTGCATTATTTTTAGTGATTCTCCAGCAAAGGGGATCCCAGGAATGGTCAAGTCTCAATTTTCTGTGTTGTCTGAGCATAAGCAGACAAAGAAATCACTTTTCATTTTTTCCTTCCTTTTCTTTCTCACACTGGTGTCTGAAGTGACCGTTACCATTTAGACCAAAGCTGGCATGAAAAGTGATTTGCCTTGTCTTGGAAAGAGTGACAAGTGTCATCTCAAATATGTGCTCCTTAAGCTCTCCTGCTGTGCTAATGCTGCAAAGAGGAGGAGAGAAAAGCTGGTTAAAGTTTTCTCACTGTCAGGTCTTTGATTGTGCCAATCCTGCTGGGCATTGTCTTCAACCAATTCAGCATTGTAATGAAATTGTGAAAATTAGTGACAACATTCAAAAGACTTAGAATTTTGAACATTGAGTATTACAGAGAACTGGTATGTAATCTGTAAACTGTATGAGTGAGGGAAGAAGGGGAAGAACAACTCTTACTAGCAACACATCAGTTTTATTTGAGGATCTTTCCCCAGAGAGTTAGCAAGAAGTAAGATAATAAAACATTTATTGAGTTGCTAGGTGGAGATTATTTGTTCTGTTCTAATTGAAATTATTGTAGGAAACTCTTTGCAAATTTGCAAGTCTTTCAATTAATAGGAAAGGGGGAAATAACCAAACATCTTCTTGTATTTAAGTAATCAATCATAGGTGGAAATTAGAAGTTTGAGTAAGACAATGTTTGAATCAATTATTGTGGTAGGTAACTGTTACTTTATAGGTTGAAATACCTTTGCCTAAGCTATGTTACAAAATTTCAAATAATTAACATTAGAAATAAAGAAATAGGTAGGGATCAAGTTGTTTCAATTAATTAATTAATCCAACTGAAAGGCAAGAAAATGGAAATGCTGAATAAAAGTAAGAACCTCTCAATCTTTTGCCTCTTTCTAGGCTAAACTATGGCAAAAATACCTAGTCTAAAGTAATTTTCATGGAAGTTATATTTTTGATGTAGGTTTTTTTTTTTTTTTTTTGGGAAACAGTGTGAAACTTTTTTTTAGGACATTCTCTTTCAAACCATTTGGCCATGTGAGATCAAAATATTCTAGCCCTGTGGTATGAGGCCTTCAGAGCTCATCTAGCTCAGCTTGTTTGATAGAAGATCAAGATGTAACCTGATCACTGGTAAAAGGAATTTCATAGTGAAAAAAAGGTCTGGCAGTAGGGGATTACAATCTTGTTGACACAAACATCCAGAGAACCTACTGAAGCTAGATGGCATTTCTTGAAATACAATACTGTTTCCTTGCTGTGAGGGTAACAGAGCTTTTGTTGCATATACATCTAATCAGGTTCCCATCCTGGAGGTGTCTTGGTCTCTGCTGTCCTCTGCCTTTGATTGACTGAAATGTCACAGCCCTGGGGTTTGAGAAAAGGTATTTGATGGATTAAGGATGTATGAAATTTAACTTCTCTGAGAAGATGATATAACAGTCCTTTCAAAGCCTATAAAAGATACCAAAATATCTTGTTGAACAGGTTTGGGCTTGCTGGGTTTTTTTTTCATAAAACTTTGAATTAATGTTTTGTACTTGGGTTTTGAAGGTTTTTTTACTTGATGTAATTACTTTTCTGTACTAAAATTCTATTTATTTTCTTTGTCTGCTTGACACCACATTTCAAAAAACTGATCCCTGTCCTCTTATGAACCTGAAACATTTACTGTCTTATTTTCCACTTTCCTCCTGCAGCTGTTTCACCATCTGCAGATTGAATCAGATATAGATCAAATGGAGGAGTTTTTTTATCTGGGATTATTTTTTTATAGGATTTACCTTTGATATTCTCCTCATGCAAATTCCCCATCCATCTTTCAGTGACCAAAATACCTGGCTGGCATCCCAATAAACTTTGAAAAATTAAAATATTTTAAAATTGTGTGATAAGTTTGAAGGCTGAGAGGCTACATGGCTGATATTTATGGGATTGGGGATTGGGCTGATATTTATGTAGCTTCATGCTCTCAATCTAAGGCACACCTTCAGCTGCTCCTGCTGATTCCAGCCATGCCTGTACAGGCTGTGCTTGTGGCTGTGGCACCCAACCTGCCCTGCTGCTGGAGGTAGGTGTGTGGAAGTAACAATTGTTCCCCTGAGTGAAGAGATCATCGCTTTGCAGAGCAGAGCCTTGCACCCCCAGCTTATCTGGGTGCTGCGTGGGTCAGGGCCATGCTGCAAAGCCTGGCAGAGACAAAGACTTGTCAGGATCCCACCAGTTCTCTGCGTGCTTCCGAGGGCTCTTAGGGGAGCAGCCTCTTTAAGCAGCAAGCCAATCTCCTGGCCTGGCTTCCTAACTCTGGTTGGTTTTCTGGGGAAAAGATGGTTCGAGTTTTCCTGGACTTCCTGATGTCACCCTGCAAGGAGCAGAGGGACAGCGCTGAGTGCTTGACAAAGGATCTTTCTCCTTTATGCATTTCCACAAAGAGAAGTACAGAGGACATAGAAAGCTTCATGGTAGATAGAGCAGCTCATTGTATGTATTTTGTAAATATTAGAGGGTTCAGAGAACAGAATAATAATGCTTAGCAATAAAAAATTTATAATTTATTTATTTATAAAGCTGATAAACAAGTAATATCATGAAACCAATTTAAATTATCCTTTTATTTTTTAAAATCTCAAATTGGTTCAGCTCTCAGGATAATTTCTGCTGTAAATTTTATGTTGCATATTTAATACTATTTGGTTTCAAGTAATTATCTGTTTTAAATCTTACTGTTGCAGTTTCCTTGTATGCCCTAGGGCAACTGTGTATAAAGTTATCAAAAAGATACTGTACTCAAAAAGAACAAAATATGTAAAGCTTTGTCATATTTTTACAATCCCATGTATATTTATCATAGTTTCTAATTATTCTTTTTGCTTTACTGCATATTATTAGTTTAATTGAACCATAAACTTTAGACTAATAACACCAATTTGTCTTTCATTATACTTTGCTCTATTAACTTTTACAAATGGGTTCATCTCAGCCACTGATTGATGGGCTCACAGCAACTGTGCTAGATTTCTTGCCCAAACAGCCAAGTTGCATTTTCTGTTCTTGGAAGATGCTTTTTCTTTTTTTATTTTTTTTCCTTTCTCTCCCCCAGATAGAAGATGTTATTCTTTATTCTCAGGGTTTAAATACAACACATTTACATTTTGTAACTTGCCTCTTCCAAACACTAGCCCTTGTGGCAGAAGCCACCATCAGTAAAAAGAGCTGGAATTCTCAATTACTTTAAGAGATCCTTTACAAAATAAAATATTTGTTTCAGAGTCCCCGTAAAGCCCTTGTCTCTTCAGAATCTGAGGAATTTGAATCTCCTAGTGATCTTCATAGGCAGGCATTTCTCTGTTGAGTGGTGGGAGTTTCATGAAAATATAAAATCATGTATATTTTGGGGAAAAACCCCTCATACCTGGAAAATTACACCAAAAATCAAAAATCAAAAAAAAAAAAAAAAAAAAAAAAAGAGCAAATGTAAAAAGCTAATATAGGGCCACTAAGCAAATTCATAGTTTGGTTAAGGACAAGACCTTTTAACAGCACAGTCCTCATATCCCCTTCTACTGTATTCACAAATCTAATTAATCTGCAGGGTGAAAAATTAGCATTGAAAGTAAGCTGGTCTCTCCCAGCTGGGTCAGCTCATATCTCTCTAAGCTTCACAGGCTTAGTGATGTTCTGCCTTGCACTGTCCTGTCACTACAGGTCAATTCCTTGATCATTGCCCATGTCCTGTCAAGACTTCTGGTCCAACTGTCACATCTTTGAAAAATACAGAAGCAGACAATCCCCAGTCTTTGCTATTGTTATTGAGGTTCTGTTTCTCAAATATCTTGTGACATAGCTTTCCCTCACTCTTGTTTTTCTTCCACTTAGCAAAACATTTTCTCTTATGTACTGTCTGTTCTGCTGCTTTCATGCAGGCCTCAAATACAGTTGTCTTTCCAAGATTCTTTCCAGGCAGGAAAAAAAGGAGGTCTAGTCCATCTTTAGCCAGGCAGGCAATATTTGCAGTGTCACCTAAACATGCAGGGAAAATGCAGCCACTGCCAAAGAGACCTATTGGAGTCCAAGTCCCAGAGAAAACTATGGGAAATATCAAGCAACTTGCATAAGAGAATATGTGTGACCAGTTGGAGATACATCTCAAGTAAGCTGAGTGTCACCATATTCATGATAAAATTAAGGCAAGCTGAGGGAAAAAAAAAAAAGATAGAGAATAGATGACAACAATGACAATGACAATGCTTGAGAGACAGTCAAACAGAATGAGAAGAGCACAGGAGCAGAGAGGAGACCTGCATGAGGACATTGGGAAGAAAGAAGAAAGAAAATGAAAATTAAACCTCCTCCAAAGGATGTAAGAAGAGGCAGGGGAGAAGAAGCAGAGTGAGCTTTAAGCCATGCAACATTATGGCATCAAAAGATCTTCTTCTGCAATAGGAATATTGCAGTCTCTTACTATGGAAATACTTTTTTGTTTGTCTTAGTCAGTAGAAAGTGAAGTGTGCTTATTCCAAAGCCATGGCACTCCAGGAGGAGTGTCCCTAAACAGCAGCCTTTCTGAGGGAGAAAGCTACCTTGGGAATTTGATAACCCTAACAGTTATATTCTACAGTAGTATCCTGCTCAAAGCCAGTGTCTCACCAGACAGAGAATTGTGACATGCCTTCCAATTCAGCTTTTACTTGTTGTGGGGTACTAGAAATTGTTAAAGGCACGTGAAGGTGGACCGAAGCTGTAAATGTACAGCAAGAAATAGCAGAAAAGTAGTATGGAAGGTTCTGCATTTTCCCATGTCTCCATCACAGTGTTTTAGTGTATTCAGATGTCTTCTTTTCTGCACACCTCTTGCTAGAACTTGTCTGGAGTTCCAGAGTTTACGCATTTCCGGTGGGTTCCAGTGTTTCTGGGAAATGTTGTAATGACTGGGCTAATAGTTAGAAAAGAGCACATCTTCTCTCTTGGTTGGATGGTGTTTTCTGTAACTTCAAGCAGCATTTGTCTAGTGCAGAAGGTAAGGATAATGAAGAGGAGAAGAGCAAGGGAGAGCTGTGTACTGCCTACAGTAATTGAATGAGAGAATGGCACAGTAAAGCACAATGGTGGCATTTTTTTAGGTTAATTTCTATGTCACTACACTCAGATATTCACAAATGACGACCCAGGCTTGTAAAACAATTACATCATTAAATGAATTATGAGACTTGGTAATAAATAATGCATCTGGAGTCTCTGCATTTGCCATCTGTGTTTTGAAAATACTCATAGAATACTGTGAGGCTTCATTTTCAAGTACCTTTGGAAAAAAACAAGTTTGGCTGCAACCTGCTTGTCTAAACAAAGGCAGAAATTCTCCAATAATCACACATCTTTATAGGTCATGGCTTCAGAGTAAATTTCAGCTATATCACGGTTCACAAGAAAGCTGTGATAGCTGTCAAGGTTTCTAATCTCCCACAAAGCCTTTTTTATGTGTATATGATACATCTTCACTGTTTAGTAGCCTCTGTTCAGATTTTGAAATCTAACATGTAATATAGAGATTTTAATGGATTCTTAAATTATCTCATATGCTTCTATTCTTTGGTGGCTTTTAATTAGGGAAACAGCTATAAGTTTTATGGAGACAAAGAGGCTTCCTTTGTCTACAAATGTCACCACGTCCTGTATGTCACATAAAGGGACATCGAGTGAGCGTATAACCTTCTGCAACAAAACATATCCTTACTGTATCATTGAGCACCAGACCGTGTGGTTTATCAAGCTACATTTCTATGCAGATAACACTGTGATTATCTAATTTTTATGTAAAGAAATTATATCTTCACTACCTGTACATTGGTAGTGACAATAAACTTTTTACTAGGCAGTTTTTAACTTCTGATCGTATTTTCAGTATCTATTTTTGAAAGGAGAATTGTGAATATTTTTCAATAAATCAGTTAGCTATTTTTTATTATATCTACAGGATCTGCAAATACTATTTACAGTAGAAAAATATAAGCATTTCTTCTTTCACTTGAAAGAAACTTTGGTATGTCGTAATATCCCTTATGTGTTTTTTCTGCCATTCCCAATGATGAATCAGTTCAGCTTTACCATATGAAAACTTTTATTCTGTTCCTAATCTTAACTGATCAAAATAAAAATATTAAATGGAATAAAACACTCACTGTATCAGTCTGAACTAACTGAAATCACTATGATTTTTTTCCTTTTTTTTTTTTTTATGTCTCTTATTCTTTGCCTCAGTTTCTGTGTCATTCTTCCTGGTGGCAGTGGCAGAGGCAGAAAATGGAAAGTGTCATTTTGCTGGAACAGAACATACAATTTTCTGATTGAATTGCTCACTGCGGCCATCCATGTCCTTATTAGTAAGTAATGTAAAGTTCTTACAAAAGCTTATTCTTAATTTTTAAAAGGGCAATATGAGTAATCATTGTTAATAAACAGAATTTTGATCCAAGCTACATTAAAGTGAGAAGGAGGAATTAAGCATCAGGAAAGAAACACACATTATAATAAGTGAAATATATATGTCCTTAGTTCTTATTGAAATATATACTTAATTCCTATTCTTGTTGCTGAGAGTGTATTTGACCTGTCAATTATTTAAAGTGCAGACAAAGTGCATTGCTGAATTTTCCCCCAAAAAATGTTTACCTATTGACTTTTAAGCTGACACAAAGTTTTTCACATGTGTAATAAGGAGAGAGGTAGATTACTTCTTCCCATGTAAAGAGCATTTTTTACTGTGCATCATTTAAACAATTATTTTTTTGGACATAGGCCTTTTGATTCAAAAAATTCTGCAGCTTATGAAGTTGTTTGTTACTTTGCTGTGATTTTATACACAATGGAAGGGTGAGAAAAAGGTCAGCAATAACTCTGCTGTTGCATTTTCACTGGGAAAAACATAATATTGATCGATAAGAAAATGGAAAAAGCACAACTATTAGCGTCTTACTTGATCTTCTCCGACCTTTACCCTGCCATGTTGATTTTATTCTTAAATGTTATGTCTGTTGTTCCAAAGGTTTGTCCTGTTTAGTCTTTTATTTAATTAATACATGATCTTATTTACTCTTTCTAATGTTAAAACATGAAATTCATTTCTATTCCTTGTTGAACTGTTGTCCTCTTTACTCTCAGCAATCCGCACTGGATAATGACTCCATGTAGAAATTGGCCTGCTTAAAACTACTCTTGAATCATAATCGATGGGTACTTAAGTCCACCAAACTGTTTTTCGGGTTCATAGGATAATTAGATTTAAGGATGTGTAAGCTCTTTAGAAAGAAAATTTAAATCTCATGCTCTGAATCTTCTTGGGTGTTGACTGACAAGCAGAATATATTGTATTGAGCCTCAGTACTTTGCTAAACATCAATGTATCTGCTGGTAATGACTCCAAAATGTACTCAAGGAAGAAAGAGCTTTACACTGTGAGGACAGTGTGCATACATTGCTATGTTTGGTACACGTTTAGTAAAGTACACACTTCTAGGGATGGGATATCCACCACTTCTCTGAGCAACTTGCGCCAGGGTCATGGAGAATTCCTTCCTAATATTGAACTTAAATCTCCTTGCATTTAAACATGCAGATGTTGGGCTTTTTGGGTTGCACCCCTTCCTGTGGAACATGTCATTGCAGCATGCAACTCACACTTGCTGGGAGCAGAGCACACTTGTGTCCCTGCATTGCAGGAAGATGGGCATTTTTGTCCAAGCCCCTGCCCTGGCTGACACCTTCTTGTCCTCACAGTCCTTCAGCCCATGAAGCAACCATTGTGTTCGACAATACTTAAAGAAATAAACAAAGCAACCAAAACTTCAGATGGTGAACCTCATGGTATTTCTCCCTTCCCCCTCTCCTTTTGCTTCTTCTATAGAGGGACAGAAATCCAGCCCCAAACTGACCTGTTCTGAGGTCATGCATTTGTAGGCTCAAACAACAATTTGAGGCATTCGATACGTCAGTAGCTGGGCTTATAGCTACGTTCTAAGTTGGGTTTATAACTTCTTACTTCAGGTGCTCTGTAACGGAAAAAACTCTGGTCACAAAGTCATTTGCGCTGTTAGAAATAAATGGGCTTCAGAAACAAATTAAACATCTATCACAAAGGCTTTTTACAAAGGAATCTATCATTTAAATCCAAGTGTTTTCAAATAATTTTGAAGGTTGTTCCTGGTAACATTTTAAAATTTCAGAATGGCAGGGAAATTCTAAAGGATGGCAGGTAAATTTGTGATTAATTAAATTAATAATAATTTAAAATTATCATTAGAATAATAAACATGTAAAGATGACATGGAGGTTATCATAATAATAGGATAATTTATATGAAAAATAAAGGATGAGATTACAATTCCTTTCAGTTGACTTTTTTTTGTTTGCTTGTTTTTTGTTTTTGCATGAACCAGTTTTTGGTGGCCTCATTTCTTTCTTAAGAGACAATGAGCTGATTAAAGGTACCTTTATTACCAGATATTCTGTTCAGGCTGAATATCTGTACAGTTTTTTGCATATTACCATGCAAATTTCTCACTATCATGAGATGATTTGATATGTGATATGTGAATGATAAATATCCAACAGAGTAATTACCAAAGTATCATAATCAAATACGCTTCCACTGTGGTCTCGCACAGACCAGTTCTTGCTCTAGTGAAGCCATAAATCATTGAAAAATGCATATAAGAAATATAAAAGAATTGTTGATAAGGTTTGCAGGTGCCACAAAAACAGAGCCTGTGGTAAAAAAATCATGAATCTGGGTTGTCTGTACATGATTCTCTCAATTGTTTAAAAAACTGGGGAAAAAAATTACATATTTTAATATAACCACAGGTCAGACCCCCACACAGGAAAAAAAAAAAATGGAAGATTTAACATTTAGGAGAGAATACTTTAAGAAGCACTGAGCCTGGCAAGGTAATAATACTTTTTCAGTGGAAATATTTTCTCATCTGGTGCTACAGCCAAGAGGATTACTGTAAGTCTGTGGATTTACAAACAAGAAATCATGCAACAGGGGAAGAGAGCTGTGTTCTGTCTGTCCACAAAGTTACTGATACCATTGCCAAAATGCAGTCTGATATCTATTCTTCAAAAAAGATTTAAAAATCTGAGCGGAGTGCTCAGACAAGGGCTATAGGAATAATTTTACAGATAGAAAATTCCACTTTGCAACCAAACCCACAGGAAGCTTAAAGTTTTTAGCTTAAAGAATCACACACAAGAGATGTATGTGTCCTGTATATAGTTCTCTAACTACCAGAAGTATTTACTTTCAGTAAGGCACTTGAATTCAGAAGACAAAAATACTCATTCTGGTAATCAGAATATAAAGTGATAACACTGTGTATAGAAAGATTATTTATTTTTTTAATTTAAACTTGCACATCAAAACTGAATGTTGAGGTTTTTTTCTCCTTCCTAAGTGATGTTTTGCAGTCAGTCACAAGCCTTTAAACACAACACAATTTTAGATGAAATTAAATGGATAAATCAGAGAGAAAAATAGATGGTATTCTGGTTTTTAAAATCTGTTAACTTCTATGAATCTTGCATACAGCAACACTTCTCTGTAAAAGTCTTTGGCATAATGCCAGAATAAAGGGCTGAGCTTATCATCCATATTTGTTCACATTATTTTTTTCTCAAAGGTGAACAGTTGTTAAACAAATTCCACAGGCTTTTTTTGTAGAAGTGTACTCTTCTGTCATCATATCATTATTTCCCCAGCTCTCTCTTTTTAGGTGCTTGAAAGTTGCTTTCAGTTGCAAATTAGCCAGGGCAAAAAGAAGATGGGCTATGAGATCTCTTTATGGAACACGTATCTGATTTTAGGGACCTGTGATCTCAGATGTTTTTTGTAAACAAGGGTTGTATAATACAGAAAAGGTTGATAGAAATATTTGATCTAGTGCTGGTTATTCCTCATGAAGCCCGATTTGTTTCCCTCCAAGGTTTTGCATATTTCTTCCACTGTGTGAGGTTAGGAGGAAGAGCCACAGATAAGAAAGTATCTGGAAGACTCAACAAGTTATCTGCCTTGACCTTTGGAGAGCCTTAAAGGGAAGTGTTGTCACTCTGAGGAGATGTAGAGGTCATGCTAGGCACAGAGCCAGCCTACAACTTTTTTTAGAGTGTGTCAGAGCCAGGGCAAAGTGAAGACAGACTAGACTTAATCCTTTAACCTAACCTGTCAAAACTGCATCAAGTCAGCACTGCCAAATCTGCAGCCACCTCATAACTCAAAAAGGTATGCATGAGTGCATTTATGAATTTGCTTTTGAAAAGCGGTTTTATGGTTTGGTATTCACAGCATTATGAAACCTGGCCACATCACTGGGTATGCAAACATAAAGCTAAATGCTACCAGCTGCATGAGCAATTCGTCCCACTGAGGAGTAAGAAGATATGAAATAAGGTTATTGCAAAAGATGATTGTTTTTAAGGGATGTTTACATCCAAATGTAAAAAATGCAGATTTCAAAGAAACCAGGTTGGTGGTGTTTTAACAAAAATGGTGAAAATAACCTATTTGTCAAATCCACAGTAACAGATAAAGCACACAGCACATTAACCTGATATTTTATAATCACGGAGAGTGCAAAAAATGCTGTTCCTGTGTAGTGATGATTTTCTAAAAGGAGCAGGAAATTTCGGTTTTTTGGAAGAATTACCCATATGGATGTATGTGTGTTGGCTTCTGTGTATGTATTTTCATGTGCATTTTGTGTGAACCTGCAAATATTTATAAAAGGAAGCTTCCATGTGAAAAATAACACAAATGCATGCAAAACACAGGGCCATATTCTTACCACTGCAAACTAGCTTGGCTGACAGTGGCACCACAGCCACGGTCAGACATGACACTTGTCACAGCTCTCTATGTGTCTGTGAACTTTAAATCATGAATATACTATGATGCAAATGAAAAGTGCTAGAAAGCTCATTTTGTGCCATTAATCCTTGAGGTTTTCCCTTAGATGGGTAAAGCATAGTAACAATTTTACCTCTCCTCAAGGAGAATGTTCTGAAAGTTATAACCTAGGTACACAAAGGGACTGAGGACTATAACCTTCTCTTAAAAGGTAGGATTGTAGCCTGCAAAAAAAAAAAAAATCTAATTTTTTGGTCCTGTGTCTGACTCATGCTGCAAACCTCCAACCAGGTGTAAGAGACCACCTTCCCTCCTTTATCCTTGAGGGTTTACATGGTCACTGCCAACAGAAGCACCCTGCAAGCCACAGCACGGGCTCCTTGTCTGACACTGGGACAGACCAGGGCTCCAGCCTGTGCTCCAGTGTTTGTTTAAGACTTCACTGTTGGTTCCCTGCAGTGCAGCATCTAACTTGACCCACTGAAGTAGATGGAGCACCCAAGTGGACCTTGCCAGGTCCATCTGTTCCCTCCCAAATGCAACAGCTGCCACATGGAGGGCAAGGCAGCTCCTTCTTTCCCAGGGTTGATGGTTCAGACAGAGTGGGGGTTTGTAGGGATTGAGGAGCCTTGAAGAGACTCTGTGTGTGTGTGTGTGTGTGTGTGTGTGTGTGTGTGTGTGTCTTGTGGGGAGCTGGTGCTATAAAGAGATCTGTGTCTGTGAGGGACAAGGACAGAGCACAACTGTGATCTCTGCCTTAATGATCAATTAAATAGGAAATTGTCAAAAGGAAACACAAAAATGTCAAAATTTTGTTAATAGTTCTTGCTTTTCAGCTTGGAAGCACTGTTAATGGCACTTTGAGATTTTCACGCTGGAAACATCAAAACTAGAATGTGGTCTTCCTTCCTCTCAGAAAATGAGTGTGCTCTCATCTTAATGAGTCACCTGAGCAATTCCAAGACAGGATAAAGAAATCCTGATATTTACTTTCCACATGGAACACGACAAATCTGGAAACCTGTGAAAAGTAAACCAAATCATGAAAAGAAAATGGAAAAGAAAATATAATGCACTGTTGAAAAGAACAGGGATGTCTGAATTATGAGTGAAGTTGAATAAAAATTATCATAAACACATGTGCCAGGGATTTTAATTCATGTGTATCACTGATCTCATGTGTAAACTCCACTGAGTAATAAAGAATTCTACTTTCAGAAGGAGAAATAGGTTGGCAAATGTTCCCCTCAGTCTTCATGCTTTCCTGAGGAATGACTGCGACAGTCTATTTATATATGATAGTACAATGATCATATTAGGCACAAATATTAACTTTTTCAAGTGGATACAAATTGAATAGTCTATCTGATTACTAGCAGGAGGAAAACAAGAGCCTGTTGCTATCAAATCAGAATAGGATTGAAAAATACTCAGTATCACTGCTATTTCCAAGGAACAGAAAGTGTATTGTTTCATGCCTAAATTACTGAGGATATTTAATAAAACATACATATAGAATAGATATACAGGGATACAAATCATAATGCTGCCATAAAAGTGAAACCTAGATTATCTGTTATTATGGCTTTTGGATAGAAATTAGTCATTTCAGAAGAAATAATTAGAAAAAGAAGTTTCCAACTTCAAGTGCATAGAAAGGACATATTTTGACCTAGATTTTCAGACTTTACTGGAAGAAGGGCAGTCCAAGTCTCTGGGATCACTGGCAACATAACCCAGGCCATAACTCCTCAAGCCTCTAAAGGCTTACAAATTCAGGCCACAGACCTGAATTTATACTCAGAGCTAAGGATTTTCATAATTCAAAAGATATTTTACCTGTTTTTCTCATTCACCAAAGTCTTTATTCAGGCTTCTTTCTTGTGCCTTTGGTAGAAAACAACTCCTCTTTAGTGAGAATGAGTTATGAAATGCTTATTTCATTCAGCAACTATTAAAGAGCCACACCACATTTTTCACAAGCAATTCAGTAAGAATATCCTGTAAAAAGGCAGAAGTTTCCCCAGGACAGACATTGTAACTTTGGACAGTTTAGAACATATATGGCCATATGTAAAATTATTCTATAGCTAATACTACCGGTGTAGAAATAAATTCAAGGTGGCTGAGAATTAGAAAGCCTCCAGTAGCTGTACTTCAACTGCACCTCCGTATGAAAATTACTGGCTTTGTTACCTTGGAATGAAGAGTGGGAGAGATGGCCTTGCCATACTCCTGTTAAGTGTTTGGGTATCATTCAGTAACGTGAGAATGATAAAGAAGAAAAATAGTTTTTATGTGTCGCACAATGATTGCATAATGAAAATGGAACTTAAAGTAGACTTTGGCCATGCAAACCTATTTTAGTAAATGGAAAATCAGAAGGGGCAAGTTTGCCATTTCTAACTTGGCATCTTTCGACAGTTTTGTTGTTTTGTCTTGCCCAGATACTCCAGTGGCAATTGTCACTGGTGACTGAGCATAGCATTCGTGCTATCTAAAGTATAGAGGGCAAAGAACTATTTACACATATGACTCAAAATGTTGAATATGGTGCATGTTGTTCTACTGAGAAAGTTACACAGGAAAAGATATCAAAAGAAAACAAGGGATGCTTATCAAACAGCTCCTTGGATGTAAATGTATATTTGCTTTGGGTATTTAAAGCTTTTTAGTAGGTACTCCTGCAACTGAAACAGAGAAAAAGCACAAGGTGTGGTGGCAGGAGGAGCAGGTATCTATCATCCAGTGCCATGGGGTGGTCTGTTGTGCTGTTCAGCTGGCAAAGGAGGACACATTGCCTGTGTTGATGAGAGTTGTAAGAAGGAAAGCTCCTGTGTGGGTAAAAGTCCTGAACTCTGTCCCCTGTGTTTCAGGAAATAAGAGGTTATTCCAAGGGTCTCGGTGGTGCAATGTTAGTCTTTGTTTTGAGCCCATTCCCAGGGCTGAGGTGGGTTCTTCATATTCGGAAGTTGGTGGGTTTACTTGACATTATTCCAAGGAGACAAACTTTTTATTCTGATCAGACTCAGAAACACCCTCTTTCACCTCTGACAGGAGCCTGATTGCTCTAGTGCTTTAGATCTGAGTTACTTAAAGATATCGAATGAAGCTGATCAGATGCTGAAGGGCTGCCAAGATTACAGGCCCCTCATCCCTATCACTTTTGTTATTAATTATGATAAAGCTGTACAAGCTGCAACCTGGTCCATTCAGTGCAGACACTGGGACAGCTTTCCTCCCCTATAGTCCTCTCTTTTCACTTCTCCAGCTATTCTTAGCTTGGGGAACAGTCCCTTGTAGGATGATTGTCATCTGGTGTATATACATTGCAGGAGCTGACTCAGATAACCAGAAAACTATAACCAGCTCCCTCACTGTCCTGGGAACTCAGCAGCATCAGGCAGTCTGGCCCAGTACAAGGAACAAGAACACCACCATGGACTGCAGTTTATAGAAGAAGAACGCGTGTTTCTGATGTTTCATTACTTTTCAGACTAAGACCATAAAGACCTTTACAAAGCAGTGAAATGTAGACAGATACCCAAATCACAAAAATGAGATTCAGGTTTACAGACAAAGAGATATCCTAAGGATCTTGGTGATGTTTCTATGATTCCTGCCTTGTATCATCACTGGCAGATGATGATGCAAGAGGTCTCTGCCTCTATTTAAATTACAAAACCAGTATATCTTCTTTTGAAAGTCCTGCTAACTCCCCTACACATTCCCTTATTGGTCATCTTTTATGATTCTATGATCTTCTCTCAGTGTGTCTGTTCATAGCAAAGTAAGCAGGGCAAAATTAATTAAGTCATTAATAACCCCGGTTGCACAAGGTTACCACATCCACAAGACTCTTTTCTGGAAGTCTCTATTACTAAATTCATTCTCAACTGATTCCTGAAAATTAGTCTTCCACAAAAAAACCTGAAGGAAGGAAAGGAGGAGAAGGGTTACAAACAACTATGTGGCAGGATCTCACAAAGATGTTGGAGCCTTGAAGCTGGGAGACTTCCTTCTTCTTCTGCCAGGGAACAATTCTTTCAGCTTGAAATGGGTGTGCAACTTCACCCCAAGGCTTTAGTCTCACAGGCAGTTGAGCCCACAATGTCCTATTGCAGGCAAAAGGAGGAAATCTAGTGTACCCTATCCTCCTTCCTCTGTTATTCCTCCCTCTCTCATCTTCCAGCTGTAGATCTCTGCCTGCTCTTTTTGGTTCTTTTGCTGATTCACATCAGCTCACTAAAAAAGAAAAAAACCTGTTTTTTTCCATGGGTTACCTTTTCACTGTTTTGGTGGACAAAGTTAGCTGATGCCAGAGCACCCTTGGCCTCTGTATTTTGACCCACAGAGACAGCTGAGTTAGAGCAACACACATATATCCCCCTGCAAAAGTGGGAGAAGAGGCTGGGGCAGTATGCTCCCTGCTTCTTGTCCTTCCACTGCCTAACAAAGGTTTGGTTACTCCTGTTGCACCTGAAGGATGGGGAGTAGGCTCAGCCCTTGTTTTATATAAAACCCTTGGCTACACTTGAACTTAAGGTCTTCCTTCTATCAGCCATTGCAAATGACAGCACTGCTGTTTAAACAGAGCACTAGAAGCAATTAGAGGAAGTGGTCAGGGCAGATTCATCGCAGCCCTCTGTGCAGGGAGCCTTTTCCTGAAGACCTGATATAGCTGTTATCCTTAGTGGCCAATGAGCTGTAATTTCAGGCTTCTCTTGACAGCAAATATTTCTGCCAGCTTTGCAAGTCTCTGCATTTTTCCATGACCTGTCACAGGAGTCATCCTGTCACTGTTTCTACTCTGGCGTTCCTATAACTTTCTGTTTGCAAAGTAAAAATCCCTGGTACTAAACCTGACTTGGCCCTGGTACAAGCTTTTGCTCCCAGCTTTTGCTCGTTACTATCCAGCATTCAGCTAACTTCTGTTCCTTATGAACCAACCTCACAAAGAAACCCTACATTCAACAAAGAGTTACAAGGCAGTCAAAACACTAGGAGTATTTGCCTTAAGGGCCAAGTCTAGATCCCAGGGATCAATGAAGTTGTCTCCTCGCATTCAGAGATCCCCCCAGCAAGCTCTAGCCAATCTTCCAAAGCCTCAGTGCACAGATCTGTGCAGATGAAATGCAGCCTGTGGACAATAAGCAGCAGTGGGCAGCTGTTCACACTCTGGAGGAGTAGGAGGCATGAAGCTGTCACAAGGGACAATGGCTGGTCAGGAGCTGTATCAGGTTTTCCCACTTATCACTGCTTGCCTTCATCTGTCCTCATGTCAGGTTCAAAATACCCCTTTTCCTCAGGTAGTAAACAGTAAAGACATTTTAAAAACATAAAAATAATAAAGAAAAAAAAATTCTTCTTTATTGTAGGGCCATTTAAGGGAAATTACTTGTCTGAGAAGCCACTCCGAGCTTTGAGGAGCTATTTACAGCTACCACTGTTATGAGTGAATGGAATCTGGCTGGGAAATAAGAGAAGCTGGAAATGGGGTTGAGGCAGGGAAGTTTCTCTGGGTATAAGAGGAGGTAGAACAGTAACAGTGAGAAACTGAGAGAAGAAAGAACAGCAGCATACCTAGTGGGAACAGTGCCAGTCCAGAACTAGGACGAGCGATAAGGGTCATGGGAAAGGAGGGAGAAGAAGAGATTATGATTCATGAAAGTAAGACAATTCACCCTTCCTAATTCTGCGGCATGTTCCACTTTAAAACCTTTAGAGTGGTATCAAAGCAGAGACTGTATCACACAGCCTGAGCAGCCACCACAGCTGCAAGCTAGCAGGAAAGGGAAGAAGTAGCAGCACGCTAGTTAGGACTGCAGGATGCTGATAGCAGGCTTTGCAGGATGGAGAGGTATGCTAGCAATGTCTCCCTTATTTCAACGGGTGTGAGGGGTATTTAGCTCCCAGCTTTACTTGTGAAGATGAATGCTGTTCCCTCTTAACTATTGCTTTGTGAAAAGTCCAGATCAAAAGACACAAACCAGCTCAACAGAGAGCGCTGTTCAGGGAGAGACAGAGATGTGGCCACCATGTGTTCAGATTATTTCATACTTAGGTATTTTCTTTGAACCAGTGCTGAGAGCTCTGTGTTTGGATTAAGAGAAGTTTGAGAGTGCTGCTGGAACAGCTGGAAGGAAGCTCCAGCCAGGTTGAGTTACCCATAGGTGCTGTGTCCTGGCACCCATGTTAGGGCACCACACCTGAATGCTAAGACAAATCTCTGTTTCTTCTGTCCACCCTTTTCTGCCCTGAAGGAAAACTGAACAAGCAAGGAGGGAGTTAAGATCTGCTGCAGCAATCCCTTGCTGTGAGTAGTAAAGGGACTGGGACTGGGAGAGTGAAGGCATAAGCCTTCAGCACAGACAAAGCTTCAGTGTCAGCAATTCTTCTGAGGTGTCCTGTACAGGTCAGCTCCTGGGACTTCCTTCAGAGTGCTGTTAAAAAGAGTTTGAATAAACAGATCTGTATTGAGCCAGATCAACATGTTAGAATGAAGCAACAGACAGCTGGAATAGGAAATTGGAAATTTCCAGAACATGAAAGCCCTGGAAAGAACTTGCCTAAATTCACAGCAAGCCCCCGAGTGGGATTCCTCTAACTCATTGTGGATAGCGGAGATCAGAGGACCTGCCATAGGAAGCATCTCTTTCCAATGGCTGTAGAGTAAGTTGAAGTTGATTAGGAGAAACAGCTTATTTTTTCACTTATCTGCAGGTGGTTTCCCCACTCTTCTCATTATGTAGGAATAAATTCTCTGTGGGACACAATGGGAAACCTGAAATTTTAAAAGTAAGAATCTAACATGAGGCAGTAAGCCACATACTTCCTTTGGCTTAGGATGAGACACTTACTGCAGATAAACCCAAGATTTTTTAAGTGTTTAAAATCCTGTATTTTTGTTGCCTTTGATGCATTAAAAAACACAAACTATTTGTTAATCTTCTGTCTATGAGTGTAATCAAACCTAATCCTTTGAAAAAGGAAAATTTTGGAAATAACAGGAAAAGCACAAGCTGTCCTATTTTTCCTGTGTCTACTACCTTTTTCTGCTTAAAGTATTCTCTGCTTTCCCTTAAAATTTCAAAGTCTTTGAAATATTTTTTGCTTTGCTTCTATTTATATGGAGTATCCAGAGAAGAGGCCAGGGTTACGGGTTTACACAATCAGTCATACATAGCTGAAGATGCAGCTCTGCATTTGAAGACAAACCATAACCTGACATTTGTTCGCATAAATGATATGATTAATAATTATGAAAAATGATCCAATTTGTGAAAATTACAATCAGGTCATGTACATTACGGGGAAAAGAACCAAATTAATTATGTACAGTATGTAACTGTCAAATACCAAAATATCCGTAATGAAAAGTCAACAATATATGAGGTTCCAGCTAATTTCTATAAAATTTTCTGGGTTTTCATGTTCCTTGGATTCCCAAACTCTGTACCCCAGCTTATCAAGCTGTATTTGTAAAAACTTGGGCCAGCATTTCAAAGAATGTTATAATGAGGATTTTTGTCCTGCAGAATCCAAACCATAGTCTGGCTACCCATGGCTGTACCCTCCTATGAAGTTGGGTTGCAGGGCTCAGCAAAACTCCTACCACAACTGCAGGCAATTACTAAATTATTGCAATTATTAAAATTCCACTTTTGGAAATCAAACTTGCTGTCACAAATAGGCTAACTATGAATCACTTGTACACTTGAAAAGGTCTAAAGAGTAAATAATCTTTAAGAATTTTGGTCAGCATTGCATCATCAATCCCTTGAATTATAATAGTGGAGTCACCGATATTACTGATCCACTGTAAAATTGATTTTGTGTGAAAATTCTGTGACTTTTTATTGTACTTATTTGCTTTATAATGAAACTATTTAACACTTTTTTAGTTTTACTTTCTTTCCCAGAGACTTTAAAACCATCACTATATCTGAATTGTGCTAGTAATTAAAACACGAGCAGTAATGAATGAAAAATTGCTAAAAATGGCAGCATAAAAGCCCATCTTTTTTTTTTGTTTGTTTGTTTTACATACTCAAAGAAATCTAAAAATGGAAGCAAGTGTGTCAACTGTGAAAAGTGAAAGCCTCAACTTTCAGTTGAATTAGCTGATATCTTACCCTTAGGTGGTTCTACTGTGGCTGAATTCAAATTGTATCCCAATCATAAATTTGGAAGTTGCTAGTAGAAAAATAACAATTATTTTTTAGCACCTGATCCTAAAATTAGAAGTAGGACTTTTTTACTCCAACTCTGTTTTCAAAAACAGTAATCTTATGACTCAATGTGTACATTTACTTTAAAATTGAAAGCATGCATTTTTTAGAAAATACAGATTACGAAGAATAAAATCCCATTTCAGAATAGACTGGGTGTTCACAACATTGGGGAGTTTGATCTTATAGTCAATGACCACATATTTCCACCTGCTTAGTTTTTCTGATATGACTACCTTAAAAGAATTCTTGCCATATGTCATTTGAATCCTTTGAGGCAGTTGAAAAGAAGAAGAAATGAGAAGACTACTTAAGCAAGGTTTGTAAATATATATGTCTGTTCATATGTATTAAAATATACAGATAGTTTTTATCTTGTGCCATACTTAAATTTATTAAAAATAAATGAAAGGTACTGAATTTTATTAAAGCTAAAGTATGCAGCTTATATAGTCTATTTAATTTAGCTTTTGCTGTCATGTATTTGTTAGGGAACAAGCTCAAATATTTATTTTAAAAGAATGAGAAAAAAAATCAGAAGTATGCCCATCAGAAACATTTCCTTTTCCATTTATAGAGATACATTCATGCAAATATCTGACACAATTCAAGTAGGGTTTTTCCTTTATATAATCAATGTGAATAATTGTGGTAATCAAGAAATTGGTATTACTTAAACTAGACAAGGTTATACAAAGTACTATGCATGAATTATCATGCAGCTTTCCTAGTGCACAACAATCCCACCCTGAATTACTTGCTCACTTCTTTCCTAACCTGTAGTCTTAATATTGTCAAACTGCACAAATCAAGATAGATCATGACTGGCATTTATGTATCTACCTGGTAGGAAAGTTCAGTCAAAGCAAATTACATATATAATGTGTCACAGTGACAGAGAGCAGATTCTGTGATCCTTATTTCCTCCTGTGCACTCCAAAGCAGCAGGACAAAGATCCAATGGGTAGGTACCAAAGATAGGAGAAATCAGCATTCAAGAGGAACAAAATACTGAGCTTCCAGGCTTTTAAAGCAAATTTAATATCAGTGTAGTTTTTGTAATTGCCAATTTCTTCAACCAGAATTTTCAGGAGGAGGAGGAAGAGGAAAGGAGTGATGGGATGCCCTAGTCTGGTCTGAGCAAAGCTTTTTCATCAGTATTATTTATGCAAGTGTCAAGGCTCAGATCTAAAAGGATAAAGAACCTGCTTAACTACTTTGCAGTTCAGCAGCAGCATAGAGTGAAACATGCTGCAGAAATAGCTCTGAAGTGAAGATAGCAAACTGGTCCAAAGTGATTAACTCCCATTTCTCAGAGAATTGCTCAGCCTTTAATCAAAACCCCCAACACATGTGGCAGCCTGTCATTGCTAATGCTGTCAGATAATGTGTTACTGATTAACAGCATATATTGTGTTTTTTCAGAGCATAGTCTCTGAATATATTCCATCTTAAATTAGTCTTACTGTTGCCATAAAAAGATTTGGTGACATGGGGTATACACCAAAGTACCTTTGGTTTTTATCACATGCTTGAATCTGCATGTGGAATGGATTCAGTCTCTTTGCTCTGGTTTTGAAGGAGGAGGCATCCTTTTTGGAAGCTGGATGTAATAATGATGGCCACACATCCCTCTTCAGTTCAGGAAATCTCACTGGTGAGAAATGTGCCAAAGCCTGCCTTTAAGACTGCATTATCTGACTCAGTTTTGGTAACATATGCAAAGTCAGGAATTTATCCTTTTCCGGATCACAAACAATTAGTATATTACTTCCTTCTGGCAGAGCATTAATCAGGATAAGTCAAGAGGAAGGCTGAGACTCTTGTCTCCTTACATCTCATTGCCTGAAGAATTTATAGTAGTTAAGGGCAATGGAATGAAAATAAAACACTTCCTTACATCCTCTTCTTAATGTTGTCCTATTTGTAGAGCTATCTGTCCACCAGTCAGCTACCTCAGTGACAGCAGCTATCACAGCTCTGTTACAATACTTCCTATCCCATTCTCCTGGCCATCTACAGTGCCAACTGCTTAAAAATAACACCCCAGGGGCATTGCAGCTGAAATGGGCTATGCCCAACGGAGGGTTCTCTGCAGCTATCTTTGCAAGAATCCTTCTTCATCTGTACCTCTCCCATACACCTGTACCATCTTACCTGTAAGATTATGAGATTGGCCTCACATAATGCCACCCATTGGGAAAAACAAGCTGCTGTTATTTCTTGGTCTGCAGAATCTCTTCCTGTGCTCAGCTGACTTTGTACCAAATTTGGGAACACGCTTCCAGTGAACAGAACATTGCATTTCACCACGCTCTTGTAAGTGATGCATCACAAAATGATATGTCTCTGATCCACTCTGTCCCTGTGCGCCCTACCATTGGGATTTGAGAGAGGAGGATGTCAGCAGTTGCTCACAGTCTGTCAAGAATCAGCTGCATCCTTTCTCTAGCAATCCTGGCAACAGCACTGACACATCACACTGTCCCCACACTGTGGGTCCCTCACACTCAAGAGTAACAAACCTCTTCATTCTTCAGCATCCAGGCCTGAAGTTGGGTTGTGACGAGCTTGGGATATTTGCAAAGGGTAGTGATACTGATGTAGCTATACTCAGCTTGGGAGATAACCCTGAAAGGCAGAGCACAGGGCTAAAATTCAGCCCAAACCATCACTTTACAAGGTTGATCTGAGAGAATAGTAAGTAAATAGGCTGGTTCTCCCATGCATTGTCACTCTGGTTTTGAGACTGATATTGTAGTTCTGTTGGCCTCGATTAAAAACTGGGCATTTTCAGTGCTATCATTGGCTCACTTAAGGTCTTCAGGATCGAGAAACTGTAGTTTTGAAATAGTGGCAGCTGTAAATCAGTTCTACACACATCAGGTTCTATATGTATCATATTTTTTTTAATTGTAACCAATTGGAGAAAGGTGGCATGAAGGAATAATCTATGCATAGTTAATTAAAGCCTTTCCAAAAGCAAGAGTTTGGTGTTTGCAGGAAGCACTGACGGATATGTTTCAAAAGGCTGAAACATTATCTGCTTGTTGTTTGCTTTCTTCCTACTCATACTAAATGTATGCAGTCCCATTCTCCCAGTTTTCTATCAGTCACCTCCAGCAACTAGGAAATTTTATTTTCTTGATGTACAACTCAGTTTCTCTCTTGTTTGTTTTCTTTTCAGCCTTTTCTATTTTGTAATGAAGGTTCACAACAGGATAAGATGGAATATGATGTGCATCTTGCTCATCCATTGATTTGGGATCAGGATTTGGTGTTTGGGCCTTTTTGTTTTGCTCTTACCATGGAACAGAGCTCATTTCTCAGAATCATATGGGTATTTTAAATTACTTCTCTTCAGTCAACTTGCAAAATTGGCTCTTTTTCTTGGTATTTTTTTGTTAGTAAATTATAATTTGAGTTTTGTATGTCCTTCATTTCAATTCAGAAGTCTTACTTTAGGATCTTGACAAGTTTATTTTATTAAATGTAGTGAATGTGTGAAATGGATATGTTGTGGCTGTTTCCAGGATTACCTTTATTTTACACAGTTGCTCAAAGTTGCAGAATTCAGCCCGGTACTGACAATGCCTCCCATCCACAGTGGTAGGCACAAGCTTGCATCTGTGAGTACAGGTTAATATGAAGAACATTTTTTCCTACCTGATTTTTCTTCCTTTTTCATCAATTCTCCTAAAAAAAGAAAAATTCAAGTAAAGAAAGAGCAGCAGCAAAGATCTGTGCATAGCAAGGGAATAGATGTATTTAAGACCTTTTACAGACGAGGTCATGTGGCAGCAGAGGGGAGAACAGTTCTGTCAACCAAGAGGGGTTTTGCATTTCTTCAGATGAGAAGATGAAAACTCTTGATTCTCTCTATTGTGTCACTGTCAGAGGATAGGGGCTTAGTGGAAATGTTTGACACTAAACCTGGAAATAAGTTTGCGAATCTGACTTCTGGCCTCCACATTTGTTGATTCCATTTGCTTCAGTTTAATACAGAAGTAACAAAACATGAACAGGCCAGCTTTATGAAAGCACTCCATTTATATATCTAAAATCCTTAATCTAAACCAGTTATGTACTGTGAGGTTCCACTCATATACTTTGTGAGTGTTGTAAACCCCCAAATTTACATGCAGGAACTGTGTTAGCAGGGGTTTTCCCCTTCACACACAAGGATCCTTCCTGCTGGAAGGAAGACGTGTTATCATAAATATGAAGAAGCTCCAATGAAGCTAGTCTGAGTTAAAGCTGACTAAGTCTGGTGTAACTGAAGGCAGAAATCAGTACTGGCTTGACACATGGATTTAAAACCCCTTCAATTCCTATCACAATAATTTCCCATCCCCTGCTCCTTTTCCTCCAGCCTTCTGGCAGGGTGGGACTTTCTCACCTTCCTTCTCCAGTAAAATCAACACGGATACATTATTTTTTTGGTTGTTACTTATTTCAGCTACTGTGTGCCAAACCTGCCTGTGGTAAACAGACTACAAGACTGTCCAGGCTCGTTCAGATCTGGTTTACCTTTACCTGTAAGATGATGGGATTGCTCCTTTAAGTGAGCAGATTTCTACTTGTTTCTCTCTGAAGGCTGTAACCAAAGAATTAAGTCATATACACTGGAGTTTGTGGCAAATAAGACTCCAAAAATAATGTTATCAATACTTGATCACATATTTGACATTGGACTAAAGGACAACATCTCCCAGCTTCTATCTCATTTGCATAATTGGTTGGAGTATGGTGCCACCAAGATTGTGGCTCCAACCCCTGTATAGGTCATTCATGTAAGAGTTGGACTTGATGATCCTTGTGGATTCCTTACCACTAAGAATATTCTATGATCCTGTGACTTGACAGCCATTTGTGTCACAAGGTTGTGGAGAAAATGATGGTATGTCCAAAAAGAGGGTAACCTAATGGCAAGAAGGCTCAAAAGCAAAGCATTCTGTTCACGAGGCTACCAAAAACTGGCAGGAAGGAAGGAAGGAAGTTCGGAAGTTCGGAAGGAAGTTCGGAAGGAAGTTCGGAAGGAAGTTCGGAAGGAAGGAAGTTCGGAAGGAAGGAAGGAAGTTCGGAAGGAAGGAAGTTCGGAAGGAAGTTCGGAAGTTCGGAAGGAAGTTCGGAAGGAAGTTCGGGAGGGAGGAAGTTCGGGAGGGAGGAAGGGAGGAAGGGAGGAAGGGAGGGAGGAAGGGAGGGAGGGAGGGAGGAAGTTCGGGAGGGAGGAAGGGAGGAAGGGAGGAAGGGAGGAAGGGAGGAAGGGAGGGAGGAAGGGAGGGAGGGAGGGAGGGAGGGAGGGAGGGAGGGAGGGAGGAAGGGAGGAAGGGAGGAAGGGAGGAAGGGAGGAAGGGAGGAAGGGAGGAAGGGAGGAAGGGAGGAAGGGAGGAAGGGAGGAAGGGAGGAAGGGAGGAAGGGAGGAAGGGAGGAAGGGAGGAAGGGAGGAAGGGAGGAAGGGAGGAAGGGAGGAAGGGAGGAAGGGAGGAAGGAAGGAAGGAAGGAAGGAAGGAAGGAAGGAAGGAAGGAAGGAAGGAAGGAAGGAAGGAAGGAAGGAAGGAAGGAAGGAAGGAAGGAAGGAAGGAAGGAAGGAAGGAAGGAAGGAAGGAAGGAAGGAAGGAAGGAAGGAAGGAAGGAAGGAAGGAAGGAAGGAAGGAAGGAAGGAAGGAAGGAAGGAAGGAAGGAAGGAAGGAAGGAAGGAAGGAAGGAAGGAAGGAAGGAAGGAAGGAAGGAAGGAAGGAAGGAAGGAAGGAAGGAAGGAAGGAAGGAAGGAAGGAAGGAAGGAAGGAAGGAAGGGAAGGAAGGAAGGAAGGAAGGAAGGAAGGAAGGAAGGAAGGAAGGAAGGAAGGAAGGAAGGAAGGAAGGAAGGAAGGGAAGGAAGGAAGGAAGGAAGGAAGGAAGGAAGGAAGGAAGGAAGGAAGGAAGGAAGGAAGGAAGGAAGGGAAGGAAGGAAGGAAGGAAGGAGGGAGGAAGGGAGGGAGGAAGGAAGGGATGAAGGAAGGGAGGAAGGAAGGGAGGAAGGAAGGGAGGAAGGAAGGGAGGAAGGAAGGAAGGAAGGAAGGAAGGAAGGAAGGAAGGAAGGAAGGAAGGAAGGAAGGAAGGAAGGAAGGAAGGAAGGAAGGAAGGAAGGAAGGAAGGAAGGAAGGAAGGAAGGAAGGAAGGAAGGAAGGAAGGGAAGGAAGGAAGGAAGGAAGGAAGGAAGGAAGGAAGGAAGGAAGGAAGGAAGGAAGGAAGGAAGGAAGGAAGGAAGGAAGGAAGGAAGGAAGGAAGGAAGGAAGGAAGGAAGGAAGGAAGGAAGGAAGGAAGGAAGGAAGGAAGGAAGGAAGGAAGGAAGGAAGGAAGGAAGGAAGGAAGGAAGGAAGGAAGGAAGGAAGGAAGGAAGGAAGGAAGGAAGGAAGGAAGGAAGGAAGGAAGGAAGGAAGGAAGGAAGGAAGGAAGGAAGGAAGGAAGGAAGGAAGGAAGGAAGGAAGGAAGGAAGGAAGGAAGGAAGGAAGGAAGGAAGGAAGGAAGGAAGGAAGGAAGGAAGGAAGGAAGGGAAGGAAGGAAGGAAGGAAGGAAGGAAGGAAGGAAGGAAGGAAGGAAGGAAGGAAGGAAGGAAGGAAGGAAGGAAGGAAGGAAGGAAGGAAGGAAGGAAGGAAGGAAGGAAGGAAGGAAGGAAGGAAGGAAGGAAGGAAGGAAGGAAGGAAGGAAGGAAGGAAGGAAGGAAGGAAGGAAGGAAGGAAGGAAGGAATTCCCTCTTTGTTCATTTCTCCTACCATGGAAGTGTTCCACTTCAGCTCATTCCCTGAGCACTGTTCTACCTTTCCAGTAATTTTCTCCTTGGCAAAAATCCTAATATAGTGAACCTTTTTGTTAGCTGAGCACCTTCATACTGAGGAGAACAGAACTCATTCTGAGTGACTTCTCAGGTCATTGAAGCCCAGTATCAATAGATACCATGATAGAGAGTAGAACTTTAGGAGACACATTAGCCTTTGATGTAGCACCTCTTCTGTCATAATGACATAGATAAAGTGTCGGTTATTCAGCTTTGTTCTATATTGCTAGCAAATGTTTCAATCCTGTTTCACAATATAATGCACATAAGAAAATATCTGATGAAATCTCAAGTACATATTTGTACATAATTGTTTGATTTTTGGCATTCTATATGAGTTGTATAAATTAAGGAAATACTGTTGAAAGTAGGTGTTTCCT
Source organism: Vidua chalybeata (assembly GCF_026979565.1). Taxonomy (NCBI): domain Eukaryota; kingdom Metazoa; phylum Chordata; class Aves; order Passeriformes; family Viduidae; genus Vidua; species Vidua chalybeata. Next base: position 89,421,791 of record NC_071530.1, read on the forward strand.
CGGTTCCATTTCATTACCACCATCATCCTTTGCAGTATTTCAGAAAGATTTCCGAGGCAGTGTTTGAAAAATGACCTGATTATGATTCCACATAAACCACTGAAAAAATACTTACCAACTACTATTGAAACTCATTTCAAAATTTAAATAATGACATGCTGATTTGGAGAAAGGAAATGGGGGTAAAACTGAGAAGAGAAAGTTTTTTATGCCCTCACTTTTATCTAGCCAAATGAATGAATAAAAGAATTTTTTAATGTCAGGAGAAAAACCCAAAAACATCAAGAGAACATTTTCCTTCAAGATATTTCCTTCATTTTCATGCTTTCCTTAAACTGGGATGGACAAGAAATAGCTCATGAGCGCTGTAAGTAGGTCAATCACTGTTCTCGTGCCCAGACCACATTCCCCACTGTGGGAAGCAGGATACCAGCAGGGCTTGCATATATGCACTCTCTCTAGGTCGCATGGAGACTTCTTTCTTTCCTCCCTGAAAACAGTCCCATTTCTCATTGGAGTGGGGGCACACTGGGAAGCAATTACTATCATTTTCTTTTGAATTGCTCCCAAGCATTTCCTCTTCCCTTGGTTCTTCATGTTATGTCTTAAATGTGTCTTCCAGTTCTAAGCCAAATTCAGGTTTTGCTATATAGTCATATGGTACAGGAGACCAATGATTTATGTATTAAACTGCCTCCAGACACATACAGCTGGTGTGTATTTTAAGACTGCTTTTTGAGGGAGCCTACAAATTGAGGATTATTATCTGCTATGATGCCATTTCACAAGAAGGATGAAGAGAACGCTTCCCACAAGTCCTAAGCACCTCATACAATTTTGGCAGTAAATGTGAGTTGAAACATGCCAGATGTCACATTACAGGACTGGTGTTTTGACCATTAGCTCTTCTATTAAAAATAGCTTCCTCTTTGAAAACAAGCACAATTGTAATTTTTTTTTTTTTTTTTAACCACTCAAATAAAAATGTATAATTTGACCATTAACATTCCTTCATTCTTCACTTTTTAAAGGACTAAGTTACATGCTCAACCCTCAAGAGACACAGGACTCAGATCCAAGCTCATTGCTTCATAGACAGAACTAACTTAATCTAAGTGGGGACCAAAATACTTTGGCCAAAACACAGTGGTGTTTGAATGATCTTTTTTCACCTCATTCATCTAGAAATCACACTCATTGAAACAATTTCTGATCTCTCACAAAATCATCAAATTATAATATTTTCTTGCATTTCACAGAGTTTCTGCGAGAAATGATACAATGTGAGCATTAACTCTTTTCTTGGCATTTAACTGGATACACTTTCACACACACAATCCTTCATATTATTTGAAGGTCAGATTTAAATGGAAAAGGCAAACGTGTAGCAAAAAGACTGTAGTAAGTCAGAGTCTCCTTCTGAACCATTATATCTTAAAAATATATAGTCAGTCTTGCCAAGACAAAATCTTCTTGCACACTTTATCATGTGGCCAGTGGGAAGGAGATGCTACACTGGGTTGTTTAACTATAAATTAATTACGTGAATTTAATAGTCAAATATTCACTCAGGATGAAAAGAAATGTCCTCCTGAACATTAGTGGATAATGTGCAAATAATTTCATCTATCTGTCTTTTAATTAGACACCTATAAATAAGCTGGCTGTTGCAAGGTACTCTATAATCAGGTAACCTAAACACTAGTCCTTTCCAGAATAATAATTTGCAATTATGTGCAATAGCTACAGATTGTTAATTGCTACTGTTTCTTCTATTATTATTATTATTATTATTATTATTATTATTATTATTATTATTATTATCATTACGATTATCATTATAATCATCATCATCATTATCATTATCATCATCATCATCATCATTTAAGGATCAGGCAATATGCCCCATTGCAATTTTGCATGCATGTCTGGGAAAAAAAAGTAGATGACATAAATTGCATGCATAATCTCATGAGACAATCATTTTAAATCTTAATTGGCTGCCTTTTAAATATCATTTAAGGTCTCGTTTTCTCTGCCTCTCTCTCTCTAGTTAAGAAGGTGTTGTGTCAAAGTCTATTACCTTGCTGGACGTCTCGCCTCTAAGTTTTTTTAAAAAAATAGAACCATCAGCAGAGGTTTGAGAGGTCGATAAAGCTTTTAGATTTGGAGATGTTTTCAGGGAGCCCATTTCCTGCGGCTAAGAGTTGTTAATGGAGCTTAAGGAATTATCCTATGACTCGGGCTGGGAGAGCCGTATATTTCTTTGCTCCTGTTCCCTTGTCGAGGCTGAATATGCTCCTGTCAAACTCGCTTAATGAAAAGTAACGCGTCGCTGATTACAGTTTTATTTGGGCTCTATGTAAAAAGCACTGTTAATTTAGCATCCCCTCCTTTGTGTGCTTGAATTTGCCATGGCTGAATGATTTAGAGTCTCTCAGTTTCAAGACGTTTCTCTATGATTTTTTCCCTCCTCCTTCTTTCTGCCTCCAGTCTGCCTTTATATTTCTGCTTTGTACAGACATATGAGGTGTACAGCTTTCCCTTTCAGTCCAGCAGCTTCCTCTAAAGCAGCAGAACCTGATCTTTGACTTGTGCTATTGAATCAAATGGCAAAATTAATTTCTCACACTCTTTTGTTCATATAAAAAAAAATCAAAACAACCAAATAACAAGAACCCCAACACTCTTGAAAGACCCATGCATTTAATGGCTGATCTAAGTCATAAGGCTTGTGTATTAAAGCAAGAAACTCCTTTCCCTCCCCCTTAACTGACAAGGTCTCCTCTCAGGATAGAAAATGTTTTGGTGTGAGCACACACAGATTTACCAGACCCGAGATACAGCCTGTTCCCTGGTCTGGAGAGCACTGCTCTTATTATACAGCAGTCATAAACTTACTCAAACTTGTTTTATAACAACAATAACACGAAAACGAAGGGATAAAGTGTTGATCCGCTTTTCTTTGCGCTTCTGGTATTTCAGTGCGCCTGTGTTTTGCACAGTGTTATCACCTTCATTTTAAGTCCGGATGAGAGGAGGAGCGGGGGGAGAGGGAGAGTGTTGCCTCCCAAACACCGGAATGTCCGAACTGAATCCTGGACCTAGCCGAAGCCGTTCAGCAATGACTTGTAAAATGACTTTTGTGCCTTGCGGGGTCACCCGCCGAGAGCCAGCCCAGGGAGGCCGGCGGGGGCCGGCGCTCCTCAAAGTCAGGAAGCTTTTCAGGCTGAGAGAGATTTTTGGCTGCTCAGTGGGCAAGACCTCTCCTTGCACGCAGACACACAGAATCCACACACACACTCGGCTGTCGCTGTGTTAGGAGAAAAAATGGAGTCCCCTTCCACTCCACAGAGCCTCTGTCGCATGGAAACCGAAGCCCACCGGGAGCCCCCGTGTCCCCTCCAGTCCCTGCACATCCAGCAAGGCTGGCGCACACAAACGTCCCCGCTTTAACATCACCCTTGCAGCACTCTGAGGCGTTTATGCCCCATCCCGCTTGACTCTACCAATGGTTTGAGGGCAGTCCGAACACTCGCCTTTCTCCCCTTCCCTCTCCCTCGCTTCCTTCATCCCCGTCTCTTTAGTTTGGCTGAAAATAATTTGCTTTGTCTAAAGGGTTTCAGAGGCAAAGCTCGCCGGCCGCCCCGGCTGCATTAAAATTCCTGCCGGCCCAGCCTTTAGCTCAGATCGCGGCTCCCTCGAGACTCCACTTTCGCTATTACTGTCAAGTACCCTTGACTCTTTATTTTTGCCCTTTTATCTATTACAACTAATTCGAGTTCTTTTGCCCTTTTCAGTTTAAGACGTGGGCTTTCTGTAAAGCCTCCCCCTGCCACCGAGCTCTCCGGGTGCAGAGCCTTTAGAAATTGAGGGGTTTACTGTCAAAATGAAAATTTCACTTCAAATTATCTCGGCTGATGCACGTTTTCCAGGCCGGGGGCTCCTGTCTGAGCCTTTTGACAGCCAGATCAGCAGAGGGGTTCAGTGATCTCGATAATATCATCCAAGAGAGCGAAAGTCAATACAATGACAGGGAATATGACTGGATACAATCCAATTACGGCTGCTCGCAGAGAGGGGAAGGGCTTGATCTGATCTCCGCACCTGGATTCCTTTATTCAGTCCTTGCACTAACAGGTCTCGCTAGAAACTTCACAGGCTGAAGTATGTTATATTTCGGATGAGTGTTTTCTCTGTTGCGTTTATAGTTCCCTTTGTATATTTTCCCCCTTTATTGTATTCTTATTTATTTATTGTGAAGGGGGGTGGACCGACGGGGAGCCGCTGGGGTGGGATGGGCGAGAATGCTGGGAGGCAAGGAAGGCTCTTCTGCTTGTGCCGCTGTCAGTTTGGTCCTTCGGGTGCTCTCGGTTCTTCGCCGCCCCGGGCGCCGAGGCTCAGGGATTTTAGGCCGGCCCGGGTAAGCCGGGATCTATTATTGCCTCGCAGTTTCTTTTCCAGCAGTTCTCCCTGTCTCCCGGTCCGGAGATCAGTAAAGTTTGTTCCCATTCTGGGGAAGGAAATGAAATCTTTTAAGCGCCTGTTATCTAAGTGGTAAATTGGCTGCGAGTGCTCCTGAATCACACGTCGAGAGCGCTCTTCCTCCCTCTCTCTTTTTGTTGGCTGCACTCTATTTAATGTCAAAACGGTAAAGCATCTGTACTGAAGTGCTGAAATATTCATGGCGGATCAGCGATTCTCCGCACTGGCAGAGGAGCTGGAAAGCTAAAACGGTTCTTTAAAAGATCAAATTTTCCATGTGAATCAATTGCTCCGCGCACGGCGGAGGCGACGCCGCGGCAGAGCCCGGCCCTTGGGGGCCGACCCCCGCCCGCCCGCAGCTCGGGAAGGAGGGGAGGAGGTAGGGGGGATGCTCCCGCCCCTCCGGGCCTCGGCGGGCAGCCGGAGCCCCCGCTGTCGGCCCGGGAGGCGGCGGGGACCCGGCGCTGCCCCGCGGAGGCACGGCCGGCGCGGAGCGCAGCCCAGTATCAGCCGCGGCAGCGCTGCGCTGAGACTCTCTTCCCCTCTCCCGGCAGCCTGTTGACAGTCCTTGGAATTACCGGGATCGGCTCCGAGGGGAATTTGAAACATAGAAGTTGTTTGTTGCCCAATGCAAAACGCCACCACTTGTGTTACCTCTGAAACAGACAATTTATTGGAGTGTGCATACCTTTTAACATATTTTTTTTTTTGTCAAGATAAATTTGTGCAGTAGGTGTAAACTTAGTAGAAGTGCTGTTTGTGAATTATATGCTAACAAGGAAATCAGGAGGAAAAACTCTCGAAAAGTCTTTACAACTAATGTCGGCATGCCTTAAATTAAATCTGAATTAAAATTTCCCGTTTGTAAACTTCCGGATGTAAACTTTTAAAGAAGGTCTACACTATAGTACGTGCTTTTTGGACATGGAATTAAATAACTTTCACGACATTGATCCCTTAAAGTCGCAGCCAGGAGAAAATGTTCAGAACAGCAATGAGCAAAGTCTTTCCGTTGAACTGAGCAAACTGAACTTTAAATCCTCGTTTATGTTGTTTGTTAAAAAAAAAAAAAAAAGAAGAAGAAAAAGTTTTATATTTAAATTTAAACTCTTGCAAGTCTCTTTTCAGTGTAGCTGACTCTTCAAGCGTTAGAAAGTCCTTTGCCCCTCGGCGGGCCTGTTAGGAACAAAACATTTTGCTTCCTGATTTGGGAAACGCCAGAAACTCTTTGTTTGAGTCATGGTGGGCCAGGTTTGAGAGCTGCCCCTTGAGCACATTGGCGCCGTTCCCCACCGCGCGTCCCAAGGCGCCCGTTTCCAGAATGGCTCCTTTGGTGGTAGCCCAGGAAACTGTTGTGTTGCTCAGGGCTTGATTTAAAGTACTGTGCCTGAACAGGGGGTCGTGAAACACCCCGTCCACCCAGTTCCTGAGGTTGGTGACCGGCGAGTCCTGGTGCCTGTCCATGACGCTGACCGGGGCGGGAGCGGCGGCGGCGGCCGAGCCCCCCGGCCGTTTCAGCATGCAGGAGGGGTACTCGGCCTGGTTGAGGGAGGTGGCAGTGTGCGCCAGGGACCAAATCCTGGGCTTCGCCTCCAGCAGCTGCTGCCCCTGCTGGAAGCACATCTTGGACTCGCAGCCGCGCTGCCGAGCGCCCAGCGGGTCGGGGCCGCACTCCTCCGCCGCCGTCTTCAGGCAGCTCCGCGCCCGCTCTGCCGCCGCCTCCTCCTCCTCTTCCTCCTCCCTGGCGGCAGCCGGCGGCGGCATCTTGGCGGGGAGCTCGGCGGTCCGCGGCGGGTGGCTGCCGCCCGGGAGCGGGAGCGGGTGCGGATGCGGATGCGGGAGCGGGTGTGGGAAGGGCCGCCTCAGCTCGCACTCCGAGCTCTCCGACTCGGCGGCGTCCAAGTCCTCCAGGTCGCTGAGCTCCAGTTCCTTCTCCTCCTTGCCCGTGGGTTCTGCGGGGCGGGGGCGGGGGAAGGGACAGCAAAAACAAGACACACGGTCACTGTCGGGGCCGCACTGCCCCGCGGCCGCCCCCACCAGCGAGGCCCTCGGCCGCCCCCACCAGCGAGGCCCGCCCCGGGGGCGAGCTGCCGGCCGAGCCCCCGCGGCCGCACCGCTAAGTGCCTGGTTTTAGCAGGGTACCCTCGGCTTTCCCGCTCTTCATCGTCTCTTCCTGCGAACCCTCCTCCTCCTCCTCCTCCTCTTCCTCATAGGGCCTCTTCTCGTCAGAGCACTTGTTCCGCGGGGGCCAGGTCATCTTGTTCTCCTTCTTGAGCCGCCGGCGGGCGTTGGCGAACCAGGTGGAGACCTGGGTGAGGGTCATCTTGGTGATGATGGCCAGCATGATCTTCTCGCCCTTGGTGGGGTAGGGGTTCTTGCGATGTTCCTGCAGCCAGGCCTTCAGCGTGCTGGTCGTCTCTCGGGTGGCGTTTTTCCTCCGCGTCCCGCCGTCCATCGTCCCGTACCTGCAGGCACAGGGAAGGCCCCGGGATGTGACAGCTCGCTCTCACCCCCCGCGCACCTGCCCGACGCGGGGTCCCAGAGCCCCGGCCCGGCCGCTTGCCTGCGGCACCCCTCGGAGTGCAGCTGGGCCGGAGAGGGGGTAGATGGATGAGGACAGCTCGGTTTTAAGAGGGATGAGGACAGCTCGGTTTTAAGAGGGATGAGGACAGCTCAGCTTTATGAGGGAGACCAGCCTAGAGAGTTCAGGCCGAGGAAGGAAAGCAAGAAGGAAGGGCTCAGCCAACAGCAGCAGCGGGCAATGCAAATTTCTGCTCTGCCTTGGCGGTTGTGGCAGAAAGAGGGAAGGAATCGTCTGCTTTTATTTGCGCTAAAGTCAATGTCAACATTTCGGGCATCAGGAAAATCCTAGCAGCTTGCAAACTCACAGAAATACCACTTTCCTCTCGTTTTATTAGTCCTCCCCAAACAAAATTCGTCGGGGTGACCCCAGGGTGTAAGTGTTAATAGAAATATATTTCCTCTTACTCCTTTTATTAGTAATCTCCTCTACCCTTTTGTTCCTGAAATTGTAGGAACCTAACGCAGATGACACTGGGCTGCGACTGAATATTTAATGCACATCCTCCAGGAAAGGTCACTGGCGCCCAATGGGCCTCAGAGCTGGGAGCGGTGTGTAAGGGGGTTTGCGCTGGTTTAAAACTAATAAATATACACGGGATGCCCAAGCCTGACTCCGCGCAGGGAAAGATAATTACCGCCCCGGATAAGAGGGATTGCCCCCGCGCTATCGCCCGCCCGGGGGGCGGAGGACCCTGTGTCGGTGTGGGAAATGGGAGGCGACATGCCTGGGGCCGGGAGATGCTGAGAGGCGAGGAGGCAGGTTGGCGGGGTTGGCGGGGGCGGGGCAGGGAGGCGATGGCGAGGAGGGGGGTGGCGGGGGTGGAGGGCAGCGAGCGGGGCCGGGCTGGGGATGGCGCTTACCTGTCGTACTGGTACTGGCTGAGGGTGTGATCGTAGGGGTAGTAGGCAGCCGCCGGGGCGATGCCCGCATGCGCAGAGCCGCTCCCGTCCTTCGCGTCCAAACTGTTCTGCAAGAGACACCGCCCGCCGCCCTCAGCCCCCGCCGCCGGGAGAGCCCGGCCCTCGCCTGGCACCGCCGCCCTCAGCCCCCGCCGCCGGGAGAGCCCGGCCCTCGCCCGGCACCGCCGCCCGGCTCCCCCGCCCCGCGTCCCGGAGCGGCGCGACGGATCTTCCCGGGGGCCCCTCGGCCGCGGCGCCCGGCGACATCAATAGGGACATTAACTCGCGCTGTTACGGTGCAGGGAAAAAAAAAAAAAAAGAGGAAAGAAAAAAAAAAAAAAAAGGAAAAAAAGAAAAAAGGCCGTGTGGGAAGACCGCATCATTTTTTTTACAAGCCTGGGTCTGGGTCGTCCTAAACTGCCCGCCCGGACCGGCCCTCCACACTCGGCCGCCAGCTCGTCAGGCGCGACTTTTAATTGCGTTACCGTGAGGAGCGAGCGCCGGGCTGGAACAGCTGCTGACCGCGGGGCTGGACGCGGGGAGCGCCGTGCGGCACGGCGGGGCGGAGGAGAAGCGTCCGGGGCTGCCCCCGCCCGGGGAGGGGGTCCCGCCGAGTGGCCTCCGCCCCCGGGCCACGGGGGGAGCGTGGGGCCGACGGCAGGGAGGGAGCGAGCATCCCCCGGGACGTCTTACCAAGGAGTAGAAGGCGGGAGCCTCGGTACCGTAGGTCACGTAGTTTCCATAGCCCTGGGGCCCGGCGTAGGGTCCGCCGTAGACCCCCAGGGCGGCGGCGGAGTTGAGCTCGTGTCGGGCGGTGGCGAGCAGGCGGCTCTCGTACACCGGGCAGTACACGGGGGTCTGGGCGGAGGCGGCCGCCCCCGTCTCAGCCAGCGTCCGGCTGCTGGACTCGCAGCAGGTCGTCAGGGAGTTGGTGCTCATCAGGAACTGGAGGGAAAGAGAGCGGTGCTGAGGGCGGGGTGGGGAGAACTTCCCAAAGTGTAACCAAGTTTGGGTTCGGTTGCTTTCAGATTGTGTGGGTTTGGTGGGTTTTTGTTTAGGTGGTTTTTTTTTTTTTTTTTTTTTTTTTTTTTTTTTTTTTTTTTTTTCCCAAATCAGGTCATAGCTTTAGGGTGTCGCCTGCCCTCCTCCCTCCCCTGCCGTATTTTACTTCAATTGTGATAGAAACGCTCTGGAGAAGCTTAGAGGTGCAAGTATTTTATCAGTTCTTTTAGAACGACTCCACAACAACAACAACCAAACGCCCCGTGACTGTGGATGTTTAATCCTCTATAATACATTCCTCAGGCCCTCTGCATTTAAAAGCTAACTTTTCCTGAGGTGTTTTCACAAGACTGGGGTTTACACCGTTTTCTCCTCTTGCAGCACAATGATTCCCATCTGCGTTTTTAAACCCTTTTTTTCGAAGTCATTCATGCATATTTATTTTGACTGCAGATTTGTAGCAGCCACGCACGCATCTGTTATTAACCTGATGGTTTAGAATATCCCATTCTGTTTCTACGGGCCGGACCTCCATACATCCATGTTTAATTGATAAACTGTGAATTTAATCGTGAAAGATAAAAAAAAAAAAAGGGGGAGGGGTGCGGGTGGGGGTTGGGGATCTCTAGATCCCCTTCTCACCTCTCTCATCTCTGTAATCATCTCCCACGCGTCTTTATCACCCCCAAACACCCTAAATCCCGCGTGTTTCATCCCATTTTAAAACTGGTGCCCGACACAGAACTTGGGCGTCTTGGAAAGCTGTGGAGCGAGCATTCGCTTTGCTGCTACCGCATGCGGGAAGAGGATCGCTGCCGCCCTCATCCCGGACGGAAGGCATCGATAAGGACTGAAATTCAATAAATTAACGTTGGTAGGCAAAAAGTCTTACCTGGGGTGCAGAGGAGTAAGGGTAGCCAAACTGAGGATAGGACATGGTACAGAGGCTCCCAGTTATCTAGAAACAAGGCGAGGCGTCTGATCTGCACGCTATTGCAGCCTGGCTCTGCTCTGTTGTACCAATTGATTGGTAACCACAGGTCCCTAGATGCTTATAGGATGAAGCAGAGAACCACATTTAATTTATTTACACGAAAACTTAAACTTTTTTTTTTTTCTTTTAAATATGTACGGCGATTTTAGCACCTTCCCCACTACAGCTACGACACAGAAATAATTGTTACATGTAGGCTCCAAGGCTGGCAGACGTGACGGCAAAAAGAAATACTTTGCACCCACGGAAAAATAAAAAGTGGGAAGAAGAAAAGTGATACAAATGCGTGAGCTCACAAGCACGTTGTTTTAAAAGAGCCGAGCCTCTGACGTCACACAAAACTTACTCAAATTAACCTGCCTGTAAGTTTAACACTCATTTTCGGGAATCGTTTCCCTGGCATGGAAAATAGACTCTCCAGCATCGCCTTCAGCCTGCCTAACAGGGGACAAAAGTTTGGGAAGCTCTTCAGTAGCGGCAACGCCTGCTTGCAACACATATATTTCTGCGGGCAAGGGAAGGAAATGAATGTTTTTAATCTGAAGGATCAATGTTGTATCAGCTATTTTCCCCACCCTCCTTAGTCACTGAAAGGCTAGTAAGCACTTTTAATTAGAAATTAATTAATGAGCAGCTGCTTCTTCCCACCCCACAGTAATAATTAGTCTCAATTACAAACAAGACATATGAAGGGACACACGACTGAGTCTTCATTTAAGATTTAATCAACAGTTAAAATTAGCGCTAACGCTGACAATAAAGCACATAATAAGCAATCCTCCTTTTCTTTTCGGCTTTTATTCCAGGCGTGTGATTACAGGTAGAAAACCCTACAAGCGTCTTCCGGGGAATGATGGAAAAGATGTGACTTTTCACGTTAAAAAGACTTTGATCCCATCTCTAACTCCCAACACCCCCTTCTACCCGACCCATCCCACCGCTGCCATCAGCCTCCCTACCCTCTGGGGGTCTGGGACCCCCCCCACACACAAGCAGGCAGCAATCCCCTCCTGCTGCACGCTCGGAGGGAACGGGCCGTGGGGAGGGAGATGCTGGCAGCCCCAGCAGCTCTCCCCCGACGGCCGGTACCACCGAGGCAGGGCAAGCAGGCAGCCCCCGGGTGGACGGAGGAAGCGGAGGAGTCAGCTCCGAGGCTGAAGCTGGGCTGCTGGTGCAGTCGAACGCTGCTCCATGGTGTGCAGACTTGCTCAGAGAGATTCCTGGGTTCAGACATGTGAATAGCCCCAGGGTCACACTCTAATTAATGATGATATTCTCTTCTTCTCCCCAGCTGGAAGACTGCCTCCCAGAAACGAATCTGCCCACACTGACAGCTCGATTGAGGGTGATTGATGACTATCTGGAGACCACAGTACACATAATATAATATCTGCTGCGTAATTGCTTTAATTTACAGATGAAAATACTAGTCCTCAGATCGAGTTAGACTACAACGAGAGGCGTTTTATGGCGCTTTAGAGTGTTTGCAAATAAAAGATATCAGATACAGTACATGCAAATTATCCTGACAGCTCAGTATCTATAGCCGGGAGAAACGTATAAAGAAAGGGAATCAAATGACATAAATAATCGGTTTGGAATTCCGTATTGATTTTTGGATGGGAAGAAAGTGCTTTTTCTTTCCTCACCTGAAATGCGAATTCCTTTTTATTTCTGAGAATATTAATAACTTTGCCATTGGGTTTCTTTTATAGAAGGGCTTCTCTATTCCTCCTCCTGCACTATACCCCGGTGCTGCCAAGGTATAATAATACTTTTACCGACTCTTTACTAGCAGCTTCCTTCTGTGTGGAGTGCTGACGGACTATTGCATTGTTTGGGAAGAAAAGACACCCAGTGTTTACACAATGGTCTGCACGCAGTGTTCCGTGCTGCTCCCTCTGCCTCCTGTGCCCATTGCGCTGGAGGATGTTTGCTTAAGCTTCGGAATAAAACTCACCGGTGCTAGGGAAGAAAATAGTTGCACTTATCTCAAGAGCGGCTCGGTGTAAAGCACTATAATTAGCTGGGAGAGCTGGAGAACTGCCTGAAGAAGTCCTCCCAGTTTTCCAGGCTACAGTTTGGGAAATGTCCTGGAGTTGTGGGGTTTTTTTTGTGTTTTTAGTTTTTATTTATTTTTTTTTTCCACTGCAGATGTCAACTCCTCAGTGGCCCACAGTGCACTACAGGTTTTGATATTTAGATGAGTCTATTAAACTTTAAAATACAAGAAGAAATTCAATATTTATAGTCCTTGTCTATTTATATATCATAGTTGCCTTTCACTGCGCCATGAAAATACTCTGATGCCAATTTTCACACTGAACTTTCCTGTATTAATCATGATAATTATTTGTCATTTTTCTTTGCAGCCTGCCTACTCTATTACTTTACCCCCGGTCAGCTTTGTGTCAGTTCCAATCTGTATTCCCTAGAAAGCAGTCATTTAAAAACCCCCACCAAAACAAACAAACAGAAAGAAAAAGCGACAAAAAAACTTAATAACCTTAAATGCTGAAAGCTGACATTACATCCTCCCCCACTGCTGATGTCTTGTTTCACTTACAGTCTACAAATAATGGCCCTTTGTTGATAAGAAACTCAACACAATTATATTTCATCTTAAATTTTTGGTGCCAGAGCACAAACATGCATTAAGCCCCACAATGATTTAAAATAACCTTTGTGGCTCTTGCACATAAACAAGGTAACACTGTTCAAATCCAAGCAAAGACGCTTAATGCTGTGGGCTATATCCTTAAGCATTTGGAAAATGCAAGTCTTTGCTGTGCAATAAAAATTGATCCTCGTCAAAGCCCCTTTCCTGTACAATGCAGTTAACAGCTTTCGAGAAAGAATCACACACAGCTTTCTTCAAAGTTTGAGCAAGGAAACCCATAATGATCAATAGGAAACGCTGGAGAGTTCCCTTCTGGTCAGAACCAGCCTGCACACTCAGGCAAGCAGGTATTTCCCATCCAAAGCCCATCCAGGTCTCTCTCCCAGGATTATGAGCTTTTCCTCTGAGTACCTGGAGCCAATGCTCATACAAGTTTTATTGTAAAAACATGGAATGAGAATGAAAGAGTGTGATGCTGGAACAGGCCACAGCAGGTAAAACAGAACCTCTTCAGGACTCAGGCTTTGATGGACGTCTTCAGGGACATGATCTAGAGGCAGTTAATGCAGCTACACTTACTAACTGCATTTTCATCGTCTTCTCTTTTGGAGGGGTTATTGCCACTCCTGGAAATAATTCAGCAACGGAATTTGCTTATGGGCTAAACAGACTTTAGTGAGCTCTTTCAGTAAAGTTTGCTTTGTTTTCATGTTACAGACTTAAAGCAACATTGACACCGCCTGACAAATGCTGTGAAGCTCTACATGTTGCCCATTTGGAATCTGACATGGGACCCTGGGCTGCCTACAATATTTTCAAGTAGGTTAGCTCCCATAAACTTACTATTGGCAGTAAATATGTTTTTTTTTTTTTTTTTTCCTGAGCCAATTTGAGGTGTAACTGCACCTCCTGCACTCTGAATCGAGGGACAGTGAGACGATGCCTCTGACCTGCCCAAACCCATGCCATGGCTTGGGATTGGCAGAGCCATGATGACCAACAGAACAGTTGCATAAGAAGGCACTGCTAATTAATTTACTCAGTTTACAACTACATGCAAAATCAGTTTGTTCAAAGCTATCCATTTGAATGCTTTCATTTTGTAAGTCTTCAATCCTCTTGGCAAACAATCTAGATTAAAGCAGAAAGGCCTCACATGCTCATTCTGTTCTTTGTATTTATTAACTTTTCACACTTGAGAACTAGAGCCAGCATTTTCTCTCTCTCTCTCTCTCTGTCTTTCTCTCTCTCTCTCTTACATGCACACCTACACACACACACACACACACACACACACACAAAACTTTTCAGCAAGAGAAGTAAATGCTGCGACCTGGGCAGCTGCTCTATGGCTATAGATGGATCTTACAACATGCCCACATTTACCTGCTCGGTGCACAGCATTGCAACTACGCCTTCACTAGCAAAGCAAAGATTGTATAAGACTTCCTTTCTCAGCTCCTGTACCCCCAGTGCGGCAGATCCGCAGGCATTTAGACGCCACCACCTTTGAGCTCTCTGGCAGCCGACAGCTTCAACTTACTTCCTTGCGAAGGTAAAACTTTCCTGCTTGCAAGGTCAAATTCTGTTTTTTAAAGTTCACCTTAAAATCCAGAAAGTTTGACTCAGTACCTTACCTTAGTGCTCGCTGAATATCATATCCACACCCCCTTCCCAAGAAATAACACACGTATGTTAAAATACATTTACCCTCTGTCCTAGGTAAAGATTGCACAAAGCCAAATGATTCATCACGGATAGTTTCTCTTCCCTCCAGCAGTTCGTTTTCAGCTGCCTTGCTGCTAAAGCAGGCTCCGAAGGAGAAGGGGGGGCGGGGGGGGGGTAAGCCCCACCGCTCCCCTCCACCCCCCGCTTCCATAGAGACACACACACACACACACACACTCACAGGCATCACCACCAAAGGAAGAAATTTTTTACCTGCGATCACGCCGGGCTTCGGTTAAAACCTGGTAGCGATGGCTGTGCCATGGCAGGGCTTCTCTCCTCTGGTGTGCGCTGGCTGGCGTGGCAGGGAGCTGCGGGGAGCTAACGCAGACATGTCTCAGTGCGCGGTACCTGCGCGGCGCGGCACGGAGCCTTCGGTCCCCAGGCGCCACAGCCACTTCACTAACCCCCTGTACCAGAGTGACGCTCAAGTGAATAGTTCCACTGATCACACTCTTTCCCACTGATTAACACTTTCCAACACGACCAGGCATTCCACTTCCAACTTTTCCCGTTTTAAAACAGAAGCAGCCAGAGCCGCTTGCTTCCGCGGGTTATAAACGCCGTCTGGGGCGTGGGGGACACCATAATTAATAGCAGGTTAGTAAAATTAGTGCTGCCACTCCAATTGTTGTCCTTGTTGCCAACAATAATTGCATTGATTCTGGAAGGACACGAATGTCCTCCATTTAACCTAATGATCTGCGGGTTGCACACGCTGTACGGCAGCCGTGGTGGTGATTAACTGCGCGCACCTCCAAACTATCATTTATCTCCGCGAGTCACGACTGAAAGGCGCTAAACTTACAGGCAACTCTCCCTGCCTCTCTCGCCGTCTTTGTTTCCCTCCCGCTGGAGGAGGCGGGCTGGGACGTCGGCGTAGCCCTGCGCACAGGAGACGGGCACCTGTACCTGTCCCCCCGGCCGCCTCGGCTTTATTCATAGCCCGGGGGCAGCGCGGCGGAGCCGGGCGCCGCGGAGCTGCCGGGGACTGCCTGGGCCAGCGCCCCCGGCCGCGGGGAGGGGGCAAGGGGGGGCGGCGCAGCAGCGCCCGGCACCGGGGACCCGTTCCCTGCAGCGCCCCCGAGGCGGGCTACACCGTCCCTGCCTACCCCGGGCGCAGCCCCACAGAGGCTGCCCGGGCACCGGGGGCTTCCTCCGGGCGGAGGTGGGGGTCAGCCGAGCGGGGAGCGGGGACAGGTGCCGGCGGCAGCCGAAAGCAGGTCGGGGCAGGAGCGCCTGTTCTCGCTCGTCCTCTCCGTCCTCCTGCGCCCGTCCCTGCGTCCGACCGTCCGTCCCTCCCGGCCTCAGCTGCAGGCTGCCACCGCCGCTCTCTCCTGCGGAGAAGTTACACGGGCCCGAGGCTGGGCGGACCGGCAGCGAGCTCCCAATCCGAAATGCCTTTCCCGGTGCGCAGCCTCCCGCCACCCTCTCTCAGTCCGGGGCGCCCAGGGCCGCTTCGGGCTCCGGCCCGGTGTCCGGGGCCGCGCAGCGCCCGGGATACCCGCGGGAGCCTGTGCCCGACAAGTTCCACGGCGCGCCCGGTACTTTCTTTTCTTAATTGTTTGTTCAGCAGGAAAAGGGACAAATCGGGATTGACAGAAGGGGGAGGAGGGATCAATATCATTCCTGTTTAAAGGAGTGAGCCTGGGCAGACGTCTCAATAAGACAGAGGAGGAGAAAAAGAGAGTGTTATATCCTACCTAATTAAGCGAAGACAAAGAGGTGTGGGGAGAAAGGTTCAGCAGAGGTGGGGTGGCAATAGGAATTTTTAATCCGGTGTCTTCCCACAGTAACCACCAAGGCTGAACAGTAACGTTAATAGGGAACATCTGTACATCGACAGATTTATTCTTGCCAGGGCTCTTTCACGCCTCTGTCATTTGCATGGCCCCGTGCTCGTAACGTTCGACACACGCTGCACCTTGTAATGCAATGACAAGGTAAATCTGATGAATGCTGAAACTGGGAAATCCTCTTCTCTTTCCCCTTTCTCCCTCCTCGGATTGCCCTTGCAGCTTTCAATGTGGAGAAACCACACGGAGAAAGAAAACGTGAACCTTCTCCCCATTTGCACTTGTAAACAGAAAGCCAATCATGCCACGAGCCTTTGCATTTTAAAGCGGAGTAACAAACCCACAGCGACGTGGATGCCCTGGTTGCCCGCCCAGGGCTGCATCCCCGCCGGCGGGACGAAGGCTCTGCGATGCCCCCCGGGAGTGCAGGCGTGCGTGCCGTCCCCGTCCCGGCACTGCGGGTCTGGACTTCTCCTCCCGTCCCTCGGGGGGCCTGTTTCTCTGCGCTACCCAGGGCTCCCGCCCCGAGCTGCCTCTGAGCCCGGCCGACTTCCCCGGGGCAGTGCCCTGCCTGTGCAGGGGGAGCCCCGCCGCTCCCCGGGGACCCCTTCCAGCTGCCTGCTGCCCGGCCGAGCCCGTGTTTTACAGAGCGGGGTGGCACCATCCGCCGCCTGGAGGTGACACCTGCCTTCGGCCCTAATGTGCTTTGAGGGAACGGGGACCTCTCAGTGTTTTCCTCCAAACCTTTCTCCGTCCCGGCGCCCGTGCTCGGCCAGAGGCCGTCCCCGCTTTTCTAGAGTTAGAGCGGGGGGAATTCCGGTGGTGAGGTGCTGGGGGATTGCTGGATTCAGCTGCCTCCCTGCCCTGCAATATGATGTTCAAGGGCAGGAGGCATCGTTCAAAGAGTAATCATTTATATTAACAGCTACAACTAGTAACAGTACATTAATATGAGTCTTTTGTAATATAACAACCTCAGGTCCACGAGATCAACATTTTTAATTATTTCAGTGATGCTCAAAGGAAGTGAGCGGACTCAAGTCTGTCTTTTCCAATTTGCTCATGTCGACCTGCACATCTTGGAAATTGCCATCCATTGCTACTCTGACCTACGTAGCAGAAAGCACGGTGGCTTTCTGTCAGAAAGTGGTCTAGCCAGGCAGGAGGGCAACCAGACTAAGTGGAGCTGGAATCCCAGTAGACATGCAGGCAGGTCAACCATAGTGACATGATGGACACTAAGGGAACACTGGCCGCTGATAAATCTGGGAAGATGCTTGCAATAAGAGCAAAAGCTTTTGGGCAGCACTCCCAAAAAAACATGGGCCAGAATCCAAGGCCGGAAAGGCATTTGCAGATCTTGCTTTATGCCGCTCATAATGTGGTTAGGTTGTCTTTCTCTTTTTTTATTTTTGTTTAAATGACCAATAATGCTAAGGTTTCAACAATTTTTAATGTTTAAACTATTAAAAGGTGCTCTTTTCACTGTAGAAGCGCTGTTGGTCCTGTCTATCCTGGCATTCTTTGGCATTCTTTCCCATTTCTGTAGCTGGAGCAATGCCCTCTCTGCTGTGAAAAGGCCATTATTAAATGATACCAAGTGGTCATAACCCTTAATTTTCCATGTCATTAGACAAACAGCACTGGTGATAGCACCACATATTTCCATTCAGAAAGGGAATATAATTTAATTTTCAGTGTCAATTCCTTTGGCACTATGGTTATATTTCGAAGACCTACTTTCTAAGATACCAGATGGGAGAAAACAGCAGCTTGATCTCTTACTTTTTTGGCTTTTATTTTCCTGTAGAGGTTACTAAATCACACCTAGTCAAGGAATAATATACTAATGCATGTATCATAACTCATGTTCACCATGAAGGCCCTAGAAACACATTAGCTTAATCATGAAACCTCTGAGATAATTTACTTAACTGGAATAATTTCACAGGAAAGCCAATATAATTCAGAATGTAGTAAATACATGGATAGAAATCAGATTTTCACTCAAACTATTTTTGTCCTCATCTGGTTATATGGTGCCAAGTTATGTGGTAGCCTCAGAGCAGCAAGGTTTGTCTTAATTTGCAGGGATCCATACAGGTACATTTCTTTTCCTTTTCTCACATTAAATTCATTATGTGATGCTCAAAAGACTGATGCACACTAGAAAACCTTTAGGCATTTCTGTGTAACGGGGATGGTTTATTAAAAGGATAGGTTATTACTTTGAACAATGACTTCAGTGCGTATGCTAAAATGTGAAATGTTTATCTGGTACTGGCCTGTATTGGCCAGAATCTGTACAACTCGACTTTTATTCATAAATGCATGTCTAAGCTAATAAACCATATTTATTTTCAGATCCTGTGTGGTCATCTGAGTGTCTTTTGTAGTCCACAAAGATGTAGGTTCATGACTATGTTTTAAAGAATTTTGTAAGCAAGTATTACCATAATTCCATTTGTGAGCCCATGATTTTCAAAGGATATTTATTTTGTGTTAGAAAAAAAAATTGACGTGCTTAGAGAAATAGCTAAGGCTATCTTAGTGTGCTCAACATGTAGATGGGTGGAGAGGATTATTTTTTAGTAGGAAAAGAGCATAATTTCATAGACTTAGAAGCAGAACCAAGCCTCTTGGAAGATGCTGAAAAGGTAGGAGACACCAAGTGAGTCAGTGGCACGGAGTTCTCCTTCCTGCACTGAGTCTTTGCTGCAGACTTTGGCCAGGTGAGCTGTGCTGCTGAGGTGGAGCTCCAGGGAAGCAATAGAGCAATAAGCTCCTTCCTCTGTGTTTCACAAACGAAGAGATGTGGGCCGGGCGTGTAACCCCACCGGTCTTCCTGCGAGAGAGGAGTTCTACGAAACGCTGCTCCTGAGCCATCACTTCTTGCACAAAGGGGATCACAGGAGAGAACTGTGAGTGCCTCAGAAAACAAAGATGCAATTAAAGCAGCGTTTGTAGTTTTCAGTTAAGGTTATCTTTCAATGCAGGATGAACCATCATTTTTTTTCCTGCTAATTATTTTCATTAGCTGTTTTAACTCTTCCTGAGAGTTCTTAATAATGGCTTCAGAGCAGAATGTGTAAAACTGAAAATTATTTATGGCACTGATTAGAACTACAGAATACTAATATGGGTAGTCAGGAATAATTCACCATAGCAGGAAAAGCACTATTTAATTGTTTAATGTAGAAGTTTAATTGTGCTTGCATACAGTTATCATGTAAATATCACTGTGATCACTTTAAGAGGTTATTTCTAAGTGTGCCAAAATTCTGAAGCAATCTGAAAAGAATTAATTTTTTTCTTACCTCCCTTCACAAGTCTCTCAAGTGTAGTATATGTTTTAACTTAAACCAAAATATAGCCAAAGGCAGACAGGAGTTCCAACAGTGACCAGTGTAATACTCACTGCTTTTAATTACTGTAACAATAAATCACACAGGAATGTCCTCCAGGTACTAAATGATTTTCTAAAAACATTTGAGAATATTTTTGAAATTCAATTAATTGAAGGCACCAGATAAAAGGTACACATTCTTAATGGCTATAAAATAACCCTAAGGGATGTAACTGAGCTCCAAGCTTAACTTCAAAGTGTGACAGAAATACTTACTGTATTACTTTAAAAGTATTCAGATCAATGAATCAGTTAAAATTACTTATACATTTACCAACCTTTTCATTTTCTTTCTGAATATGATAGAAAGAATTGCTCTCATTTCCCAGGACACAAAAAGCAGTTGAGACCTGTAAAGGAAATTGTAATTAAAGCCAGCCTTCAGTCAAAATTGGTATTATGAATTTTTGGTTGACACAAGATAAAGGGGCCAGCAAAACATAAAAGTGGCTTGATAAAGCATACATTTAGACATTTTATACTGAAAATTAAGTGGTTTGTGGAGATATTTCAGGGTCTAGGATTAAATCTGTCCTTGTTAGGCCAGTAAGCAGTTTTCTATTGAATTCAATAGAAGCAGTGACACCCTGCAATCTGTATTGTGCACACAGCCATGTGCACCCGACTGGCTCTCTGATTATGGGCCAAATCGGTTCTTTTTTTTTTTTGCTTTTTTGCTCCTGCTCCTAGAATTAATCACTCTGCCCTGAACACCCACATGGCTTTGCAAGGTGCTGAAGATATCAAGCAGTCATGGCATGCCTTCAGCTTTTGCAAGTGACACTCTGACATAGGATGCCAGCTAATGCTCAGTAGGATCTACCTCCATGAGTAAATACCTTGACATTTGGCCTATAGTTCACGAGCATCTGAGGTGGTTGTAAAAGAAAAGTGTTTAAACAAGCACCATTTTCTGATTTGCAAGGTGATTTTATAATGCAGTGTGACTCAACAGCAGGAAAGTATTTAGAAATATGTAGAGGCTGAACAGTTGCTACCAGCCAATTTTTTTTGGCAGTGGTGCTCTGTTCTGCAGGAGGAGTTTTCCTTCTGCTCCGTAATCTCCACCGTGCACCCAGATTTGAAAACAGATCGTAGACCCACGGTCATCAAACTATGGAAATAAGGGTTAACTTCTAACATTTTCAAAATGATTGCTTATAAATTTGTGTCACAGTTAAACTGCACATGTATTATTCATTAGTGCAGAAAGTTTAGAAATAAGTTTAGAAACCAGAACTATGCACACATGTACATTCATGCTCATCTATGTCTGTACACAGAGGGAAATCATGTAGAGAAGTGTCTGTACTGCTTGGAAGAACTATATTCTATGAGAAGACTGAAAACACTCTACTAAGGACTAATTGCAATGTTTTCCAATGGGTATTTATTTTCAATACTCACTGACAATTTTGTTAGTAGCATGTTAACATTTTCTCTGTGTTTAAAACACATTAAATTGAGAAAAGAAAAGAATGACAGTAGGGATAAATGTTTCTTTATCCCTTTTGTTTCTTTTCCTTGAGCATTTGAAATCATAAACATCATTAGAATTTTTGAGCATTTAATATTGATGTTAGGTCATGACTGTGTAACTATTTTCTATAGCTCCAAGTAATTTCCCATCCTGCAGGTGTGAGGTGGGTGGGAGGATCACTGAGCCTTGGAAACATCCACAGCAGATTGCAGTTAAAAAAATACAGTCACTGACAATACACATGTATTATAACAGTAATTTTTAAACTGTAATAAATATAATACAAAAATAAAACCACCAAGACGACTCAGGTCTCATTAAAGAACTCTGCTTCATCAGAGTAATAAAATAGTAAAAAACATTTTAATCAGGGACTGCAGGCTGTAAATGACAATTTGATATGTTTATTTTGACAGCAAATACCCATAATACTCATAACAGACACATCCACCAAATTATCACGCGTGATTTGCGGCCAGGTTAGTCAATTCTACATCAAAAAAGCCTGAAGTTTCTGTTAAATGTTTGCTCCACCAATTACTCCAAACCACTGTTAAGAAGTATTTTGGAACTTTTGTTTTCTGGAGACTTTGCAGTCAAAAGATTTTTCTTGAATAGTTAGGTTGTTTATCTCAAATGGGCTGTTTGTCTAATTATGAACATATGGATTTATGAGTCTAAATAACTCCACAAAATCTGAGGAACTGTAGAGAATTCCTACATTTCTCCCTCTTCTCCCTCCTGTTTTGAAACTCAAGAAATGCTTGAACAGTTTATTTTTTTTTTTAATTTTATTTTTTTAACCTGTGGAGAAATAGTTGCAGTAATACAGAAGAGATGAAGTAAAAACAAGTCAGAATATTGGCTTCAGATTAAAGCTGGATAAACCTGGGATAACTTGTCTAGAAAGTAGAATAATTTAATAGTAAATACCTGTCAAACGGCGTTAAATATGGTTCACAAAGGAAAAAGGTATGCTCATATGTCTAATTTTTAGGTTTGCAAGAGCCTCTGCAGACAGATATGAAATGTAGTCATGTTTGTTGCAAGGTATTGTTTCCTCTGCATTGTATTTTCCAGTTAACACTCTTTCTCTCCCAAGAATCTGATTTCACAGCAGGTAGATCTCAGTCCTAAAGACACAGGCAGTGGAAGACAGGGGATTTCTGCAAAATCTTCAATAATGTTGAAGGAAGAGCCTGCCTTGGGAAGATAACTCAGATTCCTGTCTTTGCCCATATCCAGAGGCAACTGGGGGAGGTGAAAGACAATGAGCAGACACCTGCAGCCACACGTGTCCCCAGAGAGCGTGTCCTGTTTGACATTTAGGCCTTGCACGAGGCTCCCCAATGTGCTCTGTTCCTATGTCAGCCTAGCTTTTCAGCTGGAAGCAGAGCAGAGTAGGACAAGCACTGCACTTGGTTCCTTATCCAGGAACCAAGCAAATGTCAGTACCACACTCAAACTCAGCATGCTCGGGGATGTAGCAGAACCAGGAGTGGCATTGGTGGAGCTGGCTACTGCAGCTGCTGTGCATCACCTGGAGGAAAATTCACCTGAGGTGACACAATGGAGACAAAGGTCAATGACAGCCCATGGCACCGCAGGCATTTCCAGATGCTCCAAGCTGCAGAAGTATGAAAGGATGACAATTACCAGTCTGGCCAGGTGCCCGTGCCAGCTGCTGGCTGCTCATGGTCAGCCAAATGAAGAAGTCAGAGTGGACAAGCGTGAGAAAATCTGTCCCTCCCATTACCAAAGTGCAGGCACCCTGGAGCTTGCCCAGGCTCCAAAGTGGCAGCTCAGCTGATCTCTTGCTTTTTCGCCCACTGTCACTTCTGGCTTTAATCGACTATTAAAACCTTGAGCGGCCAAATCTGTTTTATTGTTCCCTGTGTGACTACTGTTAGCTTGCAGTTTTTCATCAGGTTTTCTTACCCAAAGTCAGATAGCCACCTCACATCGCCGTGTACAGCAAGATCTCCTAACTCTGTCAGCTTCTGGACCTCAGACAGTGCTTTCTAGGCTTGCCAAGTATTTGTAGGAGGACTTGTTGGAAACATCAATCCCAGCTGACTGCTCTTTCATGAAACTTAAAAGATTTGAAACAGAAAGCACAGCGGAGTAAAACCTGAGAAGATCTAAAAATGAAAAAGCTATAGATAGATGCTGAAGATTCCAAAAATGTAAGTAGCACTTACAAACCAAATTTTTTCCTATTTAAAATATTTTATGTGAATTACATTGCTGGGAAAAGGCAGATGGAGGAACCGCAGTCGATTCTGAAAGCAGAGAGGGTCACAGAAAGATTGAGAGGGCAGCTTGTTCTTCTGGTCTGTGTTATGACTGTCCTTGAGATTTGTGTCCCTAAATAGCTTTTTTTTTTTGATCAAATTGAGAGTTATGTGACCTCTTTGTAGAAGTAGAAGTAACAAACCAAAGGCAATATTTTTGCGCCCACTTAATGAAATATATTTACTTTAAAGAATCCTAGCTTCAGTAATCACTGATAAATGATTACTCTGAAGGCTCTCTAATCCATCATTTTTTTTTTCCCTGGAATTACCAAGTGCTCTGGCTTGGTAGCTAAACAACCCCCAGAATCGCTCACCTGAGTTTAGAGAACTTAAACTCACTCAGATCAGCTTTGTGAAGGCACTTCAAAATTACCAAAAGAGACAGACAAAGTGGATATTTATGAATTTGTAAAAATACAGTCATTAAAACTGAAGTTCAGGAGTCCAGTCCCAATTCCCTTGTCCTTTTCTTTCTTTCTTTCATTGAGCCATATGTGTTTCTTCTTGTCTTGCCTTGATTGCACTAAAAATCCACATGAAACTGACTAAGAAACAGGATAATGACTTTTAAAATTTTGAATTCCACTTTTACTTTTTGTTGTTTTGTTATTTGTATAGAAGTCCACATGCCAAGGAAAATTTGTTGAATAGTCCAATTCACAATTGAATATTTTATAGATAGAGCAACAAAGTCAGCTTTAACAATACAAATAAAGAATTTTTCTCGTGTTATATATGAATCATGGAATTAGTGAATTCCACTAAGGATAGTAATTGTTCATTACTTTAGATCTGGAAGCTATTTTGAAGCGCTTTGGAAAGCTGAATGAGAAGAATATTGTTTATCTTCAAAATCAAGTTCAAAGAACTTACCTTCAAGCAAATGACGGCATTCCCAACTAGGGATAACACTACAGAGTAAATGCTAGAGGGAACTTAAAGCAGCCTAATATAGAAGTTTGGCTGAAATAAAACTTTGAAGATGTTTCCCAGAAGATGATAGAAAAAAGGTTTATAGTAAAAAAATAGCAAGACAGATGAAGTCCTAGGACATTCACACCAAACGCTTCTTTCTTTTTTACATGTGCACTGCAGAAACCATGTGCCTGTGCAGCTGAATCCCATCAAAGGGCCAGTGGAAGTCTAATATTTTTCTTTTCCTTGGAAGTAAAGGTTTGTTTTAGTACTGTATAGATCTGTGTAAGTAGTACAGATCCTGTGCATGTAACCAATTTGATTTTGTTTCCTCTACCAGATTGAACTCCATAGAGTTAGCAATAGATGAAATGAGTAACATTTTGTGGCCTGTCTCAAAACACTTTTAAACACATAAATAGCAGTCTGGCTTTTATACCATCATTGAGCAAGATTCCAGAGAAGGGCTGTTCTACAGGTAAATAAAATGCCCAGAATCATCTTACTTTATCAACCCACAAGATTTGTAAAGACAAAACCCATCTTAGGGCATAAGCCAACTGATGAACTCAAGCTGGTTTGCGACAGGGTTTTTTAGTCTTCCTCTGCAGCAGATGGTACTAGTCAATGTTAGAAATAGGACACTTGATGGATATACTGTAGTTCTGTTTCAGAATAGCCATTCCCATGTTTCTTCCAGATTCCACTTTTCTTTCCCCTTTCTTGACTGCCAAGATTATTGAGGATATCTACCCCAACACAGAACTCATGGTCTTGTTTTTAGAATTTCCATTGAAGACAGATTTATTTGGACTGCTGTTAACCAGTCTAGAGGAAATTGCCCTTCTGGCAGCAATATCTCTTTGGGAATCTGTCAGCGTTAATTCTTTCTTTAGCTGTTGAACCAAACCAGGAGTCAAAATACATGTTTAGGAACCCACGGAAGTTTTCCAGGGTTTCTGAGCAACAGCAGCTTCCACTCTGGTAAGCCACAGCTGATGCTCAGCATCTTTTTGACTAGGTAACATTTTTGGAGAAAGCTCTTAAATATTTTGTCTGTAAAGGGATGGAATTCATTTCCTGATGCCAGTATTTACAGAAAGGGATGAATAAGTGATGTTTAGGAAGGCAATTTCATTTAGAGATTTAGCAAATACAAAAGTAAGGTAAGATTTGGTCTTGTGATAGGTCAGTAGATATAGAAGCAAAAAACCCTCTTGTAATCTTCCCTGTTGCAGGTAAAACAGAGCAATTAGAGGAGAAAGATTCAGCTCTAAAGGAGCAGAATAGGAACCTGAACTCAAGTGTTCTGTGAGTCTGATTGAACATGTGCTAATAATGTCCCTCAGTCAAAGCATTTTAATTACAAGTTAGAAATTCTACAGTATTTATTTTTTTTTCTTTTTTTTTTTAGCATATTGGAAACTTTGAGAGTAGAGGTAGTACTGAACTGGTCATTTCAGGGAACTTTTCAATTAAATGCAGCCTGATTTTCAATAGCTATATTGAGCCCTCTGTAAGTATCTGTAAGGTTTGAATAGAGACAAAAGAAAGGTAGACTGGAGAGTTGTGTGGCAGAAGAGTTCTCTATTCTGAAATCCAGAAATAATTGAGGAATTAGATATAAGGGAAATATATATAAAGGAAAGACTATTTTTCATCTCAGTCTTTGAATGCACTGATCTAAAAGTTTTAGAATGCAACTGACTTAGAAGCAATTTAATCTTTTATGGACATGCTCAGAAAATTATAATCATTCCATGAAAGTATAGTCTGTCCTAAAGGGGAAGAAACCTGCCTTAAACTGAAAGAAAACCTGGTTGCAGTTACTAAAAACTGACATTGTTGCAAATGCTTCAAAAATTAGAAATATCTAGTATGTAGAGAGAAGAAAAAAATTCTTTTGCACCTGTAAGTATCCAGTAGCAAATTAGATTAGGTTAATGATATGCACCTAACTAGAAGACCAAAAATCAGAAATTGGATTCTTGTCTAACATTTGGTCCCTCTATTGTTACATTCTCTAAATCTTTGTTGTTTACCCAAACCCAATGCTTTAGACAAAGATCTATTCGCACATTTCAGAGATAACAGAGAACTCCTAAAAGGAAGGTTAAGAAAGCCTCTCGAATGCTTACTGCAATTTAAATATTTTGTTTGTTTGTTTGTTTGTTTGTTCATTTAATAAATCCTATTAGAATGGACTGTATCTATACCAATCTGGCAAATAGACCAGATAAAAGAAACTTTGTCCTGCTTTCCCTTGAAGTCATATTCTGTGATCCATGAGTTATATAAATAAGACAGAGGCTTCCTCTCAACTGCTGACCCAGGCATTGTTATCTATCATTTGGTTATGTAGTCTGTGACCATTAGATTTTCTGTAGACAAGATATGCCATTCTACAGATTCCAGTTTCTTTATGCAGAAAAATTATTATTTCCTGGGCTATCTGTTTCTTTAATGTTCTTCTTGTATACTCTGTTATGGACTACATTACAACTTTTGAAATTTCACAACATTATTTCAACTTTTGCTAGTTTATTAATAGCTGCATTAGACTGCTTTTGCAAAAAATCAAGAATATACTTTACAATTGCAAGAGAAAATAAAGACCTTTGAATAACTTCAAATCCAATTAAATGTAAATAATTGCTCTTTGGAAATTCTCATTATCAATACCTAATATCAGATGGCACCTGTATTTTATAAAATTTTAGCACCAATAATATTTGACTCCTAAAAACCTGTCTGAGGACTATGAGAGACATATGTTCCTTTTTGGGCAGGAAAACATTCAGTTCTAATACTGGATTATGGCTTATTATCTTGCCCAGAGCTGCTGCCACCAAAAGCAGAAAGTTGTTCAATAAAATTTTGATCAGTTTTCCACAGAGCTTTTGGCACTAATTCCCTGTTCATTGGGTGACATAAACAGTCCTCAAACCTTCTCTGTCCATTATGATAGGAAGAACACCTTCCACCTTGTGCAGCTGAGGAGTATTTTGTCAGTATTTTGCCTTCTCTGGCGGTTGAAATAGACCCTGCAATCAAGACTTCCCTTTTCATCAGGGCTTGTGGAATCTCTACAATCTTGAAGAACCATCAGACTAACCTTCTCTTGTCTACCACCCCCTTCCTGGTCAGCAGTATTTGTCCTTTATTTGTAAGTCTTTATTCCAAGACTCTTGCAGTCATTTGAACAGACTGCTTTGGGAACTCTTCCCTGGGCCTCCTTGATTCACTTGCTCTGGGAACAGTTCTGGACCACTTCTATTGCATCATTGCTTCAGAATATTTTGGGTGAATTTCTTTTCTCTCCCAATGAGATGTCTTGTGAAGCCTTTTAAAGAGTTTAAATATGTATAAACATACACATTGTCTTAGAGGAGTATGGATTTATACTCAAGCAATTGTTTGGAATATTACAGAAAAATATTTTTTCTAATTACATAATGAGGATATTTGCTTTCTTTATAGCTGCCTTGCTGCTCATTGCTCTATTAGCTTAATGTGAAGGATTTTATTTATTTATATGCCTGTTTTAGACTATGGGAAAGACATGACTTGTGGAGTTTTTGAGATAAGAAAGGTAAGAGAAATTTTTGAAAAAGGAGGTGCCTGCTAACCATCTTCTTATAATTACCTCCCATTTCCTAGTCTACATCCCTTTCTGCTTCCATAACTAGAGGTTCTTTGGGCCAGATATTTGAGTTTAGATCTTTTGGTTAGAAGAATGTGGTCAAAAACTTGTTTTGGATGGACAGGGCTATATTGGAGTCATTTGTACTCCCTGTCTCCTGACCATGAAACTGTAATTTAGCTACTAAGAATAAGCTGTGATTGTTTACAAATGGACTTTGAAAATGAGGAGGAGATTATGAAAGACTAAATTAGCTGTAAATAATTATTTCCACAGAAAAGTGGTTCTGTGATTCTGTGGAAAGGACTTACAGTCATCTCAGTAAGTTAATAATTTGTTTACCTTCAAGCAAAATCATTTCTCTAGAGACAGCCAATTTTTATACTGAGGTGTAGAAAAGCTGTCCTACGTGGCAACGTGATGGATAACTTCATTATACAACTTAAGAAGCTCTTCTTCCCTTTCTTGTACCTTTTCACACTCTAGTTAATCACCTCGCCCTGGTTAAACCAACTGACTACTTCAGCATTAAAAGTATGCAAAATTAACATTTCACTCCACCTGGGCCAGATAAAGGTAGTCTTTTCCATCTGGAAAACAGACAGCCTCGTTTAAATGATTCTGGTTTCTCTGTCTGATGTGTAGTCCAGTTGATGCCATTTCCAATCAAGGCATTGAGTCATGTGCTCAACTTCCATCCCTTCTCCATCTTTGTTCATTGTAAGAAGATAGTGTAAGGATGGCTGGTCTGGGCTGTCCCTGTCTTCAGTAGTGGCAGATATTGACTGCTGAGTGTTTATGAACAGAGCAGATTACAGAGATTTACAACTTCTAGCAGTCTGTGGTTCAGGGACCTTCTGGGTCGAAGATGATGAAGTTCTGGTTGCTGTCACTGGGCTGATCACTGGACCTGATCCTGATGTGTGGGGCTGGCATCTTGCCCAGGGAAGTGCCCTGAAAGTTCCCACTTCTCCATTGTATCTAAAGTCAAATGACTTTGATGTTTCTTTCACCTTGCTCTGTAAATTTTCCATCTTTTTGAGATGGAGGGCAGAATCAGACCTGGACACAGCATTCAGCATATTGATTCACTTTAGATTTGTACAACGTCATGCCAAGATTTTAAAAATTTTTATTATTTCTTGAAATGTTTCATCACCTTTGTTTTAGTTTGTTGTTTCATAAAGCTGGGTGAAAATTGTTTTCATCCTTGGGGGCTAAATCATGTACAACCTTTTTACAGAAATTGCTGCAATTTTTCAATAAAAACCCGTATCTGTTTGAGAGATTGTTCCCCACCACTGAGAACATCAGGATTTTCAGTTTTTTAGTCTTCATAAGAGCAAGGATTTGTATCTGTAAGACCTTATCTGCCCTTCCTTTAGATATTGAGATGGATTTTCCCATTGCAAGACAGGGTAAAATTCACTGCTGCACTTTCTCTGTGTAAGTAATGCTTGCCATCTCTCCCTAAATTCTGATATTCTGTTATTAAACAGTAAGAACAGTGCTGAAGCACTATTTAATGATGGTTATTAAAGGACTCTTTTTCTTGTTACTTTTCAATTGAAACATTTTTTCCTCAAAGATTTTGCATGAACACAGTTGGAAAAAAAACAATATGACATCACATTTTGTCATCATCAATCATTTGCTATGCAAATTGAGATGCCTACAGGACTTCAGAGTTCAAGGCCTGCCTGCACACAGGGCTTGTACAAACAATGAAAGATTTACTATGCGAGTAATAAGTACTTTCAGAAAAAGATTGATTACAAATGAAAGTAAAAAAGGTTACAGATAGAGAAAGAAAAAAGAGCAAATGTTGATCACAAAAGGGAAGCAAGGGGAATAGTGATCACATCTGGTAAAATATTTTTTAAGCACATTTATTTGGAAAATGCATTAAATTCTTTTGCCTGAATCTTGTGGTTACTTTTAACATCCTGAGCAGCTTTGAAAATTAATTGTTTTACAAATAAATATTAAGGCCATAAGTTGAGATCAAAGGTTTGTTTCAAAGAGGTTCAGAGAGGATGCCTGTGCTAAAATATAGCACTAGGGAAGAAATATAGTGAAATTCTCTCAGGCTACAAGCATCCTCAGATCAGGATCTTTGATAAAGGTAACACCTCTGTGTTTAGTGGGCTCTGATGTTTTTTTTTTTTTTTTTCCTTTTGCATTAATTCCTGATTCCTTTTTGACTTGCTCTGAATTTCAGCAATCCAGTGGCCAGGAGTTCCAACACTTGTGTCCTCACTGATTGAATTATTATCTTTTCCTTGTTTTGAACTTGCCACATGCTGATTTCATGCTGTGATTCTTGCCTGTTGGCATTCACTGGAAAAGTACACTCAGGATCTAGTAACAAAAGAATGGAGATTACTGTATCAGGACAAATCAGGATGGTAATATATTTCCCATTAAGACAACACAGGCTAGACTAAGGTCATGTTAAATCAAAGTCTCAAAGCTGCCACACTTCCCAAAAGATAGAAAATGCCATTCCTCCTTCTGCTGCAGTAGTGCCCAGTGATCTTCCCTAAATGTGTTTCTGAAAGGCTCTTCCATCTCCTTGGACGTCACTGGCACAGTTGGATTAAAGGTAGGCTTTGTGTGCAAAAATAAAATAGACTTTAAGTGCACAAGTATTGCTTGAATGTAAAAGATACTGCTTATTACCAATATGACTGACTGGCAAATCGAGGGAGAAAATTCTCAGGCATAAAATTACCTCTTCTTTTCCTGGCTGCTTATGCACCCATTGAGGAGGCTGTATTTACAGGCATGTTCTTTCACTCTGCCCTGCTGTTATGAGTGACTTGATAATCACAATAAATTCTGATCAGGCTTCTGACCATGTGGAGATTGTAAGGAAAAAAAACAAAAACTCTTACTCCTGCTGTTCAACTCACAAGAAGGCTGGGGAATAAGAATTTGAGATACCATTTTTTCAAGATAGAGATGTCTCTATGTGTAATGAAGGAAACCAAACCATATCCAAAATTATTCTTGAAAAATAAAAATAAAAAATGTTATGAGACAAAGTAGGCTTTGAAAAAAGATCTGCACTCCGATCCTTGATGGCAACATTAAGTTCAGTTCCTTTTTGGAAAAATAACTTTATACTTTTCTGATAACAAATTGGGCAGAATTATATGATGAGGTGTGGTAAGCAGAAACTCTAGATGAATTTAGGGCAACCTATATCAGGGTCTTGGGGAAACCCCAAGAAATCATATATAAGAGTACTGTGCTACTTACTGCATGAACAAATTGTTCATGGCACTGGCCACTACCTATCAATGAAAGCTTTAAGAATAACCTTCTTTGGAGGTAATTGTCTATTCTAATTTTAGTCAGACACCTGTTGGTTAATATACTTAATAATCATTTGTTCTATCCTTAAGGAATTTTTACTCTGTGGAGATGTTTTTAGTGTCCCTGCTGGTCTTCATCTGCTTTCAGCACAGTACATGTCTCCTGTAGGTTTTCTGACATATTTTTCACTCCTAGGATACTGTTAGATCATGTTAAATGTCTCTTTGTGCCATCTTCAGACAATTGAATGCCCCTCTTGCATCCTGTTCATTTTTGATCTGTTGGGTTCAACTGTATCTATCACAGTAAGTTCTTCTGCTTCCCTTCACACAAGGAAAGGATGAAATTCCTTTTCTAGGTCATTAATGTTCCTTCATTTTTCCTGTGTTCTTTTTTTTTTTTCTTTTTTTTTTCTTTTTTTTTTCTTTTTTTTCTTTTTCAATGAGGAAATGAACAAGAGTTCACAAATTGCTCTTGCCTTGCATGCATTTTATTGGTCTCTTACATGTTTCCCCTCCAAAGGAAAGGATCCTGGTGCTCAGTCACCTTTATTTTGTGAAAATCTAATATTATAGCAGCATTTGCATTCTCTGAACACCTTCCAGTTCCACTTTATTATTTGTTTCAAACAAAGTGGTTAGACTTAAGCACAACATTCAAAATGAAAGCAAACAACTGGTTCTCAGTAGTATGCATTTATTTGTGGTGTGTTGGTGTCCACAAGATTCCAGGCTGCATTAAGTTCCTTTATGCTGTATCCTCTGTGCTGTGCAAACATGGAGGAGCTCTTGCTTGGAAGATCTTCCAATGAAATTTTAAAACAGATGTTAAAAAGGTGAATAAATTACAGAGATGAGTAAGGGAATAAAATGGTTTATGAGCAGTAAATGCAAGCCCAACTAATCTAATTGACACCATTGTATAATTTTTTCAGGGATTATTTTAACCTAATTTTAAAATACATTTTAAAATTCAGTCCCCCAAACAGTTAATAATTATATTAAAGGAGATGCCAACAATGACTCAATGTCTCCTGTGCTCCACTCCCAAATGACTGCGATTCACTTAGAGCTCATGAAGGTGTATCGTCAGCTCAAATCATATTGAATGTTTTACCTCCCACTGTACATTAACATGCCTTTGTTAACACAGAGTTTTAACTGCAGTCAGGCAGCACAGTTGTCTATCTTTTAAAGTGCCTCTGGAATTCCACACAGTTCTTCCTGGTTTTCAGTAACCTAAATTATTTTGACATCTGTGATTATGCCACCTTGGACTTCACCTTTTCCCAAATAATTAATAGACACATTAATTAATAATTTCCCTGCATTTTTAAAAGTAGCTCTATTGTTTATGTGAGGAACACAGTACAGGGAAAATCACAAAGCCAAAGTGTTAACCTGTTTCCTGGGTTATTGCCTGTAAAAATAACCATTAGCTGGTATTTTTGAAATTAGAAATTATTGCTAAATAAAATCTAGAGGTAATTCCTTACTCTAGGTTTGCCTTAAGTAGAAGAAAGTCACAGTCTCTGGTTATTCTGTGCCAAAGAGGAATACTAATGCCAAAATGGAGATGTCTTTAAAGAGAAAATGCTGATTGTACCTCTTCTGTTTGAAATGAAATGTATCTGCAGGTCTCAAATGCAGGAATGTGTCTTGGAAAAACAGTGTGTCAGATAGGAAAGACAATTCAGCACACATGTGAAAAACAATGTCTTAAATTTCACCTAGAAGTAGATCTTGTAACCCATTGACAAGAGCAGGGAAAGCATTTAATATAAAGCTCCAATAAGTGCTTTTTCCTTCTGAGAATAAATTTAAAGATGTGGCTTCAGATGGATTTCACTGAAATATTCTGATTTAAAAATGCCAGGTTTAGCTCTGGAGTAATAGTAATAGTAGTAATATAATAGTTATTTCAGAGGTAAGATGGTTACATCTTAGGAAAATATAGCTTCCAAAAAAAAAAAAAAAAAAAGGAATCTGGTCAAAGTCTCTTCTTTTACATATTCCAATAGAAGAGATTTTCAATTTTTGAAGTAGCAGGCTTTTGATGCAGAAGGTGGTGCTCTAAATTGCCTCATGGGGATATTCATACTTGCTGTGGTTTTCAAAAGCTTGAAGCTTATGAATTCCTATGGAAAGCATCAAAGATTAGGCAATTCCTAAAAATACACAAAGCGTTTGTTTGCATGTCCCTGTGTTGAAATAATGGTAATGCCATAGTAATTTCTGCATTTTTGGTTCATTTTCTAAATTATTTACAGGGTTTTAAAATTCTACCTTGTCCCACTTTAGTGGGACAGTGATTGAAGACTCTCTTTTTGCCATGACAGATAATTTCAGTTTATGAGAGTAAACAAAACTGAGTAAAATTGGGAAAATGATCTCTGAACAGATTAAAGGTTAATTAATGGATTTTCTGTGGAAAGTAGATAGAAGTCACTTTTCAGGTAATCCATTCTTGCTTTTTTTAGGAATTAAAATTACTTGCTTATGCACCCCACCCATTTAGAAAGACAAAGATTTAGATGGTTGTAATACAGTTGGCACATCAGTTACTATCAGTAATTTTTGTCAGTTCTAATGCCTGCATTTTGTTTTCTGCCCTGGAAGAGTTCCCAGGGACAAACAATATTTTACACAGCTTTGTTGGTGGCGGCTGATATTCTTTCAGTTCTGAATTTCATATTACTAAAAAGACCTGGGGAGAAAAACTTAGGGAACAGCAAAAATAATCCTGATGGAAACAATGGGAGACAAAATTGGTTTGTGGGGAGACTATATAAGTGAGGCACACACACAGCTTTGTCAAGAGGTAACTGCAGAGGAAAGGTGGTAGGAGAGAGCAGTATACTAATAGAATATAGTGGCCGAAGGTTTTCAACATCAGGAAATCCATGTGGTTTAAGAAGATACAATTACAAGTAATATAATGAAAGTGAAAGGAGAAAATAAATCAGGTATATGAAGAGTTTAGATTGTGAAGCAGTTTAGTAATTAAAAGATTAAGTTAGGAGAGTATTCATTCTAAAACAAGCTGTGGTACATGTGGTGGGTGAGACTGTGGGTGGGATTCAGCTCCAGATTCAGCAGAAGTATTGATAGTGGAAATGCTCACATGTGACTGTGAGTCTAAGTCTTGTCAGAATGGGGCTCTGGGACTTGTTCATTTGACTCTGTGTGGGCATCCACTGTCATTTCAGTTGCCATCCAAAAGATCTGACAGATCTAGCACAGGTTGTGGGGAGACTTGTGACCCACTGGACTGAGCAGGTTTCAGTAGCTGGAACCTGCTCTGGGGCTCCGTGTGCTACCAACCGTGTTGGCAAAATCTTCTTCAATTTAGGGGAAGCTGAGCCTCCCCCACACCTGGCTTATGTGCAGACACCCTCTGTAAACACCTAAAGTGATGCTTCAGAGTCCAGAGCTGAATCCTGCCTTAGCTGGGTTTTTCACTTAATCTTTCTATGACAAGGTAATTTCTGTAGTTAAATCATAAAGTCATCTACAGATTATAAAATAACGTCAGCTAATAAAGGATGTGGAAATTAATTCTGATTAAAATGTAATTAAAATGTGTTTTGTTTTCTCTTACAATGATCTTACAACAACATGGCAACATTTTAGTGTTTAACTGAATGAGATTTTTACAGTTTTGAAAATTATTTGTGTTTTTCCAACTTCTGTGAAATCTTTTGGGGTAGTAAAAAAACGAAACAAAAGTATTCCAAATCCCTTCCTATTACCATCTCTGTTTATTTTGGTAATGTCACAAGTTCCATAATTCTAAATACCTTAATTATTTAACATTATCTGAATAATATGTAATAAAAAGAGACAAATCATCATGTTTTTTTCAGTAGTAAGTGCATCATACCTGAGTAAATGACCTGACTTTTCCATTAGAGATGACATGGCATGCTCAGAGTACTCATACTCAAAAGAAATGAAGATTTATTTTTAACAGTTTGATGAACATTTAAATACAGAAGTGCTTCAGCAAATCTTTCCAATGGCTTTTCTCTTTTTTATCTAGTTCAGATTATAAATAGATAGCACATGATTTTTACTTTTAAAATTTCCTGATATTTTAAGAATCAAAATATAACCGTGGGTCTCAGAATTTAGTACATGCAATGTTTAGGTCAAATGACTTTTCACTGTCACTAGCTTCCATGGGAAAATAAAGTTTTGCTAAAATTTTGAGGACAGGTGGAGAGGAAAACCAACAGTAAAACCATTTGCTTATTTTCAAGTAAATTTTAGTGAAATGTGATTTGATATATTTTGTCATCTATTTGACATGCAGTGAAGTCAATTAACTATTTTCTCTGAGGACTAAATCTATTTGCCGAACTCGTGAACAGCAGCTCCATAACAACACATTATCAGAAAAAGCTGAGCTTAACAGCTCAGCCTTAGTGGCTGGTCATAAAACCACACTTCAAAAAGATGACAGAACCAAGATAAACTGTAATTCACAATGTAAAAGCAAACCAAAAAGCTCAAGCCTTAAAACAAAATGTTTTGTTGTCTGAAGCTGAAAGAATTGACACATTAATATTCTGTATTGTGCTTTGCTCCCACTTTTATCTTCAGTAAAGGATGACAGTGTTACAAAGTTCTGGAAGAGGTCGAGTACTGTCACTTTTATCAAATGTGGTATCAGTATCTTTCTTCAGTGGTTTTGGAATGTTAGCTGCTCTACCTTAGATTAGGAAGTGCACTGACTGCTCTCTTAGTACCAGCATTTGATTCTTGTATTGAAATCTGAGGTAGCACTGAGGAGTTAAACACTCAGGAGACAAGGGATATCCCTATTTGGGGTGTCTAAAGAAATGGTAGTTGCCTTTGAATGTATTTTGTTATTGGTTTGCCTTCTTTGTCAGTGTATTTCCAAGTACTGTATCATTATGTCAGTTGAAATCCTTTATCACGCAGTTTCATCGAACTGTTAAGACTGGAAAATGAAGGACTAAACTAGTTGTTGAATAATATGCTGGCATTTTCTCATGTTTGCCTCTCAGGTGGGTAATCCTTTGTCTGAAGCTCTACTTTAAGTTGCATTTAATTTTTCAAAATAAATAGAATTACTATTTTATGTAACTTGTTTAACACTTTAAGGTATTAAAGAGAAAAACTCTTATGTTAAATAAGAAAGTAACATTTTCTGGCTGTGTAACAGCTGTCAACAAAGCAACCTTGTGAAGGAGGAATTACCTGAACGTCTTAGCTATGTATAGTAGCTGGGGATATATGACCTGTTATTTTTTTGTAATTAGGTAGCTGTCTTACTTCAGCACATGTACAGTACATGTCAGTGTTTGTTTTGCACAGGGATCTTTGCTGCTAATTTCACATGACAACAAGATTATGCAGCTTAGTGCACAGTAGAAACATAAAGAAAAGGACTTTGGTTTTTCTTTTTTGATCTCTAAGTTAGTAGAACTTGTCAGATTAATCTGAATGAAAGACACTGTAATATATATTTCAGGAATATAAATATATCAGTGGATTCTTGTGGAAAATTCCTTACAGAGCAATCTAAAAGTCTTAGTAATTATTTAATTATTGAATAATTTTATGTAAGTAATTTAATGTCACATTCTCTTACATTCATACATGGACCCAGAAAAAAAACCCTCTGTTTTTGCATACTAGATTGCAAATAATAAATTTAAAGGTATTTACATTGTAAATAAAGGTATTTACAATGTAAATAAATTTACATTGTATTGATATATACAATGTATATGGTACTGGACTGATATATTTGTGATGCTAATGCTTCTTAAAAGAGGAGACATGAACAGAAGCAATCAGTCAAATAAATTTTTATTTTGTGCCAATGCACTAAAGAAATCTCTAATGACTCCTTTAAAAAAAAATAGTAAGAGAGCTTGTTTTACAGTGATTGTACCTATTAGGGAAACACAGTAGATTCGATTAGAAATAGGATACCCAAAGCACTTGTGTATTTAAGTTTGAGGACAGGCTTGTGATATGATGACTCCCCAAAGTCTTCACCGCTGTAAGTAGGAGCTGAACAAATAACAGAACGAATGGAATGCCAGGGGTTAAGGAGCCTTTCAACTCCAAGATAGTCAGCAAGTGAGAACAGGGGAAGCACTGATGGAGGTGGGGGTTGGGGGGAATAAAGTGCACTGGTAATTTAATGCTTCCTTTGATAGATCAGTGCTCTCCTATTGATCAAAAAGTTACAGATTTATTGGAGACACTCAGATGGACTTTTGGTGTACTGCATAGTAAGAACCTATTCAAAATTTTTTGCTTTTTAGACCACGTATGTTCAGTCTTAGATCTAGTACTCTACCAATTATTACTTAAGTCAGGATATTTCAGGTAAGTAAGAATACAATTCAGTTTTTATTGATCCAAAAAGATCCATTAAAAAATAGCAAAACAATTCTGTGCATTTTCAACAAAGAAATTAAGGTTTGAAAGCATAAACCTAGATACAGCAAGTGCAGTGGGAAACAGAGTAGAAAAGGAAGCTTAGTTCCTTCAATCAATAGTCTTCTCTGTACCTTTTGTGCATGCTCCAGTAGTTCTTCCATCCTTCTGTATTAAGCCACTTTGTAGGATTAGGACAGATGAGTGATTATAGCTAAAATCTAAACCCCACTGGGATTAGGTCAAAACTTTCCTAATCTCTTCCTACTCCTTCAGTGATAACATTTTGTGTGTTTTTCCTTGAAACAGCCCAATGTGGGGATCTCAGTCCTGTGTGCCACAAGTGTACTGAGGGCTTTGTAGGACCCACCTCAGCATATTGTACCCAATTATGCTCTATTCTTTGCTTATTCTCAGTGGAATTTCAATAGGATTACAGTCACTCTAACAACTCGGAAATACCCGAATTTTCACTGAGCACTGGCCTCCAAGTCAATAAAGCTGCAAACTCCCGTTAGAAGGACATAATTTGGTACTGGGCTAGAGTTTGTGTTTTGGGATTTTTTTTTTTTTTCCCCCACAGCCAGAGTAGCCAGAGTAATGTAAAAAGGTTTTCATGCAAATGAAAAACAATCTATACAGGAACACTTCCCAAAGGTGAGCACAAAGGGAAGGAATATTGTAGCATGTATTTGGTAAGTCAGAGGAACACTGGCCACACTCTTCTTGTGTGTGTGTAGCAACACATCTTCCTCCATGGATAATTCTACTGATTTCAACTAAGTAATTATGTTTATTAATATAATTATGTTAGCACAAGAGCTCTCTCTAGTGGAGCCAATGATGCTTTACTTGTTCTGTTGCTCAGATACTGAAAAATATTTGAAATGTTTAATCCTAATATCTCCCAAATACAGCTAATGTCAGTATGGCATTACAGCCACACAGCATTTAAGGAATGCTGTGTTTATGAAATACTTTGAAAACATAATTCACAAAAGGTGCTGGAATTAAGTTTTTGCCACTCACCGACATCACTGCCCTCAGTAGAGCTTGGATTTTTTTGAAGGTCTTAATGACCCTGTTCAAGAAGAACATGAGATTGCTTCTGAATGTCTAATTGTGTTTGTCAATTCTCATTTTCTACTTTTATTTTCTGAGATATGGTGACTCGTACCGGAAAACTTGCAGAATGTATTGATGTTATGTCTGTTCCATAAGGGAACTATGACACTGTGCTACAGCTATGTCTTTCATCCTTCTTCTTAAAGAACAGACCAAGCCCCACTGCCAGGTGTGGCAATTTTGAAGAAATCATTGTAGTAGGTAGTAAATTTCAGGTGTGACAAAATGGTCCATCCAAACACCATTTTCTGAAAGCTGTGTAGCTGGTTTTTATGTTCAGAAGGAAGCAGACATTGAGAGAAAAATCTTAGAGATGTGTGCAACATAATAGCTCATTTTATGTTAATTAAACATTGGTTCTGTTGACTTACAGCGTTCCTTTGCACCTACTGGTAGTGGGTAAAGGGAAAGAAAAATTGATGATGCTGCTTTTGGAGAAAGCAAGAACCATTTTATAATGCATGTTTTAAAAAATATATCCATATTTTTCCTTTAAAAGGAATTTTCAGATTCTGATGTGTAGATTTCATAGGTACAGTTGTTTTTTCCTTGGATTTTGAAAAGCCCCTTATGAGCTGCTAAAGAAACAAACTAGTTATGCTATGGAAACTATACTGCTTGGCTTGGAAATCAGTTAAACTGACTGTTAAAATAGCATGTTTCTCTGATGAAATATGGTAAACAGGGAGGTGCCCCCAGGTTTAACGGAATGGTCAGTGTTGTTTTAACAAATTAATTAATGCTAGTGATGACATCTGTAGCAGACAGTTATCTGGATTAGCTACTATCAGGAAGGATTATGACAAACTAGGTAAATCGTGAGCTGTGGAGGAGTTGAGGAAGTTGAGGTAAACCACAGCTGGAGGAATCAGAGAGCTCTTGTAGCCTGGCTACTCCATTGTCTTCCTTTCAGATCAGGCAAAGAAGTGTAGACCTGCCTTAGATAACAATCTTAGTGGGAGCAGTTAAAAACAGTACCACTGAAGCAAAAAGGAAATGTCTCAGGAGGCAGGTGCTGAGGGCATAAAACACAGAGGTCTGAGGGTTTTCTCTTGGCTTTGTGGTCTGCATGGTGGCACCAGAAGAACTGGCAGGTATTTCATGAAGAATTTGCAGCCTGGAAATCTATCTTAAATGTAAGCAACTATGTCCTATTTTTAAAAGACGTTGATTTTTTGTTGTTGCCTTTTTTTTTTTTTTTTACTTATTATTTCAGATAATTGAGGAGCCAGTGGTTCAGTTCCCCCATTTTCCCCAGAAATCAAATCTTTTCAAAGAGAGGCATGTATTTCTATCTGTCATGGCTTCACCCACATCCTCTTCATGTGCCTTGCCCATGATGGGACTTGGGCTGAAGAAACCATCTAATGTAACAGCCAGTAACTTTTCTGAGGAGTCTGTTTGATGAAGAATTCCTTGGGAGTCTCTGAAAGTCTCAATGTCTGCCAAACAGCATTTATTTGCCTCCTTCTTCCTCCTGCCTGCTCCATGCCGTAGCTAATGATCTTTATAACTTTGGGTGTTAGCTTTTTATGATTTGTCTGTTTCTTATAAACCCTTAAGACTCCTTCAGTAGGAATCATCCTTCTTGAATATCATCAGAGGCAAATGGGATGGTATTCTTGCAAACATTTGCAGTTCTCATCTCTGGCTTATTTTAGAGGACCCCCTCTAAGGGTTCAGATCCTTGTAAAGTAGGTCATGTGAATCCTGATTTAAAATGCCTTGTTTTATGCCCAGTTTGAGTAGAAATAGAAAAATGAAAGGACAGTCTGCTGCTGCTACTGTCTTCATGACCAAGAGCTTTCTTTCCCTTTTTCTGTGATAGCACAAAATTACTCAAGGGTATTACCAAGAATCTAATAGAAAGCATTTTGGAGGGCTGAAGAAATGCAACTGAGAGACTGATCTGGCTTGCAGCAGTGTTATTACTGGTAAGAAGAAGAGCATGGCCTGTCTGTCCATCCTATTTGATTTTGGCAGGGCTGGCAGGTGGAAGGTTGTAGTTTTTCTCTAAGACTGAATACAGTGATATGGCCATCACTTGAGTCTGAAACTTTAGCTCTTGAAATGGTTACTTTTACACCTTTACTTCCTCAAATAGGTGTTCACTTCAGATTTAATTTTGCATGTTGGCATTTGAAGAAGAGTAAGACTCCTTCATGCCTGCCTTCTTTTATTCCTTTTCTTACCCTATTTGTGCAATACAGATCCAGGAACCCTGACAACTGCAGATAAATTTCAATTTCTGGATTGAACAGTTAGTGTCTTGAGTGTTTTATTCATGGGCACCATTTGCAAAAAGTGTGTAGTTTTTTCTATTGTGGAAAAGTAATGTTATGTTCAGAACTGCCAGAGTTACTTGAATTTGACTTAGCTGTGTTTTCAGGTGAACCTAGAAATAAATGGAAAGTTGAAAAAAAA
The DNA here is from genome assembly GCF_026979565.1 of Vidua chalybeata. Lineage (NCBI taxonomy): Eukaryota > Metazoa > Chordata > Aves > Passeriformes > Viduidae > Vidua > Vidua chalybeata. The sequence goes on from NC_071530.1 coordinate 89,462,929, forward strand.
CAGCTACATGTTAAATACATAGTATACCTGCAGTTTTAATTCTTTTAGGTCAAAAAATATTCAGATGCATTCACAGTATTTTTGATTGAAAGAATTTGTAATTGGATTTCCAAACATGCTGCTTTCATCTTGGGCAGTACAATATGCACTTTGATAATAACATGGCAATGTCATTAGAAAGAAGTCCATTTACTAGTTTAGGCATAAAATGGGATACAGAAGAAGACAATAAAATGCTTTCTAACATAATGCACCTTATTTTTTATTGTATTCAATAGAAGCATGATGAATAAGTAATCTTATAAGAGCATCAGAAGTACACCTTGGTTGATCTCTTAGAGGTGTTGGGATTTTACTGTTGTTGAGATTATGCATAATAGCACTTTAATTGCTAATAAAGGGCATAGAATTTTATAATAGATCAAAATATTTGCCCAAAAGGTGCTTAGATCATCCTGCTGGAAGAGGTAAACTTCCACACTTTAGGATCAATCCAAGAAAGAAAATTAAATGAAGATAAAATGAAGTAACACCTTCAAAATTACTTCTTTTTTAAATATAAAGCCCATTAATTATAATTTCCTTATTCCCATTCATTCACAGAGTTTTACTTGTAGTTGAGCTATATATCTATAAATTGTTCTGGGCATAAGCTACATTTCCTCTTATATTTAATGGTATCTCATGCAAATTAGATTTGCAGCAAACTAATCTGGTCCAGGTAGTAAACGTCACTGCTTGAATTATTTTATTCATCCGTTCAATTTTTTTTTCTATAGCATTTATGCAATTACCACTGCTAGTGGGATTCTCCCCTCCCTCCCTCCATGAAATCAGAAAAAATTAAATCCAAGGAAGCTAAATAAGATTTATAATTTTTTTTCTAGTCTTTTTTTAAAAATTATTTTCTGAGAGCAGAGAGGAAAGATCTTTATTTGCTTTCAAGCCATCCACAATTTAAAATTTAATAACAGAACATATGTAATTTTCCTGAAAATAACAGCACTTATTATATTTATAGGAAATTCTTGAAACTGGGTGATTTTGCAACCTCAAAGACAATAGCAAAGACAGTGCAGTAGCTCTTTGTCAGAAGGTGTGCATTTCTGGATTTGGACTTTCAGCATTTCATACATGGCAGATCTGTCTGCTCATTAATAAAGACATTCTTAGGACTACAAGTCCAGATTACAAATGCTATTTGCTTTTATTTTTTTTTTTTTGTTGTTCATGGGGAGAAAAGGAGGCTTTTGAATTGGTCCTCATTTCTTTTTAAAAACACATCTGAATGGTATACTTTATTGGAAAAGGTATTGCAAAATGAAATCTGGTAATTGTTCTAGCTTTCGAAAATATGCATTGGTAGTAAAGTTTTTCATGTTAATAATACATTTTCTCTAAAACTGGTGAAACTGAAAATGGTTGGGGGCTCATTTTGCCTATTGTGCTTTCATATTCTAAAACTGACTTGATGTTAAAAATTGCATCGACTGAATGACAGATCTTTATGAAAGCCATGCTTCCTCCTGAAACGATTTCATTTGAAACCTTAATGAATCAGTCAGGGACTTGTACTGTTTCTTGCCAAATATAGTCTCTGAGAGTTCTTGTCTGTTAAGTAAAAGGCTGGGTATGAATTCACTTTAAGGATACAAAAACCAAATTGGGATATATTGTCAGAATTTACAGTGGAAAATATCAGCTACTATAATGGCTGATTAGTAGAAATTTATTGCTCATACTGAAAGTATATAATAGTTAGAGTTCAATGCTCTCACACTAATTGTTGCTATAGTGAATTGAGTCTTCTGTAAACAATAGCCAACGTTTTGCAAAACAGAATCCTTTCAAAGGAAATAAGGGTACCAGAGATTTTGAGATAATTTTATTAACAAAATTTGATTTCTTTAAAGATAAAAGGAGTAATTTCAATGTTTTCAGATAATCTTTGTTTTCCATGTTGAAACTGTTTTCATATAGAAAACTGCCAAAACTGAGTAAAAAAAAAAAAAGATTCAGGTCATTAAAGGTTGAGCAGCAGCATAGAATAATAATTGTAGAATTTAGGAACTCCTCTGAAAATTACATATTTAACTTCTAAACATAATACTATCCTTCCTTCTTGTTTTGTGAGTGAAGATAAAAATGAATTACTAACTATACTCGTCCAATTGTGCACGTATTTCACTATTTCTCTTGCAAAAAGCTTCTTTATTTTAGCTGGTCTGCCTCAATACTAATGTTAAACTTATGTGACCAGAGATTTTGCAGATCAGAAATTATGTAAGACTCATGTAAAATGCAGGAAAGAGAAATAATCAGTAAGCAGATAAAACGTGTTTAGTTGTATTTTCTCCTACATGTTAAAAAAAAAGTCTTAGTTTGTGGTAGGAATGGATTTATCCTTGTTGCACTGCTTCCTCTTCCCAGAGTGTAAGAAGAAATCCAATAGTGATATGTTTTGCTCAGTTCCTTTGATTTACTGGGGGGGTGGACATTTCCCCCCCTCAGCAGATTCTATGGCAAATGACCTTACATACAGAAGCAGTCCATGCTTTTGTTTTCAATTATCCCCCATGATTTGCTAAAAAAAAATACATTTTGCTCTTAAAATTGGCTTAGTTTCTTAGAGTACAATAGAAATGATGGTGTGCTATGGTACATACTGTCATTTGTAATTAATAGTCAATTATTGTCTTCAGAATATAAGACACCAAAACCTAAATCACACCTCTCTCAGATTTTCCAAACTGACATGCAAGTGACCTGAAAAAGTGAGCAGAGAAATTATGTGGCCTCAGTAATGTTTGCTTTTAAAGAATTGTAGAAAACTAGGAAAAGTTCCAATGAAAAGGGTCCAGTCCCTCTTGTTATTCTGAGAAGATGAGAGGACATGTGGCAAGCGCTGGGAAATGGTAGGGTGGATTTCATGCTGTGGTAAATTATGAGAATGCCCTGTGGTGTTTACATTTATTTATTCCTAAATAAACAAAAAGTTCAGAATAAAATGAATACTGGCCAGAATGGTTACATGCAAAATTGATCTTTGTTAATCAAACTTGCTTCTACTCTTTTATGATGATAAATATGGTGGACAAACAAATAGGTGTGATGCACCTAGGCATTTAAAAGGCATTTGACTTTGTACAGCAGGCTGTTCCAACTTTAAAAATTCCTATCATGACACAATGTCAATAAAGCACAAGTTCAATAGATTAAGATCTGTCTGGCTGACAGGTAATGCAGGAAGCTGTCAATGGAAAGCTGTCTTGGAGTGTAGGTGTTTCTCATGGTCTTCTGCAGACACCGGGCTCAGCGTGGTGTAACATGTCTCAGTGTTTGTAAAGCTCACATGAGATCACTGCTGAAAGATTAACTGAATAGTAAAAAATCATGAGGATACAGTCTTGTGTAGACACTTGTCCAGTGCTTAATCTTGATTTATTTTTCTCCATAGGGAGCCACTGGTTTCAAATGTGGCCTGTGACATACATTCTCATTCACAAGATATCAGAGTAGTTCAGTGATGAGTTGTGGCCTCAAAATCTAAGAATTTATGCAGCGGTGTCATCTCTGTGCTAAAAGCCACAATGCAATAAGATTAAGGGATTGGTGGGAAGATTTGGTGAATTTCTAATTGAGGGTGAGGGAGATCTGGCAGATCACATGTGGAGATACCTGAAAGAGGTTTTCAAGTGCATCATAAAGTCTACCTCTGAGATGAAGGAGACAGAGCAGTTATCCTTGCTGGGACATTGCAGTTCTTCATGAACATAGGGACAAAATATAAATTCTGATGAGAGATGTCAGTTGCCAGTTATAGTTATTTGGGTAATACCTCATGCTGGTGGTATTTATTTTTAGCATTCAAAAATGCTGATGAGTAAATAACATGCAATGGAGACTATCAGACTTCGATGCTACTGCTGGTCTTAATCTCAACTTTTTATTTCCTGGGACTGTGTGTGTGCAATGCTGGTGGGGCTTGTGAGTAACATTTTGGTCCTGCTTTAGTCGTAATTTTGTAGAACAATGTGTTGATGTATCTTTCTGATCCTTCTGTATCAGCAGCATCCAATGCAAGTCCTTTTTGCAAAGTAAGGCTTCTAGTTTTCTGCAGTATTATATTGACAAGTATAAATTCTGTGATTCATTTATTGAGAGATACATGGATCTAGATGATTATTTTATATTTCTTACTGAATGAAAATAAAAGAGCACAAAATGTATTAAACGTAATTTCCTAGAAGGAGGATGGATGTGCCCCTTAGAGTTTTGGGATAGCCAAAACTGACCTTGCAAAGAGGTGCACAGAGAAATTCAACCCTTAGATATTTCTGAACCTCAATGCTAGTCAGTTTCAAACTAACCTTTGGAAAAAAAGAAAGAAAATTAAAGAATCAACAGTTTTTGAGAACATATTGAGAAAATAGTGTTCCACTGCTAGTGAGATAGAGTTTTTCTTTGATTACAGAGAGCAAGGAAGATTATTTTGTTGTTGTTTTACTTATTTCATCTGAAACAATTTCCATGCCTAAAAGGGAGGCCAGTATTTTGTCTCTGCTGATACACTTTCTCTATTGCATTTTAAGTGAAGGCAAAGGGCTTAGAAGTCTGAGACAGATATTCTTTTGCTCTACTATATTAACCTATATGAATATTTCAGATTTATGTTTATTTTCTTAGCCTATTTTTCTCTTCCAGTGACAGTTACAACACTCCGTCATGCTCTTCCCTTTAAACAAAAGTGATGAAAGCTGTGAAGATGTTCAGCATGTACAAGTGTTTCTTACTGAGTTTAGCAAAATGTAAGATTAAAAAACACTCAGAAGGACAAGCATATTTCGAGAAGTTGTAAAAGAGAGACTATTGAGAATATCTTTGTTCAAATGTAAAAATTTCTGTTCATTCTCAGGAGCCAGTCCTTTGGTCTTCACTTTCTAACTTATTGGAGCAAGCTGAAAGGGATATAGTTTCAGAAAGGCTGTGTATAAAACTAGACACTACGCAAATAATTTGGAATTTTCCTTTTAGCAGGAATAAATGCTTATAGCTGTAATGCTATGTGTCTACGTACAGGTAACCACATGGGCTTTTTTTCAGCACTTCTTTGGATGTCTGGTTTCCAACAATAGTTTTGCTCTTGCTTTCCTGCTATTTGTCTTATAACAACAACGTAAAGGATGTAATAAATGGCTGTGCATGTATTGGAATACTTCCAGAGCCTTGTTCCAAGCATGGACTGTATGCTTCATCAGAAGTCCCTGGTATCTAAAAAGTAGCTGTACCTATTCATAGCTGGTGTACTTTTCATAGAGGAACTACAGAATTTATTGAAGAAATTACTTTTTTTTTTCCACATTTTTTGGACCTATTATTCATGAAACAAATAAGATTGAGATAAGTTCCAGAAACAGAAGAGTAATCACATCTAATTTCTATCAGTCATGCATAGTTGGCAAATGACATTGAAAAGAATTGTGTTGCAGTAACATAGTCAACAATAAACACTCACAAAAAATTCTGTAATTTGTCTCCTATTGTGGCTTTTCCATCTGTACATTCTTACCTATATTTTTGCTTCAAAATCATAATGCAAAAATAACAGAACTCCAATTTCCTTTCAGTCCATCCATTTTCCATCATGCTTAACCTCCTGGGAAATATTTTAATATTTTCCTCTCACAGCATTAAAAGATCAACAGTCACTTGTTGCTCAGGTGCTGGTTCTCTGGATCTGTTTGTATGTGCTTGGTGATATTTCCCCCAGATAATCAGTGTACATATCAAAAATCTTGTAATTAAAATTTTGTGTGTATATACCAAATCTGGGCATCCCTCTTCATGTCAGCAGTGGCTGCTCTTCAGCTATTTGGCACTCCTTATGCAAACCTATTAAAAAAGCCCTCACTTTCATTGAAATCAGCTGTGCTGAGGGACATGAATGTTTTTTGGATTCCAGGTTCAGTCTAACTAAAGGATTCCTGTCCACTGAAGCTCTGGGCTGGGACTCGAGGTACTCTATCTGGCACTTGTTATCTCCCCATCAAATAGGGGAAGAGCCTGTGGGATGTTGTGCTTTGTCTCTGGAGTCAATCCAACATCCTGGCAGCACTGAAAGGAGCAGACCCCTTTTCCAGCCTAGCAGCCCTGCTGTTCTCCTTATGTCAGTTGAATTCAGGCAATGGGAACGAAAGAAAACCAATCCAGGAAAACAAGCTAACAATTTTGACTTTTATTTTTTTTTTTTATTTTTTTTTTTAACACCAGGTGGATGAGTCAGACTCCTTTGTGTGTAGCCACAGTGATCGCCACAGTGAACTGGATGAAGGAAACACTTATTTCATGAGTGAGAGACCAAAACTTTATTATTTTCACTCAATAGTGCCTAGAATTAGCATTAATTTAATAAAATACAGATCTTGCCAGAGGAATTTGTGTCATAGTGCCTTTGGAGTGTGTTCTTGCAGGTTGCATTTAGACATGGTGGAATCAGAAAGTCCTTCTTCCATCCCAGGGTCTGGATGCAGACCTTAGCCTTTGTGGGCTCTGTGGGAAAGTCACATCCTTCCCCCTTGCCTTCTGTCAACACCTAGCTGCCTCCACTCCCACAAAAGAAAACCAGCCTGCAAGCTGACAGAGGTTCTTGGTGTTTATCCAGATCCACAAAAGGGATGAAAACCAAATGCTTGGTCCACACCATGTACTGACCTAGCAGCTGGGGGTGAATGGAAGTGTAACAGGATTGAAATATACAAAAAGCTTCTGACAAGGTAAAAGGAACACTGATTAAAAAAAAATTTACTTTTTTAATTTGTCATGGGTAATTCAGGGAGTAATGGGCTTAAAATTCACAAAGGAATATATAGGGCACATGTTAAAACTGTTTCCTTATGGTAAAGACAGAGGAATACACTGGTTGTATGTAAAGACCTCCAGTCATGAAGGTGCCAAAGCCTAGACAATATTTCTCAAGAATAAAATAAATGTAGTAGATTTTCTAAAGGGAATGAGACTGGACAAGATGACCTCCTGAGGTACCTTCCAGACCTTTGCCTCTATAAACTTTATTTAAACTGACCTGGAGACCACAGACAGAATGTTCTAAAGGACATTACCCAGGTTGTTTGGGGATCACATGCCCCCTTATTTCCTAAAGCAGTTCTGGACTCATCTCTACAAGATTCTGTGTTGTCTGGGCACTGACTGCCTGAGGCAAACCCATTTTTCTGTAGGAATATCTGGCATCAGACATTGCAATTAAGTCCTCAGACCTCTGATTTTACCCATGTGATAGACAAAAGCAATTATTTGTGGTTCTAATGCTAAACTCTAATGTCCAGAGAGGAATTAGATTTACAGAATATTATTTATAGATGGCAGTAAATATCTCATCCTTAAGGTACCCTCATAGCATCATTAGCAAGTTTAGACTGGAGTGATTCAGCAGGAACACAAATTAAAATGTTAAGTTTTGTAAATGTGCCGCAGGATGAGACAAAGCATATGTTTATATCCTATGGAATAAAATGTGAAAGAAAATAAAGATTACAACAAGCCTGTAAGAAACACAAAGAATTTGTTGCTGCAATATTGTTTGTCTTGGGAAGGAAACCATGGCGTATATTTCTTAGTAATGTCAGCTGATGGAGCTGAGACCATAAAGTGTTCCTTGCCACTAGCAGAACATTTCTATTGCCAGTTATTGATCGTATTACTAGTTATTGTGAAAAACATATATTATAAATTGCATTCTTTTTTTTTTTTTTCCTTTTCGCTTCTGTGAAAAGTTGCTGCACAGCGAGCAGAGGAAGCTACTGCCACAGAAATTCTCTGGAGAAACAGATGGGCATATTTCCTCTCCACAGCCTATGTTTAGAATGCCAAACAACAGTCAGGCAGGCAGGCAGGCAGGCTTGTCAACTGCCTCACTTTCTCAAGAGTCCTTGTTTGTGTGTGGTGGCTGCCCAGTTCCCACTGATGGCCTGCAAGTGCCAGGCTGGCTGAATTCAATAGCAGCGTGCTATTTGTTAAGAGTGTCTCAGTACTGCAGATGATGAGGCTGTACAGAGGCTTACACAGAACTGCAAATGCTTCTGAACAGTGCTCAAAAGCAGTGGTTACACTCAAGTGGTAGGAAGGCAGGTAAAAACAATTTGGCATTTAAGCTATTATTAAATGCATGGAAAATCAAATCACAAATGGCAAAATACCAGGAGGTAGATCAACTAAGTCTGAATAAACTCTTTGCTGTAATGGCTGCCACAGATCAAAATGTTCCAGACAAAAGAAGTCTCTGTTGTGTTTCTGATGTAATTTAAATTTAAATTGTAGCCTTCAGTTCCATAGCACTTGACATCTACATTTTTTCTCCTGATCAGGATAAATGACTATTGTTTTGGTTTTTTTTCAGAGCTGCAAGAATAACAATAAAATTCCACCTCTCTGCCTCAACTTTTTTGAGGTGCATCTAATCCCTCAGCTTCCCCATTGTAAGGCCTATCCCTTCCATCCAGCTCCCTGTCTATTGCTTTCTAAGCACAATAATGTAGGAATATTAATAATTCATGTTCTTGTCTTGCTCTCATTTTGCTCTTCCCAGGCTCAGCCCCAGCTAAGGTTGAGGCCCTGAGCAAAACGCTGGCTATCATTGCACACCAATTGCTCTTTGGCTTCTCCTCGGAAAGGACCTCCCTGGAAGAGCTAGTGGAGCACCCTTCATCCACAGCCAGGTGCTGCGTGGAGCTGTTTGCCTTTGCTGCCTCCCCTGCCCACTCTTGCTGGTTCACTCAGCGGTGGGTGACACGAATTCCCCTCTTGGCACAGGGGCTGAGCGGGGCAGAGGCAGGCAGGGGTGCAATGCCTCGTGCTGCTCTGCTCCTCTCCACAGCTGCTCCTTCTCCACCTGATCGAACACGTGTCTGCAGGTCTGACTGCCACTTCCCAGGCCTTCTGACTACCCGAGATTTTTAAAAAGCCGTTTATTAGTTTTCTTCCTCCACAAGAACTCAGTGGTTTTTTGTTTGATTCTCACCACCTATCCACACAAGTTGACCTGTCTCTGATAGTTATCCTCTCCCATGGCTACTGGTTTCCCCTTGTGTCCCATCATCAGTACAGTTACGTCTCCTTTGCCATCCCCTGGATTTCTCTGCCCTTTGGACCCCTTAAAATCATTTCTCTCATCACAGAGGTGTCCAGCTGGAGCTGACTCCTTACTAGAAATCAGTCAATTCTTGCTATTCCCTTTTCCATTGAGTTTTCTCCTAAAGGCTCATTGCTGCAGCTCTTCAGCAGTCTTCTGCCTTCGTAAAAAAAGCAAAACGTGATATTAATGTTTATGTTTTATTTAGATCAGAACACCTTAAATCCTGGTTTACAGCAGTGACCACACGCTTCCAGGACTGAATATCAAAATATACTTTCAGTCTGAATAGCTTTTATTGTTTTTCCTTTTCCTCAAAAAGTATCAAAAGCAGATAATGCTGTTTCTCATATGAAAATTTAAGATGATTTTAGAAATAATCCAAAAGGTTTTTCCAAGCTGTTCTTTTCATGTGCTGAGTTCTTCTGAGAAGGAAATTATTTTCATTCAGTTTTTAATTGCTTAATTATTTGTATGAAATGCAGGCTTGTTAGTTATAATCATTCCACATTTCTCAGAGAGAGATAAAAATATTTTGAATGAAAATACTTCTGAATAAGTTTTTTGAAACACTGATTGCCACTACTGGCTCTTATTATATAAACATGAATGTGTCACTTTATTTGTCAATATCTCATCAGTTTAAAATTAGCCTTTCACTGACCAGCTTTGTAGGTGAACAGTAAGAATTTCTTCATAAAATGTGAAAATAATTTGATTTGTTTTAGTAGAAAAGAAGAAGATTTTTAAATGAAATTACTTTCATGGTTCTCATGCCTTTGAATAGTAAAAGAAAAGCATAGCTATAGAAAGTAAAGTTATCTGGAAGCAGAGTTTCCTGGTCAACGATAGGTCAGGAAGAGAAAGCATAATCAAAATCAAATATGCCTAAAATACTTATGTTTTACAGCATTCTATTGTGATTCTTATAAAATATTTTAAGTGATTCAGAGAGGAAGATGCTAAAGGATACACTGACTGGAGATCTGTGCCAGTGATTAGCAATCTTGGATCCTGAAGGCCTTATATGTGATGGCTTTCCCCTGGGCCAGGAATAGTTTTCTGAATAAATGTTAGCCAAAATCTTTTTTTAGGTAAAATTTTGATTATTATCTCTAATTTCTTCCAACTAGCCTACAGACTACTTCTAAAACATTAGAAAAAAATAGTTGTTTTTTTTTTTTTAATTACCCCTTCCCTCCAAGATGCACAGCTAAGAGAGGTCAAAATACAGTGCTTTGTGTCTGGGGCACAAGCAGAACTGGATAAAGTTTCAGTGCCACATTTATTCTGTGTGCAGCCAAACTCACCTTTTACCCCAGAGCTCTTCCTGCTGCTTGGTTCTCCCCTTAGCCTCTCGCTAACCAGCTGCACTGCATTGCACTTGACCTGCTGCTTTTCAGGGGCAGGATAGCAGCTCTGCAGTCATCCAAGATTACTGACAATCTCTTCCAGCCACTCATTTAACTCCAATAATACCTCAAATGTCCAGTTTATGTGTTACTTTAAAGACACCTGCTCCTACTCAACAGAATTAAACTCTCAGAGGTTAATCTCCCTACACTTGTGACCACTGCTCTGCTCCACCATCACCCTGCAGTTCAGCTGGTCTGGATGGCACCTTTCTCCCTGTTCACATCCATCTATGAAAGGCTGAGGGTTCTTCTGCAGCCAAGGGTAAGGAAAACTGCAGATCCTATGGTGAGGTTCACCCTGGATGTTTAGTTTTGCTCATCCTCCTTCAAAACCAGTAACAGAAATTGTAAGGAAGAACATAACAAAACTGTACGTTGTTCATATGGCCTTTCTCAGGCAGATACTGTTGGGAAGGTGATGCTAGAATAAATGATTCTTTGGTCCAGGTGAAGGTTTTTTGCCTTAGGAAAGATATGACTTTCTGTTTTTTTTCTTTACCTTGAAACAGGCATACTTGAACTATTTTGATAGAACACAGAATGGTGCCTTTTCTCCCTTTTCCAGAGTTTTCCCCACTACCTGTGTGCCAGTAAGCTCAATAGTTTGAGAATTCATAAAACATTTTGATGGTACTTCTTTTGGCTTTCATCTTGGAGCAGCACTCTAAATGCAGGCTAACTTACAGCTGCAGTTCTGCTTTGTCTAATGCTTGGCAGTCTCAAAACCAGGCACTCCGTGAGCACAGAGACAATTCATTCTTGTGGCATTTCCTGGTTAACCAGTGCTGTGCCTTGAATCCCTACAGCTAGGTCTGCACAGCTTTTCACCTCCAGTGCCTTTTTACTTCAGTGCTCCTGGGATTTCAGATGATTCTCCACTGCTGTGGAAATGTGTGCGAAGTCAGGTAATGGTCAAAGGATTTCATAATTTTTGTAGTACAATGTTATGTAGCCTTTAAAAATGAAAACTGAAAAAAAAAGATCAGGAAGTTATGTTGATTAATCACTTATATTTAGCATTACAGTTGTTCTTGGGATGATTACACAATGATAGACAGGTGAGAGGGAGATCAGAATCTGGTCCCTGAAGTCTTCCTCACCTGATCTTCTGCCACAGGAATGTAATTTCCTACCTTCTTTGGTCAATCACCATGCCCTTTAAGTTGATTTCCTTTTTTTCCAGATTGTGGGAAAACAAAAAAAACAAAAAAACAAAAAAAAAAAAAAAAAAAACAAAACAAAAAAAAAAAAAAAGAATTAAATTCACAGAATCCTGCAAGTATCAGTTATAATATCAAAAAAAAAAAAACAAAAACAAACAAACAAAAAAAAAACCCCAAAACAAACAAAGAAAAAAAAAACCTCCCTGATTCTAAATGCTTACAGAACATCCTTTCCTTTAGACACATAGCAGGGCTGTAAGTTAAGCCATATCTGAGGGGAAAATGGAAAATGGCAGGTTTTTTACCCTGTGATGTATTTGCTTAAGCCCTCTTTCCATTAGGGCACCTGGATCTATAACTTCATGTTATAAAAGAAGTGTTATTCATTTATGAGTGAACATACTGTACTGTTCCTTCTTGTGGGACTTACCGCTGCTAGTAGGGGACTCTTTTCTTTTACTGGAAGCAGTCAGGAAAATCTCAGCAGGCCTTTGTACAATTATCATGGCCCCAGGTTTCCATCTAGTGCACTTCCAGCTTTGCTGTTCCTGGCCAGTGGGAATTTAGCAAACTACTTGGAAGGAGATCTGGTCACTGAGGCATCAAAATCTACCTTCTTCTAGCGTACCAGAAGGTACAGCTGCAGCCTGAAAGCTGCACTGTGCCTTTTCACACAGAGATCTCATCAGGGAGAGAGTCCCAGGGTTGGGACACAGTACCCAAAAATAAACACCTTTCAGTGCTTTCATTATAGGGGCTTGTAGTCTTTCCTCCTTTTGTCTTGGCTTTGGAAATTGGATGAGCTATATCGTGCCTGTTTGGCCATGTAGAAGAGAAAGTGATAATTTCAATGGATGTCCTAAATTTATTAACTTTCCCTGTCTGCCATGAGCAAAGGCAGGAAGCAAGCTCTCAAAACATCTCTTACAAGCACATCAAACCTATAGATGTCTGTGTCAGAAATATTTGAAAGCATGATTAAATAAAGTCGCCTGAGCCAGACACATTTTAAAAAATAAGCACTGTATTACTTCGAGTTGCTGTAAATAGTAATTTACTTTAGTTATTTTCTTTAATTACAGCGCTCCATCTTTACACAAGGTTGTATTTAGGAACAAAGAGAACAGTGTCACTGTAAGGTGTATGCTATAATAGAGACATTTATATTAGGCTTCAGGAGAAGCCTACAGTGTATCCAGCAATTCTGTGGCTCTTGTGACCACCGACCCTTCTCTGGTTTTGTTAATGTGTTTTTTCCTTTTATATATGTGCTCATTAGGCTCTTTCTGGTTCTGCTATGAAGTTCTCCCAACACTTCAGCTATTACCCTGCACTGTTATTACTTTTCTGACTGATAGTATCAGGAGAAGCCAGAATTAAAATAGACTCTCCTCTATTATATAAAATGTACAGATTTTAAGGGAAACAATGCAACCCCAAACTTTTCACCTAACAAGCATTATAAATGAGCAAATCGCTCCAAATGTTTTTAAAAAGAAACAGGAAACCAAGTTATCTAGCAAACCTATTTATACACAGTAGGTAACCCTGGGTTGCAGGCAGGACTAATAAACAAAGAATGACAACCTATTTCTTTTAATGACAAGTTGACATATTTATTTTTATTATTTCACAAAAGTATTCACCAGACTCATCTTTCACACTAAAGCCCCATTCTCCTTTCCTCCAGACAGAGCATGTAGCCTTACTACACTCAGGTTGAGTAAAAAAAAAAAAAATTAAACACAACACTGTTGGAACAAAAAGAAGATATTTGACAGCCTGTGGTTTACTGCACTGGAACACAAAATTTAAGATTTTTCTTGTCTGAATAATGTTTTCTATGCTCATTTTTGTAAACTTAAATTACAGCTGCCAAAAGTGATTTTTATATGCTTAAGTTGAATTTCTACTTCTCCATGAAATGGAACACCATTTTCTATAAAATATGACTGATTGCTCTACCTAAATAAGATGTTTTAAAATTCTAGGGCATTAAATCACACAGTTTAGAAAAGATAGAGCCCCTTACAATATATGAAAACTGCTATAATGAACTTCAAATATAAACTAAGTTACCATAAAATGGGCTTACTTTTCTGTGCTTAGTATGACATTTTCCAATAATAGCATTTTCTACAACAAAAGTGACAATTCACTTTTGCTCAAGGAAATAATCTCCTTAGTTTTGCTAAATTTACTTTTTTTTTGTGTAACAGGAACATGGATATATAAAATAATTTACATTTTATTGAAATAGACTTTAGAGTAGCTACAGATCATGATGCACTTCCCAACTGTGAACTTGTAGACACTGTGTATGCAAACCTTACATTGGAAATTAATGAATATCTATTTTGCATGTCACTTAATTGAAGGTCTACTAATTAAGTCTTTCAAATGAAATTGTGTTTAGGAATGGAAGTGTCTAGACCACAATTATTTTTCTTCTTACTGTCCCCTTTTTAAAATATTTTGCATAGGTGTTGAACACATGTTCTGAAAATGTAGGAACCTAGAAATATAATGGTAAAAGAAAATAGAATGATGATATAATGGGATATGAGTACTAGTTTTGTAAGTTCATACATATACATTTTTTTCTGCTCTTTACAACAGCTATTTGGTCAGGGAAATATGTTGCTAAGAAAGAAAGTTCTATTCTTATTCATATAATTATGTTGTAATAATTGGGGGACAAACTAAGGACTTCTAACCTTATAAGGTTGTTGTTAGTTTAATAAAAAAATTCTATACGGTTAAAAAAAACCCTCAAGCCTAACCTAAACCAACCTAATTACAGTGGAAAGAAATAGGAAAGATATTTTTAAATGCTCCAAACCTCATATTTTAGTTTCAATGTACAACATAACCCATTCCGTAAATAGATCTTTTGGTTTAATGTAAATGCTGCTCACATTGAAGATACAGCCAAGTGCCTAAACATTTTAGAATTCTTGGGATTTTATAATTTTAGCATTCTATATAAACCCTGCTGAGAGTGGATAACAATTCTGTTAACACAAAAGGAAAGACAACCTAGCCCTTTAAAAATTATGTCACCAGCATCCCCTTTATTAAATGTTTGGAAGCATCTTATGTCATGTCCATATTTCTTGCATGAAACTGTGCTGGGTTTGAGTGTGACCTAATATAAACTACTGTCACATTCTCTTGTGGGAATTCAAACTTTGTGGAAAATACAGGGTTTTTTCCCCCACATGCTTTCACTAAAAAAACCCATCACTCTATTTTAGGTGTCCTCCATCCTGCCAGTTCCCTGCACATTGTTTTATGATACCTGCATTTTATGGAAAAAAAAAAATCAACCCAAAATGCCAACACAGTTTTTACATTACCAGGGATCTACTTGAAAAGTGCCATTATTGAGTTCGCAACCTATTCCTGTTCATTCATGAATGAATAATGTTAGAATTAACATGAGCTATAGTGCATTATTTATTATTTCTCTGGATTTGATGCTTAGCAGAGGTGTTAAAAGTCTGATGCCTTTTAAATGTAATTCATTTCCTTTCGTTATGTATTTTGCTGGCTAAAAGAGCCCCTTCATTTTAATTTGCTGTTGCTGTTTTAGGGTAATACTTAAAATTAGAGAAATATTAAAATTATTTCAAGTTATTAGTTAAATAAATAGACCAATTAGTTAGAAGCATGCAATTATTTAGTGTCAATCAATAGATACAGAAGCAAACTTGAAATCCAGGCATTTGGCTAATATCTGCATGCTTATAATGAAAATTAAAATAAAATTATGCTCTTATACTCCTTTATTGTGATTTTAATTTCTGAAAGTTCAAGAATGAGCAAGAAAGTATCCAGGCTGTAAGTCTGACACCATCAAAGTAATGGGAAATTAATTCACAGTAGCATAACTGTGTGGTGATTGTTTGTTCTTGTTTAAACAAGATTCTTATTTATGTTGTTAAAGGCTCAATATTAATATTTTATGATTCATAATACATGGTGTTGAAGGTTGGCGAACTAAGCAGTGAAACAGTCTCAATTTCCTGAGAAGCATTTTCAGCACAAGCAAAACTGTACAAACGCTGTGCAAAAGAGGCTGCTTCCACGGATCTGAACAGGAGATGGATCCATACACAAATTAAGAGTATCAGTTAGAAGCTGGGAAAACACCCTGTATGACTGCAAAAATCTAGCTATTGTGTATCAAGAGCAAATTGAACAGAAAAAGATTCTTACAAGGCGCTGTGAGAATGCTTTCTCACCTGTGGGTATATCTGATTATCAGACTTACATTTATGAGGGTTTTGGCAAGACTTGAAAATTCCTGCCATGACTTCTATCTACTCAAAACAAGCTGTTGGCTAGTGTTCTTGGCAAGCTTAGCATTTGCTGCAAGGCTTCTGGAAAAAAAAAAAAAAAAAGTTTCAGTCCTTAATCACTTAAGAGAACAATTGCTTCCCCAAGGCTTCTGTCTGCAATTTAAGTTGATGCATCTCTTCTGTAGAGATGCCATGTGACATATCCCACAACAACCTTAATTTGAATTTGCAAACCATATTTTAAATGTTTTCAAAATACCTCTGAAATTCCCTATGCACGTCTGTAGCTATCCAGATTGTAACTTTCCAGAGTCTAAAGCATAGCCTGGAATATGGGTCATAATGCCTAAAAGAAAACTGAAAGCAACAAGACCTGCAGTGGACAAGAAGAACTGGGCAGAGCTAGAAGGAACTTCCCATTTTGAATATTTATGAGATGCTTGATGATTGGATAGAACAACATTAAGTACCACCACACCAGCCTCATTTTTCTCAGACAATGAGTTATCAGGTACTTGGCTCACATCAGGTTTTGTACTATTATTATTATTATTATTATTATTATTATTATTATTATTATTATTATTATTATTAAACAGGCTAAACATAAACAGAAGTTGTGAAATCCAGCCCTTTGTGCAAAGGCTGGTCTGGTCAACCTGACTGCTTGATCAGCCTACCTGGACTCCGTAGCTGGCTTCCCCTGCAAGCACACTGCAGCATCCCATCTCACTGTGTCACTGCAGTGGATCTTGCACTGCCCTGAGTGATTGTTTGTGAATCTCAGCTGGAATTTCTCAGCTTGAAATCCGTGTTCAGGCTCTGAACACCCTTTTCCTTTTGCTGTCATGCCAATATGAGAAGGCAATGCATAAATTAACAGTTATTAAATGCACTGATGAATCTAAAGCAAGACAAATCTGAACCTCTGCAGTAGAAGGAGGCACAAGAAGGAAAAGCACATTTCATAGTCATTAAATGCCTGCTAACTTCAGACATGTGAGCTGAGCAGGAAGGATTAAGAAGGCAAAGAATGCCAACAGCCACAATTTACGTCTGGACAGTTTCATCCCCATTTTTTTTATAATGGACAAAGACTTAAACCCACAGTAGCTTTATTTAACTCTTGTTTATTCTAGTACTAATTATGAAAGTAAGTAGGGACCAGACAATCAAACACATTTCATCAGGAAACTTGGTCTGTGTGGTTTGAGTAGGGCTGTGTTGTAACTTGTTCCCCTAAGGCTTCAAATAAAGGGGAACAAGCCTCTCACCCAAAACTGTAAGGTAAAGTATGAAACTGTAATGAATAAATAAAGAAATTTAAACAACCTAATTAATTAAAATCCTGGAAAATTAGTATTAAAATTGCATCCCTTGAAATTATAATATTATTTACAGGTTCTTTCTACTGCTTATTAAAACCATAAACTGCTTTAATAGGAAAGCATTTTAATTGAGTTGTCCTAAAATGATTGTGCACAACTGGAAAAAAACCTTTTCTCTTTTAATCCATCTAATTATTTTTGCATATGTGTATAATTTATTTTTCTGAAATTCTGGAAATGAAAAATGTTTAGAGAGCACCAAAAACTCCACCCAGACTTTCCCAGCAATGCAAAACATGCCCTGATTAAAAAAAAAAAAAAATTCATCAACACTCATTAGCAAAACAAATAATCAACCAACCAAACCAGAGGCTAAGGAGCAGAGCAGTGAAGTCAGCATCCTAAAGCATATTTGTGTGTCCTGTGTCTTGTCATGATTGATGTGTTGCACTCATGTGGCATTTGAAAAACATTGTTTTGCTACTACTTAGCATTATGACAAATTAACAAATGGAATAAATGGATTACAGAGCAGTTACATTGTCATTTATGCCTTTTTCCTATCCAGTCTGGACTACTACAAAGCAATCTGAGGCTAGTTACAAAAAGATATACGAGCTTTACAAGGTGCAGCATGCAGCAGGGTGATTAATGCAGAAAGATTAATGAACATAATTTTGAATCAGTAGGTTTTGTCTTATGCTAGTTGTCCATTTTGTTATTAATAGGTGCAGAAATCATGACCTTTACTTCATAAATCCTCAAAGGGCTGGCACTGGGCTGCCAGAGATAGCATTCTTGAAGCGTCTTTGAAACAGCCTCTGATAAACAGGGGTAAAGAAGATGATCATCCAGGGCCAAACCTCTGAGAAACAAGGTAAATTAACTTGGGTGATGGTCCACTCTATCCCAGGAGTGGAGCTTCTGGGTACTCCGTACCCTGTTGATCTGGCACTGTAAATCTCAGTGGGCTGTTGCTGAAGTGACCTCAGGTTTGAAATGACTTGAAATGGGTTGTTTCCCAAGATTTCCATGGTGGGGAAATGCCAGGAGTATTTTTTCATGTGTGCCCTCCCTGGAGAGACATGATTGCTAAGTAGTGATGCTGAATTTGTAGACAGTGAAAAAAGGTGCTTTTTCTTGAAGAGACCTCACGGGATCATGATGTTTCTGCTGGGCTACAGAGGTTTCTGCAGCATGACTATGCCACTCACTTCATGCAGCTGCCATTAGGGCACAGTGCTAAGCTGCTTCAGCTGCCACTACACTGTATTCCTGCTGTCTCTTTCTTATTCTGTAACAAATTTCTTATACCTTGGTTTGTCCACTCCTCACCACAGACAGCAGAGATCATGATCACAAATATATTCCACGAATGCTTTCCTTTGTTCTGTTCTAGACAAGTAAACAGTATGAAAATTTGCAGCAAAAGTGTTTTGGTTAATTATTTTTTAATGTTAAGTCTGATTATTTAGATGATGCATGGTAATTTTTGTCATGTAGTAAAAGCATACAGCAAGGTATAGAAAACATTTGGTCTTACACATGCAGCTTAGCAAGTTAACACGTGTCAGCTGAACTGTGCTAACTGCCCAATTTTGTGTTCTTTGCCTGTGGCAGCTCTATAATGGTTCAATTTAGCTGGCCCTCAGAGAAAGCACCTGCAGAGATTTGGTGTACCACAGACTGTCTCACCCCTCACAGGCATGCAAAAGAAGTGAGTTTCTCAGTTTGCCCACCACTGTTTTATGCATGTTTGTGCTACCTTGGGTTACAACACGTGCAATGTGGGGGATACACCGAAAGCCAGAGGCGCTCCCCAGATGTGAAGCACTGAACACCTGTAGGATGAGCTCCTTCTGGTACTACTCACACTCTGGGAAAAGATAATTGCCTCCCCTTGCCTTTATGACTGCTGCAGGCATTCTCAGTCATGGCTAAGTTCACATTTGTGGCCGATGGGGTGCAGAACAAAGAGCTGAGGTGTTGTGGGGTTGTCCTCTTTTCAGTTAGTGTGGAGTTCATGTCTTCTCAGTAGCTGTTACAGCGCTGTGTTTTGGATTTGGAATGAGAGCGGTGCTGATAACACACTGATGTTTTGGTTTTTTTTTGCTTTGTCATGTTTATCCTAAGTCAAGGACTTTTTTCCCTGGTCTCATGCCAACGAGGAGGTACATTAAAAAAAACAAACCCACATAAACAAGGGAGGCAACATTCTGGGACAGTGACTTGAACTGATTAGAGGGATATTCCACATCTTATCACATCATGCCCAGTATATAAACTGGGGGGCTACCCAGAAGGGTGGCTGAAGGTTTGGGAAGGGGGGTCTGGTGTTGGTCAGCAGGGAGTGAAAAATTGCATTGTGCATCACTTGTTATTACTACTACTACTACTATTACTACTATTATTATTATTATTATTATTATTATTATTATCATAATCATCATCATCAATCATCATCATCATCATCATCATTAAGAATAATTTTTGTATTTTACTTTATTGATTAGCCTGTTCTTAACACCCAAGTTTTACTTCAATTCTCCTCCCCATTCCATAGGGGTGGGGGGAAAAAGGGGAGGTTGAGTGAGAGGCTGTGTGATGCTTAAATCTCCAGCTGGGCTTAAAAACACAGCAAAGATGATTGGTGAGAATTCCCAACCAAGGGGAATGAAATCTGGCACTGCACATTTGCAACCCATTCTAGAAATGCTAAGAAGCACTGTTTCTGAAGACGTTTTGTTGCAGAAATGTACCACACCCCTTCTGGGGTGCAAAAGGGGGAAAGTAGAAGAGAGAATGAAGAAACAGGCAAGGGAGTGACAGCAATTAAGGAGTTGCAACAGACAGTGGTGCCTTAGGGTGCTTGGGTGGCACGAACAGATCTGAGGAAAGAGAGTTAAAGGTCATGTGGTAAGCTATATCTAAGAGCTATGATTTTAAGCTTAAACTACCAGCTAAAAATTTATTATGTTGAATGAAACTCAATGACCAGTCTATTCCAATGCACTTATATGCATTAAAATTCAACAAGAAAAAGAAAAATAGTGTGATAAAATAATAATAAAAGTAAGAGTCTGGTACTTCTCAATCACATCACATGTAAGGTTTGTGCCTGAACGCAAGCTCTGATAGTCACAAAATAAAAAACAGTAAAGGAAATCAGTGTGGCCTTCTCATTACAATAAAATATTTGGTAGAAAATACAAAATAGATATTGACAAAAGGAGCCAGCTACAGAAGCAATTAAAGAAAATTTGGTTCAAACATAAAACTAGTATTTAAGGATGTTGGAGATTTCATAGTTGGATCATCACAGAAAGGGTTATATACTTCAGAATTGGCTCTTATTATGAGACAAGGCTCCTTCAGAAAGCAGAATTCATCAATCGTCTAAAATAAAGTGAGAATACTTTTAAACTAACTGATGCATGATCTACGTGAAACTTGTATAAATTAATGTGTTCTTCCAAAAATTCACTTTTGTGGTGACATACACAGGAATTACATTTTCAAATAGGTCATTACTTGGAAATGGAAGTGGCAAATGAATTTGCAGATTAAATTCCATTTTTGAACAGTGAAACTTCATAAAATATGTGATCTGAAGAGTTAAGGAACATTCAGAGGAATATCACCCCTCTCCATCAGCAGAACATATAGCACATTTTTTCTTGCGAAGTTGTTTTCTACATGTCAGATTTCATTTGGCAAGTCATATATTCTGCAGGAGTTAAAGATGGTGTGTGAGGAAAAATGGAGCACCTTGGGGCAGAACTCTACTTGGTATCTGTAGGCATGAGCAGGTAGCTACTCCGATCTCCACTCTTCTGGTGAGTCAGGCTGGCTTGGCTAACACTCCCTATGCAGTGCACACTTCTGGATGCATGCTAAGATGATCCAGCTATCCTGGGCTGAAACAATGCATGTGGAGTTATGATCTTAGACAGCACTGACCAGGGATCTGGCTGTATGGGCCCAGACCTGGGAGCGGTATATCCGTGCAAACAGAAGTGACAGCATTTAGCCTAGGTGCAGAGCCACACCAAGGCTGTGCTGCTGTCACTGCCCAACTGGACCTCCTCATGCATGGTGCCTGTTGAGCTTAGCTACATCCCCAGCGGCCCTTTGGGCTCAACACAGGTACTTCACTTGATTATCTCAATTAAGGAAGAGTAAAGAAAGCAAAGAAACACTGTGTTCAGTTGGAAGTGTGAGAAAAGGAATAAAGGCTGTGACGTCTTCAAGAGCTTAGCCCTGTAGGTCTCAGGACAGCCTTGTTTGCAGAAGGTGATGGACTTAGGAGAAGAAGGGCTTTTGGATGACTTGTGTGTTTTTGAAGCATTTGAAAAATTACCTTGACCATGCTGGAGTAATTAATTGGACTTGGCATTTCTGTGTGTACTTAACTACAGATTTATGCATGGTAAAGCTCACCACTGCCAAATGTACCTGTAAGGCCTCAGTTAAAATCTTTGAAGTAACTATCAGTCTGAAGTGAATAATGCCCTTAACCAAATATTTCTGAGAAGCCCACCATGCGTATGGATAAATATCTTCTTGCTAAGCTGACATTTTAAAATGAAGTTTTTTTTGGCTTCAGGCCTTAAAGGAAATAGGGCAACTTCCTTTCCACATATTATTTTTTAATGACGCAAAAAATACATTTTAGCTTATTTTTATTTTAAAGTGACTATGTATTTCTTTCAGACTTTTCTAAAGAACCAAGACCTAGACCAAAAAATACTTTGAACCCATTGAAGAGCAAGCATCAGAAATTATTGGACTGAAAAGTTTTTGAAAGATTTACGTTTGCAAAGCAGAGAATAAATGGAAGGTCTTTTGCAACCACATGAACTGTTTTGCACTGTATGCCAGTCTGTGGGTGTTTGTCTGTGTCAGAGCTCGTCAGGTAGCTATTGGGATTACATTTTCCATCCATGCTTATGAATCACTCAGAAACTGATCCAGCTTTCTCCTATTGCTTTATTATTTGTAAGCATAAATTGAAAAATCTGGGTGATTAACTTTCAGACTACAGAATGTCTGTAAATTTATTGCTGAAGTGTGTCACCACTGGCTATTCACATTAGGTACTTGAGTAACAATTTTACAGCGGAAGCTTTCAAATTTGTTTTTGGAGAACTAAAACTTTTAAGACATTTGAGCAATGAATATCCAATTAAATCAGAATTTAACCACAATTAAAGGATCTGATTTTTAATGTCTGTTGTGAGTCTTCATATAATAGGAAGACATTATTGCATACTTTCTGTAATGTAAGCAAACATTTTCTCATTTGAGTTGTGCTACTGAAGCAGAAGAATTACTTTTAGGAACCACTCACCAGCAGTTTAGTAGGGACACTTTTTTTGTACAATCCAAGTAATAACCTGAATTATCTTGGGTACGAATTCATAATATCTGAAAAAAAAACCAAAACTATATGCATGTGTGCTTCTTGTTACTATCCTGTTATAACAAATTGTTGCTAGTCCAACAATACTGTGAAGCAAATAGCAGTATTAAAATATTTGGGGGATAGATACCAAAGAGGTTAGTCCTTGCATGCCCAGCCTTTATGTATTGTTAACACCTGGGTGATGCCTGAGGCATGCCAGCCAATAATTATATACCTTCATATTTCTTTCCTGACAGTCAGTCATCATTAGTTCTAACTGGGAGTTAAAAAGATATTCTTCATGCCGCCCCTTTTTCCCTGTACTGAATTCTACAATATCTTCTGCGAAATCACAGCTATTTCACCAGCAGGTTACATAATGGGGTTATTTTGCATACAAAAGAAATGTAATGCTGTTCTGGATGTTCTGAACTACTTAAGTGACAGCTGCAGAACAGACTGCTTGAGCAAACACATTGCAGAAAGTCGTTTGCAATTAAAATATTTTTAATTAAGTTCCTAACGACCATTTTTTGATCTTGCTTTAAATCAGGACCGTTGTGGTTTGCACCTCAGAGAAAGGAGATGACATAGGATTTGCATATGATCCATGCATGGTCACTCCAGCAGTGGGCTTTCTGTGAGAAGCAAGGAGCCATCAAACACCCACACGTCAGTAACTCACCAAAATTGAGTTGGAACAAGAGCAGTTCAGTTCTTTACATTAATTTGTAGGGATGAAGGACAGCAAGAATCACTAGGTCATCTGGTCTGATCTCTTGTGTAATATAAGCATCTACCTCTGTAATGAGGTTAATAACTTGCTATTAATTAGTGCTTATGTTACATCTGACTTATGTAGCTCTTACAGAAAAGCTTTAAATCTTTATGTGAAGAAATAAAGATGTGGGGAAATTATATGTCCATTGGTCCTTGCTCCAGGGATTAATCATTCTTGCAATTAACAATTAGTGCATATTCCCTTCTGAATTTCCTTGTGCTTGGCTTGGTTTTTCTCTCTCTCTTTTTTTTTTTTTTTTGTTTTGTTTTGCTTTGTTTGTTTGCTTGTTCTGTTTTGTTTTGTTATACCTTTCCTAATTAATTAGAATTTCTTTTATAGTACTGGGGTATTTTTTGCCATGTAGATATTTTATATGTTGCAAACAGACCATCTCTCACTGTTGTTTTTTAAAAGCTGAGCAGAATCCTTATTCTATCTACGCAAGGCATTTTCTCTGAGCTCTCAGATAACTGATGTGCACCTTCAACATATTTCTTGAAATAAGAACACCAAAGCTGGAGGAAGTGTTCCCGTTTAGTCTCACCAAGGCCACAAGGCATAGCTGAAATCACCTTGGCTTTACTCAATTTATTACTCTTTGTGTATCTACAGACCATAGATGCCACTTTTGCTGAGTCACCATAACGGAAATTTATTTTCACACATCTGCTTACCTGGATGCAATTTCTTAGCATGTGGCTATGGTCAACATTCTTTTTGTTCCTTGCATGTATGAATTTAATAGAACTGTTTAGGGTGGAAGAACCTTTAAAGGCCATCTAGTCCAACCTGTCTGCAACAAGCAGAGACATCTTTAACTAGATCAGGTTGCTCAGAGCCTCACTGAACCTGTCCTTGAATGTTTCCAGGTATGGGACATGTCTCAGAGCAACCAGTTCCAGTGTTTTTTCATTTTAATTCTAAAAATTTCTTCCTTATATATAGTCTAAATGGAACATCTTTTAGTCTAAAACCATTACTCATTTTGTTTTGCAACAGGCCCTGCTCAACATTTTGTCCTCAGCTCTCTTGTAGGCCCCTGTTAGGTGCTGGAAGGTGCTCTAAGGTCTCCCTGGAGTGTTCTCCAGAGTGAACAGCCCCAGCCCACAGCCTGTTTTCACAGGAGAGGTGCTCCAGCCCCTGTATCATCTTCATGGCCTCCTCTGGCCATGCTCTAACAGATCCCTGTCTTTTCCTATGTTGAGGACCTCAGACCTGGAGGCAGTAAAGGTGGGGCAGAGTAGCTGGGAAGGCTCACCTCCCTTGACCTGCTGGCCTTGCTTCCTTTGATGCAGTCCAGGATGTGGTTGGCTTCCTGCTCTTCAAGCACACACTGTTGGCTCATGTCCAGTTTTTTCATCCACCAGTACCCCCAAATTCTCTGCAGGGCTGTTCTCAATTCCTTGATCTCCCAGCCTGTATGGGTAGCAGATGACTGACTATTTAGAATGCGGCAGGATATCTGGCTTACTCTCATCTCAGTTTCATTTGCTATTCAGCTGGATCCGTGACAGCTACAAATTTGGCTAAAATGTTGACTAATATTAGGTTAAATATGGACCCTATTAGAAATATCTTCTGCTATAGGTGATACCCAAATTTTTGAAACTAGTTTGTGATCCGTTATCCTCAAATAATCAAGTAATTTTTTTGACAAGATGAACAGCATGCTCTGATGACTGATGGTAGTATTAATGTATCCTTTAATACTTTGGGATGTAAATCCACATGACTTTTTCATTCATCTTTCCTGGATTAATACCAGGATTTCTGATCTTTGGTTATGCAGGTCATCTGCTTGCCCTTCTATTGAGAACTTCCACAAAATTAATGCTCTTTAGGTATCTGAAGTCTTTCTGCTATTGCAGGCTGTACTAGACATTAGTATCAGCCAGCAGGTCCTTTCAGCTAATTCTTGTGGAATTCTTGGCTGAAAATTTTCTGAATCTGTTTTTAAAGTATTTATCTCTTGTGGATATTTTTCAACATCCTTCTGAATTACTTACAGAGTGCAAAATGCCGCAATGCTCTGCAGTCTCATGCATCATCCTTTTTATTGTCCAAGCAGCAGCACTTCTTGGTGACAAGGTTTTGCTCTGGTTTAGGTATAAGAGCTGGCAGTTGTAGTGCAAACTGCTCATTTCTTTCCATCATGATTCATAAATACTATGGGAACAGTCTGTTCCTTGACTTCAGGTATAATTGTCATTGATTTCAGCAGAACCTGTGGCAAATGCAGTAAATGTGTTTCAGGGCAAAATAACATCCTCTGCTTGATAAACTGGCCAAGTGACAGAGGAGATCTCTCATACTCTACAAACCTGACCCCTGTTGAGGGGACTTGCAGCTATAGTCTGAACACAATAGCCAAATCCTAGACATGTAGTTTGTGAATGACTGTATGTTTTGGACGTCACGTGATGGCTGTATTATATTGGAGCCACTATTATCAGTCTTTCAGAATGCTAGTCATGCACTGCTTGGTTTTTATACTAATCTAACACAGTCAAATGCACTTCCTAAAATTAGAGCTCTACACAATTTCAGTCAGAAAAGAACAGACAGTCTCAGCAGTTATTTATTGCTGAACACGGTCCACAGAATGTTTAGGAGTGAACAAAGTAGTAGAAATCTATAGCAAAGTATTTTCTAGTAGTGTTTGTGATGGTTTTGTATTTTCTTTGTAAGACTAGAAGCATGTAGGTTTGTAAAATGCCAGGGTTTTTTTAGAAATAATTGCACCTTACTATAACATAAATTCTTGAAATATACTGGTAGCAGTTAAATTGGTGTATGCTGACCAGATTAATCAACCAAAATGATAAGGACTTACATTAATTTAGTTATTTTGAATGCATCATAGATGCAAAGCATAAAAAGCATATCTTAGGTGGAAAGACACTTCAAGCGTAGAAAAGGAATTGAGGAAATTTTGTGCAATTACATGAAAACTACAGAATAAATATTATAGGAAAAGATACTTTTCAAATAAAGGATATGCTTTTTGGCTCTGATTTAAACAGCATTGACTCATCTAGATTATAAAAAATATTGCATCAAAACATCCTGTAACCACAGAGAAACAGATACCTACTGGTAACTACAAATGTGCACAAATACAAACAGCTGTGTGTATTTCCGCCAGTGTAGAGCAACAAACAATAGGAACTTTCAGTGCTCTGGCTGGAAAATATTTTGTCCAAGATATGTGTAAGTTGGCAGGGCAACCTTATACCAGTCATCTCCTGTTCTGACATGTTTTATGAAAAAAATACAGGAAATGTGTATGTATGTATCCTCTTTGCAGCAGCAGTCTTGCAAAGGACAAAAGGCAACTTGCAGATTGAAAAACCTCAGAAATGCAGAATCAAAGGACATTTTATCACCTATACTTTCTGCACTGACCAGCCCTATATTAGAAATAGCATGTACTAGCAAATATTGGATTATTCTTTTCTTGGTAGAATTCAGAAAGGTTTTCTGCAAGTACTTTATGCAGAGGGGCAATAAATAAATGAAAGTATCCTTAATAAACTAAAGCAACATTAATATGGTACCTCTTGTATTAAAAAAAAATTTAAAAAGTAAAATAAGCAATAAGCATGAATATAAACAACAGCAAATATAAATAAGAAAATTACAAACTACCATATGCTCTTCATGCTGGTTGTCCAGCAGAGACACAATGCAGAGTGCTCTCCAGGTGCACAGGGGTGTGATGGAGAGACATTTGGGAGATTTCTGAAGCTGTGGTGGCCATCAGGACAATGCACCTAGTCCCACAATGCCTTAATAAATAGCAACCAAAGCCAGAGATTGGACTGATCATCCTGGGGGTGATATGATGAACCTTGTGCACATGGAGTCGAAGGACAGAACTGGAAATGCTAAAAATCCTCTTGGTGGATCTAAATTGTCCTAAAAATATTAGAGTGGAGTCTGGTGGTGTTTTTTTTTTATTATTTTTTTTTAATTTTTTTTTTTGTTTGTTTGTTTTTTGTTTTTTGTTTTTTGTTGTAGAGAGCACAAATCCAATTGATAAAAGCAACTTCATTGATGCAACATAATGTTTTCAGTGAGAGCTGTTACTATGAGACTTTGAGTATGTATTCTTCTACATTAAAAGTTTGTTTTTTATATATGTATGTATAGAAGTATGAAGAACTATTGACTGCCAGTTGATTCTTCAGCTCAGTGTGACCCATGCAATTTGATCAACTTTCTGGAAGAAAATCTACTAAGAAAAGCATGTAAGATATGTATGTAAAATTTGGAGATGACACCAAGTCTTGTGGCTTGCTAAAAGAGGGTCGAATACTCAGTTTGAACTCAATAACTTGGTCAACCTTGGAGCAACCTAGTAATGTGGTGTGTTTTAATATAAGCAGAAACATACTAGAACCCCAAATATGACTATATTTGCCCAAGGCTGCTTCCTCCCCATGAACAGAACTTTCTGACATACCTGTAACTAGTCTTTCACAAAATGGGCTTAGGAAAGAGGTGGGTTCCTATATCTTCCTCCAGTTTAACCTCGAGTTTTGTCAGTATTTTTCAGGTCTGAAGTAAGCAACATGTTATAATTTGGGGGTCTGATACAAATAACATCAGATAAATTTTGCTGGTTTTATGCAGGTTGGTAGATGAGTAAAAGTAAGTGCTGTGACAGTCTAAATGAGTAACAGCCATCCTTTTTGCTGTAACCTACATAAAATTATAAAAGAAGAACAAGCTGCATCCTGTCTGTTTCAGAAGAAAAGACATTCTAAAGACACTCCAGTTGCAAATTTTTCAGACATTAGAACAAAAATGAAAGTGAAAATAAATCAAAGAAAAAGAGAAAACAAGTGTTGTAAGAGAAGAAGAAAGAAAAAAGAAACATGTAAAGTAAAAAGAAACAAACAAATAAAAAAGATGCTGTAGTATATAGAAACAGGAAAATATTGCAGCCTCAGTTCTTACTGTTCTTACTGTTTGGGAGAGCTGGGGACATCCAATCTGGAGAAGGAAAGGTTCCGAGAAGAGTTTAGAGCACCTTCCAGTACCTAAAGGGGGCATCCATGAAGGCTGGAGAGGGACTTTTCAAAAGGGTATGAAAATACTGGACAAGGGGAAAATGACCTTAAGCTGCAGGAGGGCAGGTTTAGATTAGGTATTAGGAAGCAATTCTTTACTGTGATGGCAGTGAGGTTGCCCAGAGAAGTTGTGGCTTCCCCATCACCAGAGGTGTTCAACACCAGGCTGGCTGTGGCTCTGAGCAACCTGGTCTGGTCAAAGGTGTCCCTGGCCATGACAGAGGGGTTGGAATTAGATGATCTTTTAGGTCTCTTCCAACCCAAACCATTCTATGGTTCTGTGAATTGTTTTCCACAGTGCATAAAGCATTTAATAAAAGCATATCCTCCTTATAATTTAAGATTATTGCACTCTATTTCTATTTGGCACTTCTGTGATTTATAATCTCCTACAAGGTTCTTTTGATATGTGAAATAGTTGCTACTTCTTTTCAGGACTTCAAAGATTGCATCATTCACATATTTATCAACATTTTTTTGAAACTGATAATATTGGCAGTTCTGCTTACATTTACAGCTGATATTAGAGTGGAATAGATTTTTACCTTCTCAATGGCCATACAAGATGTGAACTTTGAATGCAGTAATCAAGTATTAAACATATTTTTAATTTTAATTTTCACAAACATTACATTAAGCTTTAAGAATAAAAGTGTTAAGTATGAAAAATATTATTTATTCATTTTTATTTTGGCATACTTTGGCATGAGCTGTGAAGAGAAAATAGAAGTCTTATCTGTGACACGAACTTAATAAGCTATTTCTCATCATGGCACTTAAACGAGTTGACAAAAGGAAAAGAGGAATCAAAATTATCTGACTATTCATAAAATATAGATTTAATACATTAGCTATTAAATATTCTTTTAGCATTGATAGAATGGTTTGAATAATAAATACTTCTAGTTGTAAATAATGTATTCTATTTCTAAAACCTCTGAACCTCTTATACCCTCTAATTTGATCAGGTCTAAAAAGTCTCGTCTGCAATTTCTCTTCTAAGGATTGGAAGGCTGATGTGTTTACTGGGGTAACTGGGAGTGAGCATGGCCTCTCTGGATATACAAAGAGAAGACCTATCTGCCCGGGCTCCGCCTGGCTTGTTGCAGTTTGCTTTGCATCCCCACCCTCCTTGATCCTGCAGGGCATGGAAACTCCAGAGCCCTCCCACAACTGCTGCTACCTTTAGGGAGGGTATAACAGCTCCTTGAGGGTTATTCCTCTCCCTGAATATGAGCAGATGTTGCAAGAAAGCAAATAAATTCAAGAATGGGCCCATATGTAATGGGCAACCACAGAGGTCTCCTCAGTGTAAAAAGTCCGTGGAAAAGCTAGAAGTCCTCACCAGTGGGAGATGGGGTATTACTCCATATAGGTAGCATTTTTTTTTCCTATCAGGTGTCCTGACTCAAGTGTCACTGCAGGTTTTGTTGTGGTATGACAACTGTGACATCCTCCATGGGCAAAGGACATCAGCCACAGAGATGCCAGACTCTGACAGGAAGCAAATTGGTGACAGACCAGATGGAGTGTGTGGATGGTGCTACTTGTCCTGGGAAAGGGAAAGGCAGCCTGGGCACCTGTCTGCTCCCGTCACCCCAAAGCCAGGAGCTCCTTCCTATCCATCTGACCATGGCACTGGAGAGCCACCTGGGGCTACATGTAGCACGGCTGTACTCAATTTTTGGAGGACACGAGCTTGCCAAAACATCCTGCCTGCAAAATATCCTGCCTGCTAAAAGAATCTGTACAGTCACTGGAGGAGGAGTGGAGGGTAGGGTGGGTATTACATTTACACAGAAAGCTTAAAAAAAATATTTTGGGTTCCCTAAATATTGTTGGGGAGTATAAAGCCTTTAGCAGCAATAAAGATAACTTATGGCAAAGGAGTGCAGTCTGAAAAGGAGTGCAGTTTGGAAGTAGGAACATTAACAGATAAGAATAGATTTGTTTTTACTGAGGACCATTGAAAATTTAATGCAAAGCAAAATCTCTGAAACTTTCAGCTCTTTTCATGAGGTTGATTTTGCTTACAACCTGACCATTAAAAACAGAGACTAAACAATGCCTTTGTCCTGACCTTCACAGTGGTTTTGGTGGACATTGCAGATATTAGGAGGATATCAGCCATAGGAGACATTTAACAAACATATTTGAACTTTTTAATTTTAAACAGGAGCCATGAATAAACCCTTAGCATTAACCTACATTTATTTTTTAACATAGGTCTTAAATGTTAAAAAAAATGATGGGAAAACATTTTAGTTCTAGAGACACTTTGTGAGCCTGAAGGTATATTTTGTGGCTATCACACTCTTTTCCATTACTCTTTCAGATAATGAGGTCTACTCAGAAATAGAAACTAGGCTTCATTAAGAAATGAAAAAATATTTAAAGACCATGTTCTTGGAAATATCCTAGTATAATTCAAAATGCAAGAAAATCTCCGTATCATTCTGAAATCTTGTTCTTTTTTACATATGGCATATTAATGAGCAAAATTTTTAACTAGTACCTTATGACATCTCGTTAACTGTTTTTCTTCTCACTAATATGAAATGGCATCTGTAAATACTCAAGAATCCTAAGGAAGCAGAAAATTATCACAGCAACACTTTAGTTCTCAATACTTTTTCTGGGTGATGGCCATGTTTGAAGGGCTGGAAAGAGGTCTACCTTTCTATCTTATTGACTCTTATAGCTACATTCATCATCATCATCATCATAAATTTCTGATTTAACTACAAATACTTTAGCTACAGTCTTGTTGAAGTTGCATTGTTGTGGGAAAAATAAGCAAGGGTGGGATCAATGAGGCAAACTTGGGATTAGGAAAATAATACTGTGCTTCAAGGAGCATTAAAATATGTTTAGATTAATCATGGATTAACATTGTAAAAACTGAAAACCCATTGTTGCTAATCTCTTTGAACAAGACTGAGCTATTCTAAGCCAACACTGAACAAAGTTTTCATTTGTGGAATGAGGCAGGAGTTTTCAACTTTTCTTTTGCTAAAATCCAGATTAAAAAAAAAAATCACAGTTGATATATTTGTTTCCTCAAGGGTAAAAAGATTTCCTCAAGGCTTGGGTAGAGTTTCATGTTGAGAGAAGGAGAGGAAAGAAAATACGAGCTATGGAATAATCTAAGTGAGAAACTGTACCTGGAAAGTGGACAGGAAAAATTAAATAATATGGTTTTATCCTAGGATAAAATATGGCAGATGATGCCACCCACTTAAATTGAAGCTGTATCTGCAGTCCAAATAACAATAATTCCAATTAAATGCAACAGAAATAGTAGTGCAGCTGATTTACAAACTATTTTCCAAATGGTGTCTATTCACAAGACATTTATGAATTAGAAATTACTTGCATATTTTGAAGAGTCTGGTATTCCACTGTTAAACTGAATTGCATCAAACATCAGACCAAACCGAATTCTGTAATTATTGAAGGACTCAGTTTTAAACCCAGTTGTTTTATTTATGTAGAAAAACCACTAAATTGAAAGGGAGAAAGATAGGTGTGTTTTTGCTCTCTGCTCTTTTGCTAGTGACCCTAGGCAGTAACCAGCATAGAGCCTCTGCACCTGCAAGCTCTTACAGGTTCCTACTCTGTTAGAAGGGCTACTTCAAAGCTCCTAATGTCCCACATTTAGTTTTTGTGTAAAAAAATTGGAATTGGAAATGAAATAACCATGAGGACATGCACTGCTCTGGGAAGGGACTGGCAAGCACTAATATGGGCATTAGGAGAGTGGTTTGACAAGCCTGGAGGGTGGAAAGGGGAAGAAAAAAGTGAAATAATATTTTAGCAACAACATACAGTTAGAAAAGGCATTCAACAGTGTATTTTTTTTTAGTTTTAGTTTCTTTGTTTTCTTGATTTTTAGTATCTTTTTTGCTTTCTTGCCTTATTGTACAAGGACTTCTCTTTTAAAGAAGTTGTTCCATGTTGTCCAAAGTATACATGTGCAAACAGAGATATACAGAGAAATAGGTATATTGGAAAAGTTATTTTACTTAAAATTGAGCTACAGAAACATGCTTTAATAGTAATTAAAGCTGTCTCTGACACACTATGCAGTGGTCATCTAAATTGTGGGTACTAAAGTCATACAGACACTAGCTCCACAAGAGCAGTGTCCCTGGGCTGCGGTGCAGCAGTTTGCTCCAGTGCCACTTATTTTTTTGCCTGGAAGCATAGGAGATAAAAGACTAACCTTAAGACGATAGTGCAAGTCAATAGTAAGGTCCTGAATGAAGTGGGAGACGCAGGGCTTACAGTCCCTGCTGGACAGCAGTCAATATCAGACATCACACTTAAACTGTCACAATTTGACCTGACAATCCTTTTTCAGAAGGACCAGAAATAGAGCTAGCCAAGTTACCTTTCATTTCTGAAGAAGGTCACGGGCAGGTCGCTGGCAGATGGAAGTGTGTATTAAAGATGTCTGGCATGAGTATGAGCATGGACATTTGTAGCCTGCATAAACATAAATGTTAAGATGCATAAGGGATTGTAACTGTCTAGGTGGAACAGGAAAGTTAAAAGATCTTTATAAGGAACAAAGAGAAATGTTTGCTCTGTTCATGTGAAAAAAGAAATTACTGGAAGAAAAGAAAAAAAAAAGGAGACTTATATAGTCAGCAATATATGTTCTAAAAATGCAATTTCCGGATTAATAACAAAGACACTGTTCTAGTTCACTAGTTCCTTTAGGACGTGCGCTTTTGACCCATGCAACATATTGTGCCCCATGGCTCTTAGCTGAACTGTGTCTTAACTGCACCTATTTTTTTTAAAATGTGTGATGTCTATTAAAACTAGCTGGTGCTTGTACCAGGACCCCAGTGGAAATGAAAGAGATGTCTCGGTGGACTGTCCATTGGTTAAATATTAAAGTATCAAACTTTCATATTTAAGTGTGTATGTAGTATATTATATAAAACAAATTCCCATCTGAATATTTTAAGTTTTCTCTTTAATCTCGTGAAAGCCAGTGTTTCCACCCCCTAACTCTAATTAACCAGATAAAACAGTATTTCAAGGATATATCTCCTATGAAAAGAGTCAGGTTTTTCTGTGATTATATATATCTTTGCTCCAAGGCACTTATTAATTTGCTTAAAAGTCCATGCATCATTTCACAGATTGTTTTAGCACTTGTCATCTTATCAGTCCACGTCTGAGTAAGGCACACTTGAAAAAAAATGAAGTGAAAGATTAAGTATTCCAGCGTGCTCTACATTATAAATATAACTGTCTTCCTTTTATAAATGAATTTCTATAAAAATGGAGCAACAGAGAAGGGTGAGAGGTGATGGAGCACAGTGGAAGATGGTGGGCCTGACAAATGCAGCTGGGGAGGGAATCTGAGGCAACAGCAGGTTAGATACAGCTGGAAATCCTTTATCCCTCTGCAGCTGCAATATTACTTGGTTCCACTATTTCATGTCTCACACCAGGGAGCCAGAGAAGCAAGTGCTCTGCAAGGGCAGGGGAGAGTGGGGGGCTGAGGGCTGATGCCCTGCCCTGTCCCAACAAGGGTGATGATGGTAGCCCACAGTCTCCATCACTATGATGCATGTCCACGCTCAAGACAAGAGTGTCCTGCCCTTGAATTATCACAGCAGTCTGGAAAGAGAAAACAGGTTCTCCAGGTTAGTGAAACTGAGGCCCAGATCCCCAAAGACATTTCTCCAACATCCCACTGAAGTGCTCAAAATCTCTGGCAAGCTGCCACCGGATGGGATGGGTGTCTAAATCCTGTAGCTGGCTGACCAGTGACCAGACACTACGCAGCCCTAAATGCTGAGATCAACCTGAGCGTTAACAGTGGCTGAGATCCCTGCCTCAGCACAAACTTGGCTTTTAGGTTAGATCAAATTCTAATCTCCAAGGCAAGGGCTTGAGTGTCACCTTCCTATCGGTCAAGTGAGGTGTCTAATCATGGGTTGTCTGCTCTCTTGCAATCTACATGTCATAATTTGTAGACACTGGGACAGCCTCAACAGGAGACCTGGTTGGGCTGCATTGAGCAGTGTAACTCTGTGGACAGATATGTAACAACTAATTAAGTTAGCTCTAAAATCAACATGCCTGCATCAGATCACCCAGGTGAATTGGCCCTGGTCAGGCAGTTTGACTAGATGATCATTGTAGGTCCCTTCCAACTCTTCTCTTCTCTTCTCTTCTCTTCTCTTCTCTTCTCTTCTCTTCTCTTCTCTTCTCTTCTCTTCTCTTCTCTTCTCTTCTCTTCTCTTCTCTTCTCTTCTCTTCTCTTCTCTTCTCTTCTCTTCTCTTCTCTTCTCTTCTCTTCTCTTCTCTTCTCTTCTCTTCTCTTCTCTTCTCTTCCCTTCCCTTCCCTTCCCTTCCCTTCCCTTCCTTCCCTTCCCTTCCCTTCCCTTCCCTTCCCTTCCCTTCCCTTCCCTTCCCTTCCCTTCCCTTCCCTTCCCTTCCCTTCCCTTCCCTTCCCTTCCCTTCCCTTCCCTTCCCTTCCCTTCCCTTCCCTTCCCTTCCCTTCCCTTCCCTTCCCTTCCCTTCCCTTCCCTTCCCTTCCCTTCCCTTCCCTTCCCTTCCCTTCCCTTCCCTTCCCTTCCCTTCCCTTCCCTTCCCTTCCCTTCCCTTCCCTTCCCTTCCCTTCCCTTCCCTCCCTTCCCTTCCCTCCCTTCCCTTCCCTTCCCTTCCCTTCCCTTCCCTTCCCTTCCCTTCCCTCCCCTCCCCTCCCCTCCCCTCCCCTCCCCTCCCCTCCCCTCCCCTCCCCTCCCCTCCCCTCCCCTCCCCTCCCCTCCCCTCCCCTCCCCTCCCCTCCCCTCCCCTCCCCTCCCCTCCCCTCCCTTTTTACTTAGTGTTTCCTTAGGAGTCAGATTGGGCATGTCAGTCATTCTTACACAGGTATAGACATCAATCAGCCCTTGCACACCAAAATAACCAGAAAATAGGTGGAGGTGAATGCTATTTAGGTCACTCTGAGCCACTGCAGAGACAGGTGACTGTCTAGTCCCACTTGTCTGCTCTTCAGACATGGCCGATTTAGGCAGATCCTTGCTCTGGTGACTTCTGAGGGGTTTTATTTATTTATTTATTTATTTATTAAGGAAAGAAGAAAATCACTCTTAATATCTATTGCCTGGGAAGTTGTATTTGGGTTGAGAAATCCATGAGGTCAAAGGAGGAATAAAAGTTAGCTTTGCAACATTTAAGTACCTTTGAGGATCTGGGCCCAAAGGCTTAATCCTACAGCATCAAATTCAATAGGAGCTTCCTGAAGTTAGAATGGGAAATTGAGGTAAGGATGCAAATATGTTCTTTTATAATTTCTTTCTTACAGTTTCTATTGATAAAAAGCCTTGGAGTAGCAATTCTTCTTTGATGCTTCTGCTGTAAAATCAGAGTTCAAAGGGGCTGGTTTGGATCTGTACAATAGCCTGACATTTTATCCTTTTTCTTCAGCTGCAGAATCATATAAGCAAATTAAGCAATAGAATGAATTAAAAAGAAATGCTATGAAAATGTTATTAATTTTACTGGCTGCTTTGCTTACTGGAGAAACTTGGCTTAGGAATCAGAATTTGCCAGTTTGAGAGGAGAAGTAGAGTATGTGGTTATACTAGACAGGTAGAGGTATGGAGAGGTAGAAAATGCAAACTGGGAAAAGAAGGATGCAGAAAGGAAGAAACCCAATGTATGAGTAGCTCATTTTAGTTATGAAGAAGAACTTTGCCTTGAAAAAGTCAGGATGAATCTTTGTGATTTTTCATACATGAAATATCCACATGTGATGTAATATGATGATGCTTTTTTGCTTACAGTTAAATAAATAATAATAATATTACTTTGGTCTTTTACCTTTTCTGTGCACCTCTGTGAATGGCCAAATGGTTCAGCAGAAGGTTCAGAAAGTTCTGTTACAGAAAACTATGAAATGATCTGCTGTTAGGAAAGTTGTATCCTAGTCTGATTCTGGTAGATCAGGTAATAGTCATTGAAATCTTGAACTGAAATCTGTCTGATGTAACTGGATCACTGTATTTCTCTGTCTTGCTCTAAGCTCTTGGTGTCAATGTTATCTTAGTCCAAGGGAAACTGTGTGTGAAATATTTTCTGCACAAGAAAATAGTTTTATCCAGTTTAAAAATTGTTACTTCTCAGTTTTATGGCAGTTCTGTTTGCTTTTATGTTATCAGCAATTTTGCCCACTTAACTGCAGTTGAATTACTCTACTAAGGGAGCAATCAGAGTGATCACACTGGCACCTAATTTGGCACTAAATAAACTAAGTTTGTTGACTGAATTTGTCTGCAGGCAGCTGCATCCCAAAGACATTTTGATTAAACTTTTATCCAGGCTCTCCTATTCTATTTTTTAAAAAATATTTGTTTGAGAGGAATACTTTTTTCTCCATGTATCTGAACAGGAGAAATACTGAATTCCAGAGCTGAAAATTTTGATTTGTCTCGGAAGGAGCTGATAGATTTTTTGGAGAGAAAAATGGATCTGGATAGGTAAGAGAAGGAAAACCTCAGATGGAGAAGAGAGGGAATGGAGAAAGTAAGGATCATCAAGATGAAGACGAATAAAGCAGTCAGGACTGAGCAGATTCACAATGTGTTGAATGAAAGGCAGAACTTCCTTCCACTGGGGGGAGAAGTAGTATTTTGTTAATAGGGGAACTTCTAAAATTTCTTTACAGTAGGATGCAATTCCTAGCATTGACACAAAGCTTTTCATTCTCCTGCTTAACTGTGGGTCAGGTGCCCAGATGATGTGAGTGAGTGGGTGAGCGAGTGGGCGAGAAGCTGGGGAACCATGACACCAGGAATACACAGGCTTGATGCACTTGAGTTTTGCCTGACTCATAGCCAAGCTTCTGCATCATTTTTCTAGTGGAATAAGTTTAAATATAAGTGATTTTATTGAGGGCTTGATACACAGATTGAGGAATTCTTCCTGTGAAAATGCATAAAGCTCCATAAACTTGGGTCAAAGTTTTGTGGTAAAAAAAGGTCCTGAAGTTTACATAAAAGGTCCTGAAGTTTACATAACTTTCCTTAGCAATGACCACATTCTTAGAGAAGGAAGAGTTTTGCAGAAACCCAGATATGATCATCCTTTTGTACTTCAGTCCAAACTATACAGTGCTGTATATTGCAAATACTAAGGGGAAGTTTGGGACTATCCTTTTAGAAATACTGAGTAGAAAAAAACTTGCACTGTTAAGAGAGGCTATCAATAATTTTACTGCCCAGAGGCAGTCCCTCAAGATTTATCAAAGGTCTTGCTATCTTTTGATAAGATCAGAATAATCAAAATGTGGAATTATTATTTTCATATACAATGCACTTAAAAAGGAAATTGTCAAAGTTTCAAGTAATCTCTTCTAAGCATATTTTAAAAAAATAATTAGTTCTCCTCAGATATTTCCAACTTCTCTAAGGACACAAGATCTGTCTTTTGAAATTTTGGGGCATATTTCTTTTGGAAAGACATATAGCAATCAGGCTTGTAAGTATAAATCATGCTGCTTGTCTAACTATGAACTTAAAACCTCCCTCCCTTAATTGAATAAAATATTGGTCATGTATTATGGATATTCAGTCTGAATGTTGTCTTTCTGGACTAGTATTAAGGTTTCCATAAAGAAAACCTGGGGATTTTAATGAGGTCTCCCAACTTCTCAACAACATGAAAAGTATCACTAGCAGATTAATAGCTGGAATGCAACTGGAAGTTCCCTCTGCCCGTCAGTAATTTAACTGGGATTTTTACTAATCTTTAGCAGTTTAGAAGTACTATGCAGCCAATAATATACAGCTAGAATTAGTAAAACCTATGAAGAAATTCCACACTGTGTGATACACATAATAAGCTTACACAGATTTGGCTTAGAATAAGTTGTTAATTGACAGCATATGACTGCCTAAAATCACACAGCTGCTTTGCAAACCATTCAGACAAGCAATTCTAAATTAATACACATCTAATTCATTATTTATGTAACAAATTATCTCCTTTCACAGTTAACAATAAGGAAAAGCATTTCCAAATGGGTCATCACTGTAGCTGGCCATGGACTTACGTGGTGATTTTTACGATGTGATTTTCAAGGGCTGGAGAGATCTGGCAACTGCTTAGGAAAAAAATGAGTTCATACTGGGGCTGGTCCTCATCTCACATCTCAAAAGGAAAGGACCATAAATAAATAAATATTTTTCCAACTGCTTAGCTATATTTATTTTCCACTGCCTCCCTGCCTACAGCAACACGGATGTCCCTTGAGCTCTTGAACCTGTTTATTTCCCATCCGCTACCTGTCCAATTGAAGCAGCACTAATTATCCCAGAAGGCTTTGCTCCTGCCAGCTAAGGCAGAAAAAGCACTCAAAGCCTTCTAGAGATGCACCAGGGCCATTGTAGGCAACAGGTTGTGGAGCTCCTGGCGAGACACATCTAAAACCTGGAGCCACATCCTGGAGCTGGGGAGGAGCAGGGGTAGAACATAACAGGCAGCAACATCTGAGAAGCTCATTATTACAGACACATGAACTTCTGACCTAATTAAAGTTAGATTTATTTCTCTTCTGTGTGTAATTTATATTGCTTTGTTCCTGGTGTTACTGAAAGGAGGTATCCTCCATAATTAGTATTTATCTTCCAAGATTATTTTCTGCAGTTCCACTGCTTTTCATTAGGAACTTTTTTTATAGCTTACAGGTTTTCCTGTTCTCTACAGATTCTTCCAGATTTACCATTCTGGAGGAGAATACTGCAATTCAAAAGGGATAATTCAGATATATTGCCTTTCTGTGCAATGAAGAACTGACACCTTGAGGTCTGCTGTGAGA
Organism: Vidua chalybeata; assembly: GCF_026979565.1. NCBI lineage: Eukaryota > Metazoa > Chordata > Aves > Passeriformes > Viduidae > Vidua > Vidua chalybeata. The sequence continues at coordinate 89,502,393 of NC_071530.1, forward strand.
CACATGCCCTGTGAGCACTCTGAGTGCTAAATCAGATAATTTTATAGGACTAAGAATAAAAAGACCTTTAATGAAAAATAGCAAAATGTTATTGAAATTGTAAAAAAAAAAATTCCTTTCCATTTAATAATTCATGGAAATTGTGGAAAATGTAAAAGCTATTCCACTTACTGTCTCTGTGTCCATATAGCACCTTTACAAAGCATAGCATGATATTCAGAGAGATGTGGGTGATGTGCCAGAACTTACCCTACCCGTGAGCAAAGACATTAAGAAAGAACAAATCTTTCCATCTTCCCTACTTCCCCTCAAGCACAGGGAGAGGGCAGACACAAAGGGGGTATTAAAGCAATCCTAGTATAGCAGTGTCATATTTTTATGTCCTCTGGGCTCTGAAAAAAAAAGGGGAAGAGAAGATGCTCCTATTGGGGCAGCAACTCATGGCCTTTGCTCTCAATCTGACAAGAGCCAAATATGGAATGAAGTGTGTGACAAACGAGAGGCACAAAAGTATTCATGCAGGAAACTTGCTATGTTCTGGGATTCACTCCCTTCATATAAATAATTCATGCTGTAGCTGGAGACTCTGTTTATGACATGTGTAAGATTGGCAGCAAAATATAAGATGGACCATGTGATTGTAGAGCTAGTTGAAAAATGAGAATTCAAGTTCAGGGGAAAAAACAGAAATGGGAGATTTTGAAATTTGTGTTTGTTCCGTACTGAAGAAGAACAAGAGTTTGAAACATTTTTTCCCTTGATGTAAAACATTAAAAAAAAGCTATTCTCAGAATAGCAATACTAGAGGCACTCATGTGAAATGGAATACTTGCTCCGCAGTGAAATTCCTTCTGTCTGATACAGACAGGAACTTGCACCTGTGGCTTCCATATCCCAGTTCAACAATCACTTGGGGAATAGCTTCTGCTTGTCTCTCTCATTTGGATCAAAAATTTAATCTCAAGTCCAAGGGAAAAAATGCTGCAATTAAAAAACTTCTGTGCCGCCGTGCCACCCTGAAGCCCCCTGGCTTCACCTGCCCGGCTGAGGCATGGTCAGCTGTGGGGGACACTGCCCTGTGTCTCGAGGAGAGTCGGGGAGCAGCTAAGACAGAGCGCTGCGCTGTCTGCCTTGTATGGAGGAGAGGCAACGGCCGAGGAGGCAATAAAGGAGCCAACTCAAGGCTGGGAAAACAGTCTCAGGTTTAATCAGAGTTCCAAAGAGCTCCAAAATCTGGAGTATCCAAAAGCTGAGAGCAGCCTCGAGGTTCTTGCAACATCTCAAATACGGGGGCGGTAACAAGGGGGAAGGGACACCCATTCACCAATGGGGGGATTTGGGGGAGTGGAGGGTGGAAGGACAGACAGATACATGAACCAATGGGGGAAGTTTAAGGGAGGGATCCCTGGCCCTTGTCCAATCACTCGACGCCCAAGGTGGAAGATTCTGGGAGAGTGGGATGGGGAGCCAAGTGATGGACAAGGTACCAGGGAGGGGACAGGGGAGTGACTGAGCATTTTCAGGGAGATTGGCATTGAGGGAAAGGCAGGAAAACTTGGGGTGGAACCATTGGGAGAAAAGGGGGGGTGAAGGGGCAAACCATGACAGAACTGCTACAGAAATACAAAAACACAATACAACACTTCTGGAACAAGATTTCAGTTTGATGAATCTGGTATTTAGAAATGAAAAAGAATAATTTTTGATATTGCATGTACAGCTACACATGCAGCATTTTTTCTCAGTCCTCTCTTTAGCTCAAAGGTATTAGTAACACTTCATAAGAACTGTTCCTAGGACAAAATTAATAATTAAGATTATTTTTCTTAGCTCCTGTAATTGCTAGTTTGTATAATAGCACTGTGTTTTTTCCTTCCTCTTCTGAATGTTTTAAAAACGCTGTTCTCAAAATGAAGGTTCTTACTAAATCTGGACTACAGACTAACACTGAGAACAATTCTTACTCTAAATTCTTTTATTAAAGATGACTAGCTGTTGGAAGGACATATGGTGTCTTCAATGGAATATTATGAATTCCTTACTCTACTATGTTTAGCTCTTCTCATCAGGCTTTTTGGCATTGCCCTCTCTATGATCCTGTCATTCAGTTGTAGTTTACCAATCTCCAGAAAACTGTGCTACAGCCTTTCAAAAACACCTCAGGAATGGTGCTGAAAAATGCATACGAGGAAATATTTAATGAATGACATTTGAGATGCTATAATGCTCAACTGTCCATTACAGGCACTGTCTTTGTCCTATGTGAAGCACAAAAAGGGGAAATAGGGTCATAGCTCAGTTGCCCCCACGTACAATCTTAGTCCTGATCCTGCCCTCATCAGGATGCAGAGGCCTCAGTGGTGTGAGCCTTTGGCTGTTCTCTGACTCCATGGCCTTGGTGACACCTGCAGCAGAAGTCTGGACAGAAAAGAAGAGGAAGGTACCTGAAGGGGCAGACAAAGGTATACTAAACAAGAAATGCGTTGAGTGGATCAGTAGCTGAAGCAATGAGTTTGGATTTCCAAATGAAGGAAAAGTTATCCTGCAGGATGAATGCATTTGTACCAAGGGATGTCAGAGTCCTTGTGTAATAAAATGATGGGAAAATACACCTCAATGCTGAATGTTAATTACCTCGCTGATGCATCTGTTTGTCCTTGTCCTGTATGATTGTCTTGACCCACTTTTCCACAGCATAATAATGCAATGCGTGTGCATAGATATGGCCTTCTGTTTCACACAGGGACGTATGATGATCCACAAAGAAGCCTGTAAGGTTGTGAGTTCTTACCTCAATAAATCTATAGATTGGTTCAGAAACATGCAGTTCTCACTGTCATGTGAAATACTGGTTGGTTAATGAGGATTTGGGACAGCAAAAAAAGTGAGAGCTTAACAGGAAAACAAGCCTTAAAACTTGAACAAATTTGTCCTATTAGCATGGAGTTCAGTGACAAAGTATACTTTTTTTCCCAGGCAAAGACATTTTGCATATAATTATCTTGATATTGGGAAATGCAGATGTGATTATAAAAGTAAAGCTTTTCACTCTCTTGCTGAGAAAAGAGTGAGAAACTTTTCCCAGAAATAATGCCCAAAATACTAGGACAGCTGATATACTCTTCTTGCTTGACAAGCACTAAAACTCCACTGAGAATGAGAAATTAGAAAAACATTTACCTTAAGCCCAGAACCAAGATGCTGAAGATGGCACACAAACTTATATCATAGAGCTGAGGCTCCCAGCACCCACATTTATCTTTGGAACCACAGACATTTGGTTAATTAGAGACAGCTCCATACGTGAGACACACAATATCATCTCCCACTGCTAAGCAGTGAGAAGTGCCAGCCAAGCAGATCCTCTTCAGTGTGAGAGAAAAGCAGCTCTGTTGTCCAAGATCCTGACAGAGCATGAAATATCTTTTAGGAAGACAGACTGTGAGTGAAGGAACTTAAGATGGAAAAAGGCCAACAAAATTTCTACAGTTCAGCCTTTGTGAAGCAAGGAGTTTGCGACAAGAAGCTATCAGTCTGCAGAGATGATCCCTCTCAATGTTCACAGACCTAATCTTTGCATAGCCGAGATGAGAGATAAACAGAGGTTAGAGATAAGCTCAGGGATCTGCACTGAACCCAAACTGCTAAGCACTGTAATGGTAATAGACATAAAACATTGCAAATGTGTGCAGGGGGCTCCACCTGATTTATTCAGGGAAAAAAAAATGTTTGCTGTTTATGTTAAGAATTAGTTTTCCCCTTTGAACTTTACAGAGCAACTCTGGCTACCTGTGGCACATAATTTCACAGGTACTGTTACAAAGTCAGTTCTATGAGTAGCCAATCATATTATTATATGAATTTTAACATCTCTCTGTATTATCAATGTTATCTATGTTTTGTGAAGAGTTATTGCCTACAGGCAATAAAAATCCTAGGATATTTTTTGTAAAGTATTTTAAAACCAATTCAACAAAATCAAGCCAGGCTTTGGCAAAATATCTTGTTGAAATGCTTTTGTGAGGATGAAGACAAAGGCTCATTAAACAGATGCCTGACTTTTGAGTCACTGATGACACTCTTGAGACTGAATAACCCACCACCTCCAGACAATACTTCAGACAAACCCTTCAGAGGAAAGGCAGAGAGCTTTAGAGTCTGCTGTGAATTAGAGTGTCTGCCCTGGCAGTAAAGGTGCTGCCACAGCTTTGGGGGATTTACCCAAGGACTTTGAGGTGGGAGGGTTATCCTTGTGTTTCCAGGGAACTTCTAAGGCTCACCCAGCCTTGGAGATTGCCTGAGAAGCGGCCCTCAGGTTCTAGGGAAGCACAAAGAATTGCCAGGAGTTAGGATGGCTCTACACTCCATATTGTTCAGGCAATAGGAAAAAGAGATGTTTTAATTTTTCCTTAAGGAAACGACAATCTCCTTTCTCCCCTGCCACAATGTATTTTTCATTAGAGCCCTGAACTATAATGTATTGTCAGTCTTGCATAAAGTGTCTAGGATGTGGGAGATCTTTCTCATGGAAGTGAAATCTTGAGTTTTGGTTGCTTTTACTCTAAGACACTCTTCAGAGAATACTCTGCTTATATTTAAGCAGATAGCAAGAATGCCATGTGCAAGAAAAATGAAACTCCCTCTATTGAGTACCTATTTTCTTCTGAGACACAGCTCCAGACACTCCAAGAGCCACTGTGGAAATGCCCATGTCAAAAGGTCTGAAGGAAGCCCATGGACCTATTAAGCTGAGCTACAGGTTTGAAAATTTTGTGTTGGAAGTCCTGTCAATCTTTGATCCACCTCCACATTAGTGCTTGATTACAAACATTTGCGAATTAAAACAATACTTAGATATTGTGCTCTTTCCAAGCAGGCCCAGCTGTTCAGAGCATCACATGCTACAAAGCTTCAAAAAAGGGGTAAGGAAGAAATGTAGAAATTGCCCAGATGCAGAGCTGGCAGCTTGTGCTTGCCAACAAAAGTCTTGGCAACTATGGCAATCAAAAAGACAATCAAAACTGAAGCTACTGAGAGTGCTTTGGGAAGTGAAAACATGCCATCAGCTGGCCACCGGGTACAGGCTGGATGTGCCATTTATCTCAAATCATTTAAAAGTACCATGAAGAAGCTGAGAGATAGCCCAAGAGAGATTGCTGCTGACAATCCAGGATTGTGGCATTGCTGAAGCTGGGTGGAAATTCACTAGCAAAACCTAATTTCACTAAAAAATGCTAGTCACTTTTGCCTGAAACATCTCTGTTTTGACAAACATTTGCTTCCCATTGCCTTTATCAATAGTCGTTCATCACTAAAGATCATTCGTACCAGAACACCTGGTGGTTGCATTTCTCTTTTATACAAGTGCTTCATGTTCCTCAGCAGATCAGTGTGATTGCCTCATACACCCAGGTATTTCTGCTTCACACTTCTTTTTAAATAACCAGGTCCTAGCAGAAATGCTTTGTCTTAGTTATTAAGTGCCTTGCCGTGACTCTCCTCTATTGAATTCCATCTGATTATATTAAAATACTTCCTACAGAAACTCACAATTCTTCTCGTCATTGACAGTTCTTCCCCATATTTTGTCATCAGTGCATCTAATTATCTCACTTGTGACAAGACAATGAATGAAAATGCTGAATAAATAGAAAAGTATCCTAGAACCAATCCATAAGAAAGTCTTACTCTAATGCTCACTTTAGCTACATACATCCTCTTTCAGTACCACCCATTGATGTCTTTCTTTTACCTACTACTTTTCTCCATTTATAGTTTTTCTGCACATCATTGTCTTTTTCTGTTTAAGTAATAATTTCCCATCCTGAGCTGTACCAACCACTTTATAGTAATTTGAATAACCATGGTATGTTTCATTCCCATTCTCTTTTTTCAAGCATTATGTTCCTGATTAAAGACTGTGTGCTTCTGTGCTACAGTCTAATGTGCTAAATCCATATTGCACTCCATCTCCTTTTCTACTTGTCTTCATTTTATTAATTGCCAATTGCTTCAAACTCTGTCCTAATGTCTAGTGTATAATGATATAATGTATGACAAGACACAAACTTGTCTAAGCACTTCTTTCCCCCTTTCTCCTCAAATGCAGACATTGCATGCATTGCATACATTGTAATTCAATCAGATGATATTATGTCAAACCCATTGTGACACTGTAAATGCTATTGTGAATATCAATTCTTTCAGAATATTGGGATGGAGATTATCAAGTTAATTTTTATTTATTCCCCACTCTTGCCCCCATTTAAATCTTACAATCTTTCTTCCATTTAAAATGAATTAATTTCTGTTTCTACAGGCCCCATTCTCACTCACCATGCTCCATATTGCTAACTTCATAATTTTTGAGAAACTAATGTAGACTATTAATTTTGTTTGAAGACCATATCTCAGGTATCTTTAAGCTACATCTCACTGTTACTCCATTCCTATTCACCTATTTCTTATTGTTTCTTGGATTTTTTTCTGACTCTTTCTTTTTTTAATTCATGCAGTTATTTTGTTTTACACATTTTCTTTGGAAAAAATTATCACAGCTTTTATTTTGTCAGTGATTTTATAATTTTATCCTGAGAGTTCTGACATCTAAAAGACATCTTATAATTTCTTGGACAGTTATTTTCAATTCTTAAGATCCATTTTTTGGGATGATTGTTCAATATTCAGACATGAAACTCTTCCTTGGGTGTAAGATTTTACCAGTTCTATAGGGCAAAAATTCAATGTGATTTGACAAATCTACTTCCTATCCCTTGACAGCAGCAAGCAAGCCAACTGTCTCATAAAATATCACAATTTTCAGCATCACAATTGGCAGTTATTGACAATCTCAGTGGAGACGACAATGACTAGATTGGCAATGAAAATGAATTAATTTGTCATTCTGAGTGGATCTCCTGTAACAAGGCTAAAGGAATTTGGCAGCTCATAATTGGAAATCTTGTTTTTTTCTGGCACTACTCTCTGTACAGTGAACGATGCAAAGGTTGTAGAGTTATCACTCTGATGCTCACTGGTAATTAATCAGATAAACATACTAGCCAAGAAATATCAATTCAGCTAACGAGAAACAAAAACCAAAATATGAAGCATGCTCCAACTTGGAGATTGCTGTCTCTTAAATGATTTTCTCATCTGCAATTTGGAGACAACTCTACATTACGAACAAGATTTTTAACATCAGGCCCTAGACTCAAGCAAAATGTTTGTGAGCAAATTTTACAGGTCAGAGGGAGGCTTTGTGAGATGCACAGATTTCAGTGCTTTGTGAACAACTGCTGTGTTTAGAAATGTGGCAACAGGTTTTTTTTTGACAGTGTCAATTAGATCTTCTATCCATTGTGTCTTGCTGAGAAAATTGTTTCTAACAAGTACTGCCTTATGAAACAGTGCCCATACATGCAGCATGGGCAATTCCTTTTGGAGATGATTTAGGAAAGACTGTAACCATTTTCTTTTACAGGCTGTTTATTTGCAGATTATTTTCACAAATTTACAGCACTTCTGAGCTACACACACATTTTTTTCTGCAGTTTCTACCAAAGCCATTGTCAGCTGATGTGAGATTTCTGTCCGGTTATACTGGCAAATAGAATAACTGGTTATTTTATAACCTGTAGGACTCCACTTTCCTCTCACATTGTCTTATTAAAGAAAAAAAATAGCATCCTTTACAGTTTTGAGTGGAAAGACTGGGGACAGCTGTCCTTTAAATGAATCCCTCCTTTCCTTACCTGATTTTTCTTCTGCTTCTGGAGGACGTTTTTCTCTTCTGTCCCTTGGTACTGAGTATCTTTCTGGAGACTCCTTCTACCTCTTTGTTTGTTTTTGTTTCCCTACTTCCCCTTTGCCATTTTCTGGCATTGAAACTCTGATGATCCGTGCAGTTCCAGGCTATGTCCAGGCTTTCTTCTCTTTCAGTCTCCCACTCCTCTAAGTCATTATCTCTTGCTCTCTATCTCCCATGATGGTTTCTCAACTTTGTTTCTTGCTTCACTGCAGGTGCCTTTGTCTTTTGACCTCCCAGACCAAAGAATGATGCCTGTAGGAGTCCAAAAAAAAAAGGAAGATTTGGCTTGTCAGTGCCTGATTACACATCACCTGACAACCTGCCTCCTTAAGCTAGAACTAATACATGCATGGTAAAGAATAAGGATAAACAAAGACAGACTTGATAAAAATTCAGGCTTACTATGGAACACTTGATGACTTCAGAATTAACACAGTTGCAACTGAGGTGTGGTTGATGCTGTTCGACTTACAAGTGATCTAGGAAAGATCACATTTTGGTGACAGTTTGTTGCTGAAAATAAATCCTAATTTTAAAAAATTCTAATTTTACTAATCGGGATCTAATCATTACCACCCAGAAACAAAGGTTTTGAGCTCTGAAAACATAGAGGTAACACAGTCATTCAGTACAAAAAAAAAAAAAAAAAAAGTAGAGAAGAAGAAATTGAATGTTAGGGATTTTAAGGAAAGCAATATAAAACAGAAGAGAAGACTAACATTACTCTGCCACCACCTGATGGTGATGAATCCCTGAGGCATGTAGAGCTTGAACACACTGCGTACTTCTAGTTGCTCCATCTGAAAAATAAAATATAGAACTGCAAGGGGCTCAGACAAGGGCAACAAGGACAATCAAAAATCTGGGATGGTTCTGAGCCACACAGGAACCACAAGAGCAGACTGGAGCGATGTTTGAGGAGGTACACAATGGAGGCCTAAATGTTGAGTGCCATTAAGGGGATAGAAGGGAACTGCCTGTCCTCTGTTTTCCTTCTCTATAAAACCTAGAAGTGAAAACCACCAACTGGTAAGTGCAAAGTAGATGACAAGAGGCTGTAGTTTCCCTAATACTAAATTAAAGAGTGTAATTCCCTGATACAGAACATTGTGAGTGCTAAAAGTTCACATGGCTTGGATGGTGTTTGGACAGTTTTATGGAAGAGACAGTTAAATCCCACTTTGCTTGTCCTGTACTTGCACTCTTGGCATGTAATACTGGATATTAAACTGAACGTGGGTCCGCTCTAATGTGTCTCTTTTATCTAAATGATTCTGGTAACCTTGGCATAAACGTTATTTTATTCTCAGGGAAATGAGGGCTGTAATGTTTAATTTTTGCTTCAAAACATGTCCATGTTTAGAAAAAAAATTAATATAGTAGTTTAATAGTAACAAGCCAACAACAGCAACCAGAAATGTTCTCAAAACTGAAATCCAACTTGTTTAGTTTATTAGATTGTTTCTAAAGGGGCTTTCTTTCAAACTGGGCAACCTGATAGCAAATTAATGGCTCAGAGGAAGATCAGTGAAAGTGAAAGAGCTGCTGCCATCTCTCCACACCAGTGGGCAGGTTAGGTTTGGAATGAGTGAAAACTGATGCTCAAGCTCTTCTCTTTTCATTCTTTCTAGCATACCTGCCTGCTATTTTTTTGGCCTTAGCAATGCTCCTTGTCAATCAATTCCCACGCTAGCAGCGATGATTAAATAAATATTTTTGTTCTAGGCTCTGTCCAAAACACTGAAAAGTGAGAGTTGCCTATCCATGTTGGAAGGACACTAGATTTTCTAAAGCATTCACCTCCCAAACAGAAGTTGTACATAAATGATGTATTTGCTCATACAGGTTCTTATAGAATTGTTTTCTGAATGAGTATATGAGGCTTTGTTCACATTTGGAGCAAACATATAAAACCATATTGCACTGAATTATATTTCTGACTTTATGCAAGTAAATACAAATAATTTGTAATAAACAAAATAGTAAATTAGATTGTAACTGAATATTATCAAAGACTGCTTTTTTCCCTTAATGAGACCATCTACATGAAAGCCTACACTGTCTGTTAGCACCTCTTCTAACTAGGAAAGCTGACAGAGAGTTCTCTATGAGGAGTCTCTGCTTTATAAGGTGATTTATTTCAGGACACTAGAACACCACTAGGTTGACCCCTTCAATGACACGTGACTCGTTTGTTGTCTCATTCTCTATTTAGAGGAGAAATGGATATGTGTGTGTTTCTGAAAATCAAAATGCAGAGCAACTCACCAGACAGAATTCAGCTAGTAAGAGGACTTTGTATGCTTAGGTCTGTTTCTATATACCAGGTTAGGTTCAAGTTGAGTCTGCTGTTGAGGAAAAAAAGAGGGATTTTCTATACATTTTGCAGGTCTACTGCAGTTTCCAAGGAGAGACTGGTTTCACACATGATACAAATGATATTTAATTCTTCTGGAATTTTCTGTGCAGTTACATGTGCCTTTTAAATAAAAAACTTAGATCCTTGCCCTACAATAAACAAAACCACAGATGGCTGGCCTCTTTGACATTACTGACTAAATTTGTTCATGAGATACTACTCATTGACCCTCTAAATTCCCTCTCAACTTTCCTCATTACCTTCCCAGTTTCCAAACACCACTGTCAGTGTACATGGTATGTACCATGTTGCTTTCCATTAGTGTCACTTTTTATGCATTGTCAATTCATAACACTAGAAAAATGCAGCTAGAATGAAGAAGCAAAAATGAAGAAGTAAAAGTGAGCCATTTCATAATAAGTCTAGTCTTTGGCTTGCCTTCCTCGTTTGTAAGACAACTCTGGTTGAAATAATACCGGGCATGAAGAGAAAAGCAGACTGCTGTTTCTGAAGCTCTCTGTTCCATGAATAACTTACTTACCTTCCTAACAATGTTTCACTACTCTCTTGACTCCTTAACAGGTTTATAAGGAATATTTGCATCCTAAATATCCCATGGTGGGACACAAGATTAAGTTTTGGAGCCATGTGAGCATAGCTACGTCTGGCCCCTTACTGCCCATTCTCAGTAGAACTACTTGTTCAATTTCATGCTTTATTTAGGTTGAAGCAGTTCCCCTTTCTTTGGATATTTCTGAGCTTGGTTCTGAGAAGCAATTACTTCAGATGTCATAAAATTTCTTTCCTTAAACTGTGCCCCAGTGTTACACTTTACCAGCTAATACGAGGCTAATTTAAATAATTTGATATGAGGAAGGACATACAACTTATTGTCAGGAGGTAACACCTTGGCATTAATTTCCAAGAGTCATTCACATTTCACTGATTGAGAGACTGTGAGTGTGAAATGACTGTAGAAGTAAAGGGGAAAGCAGAGCAGTAGCTGCTTTTTTTTTTTATAATTCATATCTCCTTGTTCTTTAAGCTATTCCTTCCAGCTTCTCCAGATGTGAGCAACACCAAGAGTGGGAAGTAGGGTGGAATGTACTGTTCTCTTCCTTGTTGCTTTCCACTTTCAAGGGCTGAAGCAGAAGGCAAGGTAGAAGACTGTATGATGATGATATGTTATAATGAGCAGGGCCCTTTTTCCCATCTTAAATGATTACCTAAAAATGAATTTTTCTTCTCCCCTGAGATAAAATTCCTCCTTAAGATCCACCAGGGAGAGGGTGGGGAGGAAGAGCACCCAGCCAAAACTATTCTTTATTCATCAACTGTAGGATATAAGCAATAGTTGTATAAATACAAAAGATAAAATGAAGCAATGTGTAAAAATACAGCAAGTGTTGGTTTTCCTTTTAGCTGAAAGAATGTGTGCATATACTTGGATTTTTTGGAAGATGTTCAAAGAGTTTCTCTGCTTTTAGAAATGCACACATGTTGCTTCCCATTATCCAGGAATGTTTCTTTTCTTGGGCCAATTTCTTCTGTGCATGAGAAGAATATGAAAAAACCTTCAGGTAAGGTGTTTAAAGTAATAAAAGCATAACACTTGAAACAATTTTTACAATGGTTTCATATATTTTTCTACTGTTTTAATCTACTTAAGGACTAGTTTGAGTAAGAAACGCTTAAAACATTTGCTTAAGACATCTTGCAAAAGATACATCATAATGTAAAATGTTGTTCTGGGATACTTCAAGATGAACAAGTACAAAAGTGTTCCTGTAATACATTTACTTGGGGTTTTTTCCCATGAAGAATAAAAGTGACTTGCAAAAGCATATTTTCAGCTTAATTACATGCAATGCTTCCCCAATTTTTTTTCCTGAAGGTAGACAAAACTAATTCAACTTTATTTGACTGGCTTTTCTTTATATAACTCAGCCATGGCTTTGTGTTTGACTTTCCCTCTCCACACATCTTTTTCTCTTCCTCTGCTTTTCTTTTCCCTTTATTCTGGTTCCTTTCCATTCAATTCGCTCTACTTTCTTCTACCTCCTCTGCTTCTTCCTCTTTCTCACACATCAGTATCTAACCCAGAAAGACCAAAATTTTGCTTCCTACATGTATCCATTCATTATTTCTGTTTACTGCATCTGCCATGACAAACCAACTTTCTCTTTCCAAAGAAATGCTATATTCCTTTACAGAAAGTTCTACTTCTCAATTGCTGTTGAGAATCCTCCATGCGCATAGTTTAAGTTGTTCAGTTGAGAAGGTCTCAATATATACAGAATCTTATGCATTTGCAATAATATATTATTGCATATTTAGTAGCTTATTTTCACTTTGCAATTTCTCCATTCAGTACTCACACACAGCTGTTGTTTGTTTGATCTTTGCAACTATTTCTAAAAGACCAACGATGCCTTCACAATTTATATCCCCTTTTCTTCTCTCTTGTCTTTTCCTTAACACTTTCTTCTTAGTATTTTTTCCATTTCTCCTGATAAACCTGTTTCTCTTTGTTTCCCAATTTTCCTTGTTCACATTCCTGACTTTTGAATCAGATAGTGGGTGATTCATTTGACCTACTTGATATGTGTATAGCAAAGCAAGACAAATTGTACCACAGAATCGCCTGTTTTATTGCCATTACCTACAAAGGGTTACTGGATGACTTGTTCACATACAAATATCTACAAAGCTAGAGCAACTCAGTTTCACTCTTTTGCCCAAATAAATCCACAAAGCAGAGAAAACTCAATGTGTCAGATTCCCCATTTTCAATCTAGGCCGACAGCTTAAAGAATTCATCCACTTTACCAAGTATAGGACTGGTAGTTGGGTGAACTGGGTAGGAAGCAATGCCAGACTCTCACAAAGAAAGGCAAACACCTCACTGAGATGATAAAACATGGAAATGCCATGCCAAGATACACAAGTAAGCCTTCTGTTCTATCAACATGCTCCAAGTAATAGCAAGAGCAAAATATCCAGCCTGGGCTACTTGGAAATATCAGCTATGAGAAGAAGTTGAATAACCTGGGAGTAATTTATCCTAAAGAAGAAACATCTGAACGGGGATATGACATTAGCCTTCAAATACATAAAAGATTAATGAAAAGTCAAGAGGCACAATCTGTTCCCCTTGTCCAAGGTGCACAGGAGAAGAGAGAAAGAGCCTCAGTTGCAACAAGAAACATGATTTTGAGACATTTTTTCTATATTTCTGTAACTGTCATCAGAATCAAAACTGTCTTACTCTGCGTGTGTGTGCATGAACGTATGTATATATTTTTAAAACCTTTCACGTGAAAGCCAGCTGGTAAGTGCTAAGCTGTAAAACTGTGGCTCAGGTTTCAACTGCCTAGGGAACAAGAAGAGCACTGTTTCTCTGATTCATAAAAGGGGTGTGTGCTTGTCACCACATCTCTTATCCTTTTGTCTGTAGAGAAACTGGGCATGGCTTGGGGCTATCAGCAAAGAAAACAAGCCTTTAAATCATAAGCTTCAGGCAGTTAAGTGAAAATTATCAGTATTTGGCTTTTTTAGAGAAGGGACTAGCACCTCTACCTTATTATTGTTTTAGGCCTCTATTTCATGTCATGGGCAACTCAGATATGAGTTTTTATATCTGATCAATGTTGGAACACCTCATCCACTTGTGGCCTCCATGTAACAGACACATAAAAGTCCCACAGAAATATGAGGGGGATGGATACTAGAGAAGTGAAAGTTTTGAAATGAGAAATGAACTTTTTCCCTTACACCTTCAACAAGGTACAGACAGAACTAGCAGGGGAGACATACTGAGGTGGATCAAAAGTGACAGAAAGACAGCTGTGCATATCTGGCACACATTTGCTGGAATAAACTAGCATCTGTATACAATAAGCCTTGCAACATTTGGGTTTGGGAAGGATTCACTTTTCCAAGTTTTGTTGTTTATTTCTCAGTGGTGGCTCTAACAAGCACTGGCTGGCAAATCAATGTGTTTCTGAAGTTGGCAGATATCTTTAAAGCATATTTTTATCCTGGAGAGAACTGGACGAGGTCTTTATTTCATAAATATTATAGTCATTTTTTCTGCATCCTCCTCAGCCTAATTCAGTGAAGCATACGTAAACAAGGCTGACAATGTGGCACAACTCACCTTGAAATAAAGAAATAGGCATTTACTGACCACAGTAGGAAAAGTACTTTTAAAAGTTCTTTAAAATAATGGACGTAAATGGTCGTATCCTTTGATAATGTAAACAGACATAGCCCCAGTGATTTCTATGATTTAATTACCTGACTTATATTACCAGCATAGAATGGGAGGAGTATATTTTTAATACACTTTTCCAAAGAGTGAAAAGTGAGGTCAAAACTGTGGAATCAAAAGTAGTATTTTAAGGTAAGCTGTCCATTAATTATTTATTTACCATTGTTATTTATTCCTCTCAGTACATTTTTAAATTGAGATGGGACTGTATGTGCAAATTTTAGGGACCCTCTAATGGTAAGAAGAGTTAATTTTTATATAGAATGGTGAAAAATATCAGCTATCCTTTGATTCCTTAAGAAACTGACTGACATATATACACTTGTATTCAGATTATACATGAAAATGAATATATACATGCATTTTTTTTCAGATACTATGATCCTTTCCCAGCACTTCCTGCAGTAGTATTATATTATTCATAGATCTAATCTTGCACCATACTTACCATCTCCTTGACATCAAAGAGATCTGACTATAGGTATCCACTTACATTTAAGGTGTAACACTATAATTCCTGTGTATTATATTTTTACAAATAGAACGTTTTGCAACTTAAACTGCTTGTTACCCTGCTGCTACTAAATTTTTTAGTTTCAGAATAAGAATAGAGATGCTAATAACCATCAGAAAAAAAGAAAATAAATTATTAATGGGTACTAAGAAGTAACAGAAGTTATATAAAATGTCATTCAAAATTTTGCTTAGTTGAGGTTTTTATTAAAATAATTATTTTTCTTCATCTACTCCTATGAAACTAGTAATGGTTTATCTGTCTGTTGGCATAGGAAACCAAACTTCCTTTATCAAACTGATTATAATGTTATATGTGGTAGAACAAGAGGTTATAATTAAATTTCCCACAGTTTGGGATATTTCTGAATGCTGTATTATGACAATTGTACATGCTGTGCTGCATGGAAGCTGAAGAATCATTAGGAAAGTTTGAGAAATCTGTTTATTAAAATGATGGTGATGATGATGATGATGTTAAAAAGTCCATAAGGAACTGGACAGCATACTCAGGTGGAATGAGGACCCAGGTTCCTTTTTAATATAAAAATGGAACACCTACTGATGAAATAGCTGCAAGAAACTGTCACTATTTCATCACATGGCCTTGCTTACTATGGAAAAATGTGGTGTGAGTATGGGGTTTTTCTTTGCTTCTGTTTACTTTTTGAAATGTGACTGCCACTGTCATTTATGGAAATGTTATTCCTACTCTTGTGGTAAGTTCTGCCTTGGTCTAGAAAAATGCACCCTTAAATAACATTACATAGAGGATTACAACAAGTACTCAAATTCTGCAAGAATTGGGATTTAGAAAAAAAATTGCTTCTTCAAAAATACATTTTTAAACTCAGAAATCTTAAGTGGAGACTATCACACAAGATGAGTATTCATGTAATCTGGGAAAATGCTTTGCAGCACACTATTAAAATATTTGTAATGGGCGTTAATCACAAGACAAGGGAGAAGGGACTTGTAGACAATGTTAATTTCACATGGATGACTTTGATGTAAGTTGTAAAAGGTTGAACTGTTACACAGGAGAAATATTTTGTGCTGAACAATTTTGGCTGAGAGAGGAGACAAAATTATCACAGTCCCATAGTGCCCTCCCACTTTCACCTGGTGAATGAATGCCAGTAAAGGTAGGAATTCCTTAGGTAAAAAGATTGCCAATGGGACAGTGATTAGAAAGTCCAGATTTACTTTTTTATCCTTTTTTTTTTTATATTGTGCAATGTATTACATATTTATTATGCCTTAAATTAAATTTCCATGTAAACAGCACAGCAAACTTTGAAGAGAATAACACCCTTGTAGGTGTCTGTTCTGTTGTCAAAATACGTGTTCAACAGCTTTCAGCAGCATGTTAACAACTCGTCTGACATCGAAACCATGTTTGCTCTCGTGTTGAACCTTTGTCTTGAATCTGCACTTTTAACGAAGTGCAGGGCAAGAGGATTTAAGACTGGCTGGTTGCAGAGGTCAGTAGGTGGGAGAAACAACAGTCCTATAACTCACCTTCAGTCAATTTAACTGCAAGACAAACTCGGGATGATGAGAACTGTGCCAACCACGTATAAGTGCTGACATGCTGCAGAGTGTGTTTCATGATTCATCAGCCACACCATGATTGATTGGCCCAGCATCCTGGCAGAGCCTAGAAATTTTTTACTAGTCTCCAAATGTGTTCCATGATTCTTCAGGCAATCTCTGATTGATTGGCATGTGGGCTGAACCTAGATTTATTCTTTGCCCATGCACTGAAATATTTGTTTGATGATTCATCATACATACCTATTGACTGGCACATTGGCAGAGTCCAAAGTTTCTTTACAACATAAAATATTGTTTTATGATTTGTCAGGTAAAATGAGTGTTTCCTGCTGACACTTGTAGATAAATTCTGTTAGTGTGAACTGGAGAGAAGAATACAACCTTACCTTACAGGTACTTAGGGCAGTGATGGACGATATGGTCACATTTTTTTGGCAAGAGAGAACAGCTTCTTTTGCTTGAATGTATAGTCAGTCACCGTACCTTTTAAACAGCTGAAAAAGACCTTACCTTGAAGAGCCTGTGTTGCAAAATTCAAACTGATGGCATTACTTTTACACATTGAATCTTGTTTATATTGGTCTGGTAACTATGTTGAATAGGTCAGCCAAGTAGGACTAAAACAAATAAAGGCCTTATCTAAGTCTGTAAAGAGAGCAGATTTTAACAAAACTTTAAATTGTGCCATTTGCCTTGCACCACCAAATCACACCACCATTCTCTAACTGGCTTTTAACCATACACATATTACTTGAAAGCCAAAGGAGAGATTTTAAAAGCTGGCAACAACTTTTGCACTGGCACATCAAAATGGGAGTAACGAATTGGATTCTCTTCTGAATATTTGTAGACAATTATTCTTAAGTGATTCTGCCCTGCCCTCCCCCTGATGAATAACATTTATCCAGGGCAATGGATTCTCAATTTGTAATTCAAAAAATGATTTATTTAGCATTACACGTCATTGTGTAAGAATTGACTCCATGACAAAAGTTTCTGGGAAGTTGATATTTTCTTTTGTCCAGGAAGATGGATGCACTTTCTAATGTCAGGTTTCCTCCCACAGTTATTGAAGCACAGAGACCATCACCTAAAATGCATCCTTTACGAACCAGGAAAACGACATCTCATATGTTTCTGCAAGGTCTGGGCACATTTCTCCAAACTCTGCCCACACTAGTATATTTCCACATCAACTGAAAATATTTTACAGCCTGTTTGGAGTCATTGCAGAATCATTTTTCCAGGCAAAATTAAGCCTGAATTGTAATTGTAACTCTTGCTATTCCAGGAAATAAATATTAGTCTTCTATGTTTTCAACTCTTTTGCCCCCACAATTAGCCTATTTTTATTTCTACTTGAGAAGCAAGGAAGGGCATAGATTGAGCAATGTATCACACAGATCAATTAACAAAATTGGTGCTCCTGGGGCAACCAAAAGAATATATGATAAGGAAGAAGAGGGAAAAAAAATGAAAAGGAAGAGAGAAAAACATAGGGCTTTTGCAATGTAGAGGAACAGAAAAAAGGAACTTCACTCCCTTCTAAGTGGACTGTAAAATAAAGGCATTAAAACTAAAATTATGTTATGAGCTGAGAAATCATAGCACAGAAATAAAAATCATGGAAGAATTGGAAAGGATGAAAGTCACAACCTTTTGAAAGTCTTTTGATGAAAGTCACAACCTAGGCAGTGTTAAGCTCTTTGCCAGGAAAAAGTGGCTATAGGCAACATTTCCCAACTAAGATGGCTTCCTAGGTTAGTCCATATGGTTCTCCTGGTTGAAGGAAAACCATTAATCTTCCTTCTTCTTTTCTCCCTTCCTCCTCTTTCAGTGCAGGATTTCCTTCTCTGGGCTCGCCTCCAGGCACTTCTGTCACAAGAAAGGGCTACAGCATTCTGCAGCTGAAATTGCAAAGGGATCAGCTAGTGAGAGAAGGTCTCCTTCCCTCCCTTCCAGCCTCCCTCCTGGCCTCCCTCACTCCCACTGAATGTTTTGCATTTGCAATCCTTGTGACTTTATGCAGCTGAGGCATCACATGTGTCATGACTTCTGCAGGTCTCTGACATTATTGTAGGGTGCCACTTTTAGTTCTTTAATAGTTTTTCCCTCAGTCCTTAAGAAAAGATTGGTATCAATACCAAGACAAATGTTTATCTCCTAACCTTGTCTGCCTACGTAGGTTTATAAAGAAAGAGGATTAGAAAAATCACTGTTTTCTCTTTAACTGATGTATTTCTCCATGGATTATGGCTTACAATGACTAAACTTTTACTGACTCCTTCACTCCAAGAAAGGCTCCTTAAATCTTAAATTCCACTGCAAAAAGAGATTTCATCAACTTATTTACTATTGGTTTAAGAAGTACTAGCTAAATGGGAATAATTAGCAATTACTTCTTTTAAACCTTTTTTTTTTTCCTTGTAGGAAAGATCCTAAATGGTATAAGGCTGCTTTCCTTGCTTCTTGGCTTGTTTGAATATGTAGAAATAAATTGACAAGAAATAATTAATATAATCCACATGAGAGAGAAGTTGATGGGCATGAAAACAAAGAAGTCAGTTGTGCATTTTTTAAATAACTGGACTTCAGTTTATTGCAAGACATATTTTTTTTTACCACATTAGGAGCTAAAGCCTGAAATGCTATTTATGAGCTGGTAGAAACTGAACAAAAAGACAGCTATGGTGCTGGGGCCCCAGGACGTGCTTATGTTGCCTACAGACTGGTCTAAAAAGACAATGTGTAATATGCAATGTGCACTGATTTGCATCTTGTGAAGTCACTTATGCACTTGCCAAGAGCAAAGTATTGGTGTGGTGTGTAAACACTTTAATTTTACTTTGTGTGTTTTTCTGTCATCTTGTAAATTTGTGGGCATTTATGATTGTTTGAACAGTGGAAAATTGTTCTCATAAACCGCAGAAGATTTTGAAGCAGGATTATCGCAAAAACGAAAGTCAATAAAATTGGGGTCAATTGAAACAGTTTAAAGACACTCTCTGCTAATAGAAGACTTAGACAAATATATCACTAAAGCTTTCTCTGAATCAGACTGACAGATGTCAGCACTGAGATACTGTACTTTACACACTAGATTCTGACATAATTTACTAATTTTGTAATCTAATTTGGTAGTTTTTCTCCTCAAATGGGTTAAACACATAAAAAATTTAGAAAGCACTTATATTTTCATTAAACAATACTTCATATCTTTCTAAACTTTTGCATTTTAACATAAAAAGAGAGTACACTATGGAAACGTACATACCAAAGAGACAGTTGTACTTGTATGCAAAACCAAAACCAATGACAACCCCCAGTTTTATGCATTACTTGTCCTGTGTACCTCCTGCTTAAAAAAGAGAAAATAATATAAGAAAATGTAAATGCAGGTGAATTAAGCAATTTTGGGGATTTACTTATTTCTGGTGTTGCCATGGAAGAATGTTTCTTGGTTCTAATGTACTTACCCATCTGCTGAAGAGGTGGCTGTAACCCACCAGTCATGAGAAGCACCAATGGGCCCTTCACCGCTGTGAAGGAAGGGTCATCATGGAGACTTCCCGTTTTTTGCAGTTACAGCTGGGAAGAAGAGCAAGTGGCCACTCCTTCTCTGGGCACTTCTCCACTTGCTTCTGCACCTCTTGATCTCAAAGAACTGTAAGGTGTCTGTGGTGTGATTACGGGCAGATAAGGAATAGCAAGTAAGACAGCTGATAACCCAGAGGTCATTAATTTTCTCTTCCAGTGAAGTCCAGATAAAATCATTGGTTAATTTTCAGATTTTTATAGGAATTTATCACTTACAGCTCATTTATCCTTGGTCATGCTAAAAAATATTACTCTATAATGAATATATCTGCACATCGCAATATGAAATGAAACCAGTTTATTCTTATATGATAAAATGTGTCCTGACATTACAACTTGACAGCTATTGAAGAAGGGTCAGACAAGATTATTTTTTGAGAGAGTCTCAGCTGTATAACACTTGGCATGCTTTGTGTTGTATGACCGCCCATGACTGATAGTCTGAGCAGTAGTGCTGGTACTTGTTTGTGTATTCACACGCATGAGGAAAGCACAGGCCTGGAGTACTCCTCTCTTTGCTGAACCATGGATACTGTCAAGTGCATTTATGGCTTTGTGTACCTAGAACCAGCCATTTCTGCCTCCCAGGCCCTCAGATTGGAGTTCCTCTGCTAATAAAATTCCCAAATAATTATTACTGCATTATCACAGGAACCCTGACTCCAGCCCTGCATCACTCTGCGCCTTCATTGAATGCAGTCTGTAATGCATAGGTTAGATTTTTATGAGGGAAAAGCCAGCTCAATCTGCGTGCCCAGAGAGCAAATATTTCAAAATAACAAACAAAGTAGTATTTTCATAAGGGCACTACTCGGTGGCACTAAGGGCAACCCTTCTAAGGCTGAACACAGCAGTACATGTAGCACTTCCAGTTACGTGTAATTAGTGGCAAAATCCAACAGGTGGCACAAAAGTATTTGAATTTTATATTGATTTAAATCATATGCCGTTAAATTACCAAATAAAGTACGGGGGCATTTTTGGTTAAAAAAAAAAAAAAAAAAAAAAAAAAAAGGGCGGAGGGGTGGGGGGAAGGAAAAAAGGGAGACGTGTTATCCCGAAGCGGCGAACGACACCCGCCTGTGCCCAGCACCGGGGCGAGGCCAGCGCGCTGCTCGCTGCCTCTCGGGCCGCCCCAGGCAGCCGGGACCCGGAGCCCCGGGGAGGTGACACAGCGCTTCCCTCGCCCCTTCTCCCCAGCGGCGGCGGCTCGGCCGGCGGTAGGAGGCGGTGGCCGGGGGATGGCCGTCCACCCCCTCACCCCCACGGCCCCGCCGCCGCCCGCGGCCCGGCCCCGGCCCCGGCCCCGGCTGGCGGCAGGGAGGGAAGCGGGGCGGGCGCCCTCCGCTGGCCGCCGCGGGGCCGGGAGCGGGCCCGGGAGCGGCTCCCGCCGGCGCTGCCTGCTTGTGCTCAGCCCGGGGTAAGCGGAGAGGGGATGGAAGGAGGGAGTGAGGAAGACTCGCACTAACCCCGGAGAGCCCCCCGACCCGCCGTAAATAAATCCACGGGTGAAGATCTTGGGCCTTCAGCGCCGCCCGCTAGGCAGCACTGATGGTGGCTTTGAACCCCCGAGAAGGCAACTGAGATGTTTTTAAAATGGGTTTGTCCTGGAGGTTTGTGTGGCGAGGGAGGAGAAATGAGGGCTCTCAGACACCGGTGGACAAGGAGCGTTATAAAGGCACGAGTTGCCTGGAATAGTGACACCCACGAGTTGCAAGCACAGCTAAGTCTTCCAGGTTGGAGTGTAGTAAACACATCTAAAGGGACTTACATAAGAGAGAGGATGACTTCGTGCACAGAGAAATAGTGATATGGCAAGGAGGAAGGGTTTTAAACTAAAAGAGGAGAGATTTATATTGGATGTTGCAATGAAATTTTTTACTGTGAAGATGCTGAGACACCAGAACAAGTTACCCAGAGAACCTGTGGATTCCCCATCCCTGGAAGTGTTGAAGGTCAGGTTGGATGAGGCTTTGAGCAACCTGGTCTAGTGAAAGGTGACCCTGCCTATGGCAGTCAGGTTGGAACTAGATGATCTTTAATGACTTTTGCAACCCAAACCATTCAACGAATCTGTGTTTTCATATGATGAACATTAATTGTGGAAATGCTAAAATGTTAGTCTAGGCCTTATGAGTAGGTTCAAAACTGTGTGGCATGAATTCTGGGGTTACTGTCTTTATTTGCTACTAAATTATTGTAGCTAGTCAGGTGGAGCTTTACTGACATTTTTGTTTCCAGACATGAATGTAGGAGACATATAAATGGCTTAAATTCTTATGCAGTCGTGCACCTAAACCTGAGACTTGCATCCAAGTCAAAGGCATTTACAAGAAGTTTCAAGATGCCTAGTTTGCTAAATTTCTGGGAGGCAAAGGAGATGTGAAAGAAAAATTGGGCAATTGCCATAAGTCTAAATGCTAGGGCTAGTTTCACATAAACATTTGCAGCAAAGGTCTACAAAAGACTTGAGCCTGGGATAAAAGATATTAATTCATGCCACTTTACAGTTTTGTTCCTAATTAAACAAATTGTGAGCCCATCATCTGTGACTTGTAATGGAGCCAACCTACAGATAGATAAATGTCAAAAATGTCAGCTTCTTAGTGAGCGGATCCTGTGCTTGAAACAGGATACAGTTTCCAAGGTGCAAACTGATAATCTCTGTTCCTGTGGGACCAAGCTGGAGCAATCATGGTAGCAAATGGCTAATGTACTGCCACTACCAGAAGGGAGCTTCAGTTGGAGCTCAGAGAGCAATCAAATCATACCACTATGCAAATGAAGGAGGAAAAAACCCCAAACCCAGTTATTTGGCCTTTTTGTGCAAAAAACCAAAAAAGAAAACAATGATCTGGGCACAAAAAAACATACCTGTAAATTTGGGTAGAGCTGACATTTACAAGTGTCAGACATGAAAGATTATTCAGCTGTTGGAGAAATGGAAGGATATAAAATAGAAGCAGCAAATAAAATTGCAAGGGTGAACCTAAAATTTCAGGTCTGGTCTAGACAGCTGGAGAGCAATAACACAGGTCTGGCTATAAAGTGCACTGGCATGGTGACTCTGGGCAAGGAAACCTGGTAGTAGATGTGGTAAAAATGAAATTGAAGGAGTAAACATGTAGGAAATAAATAGAAACTGGGAAAGATTAGGGCTCTGAGAGCTCAAATAGGCTTTAACTGCTCTAAGCAGCCTCTATGGGGCCCCTCTCCACAACCGTGTCCATGGACCCAGAAGAAGCCTCACTTCAGCTCCAGCTTGGGACTGCTGGTGTGACCCTGTCTCCTGGAGAGACCTCAGACCTGTGTTGTAGGTAGTTTGTCTCCCAAATGGATGCCTTTAGATGTTCTTTATTGCCTGTCTTCTGTCTTTGTTGTCTGGGTTGACTTTAGACCTGTGTTGTAACCTCATTTCCACATCTTTCTCTTGTACAGGCTCATCATTTTGGTTCATCATTTTGCCATCTTTGGGACTCCCAGAGGGCCCTGTTCCCTGTGTGATCTGTGTCCTGGGTTCAGAGGTGGGATACTGCTGTGGTCACTGCAAGGCACTGCCTGTACTGGGTCATCCTCGCCTTGGGGTTTGCACTACCTGAGGGAGCAGCTGGCCCTTCCTGCTTCCTGACACAATGTAAATTCTTCTAACTCATTGAAATCAGTTGGGTGGTAGCTGATAACATGGATTTAACCAAGACTGAGCTAACTGAGCCTGGCTGTTTTACCAGTAAAATTTGATAAGAAAGCTGGAAAGCAAAAATACAACGGCTGAAATAATAGTTTGGGCTCCTGTATGATAAAAACTTCTTAGTAAGTGTCAGGGAAAACATCCTGAAGTTTCATCCATGTGAGTTCCTCATGCAGGTGTGGGCTAGGTGAGGCAAATTGCAGGAGAGCAGTATGCTTTCAAAGTTGTTTCTTTCACTGAATGTGTTTCCTGGCTCCAGGTATAGAAATCATAATGGCAGCTAGATGTAATGAGTGGGAGCTCAGTGAAGTGGTGGGATTTGTTTAGTCTTGTCTTGAACATTTCTTAATGGGATGAAATTAGCAAAATTCCTTGAAATAGAAACTCCCTGACAGTTTTGCTAAATAACCCTCAAAATTAGCAAATGCTCAACAAAGGTGAGGGTTGCTGCATAGAATGAAGCCGTGGATGTGTTAGAAAGGGAAAAAAGCACAAAAGGGAACAAGAAACTCTTATTCTAGAACATAGCTAAAATTTTCTAAAGGGACCAAGAAAGCCAACATAGATCTAATGAATGGGGTTAGCATAAGCTGTTTTCTGATGAATACTGAACCACTCAGTAGTCCTGTGACCAAGTATTGCCATCAGAGAAGAGAGTTGACAGAGGTTATTGCAAATCTATCAAGAAATGTGGGGGTTCAC
Organism: Vidua chalybeata; assembly: GCF_026979565.1. NCBI lineage: Eukaryota > Metazoa > Chordata > Aves > Passeriformes > Viduidae > Vidua > Vidua chalybeata. Next base: position 89,526,892 of record NC_071530.1, read on the forward strand.
TATCCCTGACTCTTCATTGTAGTTTGTTCTTCAGCACTTTTTTTTTATTATTTTTATTTTTTATTTTTATTTTTTTTTTTATTACAGGTAGGGTAATAAAGAATACAGTGTCTGTATTCATACTTGTCTGTATTTATGGCATAGTATGATGACTGTGTTGTGTAGTAGATACTTTTGGAACTGAAACATTGTGAATAATCTGTGATAAGTGTATGGCCAAAAATCTGAAATTAAGCCCACATAAACTGGAGCTGCTTCAAAAAGAAGTTGTGTTCTTTTGGCCTGTGGTCAAGGAAGAGGGAATTCCTACTAGCGATGACAACATATACTATACAGGGATTACTAGTACTGTAAACAGTCCCAGATGTGTGCAGTTTTACAGTTTTTAAAAATAGCTGCTTTTGTGCAAGGAGAAGGAAATCCATTTGAATGTGACTTGACACTGACATGGTTGAAACCATCTGTGTTGGCCTCCTTGGGTTTCAAAACGGATTCTTGCATTCATAAGCTTGGATGGTCTTGAAACAAACAAAAAGGCTACCAAGATCAATGACTCAAACAGAAAATCTGAGCTCTATAAAAATAGGCAATAAAGTAAATGCGCCACTGAGTATTGGGTAAGTCTAAGGAGTATAAGGAATCTTTGTGACTATCCATGAACTTGTGAAGCTATCCATGAACCTAAATTAAGGTGTAAGGGCCCAAGTGGAGCCAAGATATGTAGTACTAGGGTACCTGAGATGGCTGTCAGAAAACTAATAGGTTTGACAATGAGTGGTGGTTAAGTATTGCAATTTACATAAAAGATTAAAAAATTACGTAAAATCTGAGAAAAGAGATACCAGAAGACATACGTTTAAAAGAAAAAATGAAGATATAACTTGCATGGTTAGAGACTTCTTGATAAAATCAAAAAACTTGCATCTTATTAGAGTTTAAATAATTGTTTTAAGAACTAGGAATTATTAGCGATTGATTAGTATGCATATTGGTGCAACTGAAAGGGGGTTTCCAAGGTTATGTCATGATTCAATATCACCAGACTTCTGTGTGCCTCTTAGATAGGGATACCAGTATCTCATATGAATTGTGATTGATTAATGACTTTCTCTATTCAAATGTGATCTGAAATGTGTTATCATGCTGTTTATTCCTTGGACCTAGTGTGTGTGAATCACTTCAGACATGCTGCAGTTTGTTCCAAGGACCAGTTATAGTCCTTAAGAAATATAGTGCATAATCCTCTCAATGCTTCTTTAAGCAGACACTGTATAATCAGTTGATACTCTCATAGCCCAAGTAGTCTGTCTACAGGGTCATTCATTTAAAACTAATAATTTAATATAGAACCAAAATGTCCATTGTCAGAAATGCCATACTGGGTTCTTTCAAGGTCAAAACCTCCACTGGAACCATTTTCTAATGTCTGTTTAATGGTTGTGTGATTCCAGTTGGTTTAGAAAGGTTTAAAAAGATCATCAGGCCAATATCTAGGAGAGTGAGAAACAGAGGTGGATTTTAGAGAAGTAGACCAGTAAAACTCAAACGTGTGGAAGATACAGTTTTTCAGGAAATTGGTCTGAGAGATAAGAGAGCCAAAGGAAGGCAGATATCCCTTGAATACATGAGTAGTAGGGACATACATAATTTTACATTCTGCATGAAAAATAAGAAATATAGTAAGATAGCAGCTTTTAAAAATTGTTCTTTATGTCCAGTAAAAGGACACGGAAAGGAAAATAAAAGATGACGTTATTCTCAGAAGCATAGCAAAACTAGGAAGATAATGGCACAAAAAGGAAACAAATTGGAGAGGTAACAGGAAATCATTTGTCTGTGTGCTCTAGCATTAAGAGAGACGAATTTGGTTACTTTGGACAAACCACACCTAGGAGGCAGATGTCATTAATGTGGGTTTTTTAAATCAATCTTCACTAAAATGACCGTCTGCAAGAGCTAGCTAATTCAATGCAGTCCAGTGAGAAAGAAGGGAGAATCTCAGCCTTGAATGAGGCATGTACAGTTTAGAGACAGATAAGACTGGTAGGTTCTCCTGAATTGGCTGAGCCTGCGGTACCTCTTCCCAGGGTGACTGCAAAATAATCTGCTGTAATCAACTGCCTCTGCAGCCAGAGCTGGGATAGGTCATGGCCTGGTTGCTCATGGCCTTGTAATGTGTGAGCTCTGTGTTGGCAACTGAAGTGAAAATTGTATTGGTATTTGAAGTTATTTTGTCTTCTGCTTTTCAGTCACTGGGGAGTGACATAGCTTCCTGTCCTACAAAGTTATTCCAGTTTCCCACCTGTGATTAGACTTGTGCGGCTTTGCTCTCCTGCATCTAAAGATGTGCAGCTGGCACAATAAAGGACTTTAGATAGGTTTTGCTTATAGTAGTTGCTAGTTTAAAGATAGTTACTGAATTATAGGTTTTACTTGAGCTGTTTAATTTGTATCCTTGACAGCTGGGCAAAATACCAGTGTCTATAAATTCATTCCTGTACTAGGTTTAGAGCAAGTGTAGAATAGTTCTAATTCTAGCCTGAAACTGGTGGTCTGTTTAGTTAAAACCACATCAAATGTAGTAGTCATTAAAGTGGTATTTTTTTTCTAGGCAATGCTGTGCTCTGTTACAACCTGCCCCTAAAGGCAAGTGTAACGGAGGTTCTTGTTAATAGATCCCTTGGTGTGGATTAGAGGGAAATGACACTGAATGACCAGTGTTTATATATCTATATCTATATGTAGGGTTTACTTTAAAACACTTCACTTGCAATGGAAAGGAGGTATGTAGCCATTTTGGTTATTATCTATAGTAATATAACAATAAAAGTATAAAGATATCACTTAAGAAGATATATGAGGAAAAGAAGGAGAAAGGATAAGATGATGGAAAGATATCACCACCGGTGGATCCAGCAACAAGACTTGATTGTTACAATTTAGATGTGTATTGGTCAAAATGATGGTCACAGTCTTGATTCACTGGGGATGGGGGAAGCTCCCACCACATAAAGTTCAGTGGATTAAAATAGGTTCATTTCAGGTGGCAGCGCCCAGGTACCACCCCTAGGGGCAAGTTTAACACTCTGTTGCAACACTCTGGATCATGCACAGTCCTCAGGTGGAAGGCCCCAGAAACAAGTCTGGGGGAACTTTGATGGTTTGTGACACCCTCCAAGACGTGACAGCTGCCTCTCACATCAGGGTAGTTGAGCCAGTCATGCCCATCAGAAGGGATGAACACCTTCAGGCCTATGTGTGAATAGGAGGGGGAGTTTTCTCACCTGAGCCAGCTGTGTAAGGGAGGACATTGGCAAGATAAAAAGCACTATCCCACCTAGCAGGATTTGCTTCTTATCAGCCTTCTCTCTTATCTGGCTCAAAACCCAGCTTGTTGCTAAACAAAGGTTGGTTTGTCATGGTCATCCTCTGGCACTGGGAGTGCAGCCCCTCTGTCTTATGCAGATCAGAGGTTTTTCTAACACACAATCTCTCCTTCTCTCCTTAGGTTGGGGGGGCTGCAAAACCTGGTCTCAGCAAAGCATTCTGCTGCTTTTGTAAATGGTTGATTGTTTGAATCATTAACATTTCAGTCTCTCACATCTATGGAAAGTAAACTAGATCAAAGTTATTTTTATGGTATTTAAAATCAATATCTCAAAGCTATTTTTCATAACAGAATAATACTTTTTTAAATGAGGTTTAAAAACTTTGGGTATGATTTTTATCCTTTGCTAAATTAAGAGATGTTTGGGTAGCATATTGGAAAGAAATTAAGTGTGTATGTGTGTATGATGTAAAGATCTCTGTGCAGAGATACTGGATAGATATATAGCATCTACATGTATTTTGTATTTAAACACATATTGATGCAACAAAGATACATTTCTGGAATAGAGTTTTTTTTATAAAGAGCATAATTTCATAAATACACATGTAGGGCAAATACAGAAGTACTGTAGAAATAACAGCAGTTACATACTGCTGCATAAATGTTATTTTATACTGCATGTTTCTCTATGTGTGTGCACATGCATCCTTGTCTGTGTGTCTCAGTCCTGGTGCCAGTGGATTCAGCAGCTGGAGCTTGTTCTGCTTTTCAGCATCTGTGGGTACACATACAAGTCAGAGGGTCTCACAGAGATGATTCTGTCACCTACAGAATGGTGGGGAATAGGCTATGTGTGGGTCCAGCACATCCTGCCACAGTCTGCAGTTACTGAAAGTCTCCTTGTGCTTTGAGAGTAGGGCTGAACCTGCTTTTTTGTCTTCGGCACTACAAAACGACTTTGTGTGCGATAAGAATCTTTTTCTGATTGCATGAACTAAAGATTAAATAGCTATTAATATAGTAATTACTGAGACAGGAATCTAATGGTGTGGTTGTGAAAAGTGTCACGGAGTACCTTAGAGTGAGAAGTGTCTATAATCACTCTTAGATGACTGAAGTACATGCTGCTAATACTAGATGTGGTTTTGTCTCTTAGAGCCAGGCCTTCTCATGCATACAGCTCTGTCCCATCACTTCTGCTGGCAAAAGTCTTCAGGCAGCAATACTGTGAGCTGAATCTGTAGCGACCGGAGGGGAAAGTAACCTGAGAGGAAAAAGATGAGATCAGACCCTGATCTGATTCACACTGCAGCTGTATTAACACCTGGACAAGGCAGATTGTATGTAAGCATGGTTGAGGACTAAGAAGGTGTGCAGGCCTTCCCACTTGGCAGCAGGCCACCTTTAGTTTCTGGATCTGAGGCTGAAATGACTGCTCTAAGTGAGATCAGAAATTTTTTGTTATTCTAACTGATAACAGAGCTATAAAAGTGGCTCTGAAAACTGACTGCAGAAATGGTGGTTCTCTCTTTTGGGATAAAATATAGCTGAAATAAATATTTATCACTGGGTGATGTGCCTATTTTGTCTATTTTTGTCTTCTTGGCAGAATCAAGATCTAAAATAAAAAATCATTCTAAGAAATTTGTAACATATCTATTATACATAAAAATTGAATGTGACAATCTTTCACTGCTATTTATTCAATCTGAAATGTAAAACTTCCTGTGGACTGTTATAAGAGAAATACTGGTTAATGAAGCATTTAATAAAGACTTGGTGTATATATTGAGCAGATTTTGTGAGAATTCAGACTTCTAGTACAGGATGAGAATAAGGACCTATGGAGTACTAGGATTTTTTTAACAGAGATGAGTATCAATTTAAAGAGCTCAGTTCCAGAGAATGAAGATAGAAGCATATTTTACCTTCAGTGGTTGTTCCATGCTATGCTTTTGTTATATGATGTGTCATTGTTTGTTTAATTAAAAATCCCTCTTGATTCCATTGAGAATGTAGCCAAAAGAAACAGTGCAATACCAGTTTTTTTGGACTCTGTCACTGTACTGCATATTGTAAAAATGGTTAAGATATGTTAAGAAAATGAAGTGTTTGTTAAATTCTGCTAAAATATACATTAATTTGCATACATATATATAGACACACGCACACTTTTATAGAAAGTAGTGAGTGTAATTTTAGAAGTCATAAGTGTCAGCAACTTCTGTTCATACCATTTTGTATATGATCAAAGTGAGAGGAACCAAAGCATAAGTTTAGTGGGATCATTTTCCAAATCAGGAAAAATGATGGTATTTGACAACATGATATTGATGGTATTGGCAGAGCATTTATTCAGGTATTTGTTGCCTGTAGCTTAAATGACTTCACTGTGTAATAGGTGTACTTTACAAAAGAAGTAGTATTATACTGTTTTATTGTAATAAAAATGCTATTTGTGCAATAAGGCATGAACTCTGATCTCATTACACAGGTTGTGTATACAAATGGTTGAAATTTTGTTTACAGGCTAGTCTGTGTCCCTGATTAAGACCATCTTTATAAACCAGAATTCTTCATCAAGATGACCACTTCCTGAGTCTTTAACATGTATTTCCAGGCTTGCAAGGGAGTGGCAGATTTGGTTGGAGTTCTGCAGGAAAATAGAAAGTGAAATAGCTTATTTTTTCTTAGAAATACTCAAAATTGCATAAACTGATGTACAGATATGCTGAAGAGGTACTTAGAGATCCATTTAACCTGAAATTAAGACCCTGCTGTGGCTCAGCCTGTTCACGGACTGCACTGCACAGTATGCCAATGTCAGTATTACAGCATGGATATATAGGTGCCATTTGGCTAAAAAAGTATCCAGATTAACTTAAATGTGGCTAATTTGTGGGACATCATACCAGTTACAGCATGTACCTGAAAGGCTGAAACTCAGATGTCATAAGCTTAGAAACTTCCGAAGAACAGGAAATGAAATAAAATAATGAGATTTTTCCTGTCTCCCTTTTCATCCCATTTCTTCACCATGGAAACTTCTGCACTCACTTCTGCTGCTTAATTGTAATTGTGCCTTGAGTGTATGGTCAGACGCCATCAGTGGTGATGCTTGTCAGCAGTGTTGGACCATTACTGGAATGAAGTGTTTAGAAGGTGTGGCTTCCTGAAATTCTTGAACATTTCCTCAGTTTGTCCTGTCATTAGGTTTTGGCATATACCTGTTGATAGCTTCAGACCTTTTTGTTATTTATGTATTTTGTTTGTTGGCAGAGGTGTGCTACTTTTAAAGATCTGCCTGAAGATCACTGCTGAGTGACAATGCAGATTGTAGTCAATTTTTCAGCAGCATGACTTAGGTTTGAAGCATGCCTGGGTCAAAGCATGAGTGAAAGGTGATCCTGAAGCTGCTGAATGGTCCAGATCCCCAGGATTTTCGCACCTGTATTTCCACGTAGTGATGGAAAGCCACGGTTCCCACTGGAACATGCCAGTGGGCTGGCATGTTCAATTCCTCGTCGAGTTTATGGAATGGCAAAAAAAGTTGCCAGAACTGTCGTGCAAAGGCAAGTATCTGAGAAACTCTGCTGCCTTAAAATCAGAGCTCAACCTCTCAAGTCTTTTTCAAACCTTTTCTTATGTGTTGTCAACAATATCATCCTCGGATGAAGAAAAAAGGGAGAGGTTGCAGCTGCCTTCTTATTGTATTTGTTGGTATCACTGGGAAGAAGTTTTACTCTTTCCCAGTTAAGAGTACATAGTGCTTTGAATTTTTGGTCCTTTTACCTCATTTGTGATAATTTCTGTTCTGTATTCCTCTTGCTTCCCATGCCAATCTTTGTAGTCTGTCATCAAAGTCTGTAAACAGATGCAAAACACTAATTCAGCTCCTGGTCCAATTTATGTAATTTTTTTTTTTTTCAAACTCACTACAAATCATGATATGCCTTTTTTGTCCTTTTATTTTCTTTTTTTCTTTTTTTTTTTCCCCTTTAATTTTATTTTCTCTTTTTCAGTTTTTTTAAATTAATTTTTGGCTCTACTTTGTTGTACTGTGCCAGGAAAAAAGTTGGCAAGTTCCATTCAATTTCCATGTTATTGTTTAGATTAAATGACCCTCATAATCCTTGCAGCATTTTTCAGCTCTTCAGTTGTAGCTGATAGCCTACTTTGTAACATTTCTTCATTTAATCAGATTGGGACTCTTCTCTAGCTGTCTGGAATTCAGTTTCCTATGTATCCTACTATCTTTGAAAGATACTGTGGTGTCTAAATTCCTTAGTTCATTTGGGTTCCCTGAAGAGGCCCCTAGGTTTACTGAAGTTTATGATACTTGTGTTATGAAACTATTATTTTTGCCCTTTCATTTAATTTATACTAACTCATCTTTCAATGTTAAAGTATTTAAGTCTTCATTACATGGCAAAATAAAATTTTAACAGTGTAAGTTTTTGTTAGCTCTGGGTATTTGTTACATGTTTGTTGTTTGTAACATCCAATAGCAGGCCACCTCCAACGCAGTCATTACCTGGTACTGTAGTCAGTTCTAGTCTTTGTCAGGAAGTTTGTCTCCTGTCACAATAGCAAATAGTATTTCACTTGCCAATGATGTTCCAGTGTTCATTATCCAATATTATATCTGACTGTGGATGTGATAAAAGTTTCCTTCATAATGCCTTATAGCTTAGTGAGTGCCCCACAGCTGTCATCTTTAGTGTTATCTTTCCTGAATGCTCTCTGTCCTTCTATATCTATGTTCCTGTTCTGAATTCTATGTTGTCAAGCTTATGTTTTCTCCTTAACGTTTTTTTTTTTACATCCTGTAAATGTAATTCAAGATCTTCTATTGTGTTTGAGAAAGCTTTACACATCAGAGTTGTTTCTTACTCCATTTTTATATAGAGCAGACTCAGGCATGTCATCTTCTTTTACCTGATTGCTGTTCACAGTCAATTCTTTTTCTTTACCATATGTTCTCCTGTTACCACAGGATTATTTAATCCACATCTGGGTTCTCATTTACCCTATATTTTTTTCCTTTCTGTAGTGTTTGGGGATCTATTATTTCTTAGTTTGAAGCTGTTCTTAACAGTTGTGTCAGCTTTGATCCTAAGTAGCTATTTCCTGGAACATTCAAGTCAAATTTATCTCTTGAAGAGTTACTTCCTTCAATAAATGCACCTCAACAGTGCATCTCAATCTGTAGCAAATGCTACAGATGCTTCTTATACCACTCATCATTTAACTATTGGTTAGTCTAATCTCTTATTAGACATTTTAGTCCTCTTGTGACTTGATGCCCCTGAAGTTCACACAAATATCTATTTGTTTTCAAGTATTCCCTGAAAGAGTTAGTCCTTTATATTTTTTTTTTCAGTGGGAATTGGACAGTACTGATTTTGAGGAGTTGTACTTGTTTCTCAGGTTCCTTGTGATGCTTCCCAGTTGTAGGTCCACCTGCCAGTTGCGTGTAATAGACATGAAGCCATTTTGGTTTTTTGATCCCTTTCCATGAGCAGACTGTTGCAAGTAGCAAGGAGGCTGTGATTGCAGAGACCTGCTCTTGTGATTTTAAGCCGAGCTGGAGATTAAACCAGGACTATCAGCTTCTCCATGTGTTGCTGTGAATCTCCAGCCTTTACTTATAAGTGTCATTTTTAATCCCATCTGGAACTCTGAATTGTCCCTTCTTTTTTTTTTTTTTTTTTGTTCGTTCATATGTACTGATTGAGTTGCAATATCTGATATTCTTCTTGTCTTATTTCAGAGTTAGCATGTATTTTGTTCCTTCATGCTACCCTTATTTTTTTACTTTTTTTTTGTCTCTGGGGCATCAGACCTCCTTTTCTGTTCTGTTTCATATTCAGAAGTTATTATAGTCCTTCAAGTTCTCCTTGTCTTTTTCTTCTATTGGCAGTTATCCTCAGCTATGAGAATAACTCACCTAATGTTTTTCACTTCTTGTTCTGGTTTACAACTGAAGGTTTCATAGAGATGTTCCTCTCTTCCCCTTTGTTCCAAAAGACGTGTTGTCTCTAACATCATCAATTGAATTCTGAGCCCTTATGCACACACACATTGTGTGTGCATTTTCCAGGTATCCTACTGAATGATGATAAAGATCCCAGTCTTTCATTAGCTTGTATCCTTATCCTATCCTTCAGGGATAATCATCACCCTTCAATAAAGTCTGATTGCCTTGACCTAACCATTCCTTCTTAGAATTGTGACCAGAAGATGTGGTCATTCATCTGCACTAATTTTGCTTTTTTTTTTTTTTTTTAATTAATATTGAACTACTTGGGTGTTTTGAATTTAGAAATTACTTGCTGTTTTCAAGGAGGATGTAATCATCGTCCTGTATGTTACTACTTGTGCCTTGAAACTTCTTTCTTGGTAAAGATACTACACACTTACACACTGTGTATGCTGTTGTACTATTAAATGAGGCAGGGACAAAGTGGTGCGTCTCTTGCTCTACAAGACTTTTTGTTTAATACATATAAAATTATGTGGTCTTTTACTACCCATAACATAGTGACAACTCGGAGCAAATGTGTATTGCTGGTGTGTGTTGTGAAGGGAATTCTTTGATTACGGAAAGAAGGATGCTGTGGGTAAAGAACATGAGTTTAAAAAAAATGTTTTTAGGGAAGAATTGAAAGCATAAACATGACTAATAAATCATTGTTCTGTGTGTGTTCAAAAAGTAAGTGTTGTGGAGACCTTGTAAGTAAATATTGTGTGTAAGTCCAAGAAGTGATTAACATATGAAAGAGGAGACAATATAGCTGAAAAATTAAACTTTATTTTTTAAATGTACATTCAGAAAGAACTGGTTGAGATTATTCATATGGTAAGGCTTTTAGATGGGGAAAAATGTTGGAGGATCTTTCTCAGATATGTTTATTGATGGATCTTTCTGAAATCTAGTTGTTTGTATGGATAAAATCTCTGAGCAAATGGAAAAAAAAGAAAAGATACACCTACAGACAGAAATAACATTCACTTAGGAGCTGTAAAGAAATTTTGAGATGAAACAGCTAAAACATTACTACTTGTAAGTAAATTCACTGTTTGGTAAGCTATTTTTGAAGAATATACATATTAGATGGATAAGTGGAAAACATATATTGGGATAAGGCTTCATCTTCTGTTTAAAAAAAAAACAACCCAAAACCAAGAAAATCAGGTCTGACCATTTTTTCTGGATTTGGTAAATGTATTTCCTAAAGCAGTTTATCATGATTTCTTGCAAAAACCTTCTAAGAACTAAGAGACCATTAGATAACAGGGCAGGTTTTCATATGGACTAATAGTGGATTATAAATGAGGGTAAAACACCATTTGTCACAGTAGATGGAATTTGCCAACAAAGTCAACTGTTCTGTGCTGCAGTATGTTCTTTAGCATATTCCTAAATGATCCGAAGAAAGAATACTGAGGCAACAGTTTGCTGATATACCATCTACTTATGATAAAGAGCTGCAAAGCAATCCAAGAATTCTATGATAAAACAGCTGATTAAATTCAATGTAGATTAATAGATAATTATGCTCTTGGTAGTGGGGGAGGGGGCACGGCGAGGAAAGAATGGTCCTAATTTGACGCATTCTTGTATGGGTTGTGAGCTGACTATTACAACCCTAAATCTCATTCTGAGTGGTAATAGATATCCTTATGGAAACAGGAGAGCAGCGCTGAGTGGCAGTCAAAAATCAGATAGAATATTATGAATTATTGTGAAAGGAACAGAGAACAAATCTGAACCTCATTATGCCACTTTGCAAATTCATCATGTACAATCATTGTGAATATAGTATGCGATTGCTAGTTCCTCAAATTAAAAAGAATATTACCAAATGAGGAAAAGCAGTTGAAAAGAAAAGAAAAGGAGATGGGGATGATGTAAGAATGAAGTATCTGAGTTTCATTTTTGAACTGAAAATAGAAGAAAATAAATATGAACTTGTTTGCCTGTGGTGTGACTGAAGAACCATTTTCCCTTCCCTTCCCTTCCCTTCCCTTCCCTTCCCTTCCCTTCCCTTCCCTTCCCTTCCTTCCCTTCCCTTCCCTTCCCTTCCCTTCCCTTCCCTTCCCTTCCCTTCCCTTCCCTTCCCTTCCCTTCCCTTCCCTTCCCTTCCCTTCCCTTCCTTCCCTTCCCTTCCCTTCCCTTCCCTTCCCTTCCCTTCCCTTCCCTTCCCTTCCCTTCCCTTCCCTTCCCTTCCCTTCCCTTCCCTTCCCTTCCCTTCCTTCCCTTCCCTTCCCTTCCCTTCCCTTCCCTTCCCTTCCCTTCCCCCTTCCCTTCCCTTCCCTTCCCTTCCCTTCCCTTCCCTTCCCTTCCCTTTTTCTTTTTTTCTTTTTTCTTTTTTCTTTTTTCTTTTTTCTTTTTTCTTTTTTCTTTTTTCTTTTTTCTTTTTTCTTTTTTCTTTTTTCTTTTTTCTTTTTTCTTTTTTCTTTTTTCTTTTTTCTTTTTTTTTTTCTTTTTTCTTTTTTCTTTTTTCTTTTTTCTCTTTCTCTTCCCTGTTTTGTGATTAATTAATTTGCAAGATACGAAATCAGAGTATCAAAAAAGACTCTACTGTGTAGCTCAGGACTAACACTTGACAAAAGTTACTTTTTCCTATGAAGGAAGCAGGTTTGGGCATAGATATGTGGAGTGCAGATATTGTCCTCTGATCCTGCCATTCATGATGGAGGATCCAGAATACTGCAAGGATGAAAGAATATTGGTGTCTGGAAGACAAAAAAAGTGCACACAGTTTGAGAAGAGACAAAAATTCTAGTGGAATTGTATCACTTTGCAAGAGCTTACAAGACCTCAAAACACATATGAGTATGCTAACAGCACTGCTAGATTAAAATAATTCCTGATAAAGAAAATGGATAATAATATAATAGTAATCTGATATCAAATGGAGGTTTTTTTCTCTTTATTTTTAGATGAATTGAACCTTGTCACATAAGCCACAATGAGGCCAAGGACAAGCACTGAAACAGAAGACAGATGTTGCAAAGGAAGATGGATACACTTCAGGGCACAGGTTTCTGAACACAGTATTCTAAGGGAATGTGGTAAAAACAATTCTATTTGAAGAAAAGCATATGCATTTGAATATGCAAAAACTGTGTGAAAATATGCAAAGGGTTCAATTTGAAAAGATGTTAGTTATAGTAAAATAATGGCAAACCGTTTTCAACAGGAGGGGGTAATACCTGGAAGAATAAGAACATTTGAAGAAATATTTGAGGAAATATTTCTAACCTGGAAAGAGAAAGGAAGTTTTAACATGCACAAAAAGTTAAATTCCCTCAATTCTTTCATTATATGTGTCCTGCAGCAGAATGTGATAACCCTGTTGCTCTGCAGAGTATAGGGTAAATAATCCATAGTGTGGCTGGAGTTGTTGTTTTCTGTAAGGGTGGAAAAAATCCTCACATGAAAAAATGTTTTTCGAATTCATACATCCATAATAACTGCTAAAGAAAATACAATTCTTTTCAATACTGCAGTTAGAGCTATCTGGTAGGCAATGCTTGAGCCCATTTTCTTGTTGTTTGTTTTTTAAATTTTTCTCAATGCAGTGATAGTAGTCTAGTAAGCGTCCTGGGAGAAAGAGTTGCTGTACAAACATCTGTGTGTTTTCAGCAATCTGGAAAACACAGTTTCTTCACAGTGCTGCATTAGTTATCATTGGCATCCAATGCATTTCAGGAGTGAGAAAAAGTTAGTCCTGGAGTAAGTACTAAGGCATGTATACTGAATTTTGATTTAGAACAAAACTTTAGAGACTTCTTGCTACAGAAGGGAGGCTTTCACAAGAGACAGAGCCCTAATCCGAAGTGAATGAAGGAAACTTAACCCACTGTCATGTCTAACATCGCTTCTTGGAAGGGTCAGTCTTGCTTTAAAAAGCCTTCAGATAAACTGTGCTATTATTATGGTATGCATTAGGACTTGGACCATAAGAATATGTGTATAAATAATGCCCTAGAAATGTATTAACACTGCAGGCAAAAAATAAAGCTGGAAAATATATCTAGGGATTGCAGGGTGGGGGGAAATGTCCTATACAGTAAAATGAACAGAGTTGCTTGCCTTGGCTGCCCATCTGTTCTTTCACTCCTCTGAGAAAGCTCTCCCTGAACATGCTGTCACTAAAAAGGTCACCATAAAACCAAATCCAGTCAGACTAGCCCTTGTTTAATTTAATAATAGCTCCTATTGGGAGATTAGGCTGTTAAATACAGTGAAGTGTGCATACAACTATTGCACCACAGGATTGTGAAGAGAGTAAAGCCCTTCCTAGAGCTGAAGAGGAATGCAGGGTCCAGTCAACAGTGTTTTTCAGCCACAGATGGACAAAACAAAGCTTGGTTTGCTGTCTGCTACCACTTTTTTGTTTAGCTCAGAAAACTGGAAAGATGCATGTCTGCAGAGTTAGATTGTTGTATTTGAGCTGCAGGTGTATCTTGGCAGAGCAAAATAAAAACTTCAGCATTTTGGTGTTCAGGAGAGACCCATAACTCATAGAAACAACACTGTGCTATGATGTTACAGAGCTGAGTGATTCAGATAGTGTTGGAGAAACAGATACAGTTTTAAACACTGTGTTGGAAAACACATAATTTCTTATATATCAGCATGTACTGCAGAGAAGTAGATGTTTTCTGCTCTGCATTCAGCAGGTGATGAATTAGTAGTCACTCAACCAGCCATTTTGCTCAAGAAAAATGTTAGAAAATAGATGTAGTGGGTAGGGTGTCATGGAGGCAGGAGGGGACCTATGGGTTCAAAACAATTCTCTGCAACTATTTCAGGGTGTCATTTTCTGAAATGGAGATGGAACAGTGACTTACCACTGTGTGATAGTATCACAGGAAATCTCAGAGGGTTAGGTAGTGAATTATTTAATATTTTATTGGGGAAGGAAGATAAAATTCCTCAAACTGCCTTTGCAAGAGGTTTTTGGAAATGGTTGTTGGCCAGTGTAGAAACTCATGTAAGCTACAGCCAATTGGTTAGATCTCATTCATTAAATAAGATGTGCTTTTGCCAGGCTTCTTGGCTCTGAACATTACAAGAAGATACAGAATGCTTCTCTGTCATTGTCTCAATAGATATTTCAGATTAGAATAGCTTAAACAGGAAAAACAGCAGAACATGCCAGCAGACTTACTAAGGGTTTTGTGTTTCAGGCGTTCTGCAAAGAGCAGTTACTGAGTTCAGATCTCCTCAGGAGGAGAGCAATTAAGTAGATTTGTGCATAATATGAGTTGGCTGTTTTAAATCCAGGGCTTTGTAGAGAAAAAGAGCCATCTCCCATCTTGGTTTTGTGCCTAAACTCTAGCTCTCCAATCCATTGCTTTGCCTGCTTTAGCAAGACCTGTGGTAAAAATAAAATGTTTCTTGCCAGGGAAAATGAAATATTTTGTTTTGTTTCAAAATGCTTAGCTTTGCTTTCCCATATTGTCAAGGACAAAACAAACATGTTCTTATCTGCTACTGTCAAGATGAAGTTCTTGTTTTGCTTGTCAGGTTTAATATTCATTCTCCAAGCAGAAATCCATTGTTCTCTCAGCCTTGCTCATTCTCTCTTGGTGATCATCTGCTCCCCAGTCATTTGCAGAATGAAGAGCTGAACTTTAATATGGCCCTACACACCAGAGGGGAAAAGAGTGTGGCCACCTGTATGCTGCTGAACTCAGTGCAGTGTAAAACACTGTCCACCTCTATCCAGATGCTCTCTTGTAGTGGAGACAGGGTAGAGGGTAGAAGGAATAACATGGTACTTTCACTGAAATGTAATTAAACCACCTAAATTGGAATAAGAAACATATCAATTGAAATATTTTTATTCATGAGACTTTTAATACTGGTTAATGGCATTAAATGCTATGTCTTTGTTAAAATTGCATGCTTCTGATTGGAAAAATATCAGGAGTCTATAAATATTCTGTAGATCAGTAAAGTTGTAAAACTTACATTAGCAAATTCTGTCTGAGCAATCAGGGAGCATAGAATATATATAGGAAATGTTTTATGCTACAGTAGATAGCCAATCAGTGTTCAGCTTTTATTGGAGGATGTGCCTTAAAATGAGGCTACTGGAACATGGGGATACTGATTACCTGCATTTTTTCCCCCCAGATTTAACCCATGTCACACAGATGTCCTCATAATGAACTGAAGTTTTGACAAGGATAAATTGCATTTTAATTAAATGTGACAGTTTTTATACTTCCACAAAGTAAATGATCTTAGAAATGACCATTAGATCATTTAATTCCAGATGGCAAGGTAACAAATCCCTAGATCATTACATGCATAGAGCTTAACAATCTATCCTACTCTTTTAGAAGTGTAGGTAACCTAAATTTCAAACCTCTAAGAGATGATTCAATATTCTATCTCATTGTTTAAAAATGTTAACTTACTTATATTTTAATTTGTTTAGTGTTAGTGATCACTTATGGGTTCTACTTCTACTCTTCTCCACTAAACAGCCTTTTAAACTGCTTGTTTCAATGAAAATAATCATTCACTCAAATACACAACTTAATCTTCTTTTGGTAAACGAAGCCAATGCAGTTCTTGAAATTAATGTGAGGCTTTGTTCAGTCTAAATCACTTCTGTGCTTCCTCTGTCTATATATAACTACATATTATTTCTGAGAGTAGAATTACAGTATCTTCATTGTAGTTCTCATCAAGGACACAAAGAGGCAAAGTGTATCTTAGTATTCTCACATACTGGTATTCTGTTTACACACATCACAGTAGCCTTTTGTTCTGCAGTTTCACAATTATTTAGGAGTCATAAGGGATGAAGTCACTATTTTACTGGATAGAGTCCTTGAGTAAAGTTCAAGCAGGTATTCCTTGCTTCTGTATCTATTTGACTGTATTAAGGTATGTGCTGTAAGAATGGGCTTAAACTTACTAAATTAATTTCCAGATCCCTCTTCACAGTTGACCTGTCTACCTTACTTAATATTCTGCAGACTTGGTGGATTTACAAGTCTGATAATGAGGCAGTTTTTACTTAATTCTAGACCATTTACAAAGTATTGAAAGGCATCAACGTTTACAACACACAAAATCATTACCACTTGATGATTGTTAGTGACTATTTACATCACTAAATAATTACTATTTAAGTTCCATAAGTTATTCAGATCTTTATTGAATAATGAGATTTTGCATAGCAGAACAAAGTGCTAGATTCTTTTGCCCCTTTGAAAAAAAAATGTTTCAGATACTGCTTTTCCACTGCTGACATCTGTCTTATGTGGTCAGTGAAACACATTTTCAAACCAAATGTTTGAAGTTCCTAGCTTTTATTTTTGAGGTACTTGTGATACCGTATTTGTAGCCCTTTCTGGAATTACAGTATCACTGAGTTTGGAAGGGCCTCAGGAGATGGCCTATTCCACCTGACATGCACAAAGCATAGGCAGCTAAAGCAAGTTGCACAGGACTGTGCCCAGTTAAGTTTCTCCATAATACCTCTGGGCAGCCTGTTCCTGTTGTATTGTGTTTTTATATTTCTATAACAGTTCTGTAATGGTTTGCCCCTTCACCCCCCATTTTCTCCCAATGGTTCCAGCCCGAGCTTTCCCGCCTTTCCCTCAATGCCAATCTCCCTGAAAATGCTCAGTCACTCCGCTGTGTCCCCTTAAACTTCCCCCACTGGTTCATGTATCTCTCTGTCCTTCCACCTTCCACTCCCCCAAATCCCCCCATTGGTGAATGGGTGTCCCTTCCCCCTTGTTACCACCCCGGTACTTAAGATGTTGTGAAAGCCTCAAGGGCATTTTTGGCTGTTGGGTGCTCTGGCCTTTGGAGCTCCTCAGAGCTCGGATTAAACCTGAGACTTTTCCCAGCCTTGAGTGGACTCCCTCATTACCTCCTCAGACGCCGCCTCTCCTCCATACAAGGCAGACAGCGCAGCGCTCTGTCTTAGCCGCTCCCCGACTCTCCTCGAGACACAGGGGAGTGTCCCCCACAGCTGACCGTGCCTCGGCCGGGCAGGTGAAGCCAGGGGGCTTCAGGGTGGCACGGCGGCATGTTCCAGTGTTTGAATAATGAATTTTTTGTTTGCTGTTAAAATGAAATTCCTTCTATTACAGTTTGTGCCCCTTGCCTCTTGCCATGCCACTGAATATGACTGAGTCTGACTTCATCATCTTAATTTCTACCTTTTCATACACATTGCTAAGATTACTCTGAGCCTACTCTGTCATGTGCTGAACAGTTCTAGCTTTTTCAAGCACTTTTTTTATATGCTTCAGTCTTCATGCCCTTTCATTAGACTCAGTCCTGGGATTCTTGAAGGGAGTCCTATGAATGAAGTTCAAGGTGAAGCACCTTGGCCTTTACCCATGTCCATTATTACTGGGTTCCTTGCCCCATTCAGTGTCAGTCCTGCTTTTTCACCTATGATTCCTTTTGCTGTTGGTAGGCCTCTGGAAGCCCTTCTTATTGCTTTCATGTCCCTCACTAGATTTGACTTCAGGTGGGCTTTGGCTTTCCTAATCATGTCCTTGGGTGTTCAGTACCTACATATTTCTCCTGTGTGACTTGACCTTCATCATTGCCTTGCACGGTTCCTTTTCATGTTTAAGTTTAGTCAAGAGCTCCTTGTTTAACCACATGAGTCTCTTGCAATCTTTGCCTGACTTCCTACAGGTGGAGATGGATCATTTTTGAACACGGAGGATATGTTCCATAAAGAGCAACCATTCTGAAAGCATTTGTAAATTTGATTGCAAACAGCAAAGGACTTGGAACTGAAAATAGTGGAGGAATAGAACTATTTTAAAGTTAGGGTAATTCATTTCCTGGTTGAGTGGAAATACTACAGATTTTTTATTTCCTTTAATTTCTGTCTGCACATGGAAATACAGGTATGTGGAAAAACATAAATGAAAGAATTTGGAAAAGGAGATGCAAATTTATCTGTGAAGTTTTGGCTTTGAATGAAGAGCATGAAAGTGTAGGGTAGCTGGAAATTTAAATGGACTGTAGAAAATAATCTTTGATCTTACTGAGTTTCTCTACATATGATATAGTTCCTGACAGGCCTCCAGGTCAATGAATATGCCTTCAACTCAAGAAAATGCAGCTTTCTAAGATAAAAGATAACTTCCATGTTGTATAGTAAAACAGATGATGCTTCTGATTGCCATTGTCCCCATCAAGAAATCATTTCCTGTTTCCCAGATCTCTATAAGACAGCATGCAAAACCACATTTCATTTTGCATTAATGGGAAAGATAACACATTTTACATGTCGTTGCATTTTCAGAGATAGCAAGGGAAAAATAACCTCTAACAGTTTGCCTTCTTATGGTGGTCCTCAGTGCTCAGCTGCTGAAGTTTGGGAAGGGAGATTTTCTGTAATTTCTGTTTTTTAAAATTAGGCTGCACTATACTTTGACATCGGTTCTGTGGAGACAGATTAGGAGTCTCAAATATTCCAGTCCTGCAATATGGCAAGAAAAAAAAAAGAGTGCTTGTTGGAGGAAAAAAGTACATTTTTTAATGTTAATATTTCAATTTTAATAAATAAATGAATTCAGTAAAATCGAAAGGGTTTATGTAAGTGTATTAGATACTGTATATAGCTGAAAAATGTACATAGCTCAGTGCAAATGTTAGGAGTTTAGAGAAAGTTGCATGAGAAAATTCGTTCTGGATGTGCTGTTTTAGCTCAGGCTCCCTCTGACTGAAGGTTTATGTTTGTTCAAGATATTTCCTATTTCTCTTTTCCATCTAATTCTATTCTTGTAAGTGCATTGGCTTTTTAATAGAGGTGGCTAGAAGACAGACAATTCTATCATTATTCAAACATAAAAGTTCCAAAAGGAGAGTAGGATATGCCAGTAAGAGGAGGTAATGGTCTGTTTTGTTTTATCTGATTGTTTTAGCACCTTTCAATTTCCTCAGCCATCTCACTAGCCAAAAAAAAAGTGTGCGTCTGAAAATCAAAAAGATGGGGAGGTAATTTGATGCTGTTGGTCTTAGATATTTTGGCAACAGACTGTGAAAATGTGCAAGAATGTTTGCAAGTGGTTTGAATGGGTTTGTGGAAAGATGCGGATCTGAGGTATCTTTTTAAAAATAAAATAAAACACCCTTAACATGAAAAGAGCTTTTTATTTTTTCCTGGTGTGAAAATTATTAGCAGCTACAGGCAGTCCCCATCTGGGGATTTGGAACCTACTGTCTGGTCTTTCAATCAGATTAGTTGGTGATACTAGAAGGAAGGAACGATACTCGGAAGAATTGTGTGTAGCTTTTGACAACAAAAGGCTCAACTGGCAACATGTGGCTAACAGCTCACAGACATCTGGTGTAAGCCATTTTCCTGAGGAATTAATTTGTGTTGAATATATATCCCAAATCTTTCCTTCTTTGAGGAAAGGCACTTGCTAGAAAGTAGATAAAGAAAAAATAATACTGTATCAAACTCTCAGCATTGACTTGATAGGAAAGGAAAAACAGTAGATTTGGCCTTTTAAATTTTTGTTTGTGATGTCTTAAGAAGGACTGATGATCTGTTGGTTCTGGGCTATTTGAGGGGGAGGCAGAGATGAGAAGGATTCGATTTTTTCTATTTTTATACTTAAAAGTAGTAGGTATAGTGTGGCATGATTAACTGATATGATCCAGTGACTTCATGTTGCTCCCAAGGAATGAAAAACCTGTGAGCATGATAAAAAGTAAATAAATAAAAAATCCTGATGGAAATTTTTTTATTGGTAGTGGATTTCTCCAGTGGTTCAGAGCTGACAAAGTATTTCCAGTCTTCTTTCCAGCTGGGGCTTGAAATAAAAGAGAACAGACAGAACGTAGGTGCAAGCATTGACTACGACAACTCATGAAGGAGGCTGAAGATTATAGTGCATGGAATGGTCAAAAAAATTCACTTCTCTTCTTTGTTTTGCTAGTGCTTTCTCTAAAAGGATATAGGGAAACTATATGGGAGGCTAGGATTTTTCCAATCTTTAACTGAAGGGAAGAGAAAGCATTTTCTTTTGTGTACAAGTAGTAGACTTTTTCTGACTAAGCAGTTATGTTAGATTTGTACTTAGTTCAAAAATTGGTGCTTCAATTTCAGATAGAAAACCACCTTGTTTGTTTGACAGGTTGTTTGGACTTAAAAATCATCACATGGAGTTGTAAGAAATAATACGATTTCTTACATATTTTACTTATAATATTGTTTATTCAACTCATACATAAATGGGAAATAGGTTTTTGACAGTCTGGATAATCTATTACAACTAATCCACTGGTTTCATTGCTGGTTCTGATGCCTTCACAGCTGCCTTCCTGTCTGTCTCCAGAGTTCAGATCTCCTCCAGACCTTTACCTGAGGTCTCCAAAACAGTGCTTGTTGCTTCTATTTGGCAGCAGCCATTCACCCCTAATGTCAGTGTCTTCAAAGGTAGTTGGTAAGTCTCAATGTTCAGTAAACTGTATGTTCGCAACAAGGAAAAGGATTTCAGAAAGATCTCAAAAGTCTGAAATGGTGTATTTATATTTCTTTCAATGGCAATATAGGAATGAACTAAATAATAATGGAGAAGGTAAGAAATAAAATAAGGCAAGAAAAGAAAAATTGAGATAGGCAAAGGAGGCAAGTAAAAGATTGAAGGAAATCTAAAAGATAATTCATAAACTTTATGTCAAAACCCAATTCTACAGGAGTCCTATTAGCAATCAGTAAAATGATCAAATTAAGGAAGACTCACAAATTACTTAAGTTCTCAAACTTTTTAAAACTCTCCTTTTAATAAGAAAAACAAAAAGAAATCCTCTGAAATTTGAGTAATTTGAGGTCTTCTTTGGAGAATAACATTAAAATTGCTCAAACATACAGAAGATATAAAAGGTCAACTAAAATTGTACAGTCTATCTTTTCATTTTATAGCCTTATGATCAGAAAATAATTCATAAAGGGCAAGAATATACCAGGATGGATATGCATGTATAATCTGCTGCTCTACGCAGTCATCTTAAGAGCCAGAAGATCAAACTGATAACATAAGCCTCTGAAAAGCATTTGGTACGCCCTGCAAACTGCAGATACACTGCCTTTTTCAGTGTTATGTTAGTCTTTAGCAGAGTGCCATCCCAAGGAAGCTCATCAGTGGTGTGCAAAACACCAAGCTTTGCACAGCTCTTCAGACATCTGTGGTACCCACAGATGCTCCAATGTGGGGCGTGTAGCTGGCTTGAAATCTGTGCTACTGAAGAGAGGCATCCCTGTTGGTGCCTTCTGCACTCCTTTGTCTCCTGCTCAATTTAGACAAGGACACCAGTGTTTGCAGGTAGTTACACAAGCAGAGAACACCCTCAGCCAGGAGAGTGATCTTCACTGGAGACAGGGACTGGCCTTGGCAGAAACTGCCAAGAGAGTGGAAGTGAGGTATGTACAAGTGGTTTGCTGTAGGTTTAAAAGTCTGCCCTAGCAGAAAACTGCTCTGGGGACTTGAAGGTGTTTCTGTCTTGACCTTCAGAGATTCTTTGAGCTGTGAGGTAATGTTTACATTGGTAAATGGACTGAAAGCAATTTAAAAAGTAAAACGCCAAAATATGTAATTGCCAGGGTCAGGGAATACGAAAACCTCTTTTTTGCTGCTTCCTGGCTAGTGATACTGTGGAGCTCCAGTTTTTGCAGGCACATGTGTGTAGCTGCTTCAGAATGCTGATGGTATTTCATAACCACTTTTACAGAGATTTCATATTTTTCCCTTTGAAGTTGCATTTCTTGGTGCTTCTTTGGGAGTTAGCAGCTCCAAGTTGACAGACCATTCCCCTGTTTCTTCACCATGGTGCCTTTCTGGTATCAAAGTTTCAGCGTAGTTCCCTGCAGATGTTTATCAAGTCTACAGTCTGTACCACCCCAAAGACTGCTTTGGGTTTGCCATTTGACATGGTTATTTTCGTTTGTTTGTTTTGTTTTTTTGTTATTTTTGTAATCAATTTTTATTAGTCAGCTCATCAGAAGGCTGCTTGGCAGCTGAAGAGACTGGGATTTTACACTATGCCAACAAGGGGATATTCTGTTTTTATGAGGTATTTTGAGGTTTATGAAGTAGCAAGAATAATACTGAAGGACCATCTTAGCGGATTGTAATGTGACATGGTTCATAATCATATTGTCTGTGTCTCTTGTGTATCTCTGTCTCTCAAGGGATCAGGTCAGTTTATTTCACATTGGAATTTAGGAATAAATTATGTTGCGTGTGTTGAAGTTGGCTATGGGATTAGTTCATTCCAGTAAAGCAGGGAGTGAATCAATTTGGCAGACTTAGTTAAGCTTACCTGTGAACTTGTGTCTGATTAAATGACAAGGGCAGCAGTTCCCCTGCTGTCTGTGATGTACATGAAAATAAAGTGAAGAAAAGAAACACTCCCCTATGACAGTCAATTAAGGATGCTGATTAACTCCATCTTGTACAAGAGCTGAGCTCTATAATACAGTGACATGATGATGAGTTATGAAAGTGATAGATTCTCCTGTCTTTATATACAAAAATGTTTCCTGGGCAATATAAACTTCATCACAGGTCCACATTATGATGAATACATTTTATGGATTATAATACATTTTTAGTTTTGTGGAGTTGATCTTTAATTACTGTCTTCTACAGAAAACAATTACATGGGAGATGTCAAGTAGCATTCTTTCTAAATACTGTAATTTTATGGAAGCCCTTATAAAATGTTCCTGAGAGCAATTGTGACTTAATAACTTAATGGGAAAGGTGAATACCTTTAGCAGAGATAAATAACTCTAGCAGTGATGTATAAATGTGCACTTGCAATTAGGCTGATCAATGTCTGTTATTAATGAGCATATAAGAAAGCAAACAACTTCTGTGCCTTTGTTTAATGTGGCCATAGAGAGCAAAAGTAGCTAAAACTAATTTTACACTTTGTCTGTGTAGAAGGTAATTGGTATGAAATTGCAGTGCTTGTGGTAATCCTGCCCCAATGATATTTGTGCTTTTACCTTCATGAATATTGATCTCTTTTTTTCTCACTTGAATAAACAAAGAGAACAAGATGAAAAATGTCACTACCTAACCCATTCAGTTTGTTTATCTACTAACAAGTGCTTTCCACTTTCTTAGAAGAACTTTGTAGGATGGGGTAACACAAATCTGTGACTCATAATCTTGCCAATGTGTCTTTTCCTGTCTTTTTTTTTTGTTGCTTGTTTGTTTTGTGTTGGTTTTCTTTTCTTTAGTGACCTACTGTACTTACAGTCCATGAGCTTTTATGTACCAAGGTTATGTGTGCATATGTGTGTGAACAGGGCCTGACAGTGTGAGTCAAGCATTTATGACTAAGGCAGTGGAAGCAAAAACAAATACATTTTTATCTTGAAGGAAAAAAAATGGTTTTCCTGTATGTAGCATTGGTCAAGCCATACCTCGAGAACTGCACTCAGTTTTGAGCCCTGCACTTTAAAAAGGACATTGAGGGGCTAGAGCATGTCCGGATAATGGCAACAATGCTTATGGAGGGTCTAGAAAACAATCCTTATGAGGAACAGATGAGGGAGCTGGGGCTGTTTAGCCTGGAGAAGGAGATGCTCAGCGGGGACTTTAGTGCTCTCTACAGCTTCCTGAAAGGGGGCTGTAGAGAGGCAGGGCTGGTCTCTTCTGCCATGACTGCAGTGAGCGGACAAAAGGAAATGACCTTAAGCAAGACAGGAGAGATTAGATATTAGAAAAAAAAATCGCTGTACGAGTGGTCAGACATTGGAATAGGTTTCCCAGGGAAGTGGTGGAGTCACCAGCCCTAGATGTGTTCAAGAGGCATCTTGATGTGGCGCTGGGTGATGTGGTTTAGGGGTTACAGTGGTGATGCTGGGTGACAGTCACATTGGATGATCTTGCAGGACTCTTCCAGCATTGATGATGCAATGATTCTCTGCCATGAAGTTTGAAATATTTTTTATTATATGATGTGTGTGTACCCAAAAGCTCCTGATCATCAGAGGTGTAACTGCAAGGATGTACACTGTCCAGGGATGATAAGCACATCGTCACTAATCTCAAACTTGTCTATGTTGTGCTATGTGATACACGTACCTGTCTTACCAACTCTACTCTTTTTTTGTGTCTGTGATGTGTTACGAGCTATTTCACAGTGCATTTATCTCAGCAAAATAGTACAGGCTCCAAGGGTCACTTGCCTTTCCTACACAATACACTGAGAGTGATGCAAGCAATTGCTGCATTATTTACTGTCAGGCTAGAGTTATTAAAAACCAGCCATAGCATGAAGAAAGTACATATAAACTATAATGTACTTTAAGTGAGATAAAATTTCAGCTACAACTTAATTTAATTCTTATTTTTTGAATAGTTCCTGGCCTGAGAGGATAAGACAACAATTAGGTGCTGGAGTTGCATTGGCCGAAGCATATGTGACTAACACAACACAAAGCATCACAACAGAACATTAATACAGCCTTGGTACTAACAAGTATAGAATGGAAAGAGCTCATGGTGATACAAATAAAGGTGGAAACAGGCTACAGATCATGTATTTAGGGAAAAAAAAGCCATCAATACAAATGCTTTGCACATTCACCAAAAGCCTGTGGAAAACCTGGTGGCAATAACTTTAGCTAGGAGAAGCAGGAAGGGCATGTTCAGCAATTGGAAGGAAATAAAACCTTGATAACTGAATTTATTTGTTTATTGTCATATATTTTGAAAAAAAACTGCCCCAATATTTGAATGAAAGATTGTCTTCCTGCATTTCTCTCATTCAGATCCCTAAATAAAAAGACGACTCATTCCTTGTGTTTTGAGCAGATTTGCACTTGAAGTTTTACACCTCTGTGGCAAAAAAAAAAACAGCTTGAAAAGTAGAAGAGAATGTCATTCAATGCTACTCTAAATTTCCAATAAATAATTAAAAAATAAAATTTTTGGAATCTGTCAAGTACAGTGATTTTGGCCATGGTTCTGTTTTGCACAGTTCATAAAAATACAGAATCCTTTAACTTTTCTATTTCAAAATTTTAACAGTTCATAAGAAAAAAATTAATTTTTAGTATAATTATTTAAAAATGCAGTGATAAGAAGAAATACTCTTGAATAAAAATGTCACTATTTAATAATATGTCACATCTGGACTTCAATGAAATATTAATGCTAAGTTATGATGGGAAGAGTACCTCTTTTTCCTCTTTCTTTTATCTAAATTGTTTAATATTTAATACTTTATAACAGAGAGATAGAGTAGACCAAAGTAGAGTTTGATGCTGTTTTATTATGTATGATTTTATTACCAGATAAGAGTATTTAAAAATGTTTAGACTATTATAGGATCAGATACAGAATATTTAAAGCTATGTAATGCATTCTGCTACAGATGCAGAAATCCATGATATTCCTTGCCAAAGGAGACTGTAGATGCAGACTCAAAATCCATAGAAAGATCTACATCTATGGTCCTTTTGGGTCCCTTCCAACTTGAAATATGCTTTGATTTTATTTCACTGCTGCCAAGCAAGTGAAATAAAAAAAAGCTTTTTTTGCCTTTGCTTTTTTTCTTTAGGAAAAATGTTGCACTGAGTGACACATCAGACAAAGTATAGCATAAATGCTAAATTAAGCCTTATCAAAATGTCTGAAGAATGCTAAAACCTAGTGAAATGTGTGGTTGGCAGTTGCATAGAGACAGATTTACGTATGGTGTGATCTTACTAACCCCATTGTCAACTGAAAAGAGTAACCAAATGTTGAGACAAAAAGTTTATTTGTATAGTTGGTGCTATATAATTTGATCTAACAGTATATCCTGTTAGACTTTGCTGACTTTATTCTTCATTGCAAAAAAAAAAAGCCAGGTAACTGCTAACCAAGGACAGTACTAAAATGTCACAGGGTGCACAGGGGGATTACCTAGACATTATTTTCCACATCAAATGGAGACTTAGAGATTTCAAAAAATATTGAGAGAAAACACACCTTGGAAAAGAACTTGGAAATATGTCTGGTGGACACAGGCACACATCAGGGAAACAGAAAAGTTCTTCTGAGTCAGATCACTAAGGGAATTTAGCCTTCAAATACTTGGCAGTTGCTGTTCCAAAATATTTTAAGCAATCTGACGTAATGTCATGTATTAGTAGTTTGACACAGGATCTTTGCCATTGCAAATCTATGAACTTTTAAGTTCTTGGAATAGGAATCAGCAGCAACCTTGCGAAGCCAAATTGTAGTCAGGTGAAAACAAATTTATGACAAACCAATGACTTCGCTGTCTCCTTTGAACCGGTGGAGGGTACACAACTCGCTTACAGTTTGGACACTGCAAACTGCTTGATAAAAGCAGGTATTTATTTTTCTTGGTTCCCATCTACCTTTCCACATAGTTTGTGCTGTTTAACTGATAAATCACACAAAGTCATATTTCACTGTCCTTCTGTGTTTCTCTGTATATCTAATCTATCTGTTTTCTGCTGCTGAGTCATAGATTGTATCTCTTTGGGAACAAGGGCCAACTTCTTGTTCTTTAGTCACTGTTTGAAGCACACCAGCAATACATAAGAATTGACAGTGATTTGGGCTTGAAAACCCAGCAATTCTCACTATCAGTGAATCTGGAATTCAGATGTTTGTACTGTCCTTGTAGGGAAGTCACATTTCTAAATAGAGTCATTGTGAAAGCCAGAAAGAGAGAAATGTACAATTCAGTTAAGACCTTAAAAGTATGATTTTTCTGTTACAAAAACCAAGTGTTGCAAATCTGAAACTGAATTGGGAAAAGTATATTTATATTACTTATATGAATAAAATTACATGATATATCCACTTTTATACATGGATTCCAATAACTCCATTCACAGATTATTTCAAATTACTTTGAAATTATTTCAAATTACTTTTCCCAAAGGTACCTACTCATTAAGCACATAATGAAGTCCTGATATTACCTGGAGACTTCATTAAAGGACAGATTTAAAACACCAAAACATATTTTTGGTAGACATGTAAGTGCCTAGTGAGATTTTTCTGAGGTGCTAAAAACAGCGTGCTTGAAGAAACTTGAGTCATTTGGATGACCTTACTGTACAAACAGAGGTGAGGAGGTAATTGAGAGCAGAAGTTGAGAAACTCAGGACTCTAAGCTTAATAGTATTTGAACAGAAAATTTCACTTACGTAGTCAGAAGGACAGCTAAGAAATCCACCGTCTTGTAGGGATTAGCATTAAATGGTGTGAATGAGCCTGGAATTTCTGTTGTGATCAAAAGAAAATGACAACTTTTTTAGATAAAAGGAGGAAGAAGATTTGAGCTATTTCCTAAGTTAATATTTCTGCCCTTATTTTACACATTTGGTCTCAGCAGTCTAAGATCTTACTCACCTGAGGAGACAGAATGGCTAAGTGTGCTCTGAGCATGCCTCATCAGCTCCTGCAACTACCTTGAGTTTAGCAACAAGAGAAAAACCTCACAACTTTATGCTGACATTAGATTTTGCTATGCCTGATGTGTAATAAAGAGCCTTTCTCAGAAGAAGAAAGAGTTCTTGGCTGTTCTCAGCATGGGGAAATTTGAATTCAGAGGTAAGACTGATGTTAATTTTAATAGTCAAAAATACCTAAATGCATTATACAATTGCTAATAAAAAATATTTCTATATGAGTGGTAGGTTCGTTTTGGTGCAGGTTGTTTTTGTTGGTGCTTGTTTATTTTCCTTTTTTTTTTTTTTTTCTCCAGTGTTTCATAGTCAGGCATTACCATTTAAATAGTCTTGACTTAATGTGCCTGCAAAAACAAGAACCAGAAATCCTAAAGAAAAAGCAGCATGACTCTGATGCTAAAATCTGAGACCTCAGAACTTCAGTGTTAAGAATTAGGTGATGGAGGAGAGTAAAACCATTGCTTCCTTGCAGCAGATTGTGTGTTGGGTCATTCAGTAATCAATAATGAAATGGGTAGCACCCTCAATTGCACATATTTCACTCTTAGTGTAAGCTCTGTTGTCCTTCTTGAGGATTAATAGTTTTATGGAGTGGCTCCTTCAGCAGTCAAGTGCTTTTTCACATGAACCTTTCCTCTGCTGCCTTCTGGGAGTTTAATATGCTGGCTGATGTAAGATTTCAGGATCTGGGCACATAAAAAGAATGTTCCACTAAAGACTAAAATCCTTAAGTTACTCTTTACCTTTTATACTGAGTTTTCCTGGGGTATACATCCAAGATTAATAACTTTCTGGTGATTTGACCATTTCCAAGACTGTATGGTAGCTCTACTAGAATAAATCGTACTTGAAACAGAATAAAACAGGATGTAAAATTATGAAAGATTAAATATTTTTCTTTTCGTGGAAATGAAGACATGCATGTAAAACATTGAAAGGCTGTGACTGAAAGAAAGACTAGCACTTTGTACTGTGTACACTTTCACCTCCTTGGTTCTGGACCTCCAATTAATTCTGGGCTGGAATACTGAAAAAGGAATGTGATATTTTTGACATTCATATAATAGGTGACATAATTTCTAGCTATAAACTGTGTCATACTGGAACATTAACAGCATTTTTGCAGCATTATTTTCAACTACTGAGTTCAGTGCTGTGCTGACAAAATAGCTAATGTGATCCTTAGGCAGGAGCACAGAGGATCAATAAGTAGGTGATTTTTACCTCTTTAAACCAAGTCAGTGAGACAGATATTGAGAAGCTAAATATGGTTCTGTTCCCCACAGTCTGGCTGTGATCATATTTTAAACGTGGGGCCAGTGCATAAATGAGCTGCAAAGATGATGAAAAAGCTTTTGAAAGGCAGACTTAGAAACCTCCAGCTGTTAGGCTGAAAGAAGGAAAAACAGAAGGTTGCAGGAACTTGATTGCTGCATGTACGTATTTCTGAGGTGAAAAAAAATGCTGGCTGTTGAAGAGCTCTGCATTCTGGCTGGAAAGCACAATGAGTGAGGCTCTCTGGGAGCTGCTACCACGCAGCGAGAAGGGGCAAGCACTGATATGTACTATGGGTTGGACAGGGGCTTCTTCCTTTCACACATCTTGGCAAGTCCTTGGGCAAAAATCTCTGCAATTGTTGGGCAAACAGTTCTTTAACCAAGATAAAGTTTGTCAGTCTAGCGTAGGATAGCTGAAAGGTACATAATAGATTTTAAAATAAGTCAGGCTGACTGGTTAAGAGATCCCTTCAGGGCTTAAACCCTGATTATTTCTTTAAGGACATTTAAATTTTAAGGACATTTACATTTCACCCTGGGCTTTTCAAAAGTAAGTCGCAGATCCTGGTTCTATTTTTATCTTTATCAGAAGTTTAAGACATGGAGACTATTTCCTTTAGATCCAGGATACCATAATTCTCTATATTTTTTGTAGGGATGTTTTCCTAATATACCCCTCTGAGATCAGTGGTCCTCTCCTTTGCTCATTGGACTGCGAAACATTGAAAGGAAGGTCACGTAATTTAGGAAACTTTCTTTATATTACTGTTTACTGTTTTTACAACATAGAATCTTTCGGAGAGAGAAAGACATACAATTGTTTAGTAGACTGCTGAAACATCTCTCTTTTTGAAATAACCCCAAATATACTGTTCTTTTGTGTCTTAATTTTGTGAAAAAATGAAATTAAAAAACCTGGAACATGTTTTTTTACTGGTTAGGCATAACTTATGATTATGATAATTTAGTCATATCTTATGATTAAGAGATTTAGAATAATGGAAAGTAATTTTCTTAGAAATTGGAAAACTGTTGCTGAGATTCTAGAATGGATAGTTGGGAGTGAAAGAGAAGTCCTGCTCAGAGAGAGAAAGAGGCTTATTTTATAAAGCTTGTGGGATTTAAGGAAGTCTTAACATAATGATGGGTTTTTACAAAGAACATCCCTGCAGAGAAAAATATTCAGAACAATGCTATCAGGAACATCTGACAGTGGCAAGACCATTTTCTTTCACATGACTTTCTTGAACCCTCTGGAGGAATAAGAAAGCTTATCTGTATAGGGCAAAATGGCTGAACCTGGAACCTAAAATTATGAGCCTCTCACTGAGGGGTCACCTCTAAAAGCTGAGCAGATGCTGTGCACTACAGACATGGCAGAAATCATAAAAGTCTCTCATGGACTTTCAGCAGAAGTTATTGCATCTCCCCAGCTGTGAAGAGCAAAAGGAAAATGTGAAGTAAATGGATAATTGTCATGTATTCTAAACAATATTGTCTTTGTCAATCACTGCTGCCAGTAGATGACAGTGATACAGTCTTTTACCTATCAGCATGCCTCCTGTCCCCTTACAGTTGACTTTCTCCAATCCCTGACTCCTGACCTTTCACCTCAGTCCATGGTTAGTGCAGATGATGGATGAGCCTTGTTATGCTCATAAGATGTGCTGGTGCAAAGGAAAAAATGCCAGCAGGCATGTTGTGCTCATGTTAGATTTTCATAAGAGTAACTTGTCTCTAAAACAGACAAATAGCTGCACAGGCTGAGCAAGATAAGTTTGTCATGAATGTTTTGGTTGTTGCCATTCAATACTGATGCTATGTCAGCAGATAGGGAAAAGTGAACCAGGCAGGAGACTCTAAAGGAGGGAAGTACTGGATGAGTTGGAACAAGCACTCAGTTTTACTAACATTATCCCAGCCAAAACCAGAACATTCAGGAAGATAGTAAAGATGTGGTCTCCTGTGAAATATTCTGTATAGCTGCCCATGTTGTAAGTCACACACTTGAAATGGAAAAATAAAGCACTAAATGATGAAATCAGTGGAGTGTGGTTTTCTTCTCCCACGAATTTTAAACATAAATGTAATTTTAAATTGTTTCTAGTAAGATAAGTAATATGAAGTTGTTATATAAAAACCTTGAATTGCACCTACACAATTGAGCTTTTTCTAACCTCTTTAAGAATGATTAGGGTTTTTTTCATTGATTTGATTTTTGTTCAGGGAGAATTATCTTAATTTTTGCAGGAAAGTGGAAGGAAGGAAAGCATTCACTTTAATCATTTGATGTCAGAGTAGGAAAGAGATTTCTAAGGGAATTAATAAGAAGGACAATTTCTTGCTAAAATAATAGACAAGATTTTGTTTATGTCTGAGAAGTATGGCTATATGGAATGTTTTTTGAGGTCTAGATATTTTCATAAAAATGCAAAGATAAGTACAAGGAATCTAGGGTTAGAGCTCTTGGTGGAATTTTTCCAAGACTCCATAGGATTAAACTGTGGGCTTGAATTCAGAAGTCAGGATATTCAGTAAATATCCTGTACAATATCCAAATAAAAAACTTTTGTATGTTTGGGAGGCCTGATAAACAAGAACAAACCAGTGTATATTGGAAAAAAGTGTATTTTCAGCAAGACTTGTTATTTCCTGCTCGTATCATTTGTCACATTTAGGTGTTTATTCAAAAGTCTTGCTCTCTTAATCCAGTGGTTTGTATTTCTCCTGTCCATAGTGCATTTAGCACTATCACCCTTTTTCCTAAAGGTTCTAGGGACTATCAGAGCATTTATGTTGCTGAAGGATGGCTTCCTTAATAGCCCTTGCTTCAACATTATTTTACTTGGTTTTTAAAAATTAAAACAAACAGGAAAGACACAGATTCTGCTTCTGAAATATTGTTTACTACTGAACTGCTTTTTCATGAAGAGATCATGGAAAGGCAGTTTCCATTCTGTGGTTCTGTGCCAAGCAAACAAAATTAGCTGTAAGCCTTCTCAAATACTGGCATTTTAATCAGACCATATTTCAAATTGTGTGCTGTGTCCCCATCATGAAGGGGTTCTAATTCAGTGGTGGGGCTGGGGATTGCCCATGCTATGAGAAGGATTCACAGCACAGGCAGCTGCTTCACTGTGCTGAAAGCTATGAAAACTTTGGCTACAATGCACTTCACTTTTCTTTAGTGATTGGAAGTGTCCCAGGAGAAGGGAACCTCAGGCACAAGTGTTCTGCAGGTATAGCTCATGGTATGGATGTGTTTTCAAATTGGGAAGTTTGTAGAGGGAAAACTACTGTCAGAAAAAGAGTTTAATTACAGCCTCTATATTAATAGATTTTCTGACTATTCAGATATGCAGTATCAAATAATTTGGTATAAAATTATATGTATTTCTCTGCATTGCATTTCTTATTCTTGAATAACCCTTTCAGAGATTGAAAAGATGGGAAAAGAAAACAAAAATCCTATTGCAGAAAAGAATGTACATATAAAATTCAGGAATATTTGAAAGTACATAATTCTTTTAGCATGCTGGCAGCTGGTGGAGGGTAAGTGTTGAAAATCAAGATTGCTGCTTACCTTTTCAGTGATGCCTAGAACTGGTCTGCTACTTCTACTATAGATTTTTTCCCTATATAAGACTTTAGTGACCATCCTGCAAAGATGAAACACAATTTATTTTCTTCTTTTTTGGCACTGCTTCTCATTCAATGGAAATAAAAGCACAGTAATAAAAACAAGGCCAAGCAAATGAAAACAGCATGTCCAATTTAAAGAATATCAACGTTTGCTAAAGCATAATGTTTTTACAGTGTCCTGATTTGTGGTTCAGTATTAGCTTGTACCTGGCACACATTCCACGGCATGTAGCTGTGGGTATGCATGGTGCCGTACTGGCAGTAGCATGAAAGGTGCTGAAGTCCTGTGAATCGGGGAAATGACATCAGTTTATCCCCAGATGCTCACAGGTGCAACCCACATCCATGTGAGTAACAACCCCTTGCAGCTCCAGAATTGCAAAGAGTTAAAAGTATTGATAAAAGGAGTCACAAAAATAGCTCTTGTGCTGGGAAATACAAGTTATAATGAGAGTTTTAAGGAATTCAGTCTCTCCCTTTTTAGAAAAAGAAGATTGAAAAGTGCTGTGATTATAAGACCCAAATGCCTTTATGGTGAGAAAATCTTGGCTCTGTAATTTAAGAGAGAAAAGATTATTGGCAGGAAGTTAAAGGCATCCAAATTTGAATAAGAAATTGGTAGTAATTTGTAACAGTGACTGCATGGATGCACTAGCACAGTTTAGCAGTGGATGTGATGATTTCTACACCTTATAAAGTCTTCAAATCAATGTTAAATGTCTTTCTAAAATAATTGATTTTGCCAAACAGGCTTTGGGAATACAAATAAAGGGAATTGCATATCTGTTCCACAGGATGCAATATTTGAAGTAAGAGTCCTTCTGACCTTATTTTCTCTGAATTTATTAAAGATAAGTATTAGAATCACTACTCTGAACTGCTAGTTATTCCTGTTCTTACACTCAGCATTTCATGTAACTACTTCTTGCTTATGATCCTCAGTGAGAGAATCAAAGTCTATGATTTTGTCTATTATACTTATTTTAATAGGTTATATAATTTTAATATTTAATTTCATTAGTGGAATAGAACTTAAATGTCTTCTCTCTCCAATATAGTCTTGTCTGCTTGACCTCCCCTGACCAATCCCCTATTTTCCAGGAGCATAACATGGCCATTTCAGAAAGCAAGCTCCTCTAAGTCACTGAAGAGAAGCAAGATAATTTGCTATCACCTGGGGAGGTGGTGACCACTGAGTCACCTCCCCTAGGTGAGGAGTGAAGCATCTTTTGTTCACTGGGCCAGAGGCACTTTCCTTTTGCAGTGGACTCCCTTTCTGCCTGACTCTACTTAGATGTCTTAATGTGAAATCAGTGTGGGGCAAACAGTAGCTTCTAAATACAGATCATATAAATATTTACTTTAAATTTTCTGAGTATGATAAAATACATTCATCTTCCTGATAAACATCGCTATGCACACATTCTAGCATTTGTAGGTAGTGTGGATGTTTTTCTCTTAATATTAGTTTGTTTGATTTTGTGGGTTTTGACATCTCTATTCTTTTGTCTGACAAATCTGTGCACTGACTTGTAAAAAAAAATCAATATTGTTTTCCCTGGCACTTTCTCTGCAGTTGAGTTGATTTATTATCACAGTTCCCTTTCCCCTCTTTTATCAGTGTATTTCTATTGCTTTAGGGTTGAGTACCTGATAACATCACAGGGTAGAAGACACACAGAGAGTTTCTGTGACCTTATCCCCCGTGTGATCTTGTCCAGTGTGACGGTGAGCCATGGCTATAAAGTGAACAGTGATATTATCCGAGCTGTGTTATCAGATTTATGTTCGATTACACTGGAAATAGAGATGAGCTAGAACCAATGAACAAAATTTAAATTTATATTTAAACTTGTCCAGTACCTCAGTGGCTAAAGGGAGAGTAGACATCCAGTGAGCAAAACTTAATTTGTCTGCAAAATAATACGTGCTGGTAGAGTCATACAACCATAGTTCTTGTAGGATTTAAACCAACCATAGTGGTGAGATGGTTGTTGCTCCCTAAATATGTAGTCTTATTTCTGCTGTTTCTCTTAGCCATTCATATCAAGGTAGCATTTAAGAACCACATTAAAAGTTCAGACTTACCTTACTCTAGATACTGCTACTTGGACATGTAAGAAAAGCCAAAATTCACTGTCAGTGTTTCAGACTAAATGCAGCTGAAGGCAGCAACCGGTAAGGTACTGTGAACATATTGGCAAGTGCAAGTGTAGTAATGCAAACAGGGGCCCTGTTCACACAGGGTGCTTGGGGAAAATGAGTTAACGAAGTTTGTTAAACCAGTGCCTAATATGGCTACAGTGTATTAGGCCATATTTTTCTTGGGAGAGAGTATCCTTATGCAATGCTTTCTGCCTATTTGTTTCTTTCTTTCTCTCCTAACCATCTCAGAAACTCAGACCACTCCTGTCCTTGCCACTGGGGACTGCCATTATCTGTAGGCATTGCGAAAGAAGTGTACTTGAAGGTTGGCTGCAAAGCAGGAGTTTCGAACGTGTTTTTCTTATTGGCATGGACCAGCAATGCAGTTTGACAGAGAAGGAGGGTATGTGTATGTGTGTGTTTGTGTTTTTCCCTGTTTGGGGCTGAAGAGATTGGGAAGGCAGGGGAAACTTGACAGAAGAGTGAATTCGTGCATCTGGTAGCTAGAGCAGGGCAATGAAGTGAAGTCTAATAAGAAAGGCACAGTAATGCGTTAACTCAGTCAGTGGAAGTGTGTTAAGTGTGATGATACAGTTGGGGAAATGATGGAGGAGGGAAGTTCTAGCAGTTACTAGACAGCGTAATTTGGATGTTAGCCGTCCATCAGAGAAAATGACGCAAGTAAAAAGTCTGAGAAAAGTTTGGAAACCATGCCCTGGCACTATTGCCCCTTCTTTTAGCCTTCCTTCTTTCCTGCAGGGACTTGGGAAGATTTAACAGCAGGATAGGGTAGCTGGAAGTAGAAGGAGCAAGAATACAGCGGGGAGCAGAATTACCGGCATCAACAGAGCTGCTGTTCTAGTGCAGTGTGTCTCTTAATGATGTCAGAAGCCTAAGCTTCCTTCACTTTTGGCTGAAAAAGTAAGTTCTGGTTGGCCTTTCCTTCCTTAAGTATGCTTTCATGGAGAAATAGGACTTTAAATTACAGAATCAGAGAATGAACTAGTTTGAAAAAGAACTTTGAGATTGTCAAGTCCAACCTATGACCTAACACCTCCTCATCAGCTAAACCATGGCACTGAGTGCCACGTCCAGTCTTTTTAAAAACATTTCCAGGGATAGTGACTCTACCACCTCCATGATTTCAGTGCCCAGTCACTCTTTCAGTGAAGAAATATTTTTCTTAGCTCTGGCATAATGATAGATTGAGTTGTTTTGCTTCCCTCCCCTTATCAATTTTCTACAATTCCTGCACTCTGATTTATATTTATCATCATCTTCTTGTTTCTTTAATCAGCAAGCAATACTTTCATAGTTGCTCTCATACCTGTTAGGGTAGTTTTAATTGGTGAAGGCATTTTTCTTAATTGCTTCAGGCAGAAGAGTTTCAGACTTGTACTGAAGTGTTTTTACACAATTTCCAGGTATCATTTGATTTTTCTGCTTAAATTATTTTCCCAGTGGATTTGGTTGTGTGTTAATACAATTTCTGAGCTGTTTTGGTGATGCAAGAGTTTGAGGCACAATGGTATTAGGAGATAGACAATGGTGGATCAACTTATTTTATGAATTTTTGTTCTCGAACTTCATTGATAGCTCCCTGACTACCCATATACATTCAAAGTTCTTAAAATTATGAATTTCAAAAGTGAATAACGCTTATATCTGGTGTAGTGGAATGAAGTGAAATGTCATGTGTTTTGTTTAACACAACTGTGCAACATCGATTTTTTGAACAAAAAGACCAAATTTTAAAATAATATCCAGCAGCGTTCCTGAATTTTGTGCTGTTCAGGAAGCCATCTGAATTTCCAGTCAGTGTAAGCTTAAGGCAATGTAGTTTTCCTCTCAGTGGAGAATTCAAATTCAAGGAATTTTTTTTCTGGTTGTTTCGTGTTGTTTTTTATCCTGTTTAGTACAGACCAGTTCCAAGGTAAGAACAAGTACCTTTTCTTTTAAGCATCCCACATGATGGTTGAGCTCCTCTCTGTCAAGCAGTGGCAGGACAGACTCTCTTGCTGTCATTGAATCATGCTTCCATTTAATACATGAAAAACCCATGCTGATGAGATTTATCCATATTGGTACAGTTACCCGAAAAAATAAATTGGTTGAGTTATTTGGAAAGATGCTACTCTGTCTGATTCTACATGTCCATGTGTATGAGTTAACATTAGTAAGATCATATTAATGATATTTATAAGATCATATTAATTAATCACATACTCTGTCTTTGCAGTCTTGAATACCATATTTTAGTTTTCTCACAAGTAGATGTAATATTTTTAGTTTGATTTGATACTAAAAAAAAAAAAAATCTAAACACAGGGCTGAATCAGTGAATATAAATGGCATCTGCAAAACTGTAAAAATGTGTGACAATTTTCATGTTTTTTCTGAAAACCAACCCAGGTTTTGACTTTGCAAGTGAAATCTGTGGGTGTCATTTACCTTTTATTGTCACAACCTTTCTCTCCTACAGGAATGAAAATAAATATCTTCCTCTTTTATAGCTTACAAAAGATAAATTCTCGTCTGCTCTTGCTGGTGACATAATTTTTCAAATAGCCATAGTGATTGAAGTCTTGAGTGTATGAATAGAAAATTGAGATAATTTAGTTTAAAGAGACTCTTATGAAATTTGCAAGCATGTAGTAAGAGAGGAATATGGAGATAAAAGCAAGATCACTTTTGGATGTCATAAATGCTAAAATTAATAATGAGAAAAAACCCAAAACAAACTATACCAAACCTACAAGGCTTTCACAAGCAGACTCTTCTGAATTTTGAGCTCATAGAAAGTATAATAGTTTCATAACAATTCTGGTGTTTTTTCAAAAAATCAGCTCTGACTACTGACCTATAATAAATCTGCCAGATTGCTTCTGTCACATTTGAAACTTATACTACACAATTGTTTACAAGATCACTTTGTTCCTAGTGATTTTTTCCCATAAGCACAAATACAATAATTTCAAATAAAAAGACAAAGATTTTAATTAGTGTTGTCAGTCTGAGGGTGAAGAACTCTTTATTTTTCTTTGTAAATTGGACTTAATGATCTTAAAGGTTTTATTCCAAATGAAATTATCCTATGTTTCTATGAAATACTTCCAGTGTCTTCTAGATAGTGATTTTCTGTCCCATTGGGAAGATAAGGTCATCTTTATAGCTTTATGTTTAGTTTGGATTTGTATGCATTTTGTTGCAATGGATTCTAAATTTTTAAAATATATCTGGAAGCTGAGATAATTTACCATTTAGTGAAAGAGTGGTGTTAGGTAAAAGGTTCATGTTTTAGATTAGTTTTATCTGAGTTCAGCTTTTTCAAAATTAAAACAGCAGTATATTTGTTACAAAAGTGATTTTAAGTAAGTACTGGTGTTCTGGGCTCCTCCCCAGAGCCATATCTTTCAAGTGCTTTTGTAGAGAAGCTGTAAAATGGGTAGAACTGTAGCATTAGGATCCATGGGTGCATGTTGGTGGTGTGTCCCTTCTCTCTCTCTACACTGAGTGTGCCTGATGTCTTAACAACGCTCAGGGAATAAAGCAGGACCCAGGAGCTGCCTTTGAACTTTCAGTACTTACCTGATCTGAGTTAGCTATGTAGCTTGTACTGAGTCCTGATTGTTCATTAGTTGATAATACCATAAGAATATTATTTAGTATCAGTTTAGCAGTACATTTATTTGAGTCCCGAATTGCCAGAAATCCAGAAATGAGTGATTATGTTATCATCTTGGTGTTCATTCAGAAATTTGAGAATGTTTTCAGTATTCCTAGTGCTGTGAAGAAGTTTAGAACAGTCCTAGTGTACCAACCCAAAAAGTCAAATTAAAAGACAAATTAAAAATATTTTCTGATTTTTTCTATCCTTTTGGTTCTTGGTCTGGGGATTTTTTTTTTGTGTGTGATTGTTTTGTTTTGGCTTTTTTTTGTTTGTTTGTTTGTTTGTTTCTTTGGTTGGGTTTTTTAACATTCTGATGATGATTTTGGGATCCCAGCAATGATTTCTTGTTTAGTGTTTGATGTTAGCCACACTAACACTCAGACACTTAGCAAATGTTTAGCTGCTATGAGTACTAAGCACAACTCCTGTGTATCACCCCCACCGTCCCAAATGTATTGAAATGTAACATCTAACAACTGCTTTTTTGCTTATTACTCGTCTGTGTTTTTAACATAAAATTTCAAATTAGATGCTTATTAATGTTGTGCCTGTGTTTTAGTAAAAATGTTGATAAGCTGAATGAGCTGTAAGCCACATAACACTACTCTACCTGCCTTTATTGTATTGCCTTTCTTGTATTTATGTTTTGCTGCCTCTATTGCTAGTTCTTGGTGACACAGAGAGATGCAATGAACAGAGAACTCTTTAGAGCTGTATCAAAAAGCAAAGGCCAGCCAGAACTTATTTTCCTAGCTTGATTTTATTTTTTGGTGTTTGACTTTTGTCCTAAACATTGAGAACCAAGGTCAAAGGTACAAGAGAAAGGGTTGTTAATATGAATTGTTACTGCATGGGAATGACACTTTGAAATATGACTCTTTGGAAAATAACTCTTTAGAAGAACTAACAGTATTGCTTTTTGATCTCTAATTACAAGATTAATTGCTCGAGTTTCCATCTGTTTGACTGACAGCTTTGCTTTTTAGAGGTAGCTCCTGCAATAGGGCTTATCTCTAGCATCCCATCCTAAAGGTTTTCATATGCAGTGGCAGAAGTGAAAGGGAGGATGATTTAGGTTAGATGTTTGAATGTCCCTGAAGTGTGACTGCAAGCTTAGGCGTGATTACACGTCTCTTGTGGTGCCAGTGTTTTCTTTTGCTATTGGTGTCATGAGCTCCTTTGCAAGAGGAGTCCACACAGACAGTAACAGAGATGATAGCTGAAGTAAAGGACCGTGGTGATGTGGGAAAAATTGATTTTAAACCTTCTGAGACATCTTGCAAGACCAAAGGATAAAGCTTGACTTAATAAAAATTAGCTTAAGTGCTCTGTACTGTAATATCAAGAAGTTTGAATGCTGTGCCTATATGTGCTTTACCATCTGTGCTTTGGTCAGTGAGAGAGATCCCTTTAAAACTTAGTGTGGCAAAGAGGAGGCCTGACCTGAGGAAAGGGGACATTTTGCCTGTTAATCAAGCCAAGAGAAAAGTCTCTGTAAGACATCTTTTAAGGATGGAAAAACTGCATTGCCAGGATAAAAAAAGCTGTGGGTTTGATTTTTTTTTTTTTAATTTTTTTTTTTTTTTTTTTTTTTTGCAAGCATTGAGACTAAATCTCTCAATTCATTGCTAATTACCATCTTACACATAAGTAGTCTGAATCCTGTTTAGATCAGCCGGGATTGAAAGTGAACCCATCTAATGAAGGCTTAATAGCTACACCTTTAAATGAGTTTGGTGAGTCTCTGCTCTTACCCCCGTGACATTGATTATGATGCATCTCTCCATAGGGCTGTTTCCAATGCCCGGCACACAGGACAATGCCTTTTCTGGATCCTTTGCCAGGGACTCTTATGTTGATTGCAGGCTGCAAGTTTCTAAAAGCTGGCAAAACTCAGTATCACACGGATGTTGAAGCAAAGCAATTCTTAGAAAGTCTGATTATAGTGAATAATTGAGACTGAATGGTCACATTAATAACAAATACATTTCTCATAATCTTGTGACTTTTGGCTTCTGAACTTTTTCTTCTGGAAATACCACAAAGATACTTCATTTAACGTAGTTCTGCATATACTTGGTATTCCACAGTTTTCCATATCTTTCTTGTTTCAAAAGCAGTGGTGAGGGAAATGAAAAATGTTGCCTGTTTATTTATGTAATGTATTGAACCATGATGGTTTGTGTCATTCCTGAAATTCCATGATGAAACTGTGATAGAAGTGCAATATGAAGTGGCTGTGACATGAAAGAGGGCATCCATTCTGTTAATTAAATTTGTATTAGTAAATATGCTAACACAGGCTTAGATATTTTTTGAGATAAGATCGCAAATACTGTATGATTCATTTTCCATTTCTTTTGTGATTCAGAGATGCAATCTGAAAGTGGGCTGTTGAGACCATCCATGCTATCTCTGGAATGAAGCACTTATAGCCAGAGTGGGATATTCTATACCTAAATGAATTTAGAAACAATAATGCATTTTAAATTCAACAGAAGTAAGGGTTCTTGAATGACTGGGGTAGGTACAAAAAAACCAGAGATGTAATCAGCTGTCTTTATGGACTCATAAGTAAATGTAAAATAAACCCCCCCATGATTCATAAAAAAACCGATATAAAGCTTTCTGGATGATTTAAGGCAAGATTAACAAATCACTACAATGCAATTTATGGCTTTAGATAATGGGAGGTCAAACATGTATTACCAGCTGACTTAAATTTGATTTGACTGAAAGATAAAACTCCGCTACATGAACTGTATTAACTGAAAGCCTCTGCTTTACATTTCTCACTGATGGCACCCTAGGGAGGCAACTTTCTTGGCATTTCACATCCAATTTAAGCACATCATTGATAAAAAGATGGCTAAATTGCTGCGTCGTTTTGTAATAAAATATCTCACAAATTGTTTATCTGATCAATGGAGAATGCAGTTTCAAGCTGTTCGGGGCTAATATGCTCATTGCACTAAAATAGTAAGTTATTGACTGTCAGAGGGACCTGGGAATTTCTAAACTCAGTTCAGATTTCCTGAATGCGAGCAACATATTGTATCAGAATAGTAGGTTGTAAGAGATTAACTCTGCTAGCTGAGTTCTCACTGAAACCGAATAGATGTGAGCAGAGGGCATTAAGCACTTAGTGGGAAATGTTCAGCTTCTCATATGATCAGGCTGCAGAGGGCAGAAAGGGGTCTTACCTTACTTACACATATTTTACATCACTGCATTTCCATTGACTTTATTTGACAGTCCTGCAGCATAAGAGGGAAAGTTCTGCCATATATGTGTTATATATGAAATGCTATTTTCAGAGCTGTAGTGAAATATTTTGGTGCCTGGGTTAGGATGGGATCACTCCTTTCAGATAGGAGCATCTGGGGCCTCCTCAGGGCCAGAATCACATGGAGAGTCCCAGGAGAAATGCCTTCTCCTCAGGCAAGGGCTGAATGATCCCTGAGGGGATCTGGGTGGATGTGGTGTAGAGGGAACAGGGAACCATCCTGTGAAGGAACAAGGTAGGGAGATAGGGGAGATACTCCTTTTCCTCTTTTTAGTTTGGCAGCTATTTTTGCTGGAGCTGATGCCCACTTTTCATCCTAAGCATACGGAGCCAGTATCCTGACTGTCCCCACATTCAGCTGGAGTCAGTCTCGGTCTCACAGGAATGCAGAGTTTAGCATACTATTTATGCAACCTTCTCCCTAGCTCTCCATTTGTCATGCCTTGCTGTTTCTTTTTCCACTGCCATTTTCCCACAAAAGGAAGAGGATAAGAATGATTAAGAATAGTTTTGTCAAGAAGCAAAATCCCAGGAACTCTGTTTAGTGAGCAAGGCTTCTGTCTTTACAAGACTGGCCTCAGTCACTGTAGATATGGAAGCGAATGAAATGTGTGATATAAGTTCATTATTTATTTTTTTTTCCTAGAAATGTTCAGTCCACCATAGAAATGACTCACAGACAGAAAGAAACGCAAAACACAAAACAGATTGTTTGGTGGATATTTTTAGTGGAAGGAAAGTGTTCTTATCCCAAGGTTGAGGGAGGAAAAAGCTTCTTTCTTTGCAGCCCATGGACTTAGGACCTTGCAAAATTTGGCATACATATTCCTTCCTTATAGGAATTGGTAAAAGAGTGGGAAATAGGTGTAAAGTGCTTGTAATAGGAAATTGCCTTCGCTTTTGGGATGTAGGATATTCCAAGGTGAGTGCTCCCTGGTCCCTTGTTGAAGCTGGTCTGCTGTGCACAACAGATTTAAGCATTGTTATGCCTACAGGTGAGTACAGCATTGCAGGCTGCTGACTTGTGTGCTTATCTGAGAGAGCAAAGCAATAAGTCCCATGCCCTTCCCCCCTTTAGCTACTATAATTAAGTTATAAGAATTATTTTGATTACTTTATTCAGCCGAAAATACTAGGTTCTGTTCCATGTTGTAATTTAATTTTGTTTGACTGAAACTGGTAGTTTTGTTAAGGGAACAAAAATCATGCTTCCATGAGGAGGGAGGGTGATCTTCTGCATGAAACAGTGACATAGAAAACTCATTTTGGTCCCCACCAGTGATCTGCAGTGTTATAGAGGCCAGATGGCCCAACTGAAGTTTTTTTTTTCCTTTTCTGACTTTTGGAAGTTAAATAGTCCTAGGTCTGCTCGGTCCTCGAATAAGAGTTCTAGGAAATCACAGAAAGCAGAAGAACAAACTAAAAAGTATTGCTTTGTCACTTACATCAAAGAGACTGAACAAGTAGATAGATAAAATTTTGACACCCTGTTATGGCTTGTGGAAAGCTGGTGAGGACAGAGTTGTTGCCTAAGAATTGACTCTAATTCTAAGTGTGTTTCCCAAATAGTTTTTTGTGGAGAGAATTTGCCACTAGTCTTCTCCTCTTCCTTATCCCTCCCCCACACTCCACGAAGGTGTTTGTCTTCAGGAAAATTGTTTTTTCAGAACTCCTAAGGGCTTGTGACTATGCCCAAACACTGATGGTTTCTTTGAGATCACAGTTGTCATGGTTAGTATGCAAACAAGAAATATTAGAAAATGTTTTTGAGGAACTTGCTATATA
Organism: Vidua chalybeata; assembly: GCF_026979565.1. Classification (NCBI taxonomy): domain Eukaryota; kingdom Metazoa; phylum Chordata; class Aves; order Passeriformes; family Viduidae; genus Vidua; species Vidua chalybeata. The sequence continues at coordinate 89,570,504 of NC_071530.1, forward strand.
AAAATATATGACTTTAAAAATATGTTAATGCCTTTTTCTCAAAACAAGAAACAGTAGTAGTTTGGATGAATCTCTTTCTTGATCTCAAACATTGTTAGTATGATGACTCTATTGGCATTTACTGTCAGCAGAGAAATTATATGGATGAAAAAATGCAACTGGCAAAATAGAACCAGGACAATGAAGGAAAATACTCTTGAAGAGGAAGTGCTTTGCTAGTTCTGCAGTGTTTTCGTCATCCTTGAAGTAATAATACCCTATTGTTTCAAAAAATGTATAGACTTGTAGATAATGGCAAAAGCAGAAACATGAGTTTATCTGTTTTTAGTTAAAAATACTTTGTGTGTTGGTGTGTTCCTGACATTTGGTCATTTTGGTTTTGTGCAAATGAGGATAGAGTTCTTTATGTGTTACACAAAATTATTCTAGTCTCGTATTAATCTTGTGATATGAGTTGTTCATGTGAAGTCACTCTGAAGAACTCTTGAGGATTCATTACCAGAACTACAGGCTTCATTTAAAATATACAACCAAGAATACCAATCTTCTACCTAAGTGATAGTAAATGATTAATTAATATTTACTGCTACATTAAAATCAGTGTGTTAATCATATCCTCCTAATCAGCGGAAGGAACATATCCTTAAGAATTAAAATATTCTTATGTTTAACTAGGTTATAGGAAACATATTCTTAAAAATACCTGCATCCAGAGCAGTATTTCCCTCATTCAACAACAGATAGTTTTTGGTCTGAGAGATGACATCTTCAGAGTCTTTTACTCACCAAAGCAAAGCAAATTAAAGCAAAGCTGAAAGCACACACTTGGGTAGATCAGGGGGCTGATCATTTTGTTCCCAAATGCCCCACCAGAATTCCAGGTCTTTTTGGTGAAAATGCATTTAGGATCATGAATCTCTTGATTGTCACATCAAATCTAACACATATTTGAGTCCTTTCTTGTCCAAGTTAGGACACTTTTCCATTAGCAAACTAATTACCAGGCAGGTATGGAGGTAGCAGGTGGGACAACAGTGACTCTCAAACTACAACTCTGTTCTTCCCAAATACATCTAACCACATTTTTTAGTTGTAAGGCAGAGTAAGTGATAACACAAGTATTCAATCTCATCACCAAAGGAAGCCATGAAAATGATCAAACATCTGGAAAAAATGCCTTATGAGAAAAAAACGAAGGAGAAAGGTATTTTCACTCTGGAGAAGAAAAGTCTCACAGGGGATCTCATAACCATCTTCCTGTTCTTAAAGGGTGGCTAAAAAGAGGATGGAGGCTTTCTTTTCCTAAGGAGTAAGGTGGAGATGACAAAGGGCAACACGTTCCAGGATAGGTTTCATCTTAACATGAGAAAGAAAATGTTTGGAGTGAGAGCAATCAATCACTTAAACAACTTCCCTAAGGGTGTCAGTCCCCATCACTGGAGGTTTTCAAGATACAACTGGGAAAGTTATTAGCAAATTTCATCTAGGTTCCCTTTTCCATAAGATGTTGAAGTGATCTTTCAAAGGCCTTCCAACCTGGGCTGTCATCTGATTTTATCTCACCTAGTCAGAGTTTTTTGCTATGTTTGCTTTTAAAGGCTTATTGAGAGACATCTGGTACTCTGCACACCTTCACAGTTTGATGCCTTCCTAAGCCCATTCGATAAACATGCGTTTTCAGTACATTTCCTTAGAGCTATCAACACACATCCCAATTTGGTGTCTCTGGTTCAGATCATACTATCTATCCTATGTGCTACATTAAGGAACCCTTTGGCCCATATTTACTAGAAAGAAAACTGGTTTTGGATACAGTTTTTCTCTAGAATTAATTTCTAATAAGATGAGAAAGAATGTGTGTATTGTGGGTACCAGTTCTGTGATAAGCTTTTGGATCTGATCTTTAATTACAGGTTACCATGACTACATTGTTTGATTCTTTTTTCCCTGGCAAATGTCTTTTCTGAGTTGTGGACATATTTAATTTGTGAAATGCTTTGTATCTTAGTGCTTGTAGATTAGATTGAGTATGAGTTTGTAAAAGAGAAAAATAGCTTTTTCAAAAATCTCATCATGTATGCTGTTCTCATGAAAATTAGTGGAAATATTGGCCCTTGCATTGAAATAACACTGACTAACTGGTACTGAACATCTATTTGTTTATGGGCAATCAAGTTGTATTGAAAATATATAAATAAAAAATAACTGAATATGTAGATAAGACTAGGCTGAACAGACTTCAGATTGAGACAACTGTAGGCCTCCATGATATGGTAAGCTATTAGAGGTGCAGTGTTATCTCATTACAACACATATTTTACTAAAGAATAGCATACTCTGAGGCCTGTATTTATACTGCAATACATTCCTGCCTCAGGCCTGTTCTGAGGTGTAGGATGAAAGGACAAGTGGCTTTGAAACTTGAAAAGTAGATGCCTTTTACTGTAGCTGCACATGCAGCACTCAGCTGTATTCAGTGGTTTATTGCCTATGTTAATTGTGAGCAGTAAGGCTGGAGAATGTGTGTTCTAAAGAAAGGCTTCCCCTGCTTTTCAGATGTTTTCAGAAAGCAAGCAGAAACTCCAAAGAAAGAAATACCAATTGCATTTGAGGACTCAAAAGTGTATAATTCTAAAGTTGTTGCTATAGTAGTAGTATTATAGAATATCCAGTTAGAACAGCAGTTTAAATGTTGCTACATTTCTTGTAGTGACAAGAGAGCTTAGCAATCACAACTCTGTAATCTATTTCATCTCCACTAAGGATGAACGTGTGACAAAGAAAGAGTCTTTCCTACAAACTAGCCATTTACCACAGTGGTCTCATTGTCCTTTGCTTCTAGTGTAGTGTAAATCTGGAGTGGCACAGTGAAATTATTGCAGCAAGTGCTGTGAAAGAGCATCAGATCTGCATCATGAAACTCTCTCTCCATTGAAATGAAGGAGAATTAGAGACTGATCTTGATGCTGGAGGGATTTCAGCTGCAGATATGTTACTAGAAATTATAGTGGGCTGCAGTGATATACAGAAGTAACTTTTAAAGTCAGCAATCAAGGATTCAAGGCAAAAGGGACTTTCTGTGCTCTGTCAAGCAGAAAAAGAGAAGAGAGTAATTTCCAAACTTTAAATGGGGTGAAGTAGGACAATAATCATAATAATAATAATAAAAAAAAAAAGGAGTGACTAACAGTGGTTCAGAGCAGTGAAATCTGGTAGAAAGAGAATGTAGAACTAAAGACAATTTGTTAAGATTTCTATGCTTGTGTTACACTGACATGGAGTGTCCCAAAAGATGTTGCAAGAAGAAATTTGGTGTTCTAAGGAACTTCAGACCAACGCTAAGAAGGCCTGGCTGAGGGCCTGACAAATATGTTAGTGAGGGCAGATGCATGGGAGAAATCATAACACTAATTTTGCAATTGCTGTACTGGGCCTCCTATAGGTCAGCTGTGTGTAGTTCTTGGCCACTTTGACCACAGAGTGTTTACAGCAGTATGCTAAAAAAGGGGTGGTCTACCAGAATATATATCTAGCTAATAAGTATTCATTTCCTAGGGGAAATTCTGCTTTGAATTTCCAGTAGCTGTTTTGCTCTTGCATCTAAGGATGGTATTTTATCTCTATTTTCTATAAGGATGGTAATTTAATTTTTGACCCAGATCCATATTGCCTTTAATCTCTGTGTCAGTCGCATTGTGATCTGACTTTACATTTCTTTTATGTGGCTGAAAAGTTTTTTGCTATTTTTTCTCACCATTGTTGCAGGATCTTGCTCATTTTGCAATAATTTTATTTCCATGGAAACTCCTTTTGACCTCTGAGATACATTTACCAATTCTCTTTTTCCCTTTTTTAAAAGTCTTTCCATACTGGACAAATAAAGAACACCAAAGAACAATGAAATCAAGACTGAGGTTCAGGAGGATCCCTCAGAAAGATCCTGGGAGGGATGTGAATGTCAGAGAACAGCATGACAAGGCATAAAAATCACAGATAAATTTATTTTGATATTCTTTTACTCTTAAAAATTAGCTATCATGAAGAGAAGAGGAAATCAGCAGAGAAGAAAAAATATTTATTTGAACTGGGGGAAAAGGGAATGTCACACTTACCTCCCCTTTCAGTCTTTTTCAAAGCAAAATTCCAGTAAAGGTATATTCAGTTCAAATTCTGAAATTCAAGCTTATCATCACAGAAGCACAGAACAGGTAAGGTTGAAAGGGACCACAGTGGGTCATCTGGTCCAACCTCCCTATTCAAGCCAAGGGCCATCCTAGACCAAATGGCACAGGATTGTGTCCAGATGGTTCTTGACTATCTCTGGAGACCCCACAACCTCTCTGGGCACTCTATTCCATTTCACAGCCATCAGCACAGTAAAGAAGTTCTTGCTTACATTCAGATGGGATTCCCTGTGCATCAGTTTCTGCCCATTGCCTCTTGTCCTATTGCTTGATACCACAAGAAGAGCCTGGCTCCATCCTCCATCCTCTTCCTTCATATATTCTGCGTTGATGAGGTCCCCTCTCAGTCTGTTATTTCTGAGGCTGTGAACAGGCCCAGCTCCCTCAGCCTTTCCATGAAGGCATGGACATGTTCCAGTCCCCTAACCATATTTGTCACCCTTCAGAACTGGACACAGCACTCCAGATGGGGCCTCACCACTCACTGCTGGCTAGTGGACAGTTTGTTGCTCACCCAAACCCCCAGGCCGTTCTCTGTCGAGCCTCTTTCCAGCAGTCAAGCCCCTACCTGTACAGCTGCATGGGGTTTGTATTAAAGGAAAAGAAAGAAATTGCAAAATTCAAAATGTTCTAATTAAGAAAAAAATGTTCTCCCTAGGGTTTTTGTCTTTGTACAGTGCCTGTGTTTTGAACTTTTCCCTCATTTTCTATGCCTCCTGTCACTGGTTCCAGACACTATGCCTCTACTTTCTTCTAGCTGGGGGAGAAAATGGAAGATAAAGAGGGTGGTAAATGTGATGACAAGGTTTCTTTAATGCACTGATTTTTGCTCACAGAATATTTTCTGTTACTGTACCAAATAGCAGGAATCTAAGTTTTAAGACAGATGTCAGATGTCTGGAAAAAAAAAAAATAAAAAAAAAAGAAAATTGAAATGATTGGGTTTTGTCAATCCTTGAGAAAAATGTGGTAATTGAAAAAAAAAAAAAACTAACTCCAAACCTAGCAGACTAAACAGTGCTCATACTTGATGGCCTTATTTTTGTGGAAGAGTCTCTTATATTGACTTAATGATATCTGCTGGAATTGAAACAACAGTGTCTACACAAGGGACTTACCCCATCTAATTGCATCAATTGAAAGTGATTCAATTTTTTTGGCAGAGACAAGCATAGGGAGATGGAAAAAATAAATGGCTATTTTTTATAGTGAAATAAAGGAGAGAAAGCAAAGCAAACAACTCATGGCCCTGAAATGCCATATTTTTATATCTTGGAAACCATGACCAAAAGATGCTAATTTGCTTCAACTCACTCACTGTGAGGGCTCCCTTTGATCCTCCTGCCTTTCTTAGAGTGTGATACTCTCACATTTTAATGCGGTATCATTTAACATTGAGATGTAGGGAAATTTGTCCAGTAAACAGCTTTCTTGTACTGATTTGGAGCTTGTGGGAAAGATTATAGCATGAGCTGGTGCCTGCCACAAGAGAAATGGATTATTACTTTGGGAACACTTACATCAAGGAGGGCCCTTTTACAGCTGAAAGAGGCAACCTTTTACAAAGAGCTGTGTTCTGTGAACTCCTTGTCAGCTTGCTGAAAGTGCTAACTCACAGCATACAGGTCATTCCTAGTCAGAAACATGGGAAAAAAGCTTTAGAGTGCTATTTGTGACTTATTCTCCTTGAGTGTAAAGATGTTTTCTACAAAATGACACCCCATCAAGGAAAAAAAAGTAAAAAATCAGATTTAATGAGACAGAGGGTTTAGAGAGGATGGAAAAAAGGGGTGTTTTAAAAGACATCAATACTTCACATATAGCAGCATAAGCTTTCAACAAACCAGCCTATGTGATTCAGATAAAATGGGAATGGTGGTATTTTCCAGACAAAATCCAGTTCTAATAAAACTCAGAGCTGGGTAACAAGGTCTCCCTGAATTTCCCCGCCCCTGAAATGCTGCTTTACTTCCTATCAGTTTCAGTGTTATGATTAAATTAAAAGCCTCACAAGGGAACATTTTTAATTTTGTTTCTGAAAGACTTTTTTTTTTTTAAGTCAAAGAGAACTATAGAATAAATTATTACAAGGACATTAAAAGGATTTCATTTCCTTGAGCATACATATGCATTCTGCTGCAGCATGTCCTCTCCCTCCCAGTGTAGCCATTGATCCACAGCTTTTATAATGAACTCTAATAACAACTCTATTACTGCGACGCTCCTGATTGGCTCAGGCACCCACAAAATTAGCTACAAAGAAGCCAGCTTGTCAATATTAATTCCGCCACAGAGATTACTTGTTATGGTAGAACAAAGGTGTTTTGGCTCGAGCTGAACAACTTAACTCCTTGTCTCATAAAATTTAAGCTGCTATTGATCTCCTTCTTCTATTGTGCTGAAGGATTAAAAAAAAAAACAGGGGTGCGCGCGCGCAGACACGCAGACAGACACCGGCATGCTGAATCACTCCAATGCATTCTCCTAAAGCACCAGCCACCCCCTTGCTTCCTTCTCTTCTTCCCTTCCCCTTCTATCCCCTCCCTGTCTGCTAAGAATCATTCAGTAACATGAAGCAAATTAAATCAATGAATTCATCCTAGCAGATGGGTGCTTTAACAGTCAGTTAGCCTTTAGATAATTGAGGCGTTGACTCCGGAATCATAAAATGGATGGCTCGTTTGTACATTTTACTGAAATAGATCACTGAGGTTAAATAAATGAAATCCCATTTGTCAGGCAGTAATAAATGGCCTCCCCTTCTGCAAACAGCTCTGTTTGGCCTAATAAATACAGGGATGTTACAGTGCTCCTCCCTTGATAGGGTTATGGCTTAATGAAATGGTCTTTCCTCTGCTTGTTTTTGCCTCCTCCTGCACCGTGTGATAAGTAGCGAACCAACGAAGCTTGTAATTACAATCTTACAGAGAACCCAGCCAATCTGTATATAAATCTCACCATCCAATTACAAGATGTAATAATTTTGCAGTCAAGCTGGTAATGAGGTCTAATACTCATGCATGTGATAATCCCCCCTGGATGCTGACTCTATCAGATGTTAGCTTTGTAATTATACTGGCAGAAAATCATTATTTCATGTTCAGCAGAAAAATGAGGTTGGTGGGAAGTTAATTTTCTCTATGCTCTGTGAAGCATAGACAAAATTTTAATGATTTAATCATTATGGTTATCCCTTTTGCAATTGACCCGCGTTACTTCTGTAGAAACATTGGCACATTTAAAAGTCCCTGTTACCCGATAAAGCTTGCCAGGTATGCAGCTTTTAATGTAAGAATAACCGTATACAATTAAACTATTAACCTGCTTGATAGGGGAAAAATCCATAGTTTTTATGTTTTCATTATTTACACACAGGATCAAAAGGAATGTTTATGTCCACTCTGCACTGCGATAAAAAAGACTCTTAAATAAAGAAAAAAGAAAAATGCTATAATTAGGATGTGAGCTCTCAGAATAAAACAGCAGGTTCACGGTGGTATTTTAGCAGCTCAGTAATCTTTTGTTCCTTTTCAGTGTAGGAGGCATTCTTGAGACCTTATACTTCTACACAAAGAGCTTGTTATGTATAATCAGCATTTTCACAATAACTGGTTTAAAGGAATTGCTTGTGATACATATTTATAATTGTTCTTTTCTGCTCTCAAAATTTTCTTGTTGTTTCTGTTTGTCCAGCCTGCCAGGAGAAGGGCACAGAATAAGACAGAATTCACAGCATTGAGATGGGAGAGTGAGAAAAAAAAAAACAGCAACACAAAATCAAGACTACAGGGAAGTAGATAGGCAGGGCAAAATACCAAAATGGGTTGCAAATTGCAACTAGGATATTTAAGGATAAATTACTTAAAACAATTCAACTTAATGAAAATGACATCAAATTCTTTTGTGGTAGGATTTCAACTAAAGGTAGGAAGGTCTGCATCCAAATAGTACTTTAACACCCCAGTGTCAAAGATTTGTATGCTTAATTCTTCTGTTTCTAACTTTGATTCTGTGCCCATTATACTCCTTTATTGACTTACTTCACATATACATGTATATATATATATCTGTGAGTGTGTATTTAAATATTTATGTGTATACATGCTCTGTTTCTCTAAAACATACATTATAAAAAAGTTGACTGAATTTTATCTTTGGGAAATATTTTATGTTTTCTTTAGAACGAGCAGCAGGATTAGGACCTGTGAAGTACTTCAGTTGATGACTTTCATCTTGGCTTGATCTGGTACATTGGAAGGCTTACCACAGCAGAACCCAATTAATATATGGAGTATGTAAAATCATATAACCTTATATTTGATTCCTGTTAGAGTTAAAAGATAGACGTAACTGTTGTCTCAAGACCAAAGCAGTCGCAGATATGACCAGAGAATGGTCACCAGAATGGGACCAGAGTCCAGAGAATGACCTCTTCTGAACCCTTGGGATGTGGCTGATTCTACTTCATTTCAGATTTGTCCTTCCAGACCTGGGGTAGTCATCTAGAATCCCTTTACAGCCAGTGAACAATTCACGGGAGCCCTTCTCTCACCCAGCTGAGGCATCTACCTTTTGAGAAGGTGATCTGTATCCCAGAAATGCCTTTTCATCCACTGGCTATAAAAAAATTACAAGTGTGTAGTTCAGATGTTGATAATTACTTTGTAGGCATCAAAGATTAGTTGAAATAAATTCTACCCTTACCTTCTTTGTGGATCCAACCCAAAGTAGCTCTGAAGAAGGTCTGAGGTCTATTATGTATTATGTATTAAATTCCTAATCTAGTGATACAAAAAAAGGCAACTTGACAGACACGAATCCTGATCTAATTATGGTTCTCAGCCTTAAAAAAGGATTATTTTTTAATGAGTCCTGTAACTCAAAGCACATATATATTTAGACAATTTATCAAATGTCTTAAGAAGAAAATCCTGACATTACTTATGGTGGTTCTACTAGTACTCCATACTTTTTATTCCTGCAGAAGAAGCAAGATGGTGATGAGGAATGTACATGACCTAAACTTAATTAGGTTATTAAGAAACAGTGAGGACTAAGACTTGAAGAAGGACATAATACAATAGCCAAATGGACAATCCTTTGCTGGCAGACCTATTATGTCTAACATGTGTTGGATGAAGTAATTTGAAATACTTAATGCCTTACTAGATACAAAATAAATAGTTCTGAGCTGGTAAAAAGATGACAGCATTAATATAAAGTTGAGTCCAAAGTAATAAAAAATGCAAAGAAACTCAGAAGAATGTGGAAAATAAATTATTAAATGCCATTTATGACAAAGGTACTTCTTTTTCTAGAATAATGCATTCCTTTCATCCATGTCAGTCAGGGTCAGCATCTTTTACAAATTTTTTCACAGGTTTGACTTGTTTGTGGAGGAGGGTTGGGTTTAGATGTAGTCTTGAAGTCACAGTTTTGAGTAACATTCTTACATTTCCTTTAAAAAGAAGAGAGAGAATTTTATAAATTTATTACATAAACTTTAGCTTGGTGTCCCTGGGAAAGTACATAAAACATAAAACGGAGTGTGTACAATTGATACAATTGGCTCTTCTGTCTCAAATGTATTTTTACTCTTGCATACATACTTTTGCAAAACACTGTGAGATATGAAGATAAACCTGGTTTCTGAACCCATGTCATGAGAAGATCTTAACTCTTTATTTAGCTAACTAGATATTTTTCTCACTGAGGCAGAACTAGGATTAAAAGCCAAGTGAATTTTACTGCTGGCTAGAGAATAACTGGACAAGACTATTTCTGTACCATAAATTAGGCTAAAGACTACAGGCAGAGGCTGGGAACGCTTTGGTTAAGACATTGGATTTAAATCCAGTGGAATACTTCAGGTGTTTTGTGAGAATGGCCATCTTCTAGATAGGAGGATGTTAATTATACTTCCGTCATTTTCCACACAAAGTATTTAGAACGTGAGCCTGCCTTAACAAAACTAAGTAAATATTTGCTATGTTGTAAGAAGCAAAAAAAGCTAATGCAGCTTCTCGCCCAACTTCAAAAAAAATGTTTCTATCTCAATCTCTCTGAAAAAAACAGAGGAGTTATGCAAGTAATGGCTGTGTCTAAAAGGATGCACATTTGTCCTTTTGACAGAGCCTGCAGTAATGGTTGTTCTGTGGTTCAACCATTGGATCTCTTTGAGCTTTCTGATGCTTCTTCTGGTGTCTCATGGCATAGGGAGATATGTCTGGGAGAATCCCAATTCCTGAGGTTGTACATGCCAGTAGGTAGGTGAGCTGTAAATTTGGGAGCTAGTTTGTTGATCTAGAGGTACTTCATTGAGAGAGAGCAAACCTAGACAAAAAATGGGCTGTGACTGAGTCCTACGATGTAAGCAAATAAGTCCCCTTCTTAGTTACTCTTAGCATAGTTTCTGCCTGCATTCCCTAACACTGACTCATACTTCCCCTATTTGATGGTTTTGGCATTTACCTTGAGCCCTATAATCCCCGGAATGTCAGCTATTTGGGATCCTTCAGCCAAAGAGCCTCTCCTATTTCCAGTCATACTCACCTCCTATTTCAATATGGGATTTACATTCAAAGAAAGATTCAAAGTGGAAAGCAAGCCAATAAGACTGCACATCCACCTTGCAGTAGGAGCAGTGTCTGTGGCTTCTCTGGGGACTTTGTCTTGAACATCAACCTTGGCTGTGTTTTAGGACTGTCCTGTTCTGGGACCTAACTTCAGCCAAATTTCCACCTCCATGGAAACATATAAAAATGGCATACAAAATTCTGAAACTCTCTGTGAAGCAGCCTTTGATTTTTTGTATGGGCTTACAGGAGATCAGCATAACTCTGTTTGAGTATAGTTAGGATTATGTATTCCACTGAATAAATCCAATCCTTAAAAGAATTTCTGGGTTCAGCCATGATTCTGTCAGGCAATTTTTGATAGTTGAATCCATTAAAATGAAAATAAAATGTCCAGTGTCCTTTTGAGATTTGAGATGTCACCAAAGCTCACATGAAGGGGTTAATTTATTAAAAGGCACCGGCTCCTAGTTGCTAGGTAACATTGACCTTTTCCAAAAGGCTGTACTGCTCCAAGGAGGATGTTTGGTAGAGGTAATGATTCGGTGTGGGTTTACTCAATGATTTGGTGGTAACCTATCCTGCAGGGAAGTTGAGAGGATGTAGTGGCGGAACAAGCTGTCATCTTCCAGCTGTCCTCCTCCATTCATATTTCTCTCGTTAGAAAACAAACAAATCAAACAAACAAACCCCAACCAACAAACAAACAGAGGTAAACCACAGTTTCTTTAATTTGCCTGTGAAACTAGGCAAGAACTCCCCTGTAGACTGGGCACTCAAATTGTGACTATTTTGTACCTGAGCCTAAAAGAAGTCCCAAAGAGTTATGAAGCCTTGTCTTCTGAGTAGTTAAGAAAATGTGCCCATTTTCAAGGTGTTTATTGAAATGTCTTTTCTTTAGAATGAGTAAGGAGTTAATAAATGAATTTTTAAGTAAGGTTTATTTTTGTCTCAGTTTATATGTCAGCGTTTTATCTTCTATATTAGGATCACTGCTTAGAGTTATTTCTTTACTTCTTAGGTGTTTTGTTGTATTTTTAAAGAGACAAGGAAAAAAAAAAAAAGATTGAAAATCTACATGCACACCCAAATAATTTGTAAGTTGATGAGACCAACCTAATGAGAAGTGTATTCAGTTCTGCGACTAAAAAAAATACAATTGTGTGTGTGTTTTTTTTTTTTTTTAATAAACATTTTTAAATGTAGAAATAGGTGCATAGACTTCATCCTTATGGGCCAGGGTAACTTACATGACAACTTGTTAAATCGATTTTATGCTTCTTTTAGATCTGCTATTCAATTTTTTAAAGTGCAGATACCATGGCAACCCCCTCTCTCATATGGAACGTATGCTGCTTTAGAGATAAAGAGCAAGTACATGCAAAGATGGAACAGGATGACATGTAAACTTTTTTTTTTTTTAAATATTCACACTTTGGAGGAAAAAAAATATGCTATACAGACACATTTTCTCTCAACTGCAGTATATTTTATGAAAGAATCACATTTTGTACAATGCAATTAATCAGGTTTTAGATCTTTTCATAAATAATATAGAAGGAAATTACACCCTGTGCTTTTCTGATCTGTATGTTCATGTGTGTATATATGCATATATATATATAGCCAAACAATTATTCATATCTCTACATTTCTTTTAGTGTTTAATAACCCCTTAAAGATCCACTAACATCTAAAGACACACTAACATCTTTTTTTAATGGATTTTCCTACTGTTCCTTAATGCTAAGACTGTAACACAATCTTTTTGGTTTTATTTTGATTTTATGAAGGACTTGCGTAGCTGCTACAACAGTTTTTTAAAAGAAAAGAAAAAACAGAGCTGCAGTATCAGTTTTGAGAAAAAACAGGAGGACCTATATGTACTTGGCTATCTCGGTGCTTATTTACCTTGTCTGGATCAGAATTTTCAAAAGCATGATAGTATATTGGATTTCTCAATTAGCTTTCTAAATAATTGACTTCAGGGCAGTCTGCTAGGGCACAGCATTTTTGAAAATCTAGTCTCTTACTCGAGTTGCTCTAGCAAGAGTTGGATTTAAGTTGTGATATATTGTTTATACAAGACAATCGATTAAGGAAACTGCCATTTCTTTTCATGAACACCCTATTTCTTCCTGTATTCCATACCTTGGTTAGAGACAGGATATACTTGAAATTTCAGCATCTTGCTTGTTGTTTTATTTTGTATTCAAGCCTGGTTTTGTGATTAAAAACAGACCTGAGCTATTAGTAATGTTTCTTCCAATACAAATTTCAGGTTCCTGAATGAGGTAAAGACAGGAAAAAAAAAATCAGGATTTAAAAGCACATTATTTAATGTGAAACCTATGTTGTTCTGAACTTCAGTTTTGCAGTTCCCACACATAAACCCCAACAAATTACTCTCTTATGTGATGTCATTGTTGATCATAGACATGACTTCCACATGCTTAGAGGACTGGAGGAAGGAAGGGTGTCGGGTCTATCTTCCAGCTTAAACATCATTAATACAGGGATTTGAGTGTCTTTTAATATCAAGTTATTTAAATCAAGCAAACAGCCATGCATCATCTCTCTCATGTTTTGCTGCATTTCTGACACATGCATTACTGTTTGGCAGTCTGTTTTCTGGTCACTTTTTTCACTTCTTGGTGTTTTATTTTGCCAGCTTACATTTCTTTTTGCAAGCTTTAAGAGGTTTGAAAGTTTAATTTGATTTTGATCAGATTGCACAAGTCCCTAACTAGTTTATCAAATGTGCTTGTGGCTGCAAATCTCACAAGGAAAGACTCTCATAAGATACTGTCTACAAATAGTAAAAGGAAATTACTACAAACAATAAATAGAAGTTATAGGCTTTTCCTTTTTTTCACACCTTTCTGCTGGCAGTGTCTGAAACAATTCCCATTAAAATAAGGAATCCCATTGATGGTATTAGGATGCTTGCCAGACCTCCAGACATCAGAGGAATTCACAGTGGAAACTCCAAAAATCATGAAAATTGCTATTAAAAAATTAATTCTGCATCTTTGAATTATAAATAAACCTCTGTTCGCGTTTAGGGGGATTGAATGCTGGAGCTCATGTTTGCAATGGTTTTCCTTTGTTGAAATCAATTTGCCTTTACCAACCATTTATGCTTTAACAAGAAAGTAATGTGATGGTGAGAAAAAGCATGGCAGATTGGGATGTTCCTCTGAGTGCTATTCCCTGAGGCAGCTGCTGGAGAGTATTGAAGGGAGGCTAAATCAACATTGCCTACATTTTTTTTTTTTTCCCAGAGACCAAATGTGTAACCTCTGTGATGCAAATTACATTTAACCAGCTCTGGGGACTGAATATGGGTTGGTGCTTTGGTGAGTCTGTGTCTCTCTATTTTGTCACAGAACAGTAGGTCTCTATATTACAAGGCCAACTGTGATACACATTTGTATATAAATAAAGAAGTGAGTTTGTTTTAAAATTATTAATGACCAATCTGAATTAATTTATTCATTATTTCAGTTTTGTTTTTATGAAATGAGTACTTTCATAGTGAGTAGCAAAGCTGAAAACCAAGATGACTGCAAGGAGTATTACCCAACTTGATCTAATCAATGCAAATTAAAGGGTTAACTTCAGTCAAAATGCATTCATTACAATACACTGCAAACAAACACATTCATTAATGTAGATAGTGCATTTTGTACCTTCCTAGATCTGAGTTCATCACTGACTAGAAATATTAATAAGTGCATTTTACAAATGCTTTCAAATAATGATACCTTCAGGACAATAAATGATTTACAAAAAAATGAAGGTCTCCAAGGTCTTTTTGATAGGTATCCACAATTATTAAGAAGTGAATTTTATAGTTCAGTTATTTGGAGTGCTAAATATACTGCAAATGGTATAGGAAGTGTATTTTTTATTTATACATTGTAGCAAATTTTCTGGAAATAACAGTAAATCTAGATATATATAGAGATTGTAGATAGATTTTTATTTTACTTTTAAAAAAAACTTCTTTTGATAGCTTAAGTTTTCACATATGGAAAATAGTCTTGCCACAGATGTTGCCCATATTAAAAAATGGATTATAAAAAGTTCCCAAAATAAAATTTTTCACTAATATCTTTAATAGCCATTTCCATGGCAATACTTTATTAATTGTAGTTGTTAATAAAGTAGTTTTTTATTTGTATTCAAAAAACCTATTTATCTCTTAAATGCATTCTGAAATTACATTTTTGTTTCCTTCTCATAGAGATGGCAAATTAAATAATCTCCCAGCTTCAGACTTGAGGCAAACAACTAAAAACATAGATTTAAAGTAGAAAACAGTTCTGGAAATTGCCTAATGGGCTTGGCTTATTTTCATCTTATCACTACTACTAAATCTCTTATGATTGTACTTTATTTTGAGGAAAGAACCAGAAGTAAAAAACCCAAAACCAAACCAAAACCAGAAAATCGACAACCCCCACTACCACCACCAAAAATGCTGTTGAAGTTTTGTGTGAAGGTATGCACATGACATACATAAAATAGTGCAATTTTTCCTTTATTTGACTGAGGCTTTTTGGCAGGGTGGGGGCAGAGAGGGGGCAGGGACATGTGATGGGAGCAACTACAAAAAATAAAGGAAGCACTTAGCATAAAAGACTTAAAATAATTACCAAAGAACGCAACTTTTGAAACAACTTGTAAAATGGATGCTTGTTTTAACTCTTTTTAAAATGTAAAATGCTTTAAGTGAAAACAGAACATGTTAATAACAATAATTTAATATCCAACACACTGTATTTTTAGAGCAGTAAACCCCCCAGTATTTTAAAATATTTTTTCTTTCAAGATAGCATTATTTTTAAATAAAAACTTGAACATGTCTGATTTAGGACCTAAGCATGAAAAACCTTCTAAATATTGTAGATGTTCCCATTAACTGTTATTTAAATGTTGTCAATCAAATCTGTTTGCATCTGGTACTGATGCCATGTGAAATTTATTTGTTTAAACTTTCAGTCACACATGGGAAGTTTTGCAGATGGTGTCTCCTCATCTGTTTTTTCCAATTTTCCCCCTAAACTCCAATTCTTACTCTCTCGACCCCCCAATTTGATTTCTCCTCCTTCTAAAAAAATAGATCTAATCAGTAGCATGTTAAACAAGAGGGGATCTTTTATGTATTCTGTGTTAGGACAAGGAAAGCATCACTGTAGATCACTAGAATAAACAACTCAGGCTGATTCAATTACAATGCCTGGGCCAGGCTTTTATCTGCTGGTGACATCATTTCAATCAAAATGTAAAATAATACAATCCAATAGATGCAAGAGGGAGAGATAGGACACAGACTGCTGCACTTAGTCATTTAATAAAAAAAAAGTGGAAGAAAGCTCTTTCTGACAGGCTGCTAGGACTTCCATTTCCAAAACTCTATTACCTGGTATAATAGTATTCAAAAGAATTGAATGCAGGAAATTGTCTATTACTTTTTATTAGTAGAAGCTGTTATGTAGGATACAGCCTACTGCACTGTTTTTTCATTGTTCCTTTAATTAACAAGAGCATGAAATCCTTCTATTGGCAAGCACTTTTTCCAAAGCTTCTGTTGCCTTCTGTTTTTACTGAAAAGGTAGGTTTTTGTTCTTTTCTATCCTCTGAATGTCTTCTTTTTTTTTTATACTAAAAAAGTAATTTTTTTCAAGTCACTGTAATCTAAAGTCTATCAGTTACCTTAATGGGCTCAGGAGACGGTAGAATGCAGATACATTTCCATAGTCGCAGAACATTTTTAGAAGAAAGTTTCACATTTGAGAAGAGGAGTGAGATTCAGATTGCAACCATGTGTAGTCCAGTTCCAGTCTTTTGACCATTTTGTTTGCCAGCTGAAACTTGCTGTTGTTGCTTAATTTATTATGACAGAAAAAGAGATAAATTGGTACATACTGATTTGGTAGATGCATGGAACAAACATATTCTTTCTTCTCAATCTTTTAGGATTGTCTGAGACAGCATAGGATAGGGCTTTGTAAATATCAATCTGGCCATCCTACAAAATTCTTTCAAATTTTACTGGGAGTAAAACTAGTAGTTCTGATTCCAGTGAGGTGTAGTTTCACTTCTACATTCCTATCCATAGTATACCAGAAAGCAGATATGAGGGGTAGAACTCTCACTTATTGGAGAGAACATATTTCATTGATTTTAGCAGTTATTTAAATACATAATTTAGATTCACTGTGGTTAGGTTCATAAAGGTTTGAACTAACTTTAATAGTAACTTCTATAGATAAATTGTGACATTGGGTACTGAACAGGATCTTGCCAAGGGAAAACACTTTCTACTACAGCTGTCTCTGAAACACTCTTCCTAAAATTCTTATCTTTTTAAGGTGCATTATGAAGAAGTAGACTGAGTCAAATCTGAAGATGTTGTAGAAGATGTAACTCTGTAAATGAATTCTATCAACATTTTCTTTACTAATGCAATTTTTTTCTATTATTTTGAATTTCTCAGGAGCAAATAGACCTGAATAGAGCTGAGGTCCTTGATGGTCTTGAAAGATGTTGACTTTATGTCTTCTCTTGCTAAGAATGAGATTTTTGCCATTCTGGATAGCATTATTATTCCAAGCATGTGGTAAGCTTTTTCTGATGGTTTATGAAAAGGATACATATGAGGATGAAGTAGTAGACTACTATGTTGGGAACAAACTAGCAACAACTATAATCAGTGAATAATTTTAATCCTCCCTTTCACAACCATCAGATGTGTTTTATAATTTTTCATATTTGTATTTGATATGCTGTGTTGTTTTTTACAGTGTCTGCAATGCTTACCAGCATTCTCCTGCTGCTGCAGTGGGCTTAAACCATAGCAAGGTTCCAGTCGTGGTCAGGATTAGAGGTCCCATGTTGGACACATAGCACCTGAATGAACACAGACCTAAGGTCATAGCAAGTACCGTTTAAAACATATAAACTAGTTATCTAACTCCCTATCTACCTAGGCAATAAAGAGATAAGAACTCAAAGAGTGAAGAATACTTAAAACTGGATGCCAGCCTACATGGGTCAACGGCACACGGAATATCACTGCTCCTGTAATTTGGGTACCTGGATATTGAGCTACTCAGCCAATCTTTCATTTTCTGACACTGCCCTCATCTTTTCAGGTAAGATGAAAAAAGAACGAGTCCTAAGCCTAATCAATGGATTAGCTATGGATTTCAACTCCTGCAGGCTGCAGGAGTATCCAGGACTTTGGTCTCTTAGCTTTTAGCTGAGTGAGTTTTCTGGTACTCTGTTTCTGGAAAAGAAAGGTATTTTACCATGTGTGAGACTGAGCACTGGGCTAGACTGAATTCATCATTGTCCAAGTGTCTTGAGGGAAGGTCTATGTGTGCATGACGGAACAGAGACAGTTACATTTGTCTTCAACCATCTCCCACCCCATCATAGATCAAGATATGTGTTAGGGTTACCTTAGAAAAAGGTAATGCATTTGCATGACTGTCACCCAAAATGGAGATGTGAGTTGACTGCAGGCCCCCCTGGACATTGTGCTGGAGAGTAGACATTTATCAGAGATTCACTGAGTCTTCATCGCAGTTCAGGTGGAACTCATATGATCTGCATCTTACAGCACAGTTCAAACCTAAAAAATGTATGCATGTCAATTCCCTGAGTTGAAGCTGGACTTTTTCTGGCAATATATCTGACATGTTCAACCACAAATTGCTTTTCTGACCTTATGTAGGCATGAAAATTCTCTCTAGCCTGACCAAAGTCCTCACTTAAACATATGTACTTGAGACCATTTAAAGTCATCTTTCTTCACAGGAAATAAGCCAGGAAGAGAAGAACTGGCAGAATTTAACAAATTAAATCCAGAACTAGCCTACTGTAAAATGTTTTTGTGTGTGCCGTGGTAACAGTCCCCCTCTGGATGAAAGTAGAATGTCTCATGTGCCTTTAGAGTTGAGCCATGCAGTCTTTTTGGAAACGTGTCTTTAGTCGGTATTCATGAATGCTAAGTTTATAATAGAAAAATTGTTTTACTAAAATTTCCAAAGACCCCTCATACATTAGGAACATGAATTAAAAAAAACCAAAATAAATGAGGCAGTACTTGTTGGTCCTGATTTTCCAGACAGTCTAGTTGGAACCAAGGTATACAAAGGTTACATTTTCTGCTGAGTGCTCCTCTCACTTCTCCTGTTGTGTTACTGTGCTTTCCAGTTTGCACTTCTGCCCAACTCTTATGAATTTTAGTCCCATTTTCCAGCCCCTGTTGATCTACCCCTTTCTCCCTGGAGTCAGCTCTTGATTTACTGCTTTTAGCCTGATGTTTTTGTTCTCTTGCAATTTCTTGGCTCCCCAAGCTCTATTCCATTTTAATTACAGGGATATTCTCTCCTGAAACCTGAAGGTTATGGAGTCCTGTCCTAGCTGGCGATTGCTTCAAGGTCTATCTAGAAATTACATATTTCTTTTTCTTTTTTTTTTTTTAAATGGGCATTATTTTTCCATATCTAGCTGTCAGTATGTTTTGAAAATACTTGAGGTAATTTATATGACTTCAAAAGCCAAACATGTTGTAAAAAATGTTATTTTTGTCTAATAAAACTTAGTTTTGTATTCTAGCTCTTAGTAGGTCTAAATAGTTCTGTAGTTATAATTAAATCCATCTGACGAAACAAACTATACAGCAATTTGGATAATTAACTGTTATATTTGTATCTTTGTACCCTGTTTTATGCTTTTTCCATTGTAAAATAATAATATTGTTCCAACAATATAGTAAAATAATAAATAATAAATATTTTTAAAAAATTAAAAGTAATAATGATAATAAATAAAATTTTGCAAAAATAGCAGACCCCTGATTGTTATAAAGGTAAGTTGATCATCATATCTACTCACCTTATTAGGTGTTTAGATGTCTTGGTATTCCTGTATTTTTCAGTACAGGATGATATACTGTTTTTTGGGTGTAATACTATCTACAAAATATATCGGCCTTTTCTCAAAATTTTACTTTTGGAAATAGATTTGCAAAGTGTTAATCTCCTATAAGTAAGTAGCAGGAAAGAGCAGGATTTGGGCATTGTTTTACACCTTAACAGAGTGCATTAGTCTTCATGTCAATTAGGATAGTTAGGTTATGGTTTTGGAGGTTATGAGGCTCCAATTGTTGGCTCCCATTTCACCATTATGTTAACTATGTCATTCTTTGTTGCACATGCAGGTTTGGTGAGCAGGCTGTATGGTCAAAAAGATTTATCAGAGAAAGCTTATACAGAAATGTACTTTGTTTTGTGACATGCTGTTATCTTGTGACATGCTGTTAGTGCTGTATAAAGTGCACCTGTATCTCTAGGTACAGATCTGCTGTTTAATGTGTGTACTGCAATTGATGGGGTTTACATCAAACTTCCAAACTGTCCAAACATGAATGTACCTAAAGAAAGACTTAGGATTAATTTGAGCCTGTGGATTGAAATCTGAGACTGTAAACTGTGGTTCACCTATTGAATATTGGCTCCCAGGCATCTTGGCTCCTTTTACTCAATCAGAATTGTCCCAGGTTTGATTAATAAGAACAGTTTAGACCATCTGGAAGCAAGAAAGTAGGTCTTCTATCAAATTCTAAATCCTTTAAAATCTGACTCTAGGAAGTGTTTGGAGATGGTACTGGATAGTGACTGCTGGGATGAGATTCTTCTGAAAACACAGGGAAAGATAATAACTTTATTGGCATTTGTCTGGAGAAGTTCACAGTTAGCAAAGCAGTTTCTGAACATGCTCAGGTCAGTAGAAGATGGGATTGAAAGCCCTTCACTGCTGATGGGGCTATCTCCAGAAACAGGCAAAGCAAGGAGTTGTGTAGAGCAGCAACACGGCTGTACCTGGGTTGGTTGCTGTTGCTGCTGCTACAAAAAGGATGAGTGTGATGGGGCAGGCTGGAATGGGATTCACACCCCGTCAGTGCTGCGATGTCTCACATCAGTGCAGGCATGAGAGGATCTGTGAGCTCTCCGTTGTCCTGCTCAGTCTGCTGCCACTCCACCTCCTTGCATCCTTACCTTGGCAAGGGTGTCTCTCATCCATGGTAGTGTTCAGAAGGCAAAATTCAATTTTGCTGACATTACTGAGAAGTCTGAGCCAGCTCTGGCTGCCTGAAAGACTTCAAATCTTCTACAACTCTGCCTGAAGAGGGGCTGAGCTGGGATCACTTTTCTCCCTTCCTGTTAAAACTGTACTGCTGTGTGTAGAGTAGTTTGAGAGAGAGAGATTTTACAGCCTAGTGGTTACAGTATTCACCTGGGAGGGGAAGGCAGGGGATCCATTTGTTGTGCAAAGGTCTGTTTATTAAGTGGCCAAAGGAACCAAAAAACAAAGAAGGAAAGAGGAGATAAAATGAAAGATTATAATGAATAGCAGAAGAGGTCATAATGAAAGGAGAATTTGATTCAGCAAGTTCTGTTGAAATGGTTAGTTTTTGATAATTTGCTGTGAAAAGGTGGCTTTAAAGAGATTTTGATGGCAAATGCAGTCCCTTCCTGTTTTCCACCTTCATCATTAAGTTCTTATAAAGACAACTGGTCTTAAATATGCATTCTTCCTTCTCTAAGCTGTTCCAGATGGGAAATGGCATAGTTTAGAGAGGAGTTGGATCAATAATCTTCCTAAATAGAAGAATGCCTAGTCAGAGTGCCACATTTTGTAAGGTTTTCTCTGTGTCATTGAAGCTGCCCAGTATTAGAATGTGGTTCAGGGCTTTAGTGGAAAGTTCAGCTAAAACACCAGTGTGTCTGGGTTGCTGTTAACATGGGGTAAAAGCATTGTGGCAGCAATGGAAGTGTCTGTTGTTACTGTCTTTGCATTTTAAATGTACCTATCCATAATTAACAAATCACTTGATTATGACATATTAATTTCCACTATGTTGAGAGTATTTAAATTATTTCAAGCAGCACCCAGGCAAATAATTAAAAATTTTAAATCAATTGCAACATGTGTAACATCTATATTAGATGACTTTGACTTGGTAAGACTAATGCCAGAATGATCAATAATGGCATGACTAAAGGACATTTATCCTACCGTTCCACATATGGAGAGATCTGCAAGCACCACAAAATAAACTGCTTGCCACTTTATCTGCTGGTGCTGTTAAGGGGGACTGAAACCCTGCATGAAACTGGATCTGTCCCTTGGCAGTGATCCCAGTTAAGTAGGCATGTCATTTATCAATGTGCCAATAACATAATTTCTGTGATATTTTTTCCTCCACGAATTTTGCATTGATAAAAGACTTCTTCAGCCAATAATCTTGCTTATTATATCATACAATGAAACTGTCTCTGCTTTATTCTGCACTTCTTTCCTTGTACAGCTGGGAATACCAGAACAGATCAATGAAGAATTAACCATTTGCTTGATTCTGTTAAAGGGAAAACTACTAAGTATATATTATCTACACTGAAATTAGCAAGATCTAATTTCTGTTTTGCAGAGACAGTTTTGTGATGTGTTAGGAGAAGAAATGCCTAACGCGCTCTAATGCCTGGTGCACAGCCGGACTCAAGCTTCCTTAAACATAAATGTGAGATCTTTGTTTCAGCTTTGACCAGCAGATGGGCCTGAGTTTACAAAGTTAAGTCAGTTTAGAGTCCATATTCCTATTTAATACTCTATTGCTCATTATAATAAATTAAAAATAGGAGCTTTCTGGGACTTGATTTAGACCTACAGGTTTGGGGTTTTTCTCCACATCATTTTCTGTAGTGGAAACGGTAAAAGCATGCTGCTTTTTCTCATTCCACTTCTTTGCTGAAGCTGCTTAAGAAAATAAGATACAACAAATCCATTTAGGATTATGTTGGAAAAGCATCTCTGCTTTTAATATTAACCAGATTTTTACTGCTAAGTTTTACTGGCAAATCTCTGAAAGTTTCAGCTTGCAACTTATCCGGATCATTTAAATCTACAACACTGGCTTTGCAGTCTTGCAAGAACATCTGTTTTGATTTCCAAAGCTATCTTTTTTAGCCCTAGAACACTCTTCTTTAGTGTTGTAGGAGATTTTTTTCAGAATCTTAAAGGGCCTTAGTTATAGCTCCAAAACATAATGAAAATCGGGATGAAGTACCTCAGTGTAATGTTTCTTGTGCTGATAATTTCATTTAATATATTCAGTGTAAATGGACAAAGAAACAGCTGGATGTCCATGTCACACTTTCTTTTCTATGACTTTAGTGAAACCTGGCAATGCAGTACCATTGTGTGCTACATTTCTTATTGTGCTCTAATTGACACATAGTTTGCATGTATATATATCTTTATATTTATTAATTTATGACTATTAATATGTCTAGTAACATGCTGTTGCTTTTCTTTGACGGTAAATGCAAGTATTTAGCGGGGAAAGTGTTGGTCTGAGTCCAAATTTTTAAAAATTATTTTATCATTTTCAAAATGAAATGCCTGAAAAATGCTGATGTACTACAACCAGACAGTGACTATCATGTGGAGAAAGGACCAGTTACACATCTGTTCCTTAAATTAATTCAGCATTCTAAATGCAAGAATTAATAATGATATTGTGTACACTTGCAAATGGAAACCAAAGCAGATTATGATTTTGATCACTCTGCTTCTCACTAAAACTTGGAACAAGTGCTCCAACTGGAAAAATAGCTCACTAGCTGCTAACTTGTGTTCTCAAAAGCTTCACAGCTTAGCAGAAAAATATTGATTACTTGGCATTTAGTATCAGTTCCAAATAACTATCCCTTAATCATGCTTTTTTATACTTCCGTATTTATATACATTAATTTCTTAGTTCATGTATGCATAGATGTCATCACTCTAGTGGCTAAAACTATCCTCTGACACATGTCTCATGTATACTAGCACAAATACCATACTATTGTTAATAGGATTGTATCCCAACCTTCCATCAAATTGTTTACTAACATAAATCTGTCCCTTTTTTAATATACATTCCAACCTAAAAAAAATTGTGTCTTTATTCCATAGTTTATACCAGCTTGATGTGTAGTGCCCTAAATCTCAAATGCATTTCTGGTTAAAAAACAAATTATTATATGCATTGTTTTACCTGTACATTTATTAACAGAACTTCTAGTTAAATTCTAATGGAATTTGTTTTATCATACTTGCACTGTAACATACTTGGAATATATTATGATTTTTTTTTTAGTGCAACTCATGAAAAATAAATGCTTTATTTAATTCCTTCTAAATGTTTTTCTCCTTTATTTTTATGGGTAGGTTAATTTTTAAACAAAAATACTATTTTGAAAACAAAAATTGAATCAATTTTTTTACCCCTCAAAGTATAGGAAAAAACTCTGTTTTGTCACACTCATAAGTTAATATATTAAAAATGTTGGCATGAAATAAAATTCCATTTTAAAAGATCTCCTTTCTCCTTTTTATAACAGTATTTACCAAATTTTCCTAGAGCTTGTGAAGAGCTTTATTCCTGGGAATTTTTTCTGTGGAAAAATATATGTATCTATGTTTTAATATTTTCCCAGTTCTAATTCCAAGACTCCACAGGAAATAAAAATTATATTTAGTTAATTTTAGACACTAAAAATGATATTAGGAGTTGATGATTGTGTAAATTATGATGGTAGAATTAACCTTTCTTTAATATAAACCATCCATGTAGCAATTTGATAATTTTTAAATATACTCATAAACTGTAATTATCTACTGACATATTTGAAGTATTCATTTTTTGTGATATCATATATTTGTTATTTCCTACATCTAGTGCTCATAGTAACTTCATTTAAGTCACAAGAAATCATTGTCCAATTTCCACCTTCTAGTCAGCAAAAAAAAAAAAAAAATTAAGCAGGTTAATGAAATGCAAATAAGGAATGCTAATTTTGTTTAGTTGAATACACAAAATTTTCAGATTGTGCATGAAAACTTGTTGAACTCATGCATGATTGCAAAAAATATCCCAATCTTCTCTAATTTGGATGGATTCTGCTTTTTAATCATTCCACTACTTTTGACACACTTCTTGTGTTGATTTGCCAGCTTATGATAGTTCTGTGGATTTTGTAATGCACCTATGAGCCCTTGTTAATATGAGGTGGAAAAACATGTGTTCAAAATTATTTATGTAGATCACTGACCACTCCATAATTCTGTCTACTTCCATGAGCCTTTAATTGTGCTCTGCTGCTCGTGTATTTAAATGTCTCACACTATATCTCTTTTATTGAGGTTCGTGTTTATTTGTATGACTAACTGCAAGGGTGGATGGGTAAAATGAAAAAGAAAGGTGGAATCGTGTTTTCCTCTTCTGTCTCTCTCTTTCTCTCTCTCACTCTCCCCCTCTTTTCTAAACAAGCTAAGAGTTTTTATAATTCATCACCTGGCTGACAGATGAGTTCTGCTGGAGAATATTAGAAAATGTCTCAAATCTCATATATATGCTAATGGTATGCTGAGACTGGTTGGTGGTATGCCGGAGTTTTTAATCTGTCTCGACCAGTGTGGAAAGTGGAGGAGACAAGTCATTGCACTCGACAATTTATGATCAAACAACTGAATTGTAAAGGAAGAAGGACATGCAGAAAAGGAGAGTAATTTTCTGATTTAACAGCGTTGTTACTACAAATAAAGAAATCTTGATTTTGACTGCACTCGACATTAAATGAGTTTCCTGTGCCCTGCTCTGAATTTTTCATTTTCAGATTTGTATAAAGCACCCTGCTTAGATACAAGTGACAGATAAGGAGACGATTGCATATGGAAATCAAATGTGTATAATAAAGCCATCTTCTGTTTATTAAATAAACACATGTAGATGACTTCCGTGGAGAATGCACTGATAATTTTTCATTGTGTTCTAGTTTTTTTGCAAGTCACAAAGAATCTTATTTAACAACCACGAATGACTAGATGCAAGCTTTTCTCTTTATTACCTTATAACAAACCAGGCAGTCTAATATATGGCATTTATAAACATTTTATTTTGATTCTTTAGTCCAAGTTTTAGCTGTAACAGTACAATATATTAGTGCTCATGCTATTAGAGTTCTGGAGGCTGCATGAATGCATTAGTATTTTCTGAATATGATCTTTCCATGATAGAAATGGTAAAGATTGGAAAGACAGTATGCAAAGATAATATTGTAAAATGAAATTCCAGGAGAAGGTGAGTATAGCATACCGAACTTCAGTCTCCAGATTAACAAAAAAAAAATTATAGCACCAAAACTAAGAAAATGCTATGGGTTCTGAAGTCAGCATAATGATTTCTGATCCAGTGATTTAATGGTCTATGCTTCAGATGTAAAAACACTCAAAGTTCATCAAGGGCTGTGCTTCCAGTCCTATTTCTCACTCGTGGTTCTTTTTGCAGATACGGCTTTCCTATAAATTATTTTAATCTATTGAAGTATTGGGTAAGATCTTGAATACTGGTGGGTTTTTTCCAGAAAAGGATTTTTCTATTGCAACCAAAATGTTTCTAGGCATTTTAAAGTAAAACAAAATACACTTTTTTCACCTTCTACCTCTGCAGAGTTAAGTTCAAATTTAAAATTCGGTTTACATTTTTACTTTGAGAATAAAAAGAGGTGAGAGGGGGAATCAGTAATGTCAAGACACAAATGAACTATTTGGTGAAAATTACTGGCTTCGTCAGAGGACATCTAAGTAGCTCACCCTGCGTGGACTGGGAGGGCCATTATATTGTTTTAAGTCCTCCCCTGTATTTATCAATATCTGCAGATTCATTAGGAAGGTTTTAAGAGACTTGGTATATTTTTCTCAAATTATCAGCAGCATAGCCCTGTCCATTTTTCATGCTTGAACTCTGCTTTGATGTTTTAGTTTTGAAAAAGAAGAAATTCCACCAAACTCTACCTCACAAGCAAAGCATGCCCACCTTCTTTCAGGTATTTACTGCTGGATGAGTGAGGAGTTACGAAATTCGAGTTCAGACTTCCAAAGCACCAGACAGCTTCTCTGCCTGGGGTAACTGGAATGTGAGCTTTGGCATAAGTGCATCAGAAAATCCACATGAATTTCTTACTATGATTGGAAATGATTGCTGTGCATGGAAGTGCACAACCAGTTCAAACAAGACTAGATAAGCTGTGTTGCAAAGCCATATGGCTTAGTTTAAACAGCACAAGGAGGAAGTCTTTGATCATGGCCTTTGATCAGAGTTAACCCTAAATGAAGTGGTGGGCTAATGTAGGTAAGAAGGTGTCAGAATCAAAGCAACTAGAGGCTGGCATGAGTCTGGTAAAAGAATTTTGGGGAGGACACTGGTATGCAGATAGTTTGTTCAATTTTAACCTAAAGTAAGGAAGAAAAAAATGTAGCTGCTTGGGCACCAGTGGAGAAGACCAAAATATGGCAGAAACCATGAAGATGACTGGATGCAGAAGCTTTAAGTGTATGTTATCCTTCAGTGAGTTTCTGACAGAATTTACATATGCATGAAGGGTCATCTCATAATGTTCAGGTAAAAAAAAATGTGAGAGACTGAAATGCAGCTAGAAATGAGGGTAGAATACAGAAATGCATTTGAATGTGACAGATAAGATGAAAGGAAAGAGCATGAACATAACTGTAGTTGCAGATGAGTTGATTGGCAGATCCCCAGATGAAAAGGAGACCTCTAGAAATATATTAAAATGAAGACAAGGCAGAGGAAAATACCAGAATGTGAAGGAAATCTGTGGAAGGAGTTTGCTCTGTGGAAAGAGTTTGTTCTGTGAAAGGAATGATGAGGTGCAACCTCTAGAGACAGAATACTGAGCAGCAAGAAGGAAGAGATTGAATAAATAGTAACAGCAGGGGCTAGTGGCTGAAGAAGAAGAGAAGAAGCAGAAAGCAAAAAGGAAGAAAGATGGGCAAAGTTTCACCGGAACCTAAGGCTTTTTGGATAAGAAATATTAAGACACTGACCACCAAAGTGGATGGAAATGAAAAACAGTCTTGTTTGAAATCTGTCCAAGCATAATGGTAAGGGACTGGCAGAGTGTGAAAGTCATTCTAAACAGGTTGGGGCAGAATCCTTTCACTGTCAGTTCACCATTTGACTGTAAGAATAAGAAACTAGCTTTAGCAGCTCAAAGAGTTGTGCTAGATGAGAGATGATGTTCAAAGAGGTTTGCTGGAATTCTTCTATTTTCTAGACCTAGAGGGCAAATATTTAGGAAGATAATGTGTATCATCAGACCAGTGAAAGCACCAATGCAGAGATATTTGCATAGTTTAGTACCTGGCAAAGCAACCTTCTTAGCTTTTTTCTAATCTGACTGATAAGAAAATGGACAGTAGAGAGGAAGTAAATGCTATGAGGATAATAGCAAAGTGGGTAGTTAAAAATAGGAGTGCTTAATTTGGATAGAGAGATTTAACTGGAAACTGTCTCAGTAATTCATAGGAACTGTACAACAAAGTGGAGGAAGTCAAACAGAGAGTCAGATGTGAAAAAACATTATAAGAAAAGCAAAATGGAATAGCTGTTATCAGTACGAGAGATGGAAGAAGCTTAACTATTCAGGAACTGGTCTGGTAGACTTTGTAATGTAATGGCCTCTAAAGAATTAGAGGAGGGAGTGGGAGTGAGTTGAAATCTAAATGGAAATTTTTTAGAGAAGACAATAAAATACTTTGTGTTGTGAACATGCTGGAAATCAGAAACTGAACTCAAATGTCTCAAAATAATAAAAATTTCTGTTGTCTCCACAGAGGATGTAGTCTTTCTAATATATTTTTTTAACTTCACCAGGGCAGCATGAAGTGTAAATGTTAAAAATAATGCTGACACTCAAAAGCAAAGTAGACTACTTCAGTAAGCAGTCATTGAGCTAGTAAAGGGGAATGTTACTTTAACTTTGGTTTTAGATAAAGGGTATTTTGCGAGGTAGTGCATTATCTCCCTTTTTCCTTCATCCTCGTCCCCTCTAGTTATTCTCACTATTCAGCTTGTTGTTGGCACAACTCAGGACCCAGGACCCAGGGAACATCTCACAGCAGGCGGCATTTTTTTATCCTGGTTATGGAGGAGGCAGTAATACTAAGACATTTATGTAGTATTTTAGAAGGCTTGATCCACATGCTTTTGTAGAAAATTCATGTGATCAAGCATGTATACAGTAGTATTTTGTCAATAATGTGCTTCTCAACCTGAGACCTGCAAGTTGGATTTTTCAAGCTGTTTGACATTTGCACAAATACATTCGGCACAAGGTGAAGTAGGTTCTTTTGAAAGTCTCACCCACAATATTTTAGAAATTTCTCTTATATTTTTAATTTTCATGTTGTCCAAAATGATTGTTTCAAAAATCTATTAATGATAAAGAAGGCAAAATAGATGCAGATATCCCAAAATAATAAAGACAAGTCTTTGAATATAAAAATGTGAATTAATAGACAATGCTTTTCTTCCCCATGTTCACACAAGAGCTGTCTACACCACTGTGCTTGACTGCCCTTTTATTCCATGAAGGCAATACCATGAATAAATAAAACTGGAAGTGTGAAGCAGCTTAGAGTCGAAATGTGCCCTTACCAGGGCATAGCAAAACTTTATTGAACCTCAATGCCTATGAGCAACGCCTCACTTCAACAGTGCCAGCAGATGGCACTCTTTATTTTAAGTAGCTTTCATGGGAAAATTTAATTTGTTTCTTTTTTTTCTTTGTTTTTTAAGTTTGGGAAGGTACTATCCCATGTAATGCTTCTTCCTGAAATTATAAATTGATCTATGCAAAACTTCAAGTAACTGTATTTCTGATGGTGTGTATAAACTGAAATTTTCTAATACATGTCTTTCTCGATGCCTGGGGAAAACCAGGAGATGAAATTCAGTATGACTGGAGAGTTAGCACTCCTGGGTGTTGGAAAATTAAGGCATAGTAACAGATTTCTGGGAAAGTTTTGCAACTGCTCTTTGTCTCTAGTGGTTAGGCATTTCCAGACAGGATGTTGTGTGCTTAATGATGATTGGACAGTTAATTCTGTATGTTTGCAGTCTGGCATTGGATGCCTTTTTCACTTTCAACAGAGAAGATACCAGAGGAGATAAAGACACAGGTATCCTGGGTGCACTAGAATAGGAAGACTGGGAAAGAAGGATAAGGACTTCAAATGATACCATTCTGGTCCTTCAGGGGAAACTCAGGACTAGGGAAAGAGGCCCCTTTGTGAAGCTAGTGCGGGGTAATGGCAAGGAGGTATCTCATCCCGTGTGAGCTGAGAAAACATTGCCTGGGCAAGGGAAGCGCCAGAAGCAGAGCACCACTCCAGCAGCAAAGAGCTGCTTTTCCTCAGGTGCCTCCCAGCTCCCTGCAGAGCTGCTGCTTCCAGAGCTGGTGGCCGTGCCCACAGCACTTGACAGTAGCGTGTGTTTACAAAGGGATTTTAACAGCAAAGGTGGTGTGAATTCAATCTGTGAACAGTTATATAAGACCCAGCATTTTGTAAGTGGAGAGGAAGAAGAAAAGCAGGTTCCCATAAGTGGTAAATACTTCTGTAGCTAATAATGTGCTGGGTTACTGATGGACACCAGCCACATAGCCCCTAGGGGAAAATAGAAAGCCTTCAATTTTTCCAGCTACAGCAATACTTCAGCTGAAGTGGAGCCTCTTTTTCAGAGAAAGTCAGTAGAAATAGCTTCTGCTGAGCTGGAAAGATACTCTTGATTACTTGCTGTGCTCTTAGATAATCAAGGACACAGTGGAAATACCACATAGCATGTGACCAGCTTTGATTTATACCAGGAAACCTCTCTCAACCTCAGAATGCACTGTAAACAGCTGCTTCACAAACTTCACACAGAAAAACCTCTTTATTTTTTATCTCTTAGTTAATATATATATATAAATGTTTATTGGGCATTGCACAAATGCATAATTTCTGGTCCTTGCATAAAATTAGGAGATGAAACAAGGAAGACTTCAAATAAATTTGTTTCTTGGATGCAGTCTTTTGCAAGGTTTCAATTAGTAACTCAAACCTGTTAAAAATACTTGCCTCATTAATCACATTATGTGCTGTGTTATTTAGTACTCTGGCTATTTCTGTCCTCTAGTGTAGAATTATATATCTCTCTGCCCTCTAGAAACTCCTGATAGAGTTCAATCATTACGTGATTTTACCTCACACTACAGATGTTTGCAGCTGCTACCCCAGCTTTCCTATTCTTAACTATCCTCAGCTTCCTAGTTCTGGCAACTTTAACAATAACATCAAGCCTTGGTAAAAGTAATTTCTGGCTACCTCAGTAACATCTTTTTCTTAATAGAAATACCCAAACTTAATTTAAATAAAAAATATAAAACATAAAGCTTAAAAAAAAAAAAGTATATCTAATCCCTCTTTTGTTCTAACTGTAATCACTCTTTTTTTGGTGGTGTGTTTTTATTTTTTTCTTTTCCTGTCTTATTTTTTTTCTAATCTGTCTTAGTTTCTCTTGATGACTTTGGAGTTACTCTGTTCTGCTCTGGTCTGCCTTCACTGCTATAGATGGCAAAAGTTGTAGCCTAGGAAACTAAAACCTAAAACTGCTGTGTTCAAATGCTCATTCTACTTCTCCCTTCTCATTACCTCTTCCTATATATAGTGCTGCATGTTCTCCTTCCTGTTTAACATCTTTGAATCCCCTTCATGCCCTTCGTTACACAGCTTTTGTTCAGGCTCTTGGGACTTCTTAAATTGCTTATTAGAAACCTTCTAGCAACACTTCACTTATTGCTTTAAATCTAGCAGGATGCTGTCACATCAAAATAAGCTATTTCACTTACACTTCTGCTTCTGCACAGTCACCTCCAAACCCTTGTATTGACACATTTCCTCTTTACCAAATATGAACCTCCTCTGGCTTGCTGCTTGTTTCTTTTCTTTCATTTCTTTTGGCTGACCTCCCAGCAACTTTATCAAGAAACAAAGCCTTGCAAGTAAGCATTTAACTTTTGTTTTTCATCTGTTGCTCATTCCAGTACTCATTCCTGCATCTCCATCTTCATGGATGCATTCAAAGCCTGGCAGCCCAGGTGAGGTACTGCAAAGCTGTGCGTTTGAGTGATGCTAATGTATGTGACCATGTCCCCTTCACTCACTGCAAATCTACACTGCTTTCCTTGTTTACACTTCTTTGAATGTGTTTGCAACTCTTTTTTTTTTTTTTTTTTTTAGTATTTCAAAATGTAGTGTAGTATTCAGATGAAAACTGAAGCAGTTAGGTCTTCTATTTTTCCAGTGCACATTAATGTCTGCAAAAGCCTTTGTTGGAAGAAAAAAAGCATAATCAGAATTGCTATGAGTCCCTACTTCCTTTACAATGTACTTTTATAGGTTTTTGTGGGTAACAGCAGCCCTGTGAGCAGTTCAGCATGAACTTCAGCACCAAGTTCAAAGCAAGAGCAAGGGGGTGATGTGGTTACCAATATAAGGTGTTGGTAATTTTTGTTGTTCTATGATGTCTGGGCCCAGTCAAAGATCTGTCTAACCTCTTTTGGGCAGTGGAAAAATAAATGAAACTTGTATTAAGGAGGAGAACAACATATAGTGATAATCCTCTTGACTTAACCTATTATTTTCTATAATTTACTGACTTAACTCATTTATGATCCATGTATCATATTCGGAAAATCATGTGTTACAGCTGTTGGGTTTAATAAATTCATCTTACATTAACTTCCAGTATTTAGTTGTGCATTGTATTTAAAAAATACTCTGTTGTTTCAGACTTTCAAAGTGATTATTTGTTTTGGTATTCCTAGTTCTTTTGTCAGGAGTGAAAATGAACCATGGTTCCCCAGTTACCTTGTCAAGAACATTTATTATTTTACAGATCTTCATTACATCCTTCTTTAGCAGGTTATTTTGCAGGCCAAAAATCCTGGTTTTGATGTATTTCCTTGTCTTGTTCTCCACCCTTTTGTATTTTTTTTTCTCTTTCTATTTTTTTTTTTTTTTTAATTTACTTTTGGAGTGTTTTGGGGTAAGGTCAGTTTGTGAAACATGACAACTATCACCACATGAGTATTCAGGATATGAACTAAAAAAAATAATGGTAGTATAATGAGTTTACTTTGGTTTACTGTTTTTCCTTCTTAATAGTGATTTTTGCTTTTTTTTGCCTGGTACAGAACAGTAAACTGTGAACTGCTGTCTTTGTGAGTGGTAGTATATAACAGAGAGTTCAAAACTGTGTAGTTAAGAATATTTTTTGTGTATGCCTTCCTTTTTCTTGTGTTGGCATTGCATCTCTAATGACATTGTCATGTGATCAATCACTAAGTTGCATGTTCCCCTGACATACTTTATAAACAGTGTTGGTTCTGACTATTGTAAATAACTTTCTGTCTCTGCAGACTTTGTAATCTTGTTATTTTCCTTCTTTTCAACATTTTTTTTGCAGTATGGTGCAGGGCATAGATGCCAGTGTAGTCTCATGGCACACCCTGGTAACCTTCCTTTCACACTCTTTATTTTCTATCTTTGTATATCCCTGCATCTTCCCTTTTATTCCAGAAGAGTTTGCTTTCTTTTGAAGGCAATGGTAAGGAACCCTGGATGAGACCTGTGAAACTTAATCATTTTGTTCAAGCTTACTCATACACTTGCTCATACCTTCAACATCTTCAAGCAGATCTTTAGGTCATGACTTTCTTACTAAAGCTGCATCAAACCCCTCTCTGGTTTTATCAGCAAGTTTCATTGGAGGTTTTCACAATTTGCCAATGCACCCTGTTTGCAGTTCTCTACCACATCTATAAAAGTGAGGATATTCTTCCCAATTTCTTTAAGTTATAGTCTATGTGTCACCAGTACTAGTTCACATAATACCTGACTACCTTTAAGGCTCTTTTAGGAATGTCATTTGATCCTGGTACTTTTTACTGGCTTCTGTAAGGATCCTTGCTATAGATTTTTATGAAAAAAAAAATTATCTTTAGTTATCTTCGTCAAGTAAGTTCCTTCCCAGTGAACCCCTTATCTATCTGGCATAAAACTAGTCCATCCGTATCATAAGTGAATAAAACACTCCTGCATTCTTTTCTGAAAATTAGTATTTCATTAGCCTAAGTATTATCCCTGAATATGTAACTATAAAATATTAATACAAAATCCAAATTCACTTCCAGGTGTTAAAATTTTTCAATAGAAAATCTTTCAGCTAGTCTAGAATTCTAATATCGGAAAAAAAAAAAGCTATTTAATTTAAACTGGTGGCAGTTCATAGACCAATGGATGGTCTATGAGCAAGTCAAACAAGTCAAGTTTATGAACAGTGACACCAATATCCTGCACAATATTTTGCAATTATATTCACACTTTTTTGCAATTGTGTTTCACACTCTTTGTGTTTCTTTTCAAAGATGGGCAAAGTGAGTGTGGTACTGCCCCTTTATATGTCAAGGTTCTCTTTCCATATCTGCCTGCATGAATATCATACAACATTGCAGTTATAGGAAGAAATGATAGATTATGTTGTCATCTGTACTATATCCTCTCATTTGTATAATGATTCCCATTATCAGTGCAGGATTAGATGAGCAGAGTGGGGCACCACATAAACAAAGGGGAACATGGACAGCTGGATGAATTACTAGCAGGGATGCAGTTGTTGCCAGTAGTTCAAATCCTAGCTGGGAGTGGATTAAGGATCAAGACTGCCTCCTACATATGGGCAGATCCCTATCTTCCACCTTGGTGTTAATTCCTCACTAGTGTAAGGCTACCACTCCAGCCAAATGATCAGACAGCTGCTAGTGCATGGTCAGGGATTATACAGTCTGTACTCTGAGGCCGTTTTCTGCCTTGTCCCATTGCATTTGTCAGATGATGCCAAAGGAGCAAAAGGACCCCTAGCCCCTACCTTTGGGCATTCCCCTGTCAGAGGTGGAGCTAGTCACCTGACTGTGATGGCTCTCTTCTGCCCTCGCCTGAGGCAGGGTGCAGGTGATGGTGACATTTTTTGTCAGTCACTGGGAGGGATGGGATGCTGCTTGTGGGTTTGTTCACAGGCTTTTCTGGATGGCTCCTTTGCTGCCACACATGCAGCTTTGTCAGGTTACTGCTTGCTTGCTGCTGCTTGGAGTTCCAGGGACACAGCACCACAGGCATAGCTGTCCTCCACAGTGTACTAACAGGTAATTTCAGGGATAGGGGAAATCAGGGAAAGGAGATATTTGGGGGCAGACTCTCAGTTTGGATTGGGCTGTTGCTACTTTTGCACAGGAGCACTGCAGAGCCACTGTGGAGAGACTGCTGGCCACCCATATATTACACACCACTAATTTAAATTACTCTTGTATGCTTGGAAGTTAATGCTCCTTTGCACAGAGAGAAATCCAAAATAGGCAGTACATTATTACTTACTCGTAGATCTGCACAGGAAAAATTCAGAGAGCTCTGCAGATCTTTATTTATATGTGATAATCTATATCATACACACTCACAGATATGCAAATTG
Source organism: Vidua chalybeata (assembly GCF_026979565.1). Taxonomy (NCBI): domain Eukaryota; kingdom Metazoa; phylum Chordata; class Aves; order Passeriformes; family Viduidae; genus Vidua; species Vidua chalybeata. Next base: position 89,605,753 of record NC_071530.1, read on the forward strand.
CAGCTTTACATCAGAAATTCACAGGAAAGCCTCAGGCTGATGTTAATTCCATCATTTAAATAAAGAATTTCCCATTGTTACAGAGGCCTTGGAGTGCTTCTGTGCTCTTTCTATTTACATAGTGATTTTCTCAGATGAACCAAATGTATAGGGATGCAGGCTAGTGATACTCTTACCACTTAGATATTGAATTATTCATCATTACAGGAGATTCCAGCCAATACTGATTAATAATTTCTCTTCTAAATACAGTTTTTGTTATAAAGCTTCCACTAATTCTGTTTTCTTGCCATTATGTATGATTTCTATCTGTTATCTTACTTGACTTTCAGTCTGGTGTTTAAAAAGTACCAGAACTGTCTAAAGATTATTCAGTGAAACAGACTTTGGAAAGATATACTGTCAAGGGCAGAGCATTGAACAAGGCAGAAGGAGAGAAAAGAAAAATCCAGACAACATAATGATTCAGTTGCAGTGATTACACTTGTAGTAAGCATTACTTTCCTGGAGAAATGGGTGCATGGCCCACTTCCAGAATAAAAATAGACAGGTATTATTCTGTATCCCTCACAACCTTCTTCCAATGTCTCTCATGTTAAGACATATGATTTTTGTCATGTACTCAGAAAGAACAGGTAGTGGAGGAGGTACTGAGTTCCTTACATTTGTGCTTGGGGCTATCAATCCAAAATTAAGACAAAGATATATCTATACAATCATGTGACCCACGTCAGGGCTGACTTCTCACTTCTAGGGCAGCTGGATGGGGATGCTGTCCATGCCGCTGTGTTCAAGGCAGACACTAGATAAAGGTAGACTGGTTATGTCCTCAGGGTGTATCACTTGTCCTCAAGGCCTGGCTCAGTACCTGTCCCCTATGCTCTTTCATCTTCTCACCCACAAATCTGCCTAGTGTGCACTGCTTCATACCTAGCATATGACCACATGGAGAGGGTTCAAGTTAGGAAACCATGGGGGAAACATGTTGGCAGCCTTGTTTGAGACAACGTGCTCTCTTCTGAGTTCACCAGCTGCTTGCCATTTCTGCCATCCCTGACTCTGCTGCATGTGCTTGAGTAGACCATAGCAGAAAAGCTATGCAAGTGTGCACAGATGTCACCATCCTGGGAGAGCTGGTCCTTCAGAATGTAAGACGGATAGATGCAGTGCTGTATTATGCTGTGTGCATGAGTCCTTGATGTTTTGCCAGAATCATGCCCTTTTCCCCAACTGAAGCCAGTTTGTGTTGATTCAGTAGGTATCATGGATGGCACTGTGTGCCCTAAGACTATTGGTAAGGCATGTATCCCATTGCAAATCATCCTCTCAACTCAGCTGAGTTTCCTCTTGGAAGGAAATGGTTGTCTTGTGCTTGGCTCAAATCGGCACAGAGTAAGAGTTATGTGGTGAGGATGGTTGGGATCTGCAGTTGAACAGGGACTGAGCCACACTGACTGCCAAGGTTTGATAAGGAGCCACATTAACTGTTCAACCCTACCTTTAATTGTCACTTGCATCTAACTTCATAAAGTTGTAGATCCATGTGATTCTAATTTCATTCTCTAGGCCCATTCTTTGGGAGAATTTGCCACCTTGGATATGTTAAGATTAAAGCTTTGTTCAAATGCTAGGGCAGCATTTTGCTGGGGTTCTAAGACACCTTTTTCTTTCTGTTATAAGTCCGATTTCTGATACGCACATTAAAATTCATTTCTCATACTTCTGTCACAAACACTCCTCTACATTTTGGATTTTTATTCCTGACATACCTCCTCTATTAATTTAGTTCTCTATATGTGTAAAATACTGTTAAGTGCAAGTAGTGGTCCCCAGATATAAATTAAAACATTCTGAAATAGGCAATATGCAGCTATCAAACCTGTTATTTTTAACATAAGTTCTCTTTGCATTCCTTCTTGCATTTGGAAATTCTGTTATTGTAATGATATCCAGAAAGACTCAGAAAAATAGTAGCTGTACTTCATGAAACAAATTCTCTTCTAAAATTACAGAAAACTAATCAGTAGCATTAAAATTTTTACTGACTGTAATTGTAAGGAATAATAATGTAATGTAATATAATGTAGAAATTTGGTTTTTTTTTTTTTTCTTTTTTTTTTGGTAAATGTTATCTGGCTTTTGGAAGGCTCATTTGGAAGCCTTTTTGGAAGGCTTATTGAAGAGCCTTAAGTCAGATGTCCCTTCTGAAAAGGTGAATATTGAAATAAGAATATACAAACCTAAAATTCAATATGAATTTTTGCAGGGACACACAGTTTGTATGTAAGCCTCAGAACTGAATTTGAATTACTGTTCTGCTTTATTATATAGATTTCATTTAATGCTGACAAGTAAAACATTTGGGTTGTGTTCTCCCATTTTATGCTTTAAAAACATTATTCTAGTATTTTTGACAAAGAGGTTTTTAAAGATGGTTTATATAAGAAATAATTTTTGTTTCAGAATAGACTTTCTCTTTTCTCTGAGGATTCATTTTAAGGAGAAGATTTAGAGCACATCACACATTCCTTTCTGATTTTGGTCAATAAAGTTATCATGTAATTATCATCAACCAGTATTTAATAATTAATTCCTACCTCTAGGGCTGTCTGTGGACAAAGTATGATATCTCATCTAAAAGCACTGGCTGAATTTGTCAGTGAGGTATGGGGGAAGATAATCAGTGTCATCATAAATAATAGAGCTTTCATAAATTTAACTGCATTTAGAAATAATTTCTATACTTGTAACATGGCCAGAGTGCCTGCAGCTCAGGACTTCATCATACTTTTTGCATAGTCTCTGAAATTTTGAGTAAAAATCTAGCTTTACACAGTGTCTATAAAACAGAAATAATGCAGCTGTGGGCAGCTTGAACAGAATTGGCCTTGTATACCTTATCAAATGAGACCTGCAGTTTCTGAATTTGCAGTCATCTCAGGGGGAACTTGGGTGCAAGTGGTTGCACGTCAGCTGAGACAGCGTGCAATGGTCAGAGCAGTGCTACTGCCACACCATGCTGGCCCTCAGGCAGAGAATCCCACATAACAGCAGTGTGCAGCAACTGCACAGCAGAGGAGGCTAAAAGCATTTGCACATTTCTCTTTTTATTTGGACATATCCAGCAGTAAGTCTAACCCACTATTATGCCCATTGCTGGACATTTTGGTGTTGGGGTAGAGTTCCTTCAGGAAGCTGGTGAGGATGCATGGAGTACTGTGTGAAGTTAATGCTGTTAAAGTGTCACTGTCACACTCCTTGCTGTCACAGGCACCTCCAGGGAGCAGAGCTTGGTTCTAGCTCTACTGCCTTCCCATAGCTTACTGCGAGGGGATTTATAGTTAAAGCATACTGAATGGAAATGCACTGCACATGGAAATGCAGCCTCCATTAGACCAATATGGCTGAAATTGTTTGCATTTTATTTTGTAACATTTGGCTCTTGTTTAGCTGAAGATTTATCTAGATTATCAGGCTGCTCAAAGGCATGGCAGAAGAATGTGGGGCTGTCTATAAAGGTTGCTGAATCTCTGTCTCTGGAAATATTCAAAATTTGCCTGGATGTGATCCTGTGCAAGTTGCTGTATGTGAACATGCTTTAGCAGAGGGCTGGGATGAGATCGTCTCTAGAGGTCCCTTCCAACTCTGAGTGTGGTGCTGTGATATGGCTAGTCATCCCCCTTGTGCAGAATGGTCATGGCTCAGTAGACTTCACTAACCCTCCTATCCAAGGTCAGGTGTATCTATCTCGGAGGTCTGTCCTGTGTTATTCACTTGGCCACCTGAATTAACCTTTCACCTTGACTGTGCGGGAGTTTGGGACCTTGTTATAAAGCAGCTGTGGTCCTCAAATGTTTGAAATGGCTATGTGATTCAGGGTATAGAGAATTTTTGGTGTTCCTTATGGCGTGAACTGGAATCCTGACATTTTGGAGGACAGTGTATTCTGAAGAAAGAGGAAATTGATCTATTCCCTTCATCAGTCTCTAAGATGTAAACAGAATGGGTGATGCAAACTCAGTAGGGTAGCTACTGATGTAGTCAAGATGCCACCATTTCAACAGTGTAAGGTTGATGTGAGGGCCATATGAATCCTGTCAGGTGGGTAAAGTTCCACATGACATGGAGAAATACAGTACTGAGGACTGTACAGGAGCAAAGTACCTCTAGAGAGACACAGCAGACCTCAGCCACTCCATATTTCTGACAGACTGTTTGTCTGATTTGCATCAAAAGAATGACAATTTTCAGATTGCTGTAGCTGTGAAAGATGTTATAATGGTGCTGGAGGGAAGATATAAACTCTCAAAGCAGAGGGTTTGGAATCCTAAAGCTCCAATTCCACTGCTGGTCAACCCATGTCTCTGGGACAAAGCAGTTCCTTCGATGGGTTTAACTTCCCTCACTCAAAACTTCTTTGTGGTGGGAGAGACGCTGGCTTGGAATATGGTCATGCCTCAAGCCACCAAGAGAGGGTGAAAGTATCTGTAACAGTCCTGATGAGCATCTGCTCAGTTTCCTGTCAGTCCAGGGCACTTCACAGACCAGTGCACACCATGTGTCCAAGCTCACTGCATAACAATGGCAAGGATCAGCATATCTGTCAAGAATGCATGCTCCTTATTTCCATGTGTGGCAGAATTGATCTTTATGGGAAAGAAAGATTTGTAAGCCTAGTCTGTGTTTGATCTCTCTTTTGCAAACAGTGATTACTTCCACCACATTTAAGTGAAAACATTTTAAAGTTTCATTGTTTAGATATTCTTAAAAATGGAAACAATGTGAAATGCAATGATCATTAATATGCACTTCCAAACAGAATCTACATCTTTCTTTCTATTTCAAGAGTGTCTGTCCCATGGAAAATTCTAACTATAGTCACAAACTTAATGAGAACCACTGCAGTAATGATAGCAATATTAAAAGGAGGGAAATTGAGGAATTACAGAAAATACTAATAACTTGCTAATTTCTCCACTTATCTGTGATTTGCATTTGTATTTTGATTCCTTTATATCTCTTATATTGAAATACTGATTTTTCAGGGATCACATTTATATTTAGTTTTCCTTAAAGACTATTTAATAATTTATTATAATATAGTATTTTCCTAATTGAAAATGGTAGTCACTTTGGAGACACGAAGGTGCAATTTTCCAAACCTTTTAATTCATGCTTACCTATTACAACAGTGGAAGCCTTAGACATTTACGTATTGGTTTGTTTGTTTATCTCCATATTGATTGAAGGGAGGTCCATTGATAGCTCTTTGTAAAAGAAAAGACTCTTGAAGAATTATTTTTCAACAAGTTCTAGATAAAGAAGATTAGGAATTAAAAATAAACTTTGGAGCTTTTCTTTCTCTCTTTTGAAATAAATTCTGTAACCTTTGAAAGACCATAAACTTCAAAACACATATCCTTTCTTCAAACTCTTTTTTTGTGCAGCTTAGGGAGATGTTCTAATATGAAACATGCATTTTTTTTCCTGGTCTGCTCTTCAGTCCAGTATGACCATCTGTGTGTAGTATGGCTTTAGCTGCCTTTAAAATTATTGTCTAAAGTTAAGAGAAATACTTCTGAATCGACCTCAGTGCCTTAGGGAAAACAGAGACAGGCCATGATACCCACTAAGTATTTAAAAACAGACAAAAATTTAACAGAAAACAAAGAAAGTCTCAAAGCTATTAGTTAAATTTTAATCTGTACCATATTTTATAAATACATGGGATCTAAGGGCTAGAAAAAAACCATTAGATCATATAGATTTATTTCCTGAGCTTAGTGATTTATGATTGACGAAAGCATATCTTCCAGGCAGACTTCCAGACCCTGCTTTGGATATATTAAGTTGTGGAGAATCCACCACTTCCCTTGGTAGTTAGTGTCACTGTAAAAGCATAACTTAGTACTAAATATGAATTTATCTGTCTTCCTTATCTTATGGTTGTTGATCCTTTTTATTCTTTCTTTAGTAGATGAGGAGCCACTTAAGTGCACAGTACTTATACAACTATAATTAAGCTACATCCATCTTTTATTTTTTCGTCTTTCTTCTGATAAGCCAAACCGCTTGATTTCCTTTAATGTTTTACCACATGGCAGATTATACAGCATATGGATCATTTCTATTGTTACTTTCTGTAACCTCACAATATTATCAACATCCATCCAAAAGGAGGACCAAGAAGCCAGTTTGCAATGAATCAGCACCACTTAGGTGAAGCTCTTCACAGAAGTAAAACGGACTCCTGGCTCCTTTAGGTGTCCCCTGTTTGGGTCCACATGCATCCCACCCATCTCCCCATTTATATGCTGTTTACCATTACATTTTACTTGTAGTCCATATTTGGTTGCTGCTCAGTCCAGATCCCAAAATGTTTCTTGGAGTTGTTCCTCAGTAGAATATGATGTCTCCTTCTGGAGGTTTAACTTCCATGACTTATGCCTGGCAACAGTGCATAGAGCTTTGCATTGTGACATTTTAAAGGAAACCTTGGTTGAGTAACCAAATGGTTGTTAATAGAATTCTGTAGGATTGGACTTGAAATGATGATTCTTGAAGGTTCTCACAGAAAAACACTCATGTAAAAGCTGTTCATTGAAGCTACCTCTTGAGAGCTATTACTTGTGCTGTCACATTTGTAATATGTTTTCATCTGGTATGATGTGTAACATAATGACAATGATAATTATTTTGTGTCTGTGTTGTTTTTTAACTTTATTTAAAACAACTTTCTCTGTTTTGTTGTTTTTTTTTTCTTTTTTTTTTTTTTTCAGATGATGCTAGTTGAGTATAAGGAAGGAAGAGGAAAGACACAGTCTGAGGAGACTACTTCAGTGGCACACCTTGAAGACAAACAAGACTTATCACACTCTCCCAGCTGTCCGGCATGTGTTTGCATTCATAACCTAACTATTCCAATGCAATCAGTTTCAAAATTGGTGAATTGGTGGTGGCAAATGCACTATCACACAATTAAGATATCTCAGGTTCTTTCTTGAAGTCAGCATGCAGCAATGTGCTTAGTGGTTCCATGCTCAGTCCCAAGATGTGACTACCTATGCATCTTCTTAAATATTAAAAAAAAAAAAAATCCAGAAATTGCTGTGAAATTTCCATTCAAACTTATTTGGAGGCAAAAATCCTTTAATATTTTATAGAGAAAAACCCAAAACACCCAAATCAAAACTACAAAACCCAGAGCATTTTAATATCTATTTTACAAAGTGGCATAACTAAAAACAAAAGACTTGCTTACCTTGCTGCATATCAAGGGCTAAATGTTCTATTTTAACCAGTGATATATATCAACACTTCTTCATATATATTGACATATTCTTTATATCAACATTTGATATAAAGGAGACTTCTTTCTAAGGCACATTTAAGAATGAAAGTCCTCTATCCTCTAAAGGCTTAAATCTCAGTGAGCAGTGGAAGTTGTACAAGACCACCATTAAGGCAGCAATAAGAAGAGAAATAAATTGTTAGGAAAATGCTGTCAATTGTTATATTCAATACTAAAGTAGCTTCTCTAAGAAAAATGTATATTTTATACACAATACACCACCAAAAATGAAGAAATGGTAGCAGTAGCCCTGTTTAATTTTAAGAAATGGGTCTGGAGAGCCATATATACTGAAGAAGGGAAATCATGGTCTGTCAGGAAGGTGGGGTGGATAATATAAGATTTGCATGTTAAGGGTCAAATTTCCTTTACTTTTGCAACAATGCAAATCAGTCATAAGCGTCATGAGGTCAGCAGACTAACTCCAGGTGCATATATATATATAATGGAGAGGGGAAATTTGATTCAACCATGGCTGGATTAAAGTAAATATTATGTTCCTGACAGAAGTGCCAGCATGATAAAATAACAAAATTAATAAATAATAAATCTCAGACAATATTGTCCTTAAGATAAAAATGAGAAGAAGGAGTGAAACAGTGTGAAAATAACTGGCTCATTCATCTTAGGTTGATCTATAAGCTGTGGCATTTACTGATCTCTACCACACTGTGCATTCTCAAAGACGAGTAGGCAGTCAAATACATCCCAACTGTTTCTTCTTTTTTTTTCCTTCTTTTTTCTTTCCATATTTGTTTTGGTTTTTTCCCCTTTTCAGAGAGACTGAGTGCAGAAACATTTTTCTGCATTATGCTACAGATGCCTTTTGCAGGACAAGAAAAGGAAATTTTTCTGATCATCCATTTTCTGATTTCTGTGCCATTTTCCATCCTACTAAATTGCTTAATACTCCCTGTAGCTGGACCTGTGACCTGGAATCTTTATGCAAGATTAATGGGAAAGCAAATGGGAATTAGTATCTGGGCGGGTTGCTGCACAGCTTTTGCTTTTATCTAGCACTCCACCTGTTTTTTTTTTTTTTTTTTTTTTTACAATTATGCTTTCATTAGTTTCTGAAGCCAGCGATCCTAAAAGACCTTCCCATTTCTTCTCTCTGTCTTCCCTCCCCCCATCCTCAATTCTTTCTATCTCCTATCCCAAAATTATCAAACTCACTCTGCTTGTAACTGACATACTGACAGGAAATTATTACACGTCATTACACTTCTTAAAACACAATTTACCCAGCCTTTGCAAATTATTCTTCAGCAAATGTGAGGGGGTAATGGAAACTGTCTATTCCACTTACAGTTGTCACTCATGCTTTCCTCTGTACAATGAACAATTTATGTTTTCTCTCTTTCCAAAAAAAGGCTGTGCTCGAAATATGTAAAAGCAACTTATCACAGAATAGGAAAATAAACCTCCTGTTCAAGTTCCCTCACTCTGCCTTATTACAGAGCAGATCCATTTTCTATCATAACCTCATTAGTCCACATGCAAGCACAGAACAGGCTGATGTTTATTTAGCAGGAGCAGACCTCCTTGTGACTTCTGGCCTGCCAATTGCACTTGACACTGCTGTAAAAGAAAAGCGATCTTATGTGACTGTAGTACCCCAAACTGATAATCCACAATCATAATAGTCCTATTCCTTGCCTGACATTTTATTCTTCATAGATAGCTACTGCAAAAGGCTGTCTGTGCTATGTTTTTCCTCTGCTGCTGCATCTTTTTTTTAGTTTGCACTTTGTCTTTTGGTTTTGCCTTCTATAAATTCAAACTACCAAATCTTAAAGCAAATGGGTCGTGTTCATTTAAAAGACTTAGAAACCAAAAAAAATTTTGATGTGCTCTCCCCGTGAAGTTGATCCTATTGATTAGCTTTCAGGCATTCTTCTGTCAGGCTCATTCTGCCTCAATGGGAAAAGGATGATGAATTGTCTGACGACTGAAGGCGGGGAGAAAGAAATGCTAAGCCTGGGTCTGGGAATTGGCTAAGTGCTTCTGCGGAGCCTCAGCCTCTCAATTGCTCTCAGCAACTTGGCCTCCTTGATTTATAAACTGGAGTGGTGATTAATAGTCTTTTAAGTGGACAAGGCAGGCCAAATCTGCACAAATCGGGCCACTCAAACATGACTACTACTTGTAGGAGAAGAATAACAGCCTTTACATAGAGGTAATTGAGACAGCTTCAGAGGATCTGGTAGTCTGCTTCAGCAGAAATAAATCAGCCACACAGGCCATCTATTCTTGAAATCAGTCCTTCTCATCAAACCTCCTCAGGTCAACACATGGAGTTGGGAATGTGGTGGGTTAGCAGATGTACTTCAGCCCAGAAACAAGGCAGATCGAGCTGCCACTGTGCTCAGAGAGGTGAGAGCATCCCACCTGGACATCCTGCTGCAGCTTCTCAGTGCCAGTGCTGAACATTTGCCTGTGCTTCCCTGTCAGATAAATGGGGCCTACCCTGTGGTCTAGAGGCTTGATTCCTCTCCCTTTCCTACTTGTCCCATAGCTGTATAGTTACAACCTTTGCCTGGGCTGCCTGCAACTCTCCAGCACCGTGTGCTTCCTTCAACGGCATGTGGCTTGAGGGCCAAGTCAGGCTTCCTGCATCCTAGAGGGGGAAGATGAGCTCAAAATGTTTTAGCCAACATTCATAACCTGTAAGTCTCAACCCCTCCTCTAGTCACAATACCCAGTGGTGATTCATTTGAACAGAAGAAATGCTGACAACAAGTGCTCAGTGTGCAACAGCTTCTGTGAGTCACCCCTTTCCTCCAAAATTTGGCTCATCAGGCAAGTACCTAGTTTGACTACCCTTAGGGACAATTTTGCAGACAAATATTCTCTTGTAGAGGGACTAGTTAATTTGAAAGCTACTGTAGTGTCTGCAGCCTAAGGAAAAAGCCTTTTATACTGTGTTGATGAGATAGAGAACAGAAATCATGGGACATAATGAATATTTATCAAGGAAATGATATCTGAAACCAGGAAAGCTGACAAGTGGTAAATAAAGGGGGTGACCAGAGCAATTGAGTGGTGTGGGGCAGCAGGATCGACAGGAGAAGGGTGACTTGGGATCAGAAAGGAGCACACACTCTCCTTTCCTGGAGGAAGATTCCAAACTGGTTTCAATCTAGTGTATGCTCTGGGGAAAGCTCCCCTGTAGCTGACTGAGGAGAGGAATCACAGCCTGATTTCTGAAACTCACTTCTGATGAACAGAGATGTTTCCTGTGAAGTTGGTAATATTTTTTCCACTAGCCTTCCCCAAGCAGAGGAGTTGCAACTCAGATAATGAATTATGCCCAGGCTCATGCTATCTGCAGATAAGACACATCATTATTCTGTTTCCATGAGTGCTGTGGGCTTCTATAAAACCTAACCTCTAACTGCAGTTTCTCCAAAGGACAGGAGAGGTTAAAAAACACAACACTAGAACAACTAGGACAACATAACACTAGAAAATTCTCTCTAGAGGAGCATTCCTGTTGTCTTGTCATTACTAAAATGTTGCTTTTAATAAAAGGGGAGTGGGAATCACAAGACTCGGAGCTCTGCACCCTGTTACCTGCTTGAAGGTGACTTCCCTGCTTTGTTGCATTTAGGTTTGTTCCTGTAACAACTGTATAGAAAAATATCTGACTCACAGAGTTTTTATGAAAACGATTTTAAAATCTGTACCTTCAGTTGTCAGAGCAGAGGATTATGTGCTAGAATATACATGTACACATAAATAAACACACACACACACACACAGACACTCTCAGATGTTCCAAGTATCTCCTGTGATGTACTTGAATTTGTTCTTCTGACAGTAACTACTTTGAGGCTAGTGGCATAGACTTTTCTGTGCCTGAAAAGCTCAGCTGTATTCTCCCCAGAGATCAAAAATCTTGCAACTAGAGGCAGAGTGGAGACTGAAAAATACTTTCAGTCCATATCATAATGGGATGTTGGTGTGGAACTGAAACTTCAATGAAAACTAAGGCAGACTAGCCTTTATCAGCGATCCTTTGTCTTCCAGCCTGTTGCAAGCTTGTTGTAAGGACTCTTCTGACTTGCTACTGACTGAAGAAAAATCTCTCCCTGATCTGATAAGAGAATGGATTACCCTATGATAAAAAGTATATAAAGAAAAAGAATAACTCTAACCTCCAAAGGGCTTACAGAAGTATTTTCTGGCCTCTAATGCTGACTGGACACTACTCATAATACAACTCTCATTGGAAAGTGAAGCTATATTAATTGTTAATTCTCAGGAAAAAAAAACACCCCAACCCCCTTTTTGCAACATTCCTGCCTTATTTTCAAAGTCAAGCAAATGATTTTTCCCAATCATTTTTTACTACTTTCTTAATTTCTTAGAACCTGCTGCAATGTGGAGACAGGATTCTCTCTGCTGCTGAGAGGAGATATGGAGCTGGGTGTCCTGAGGGTGTGGCTGCCTTGGACAGGCAGGGAAGACTTAGGATGAGCCTTTCAGAGGCTACTGGAAGTATCAGTTTGATAGACTTAAATAAAATTACAGCATATATGTATATGCATGCATGTTTGCATGCTGCATGTTTGGGTATATGTAGGTGAGAAGATGTGTATTAAGTCTAACAAAATGTTGTTGGTTTAATTTTTGGAAACTAAATTTATTTCTACATCAACGAATTTACAAACAGTAGGTGGTAACTCTGTTTTGAAATTCTTTATGGCAACATAATCATTGAGATGGAAGAGGATGGTTCCTTGGATATCAAAGATCTCTTTAGGTTCAATACAGAAAAGTAGAATGACCCAGCCAGCAGTAAATGGTGGTCAAAAAAGAGAAAAAGACAAAAAATTCCAAGCAGAACAAGAAAGCCAAACCAAAAACCAGCCAACAACCAAAGTGAAAGCAAACAAAACAAACCCACAAAGTGTTTCAGACAGGGCAAATGGATGAATTCTAACTTGTTATATTTTCATTATATTTTCAAGTGTGAATAATATAAGGAAAAAATAATAAGCTGTTAAAATTGTATTGCCAGTGAAGGTATTTGCCTTTATTTAGGTCAGCCAAAATTCAGTTAAATAAATAATAAATTGATAAAATGTTTACAGCAAACAATGTAGACCAGACATTATGATGAGAAGGAAACTGATAAAGGAAATTAAATTGCTGTGGAACATCCTAAATGTCCCAAACCAATCTCTATAAATTTAAATAAGTTGAATATCTTTTTTACCATTAATAAAAGGTGCTAAAGGAAATAGCAGGCAACCTCACCCTGGCGGCCTTTCTGGAAGCTATGCATCAGCTAAAGCAACTGTTAGGTCTATACAGGGGATAAAATGCAATAACCTTTTGTACAAAGGAACATGGATCATTCTGTGTTCACTGACTACCTGTGCTGAGACCACAGGATCAAATGTTAGCCATTTGGCCCTAAAGTCCGGGCTCCTAGGAGACAGCATCAGTGAACTCTGTCATTGACTGCCATAGTATTTCCTGCTAAATGCCGCTCCCAGCACAGCTAAGGGCTTGATTTCCATGTGTAGTGTTACACAGCTCATTATTATTTTCATTGATTTTATCTAAAGCAGCAGTACGTTACTTTTCTCGGCCCCGGTCAGCTCTCGAGCGCCCGGCTTGGGCGTCTTGGCTTCTCGTCTGGGCCGGGGCTTGCCGCAATTCCCGGGCGCTTCTGCTGCGTGTCCTGGGGTGGGCTGGCCATGTTTTGCTGTCGGTGCGAGGGAGGAAACGAAGAGGCAGGGAATTCGTCCAAATCTATCTGCGAAGTGGCTGGATGCTTTATTGGCCGCGAGAGCCGCGATGAAGAAGCTGCAACCTCACATGGATGAATATGGCACCGGGACCGGGGGGGAGCGGGATGATATAGGGGTGGGACAGGGAGGATGGGCAGTCCTCCGCCCAATGAATACAGGTGCTGTGGTGGTGATGTGTACTACAGTGACCAATGGGAACACTGCAGGGGTGGACACAGGGTTTTGGGGCGAGTGGGACTGTGGGAATGGGATGACGGGCACAGAATCCTCAGGAGTTGGCAGGGAGTGGTTACAAGAGTGACAGGGGGAAACTCCAATGGCAGGCAGCCTGGGGCTGACCGCTGTGGGGGAGGGAAACACGGGAGATGCACGAGGGTACACAGAACCGGGAAACTAACAAAGATCAGAACCCCTAATCTGAACCCAAACCTGGGATGCAACAATCTAAGTGTTTGGTCTTCAATCAAAGGTCTATATTAAAACATCTACTCTTGAATTCTTTGGAATTCTAATCCATATTTAAATATTTTCTACAATAAATATTTGGGCCTTCACCTGTGAATTGAAATGAATTCACATCTGTGAATGTTGAGCGGTTCACTCAAAATCTAGTTTCATACCAAAATCTAACTTCCTGCAGGCTAGTTCTAGAACTGGTATAAGTGGAATGCAATATAGCACTACTGTTTTTTCTTACAGTCAGTTGGATGTTTGCAAGCTGTCCTGTCTTCTTTTATTCACAACATTTTCAGACTTTACAAGTACGGGGCCATTACTATGTCTTGAACAGCAAGTCAGCACATACAAGAACAATAACTGCATTTTATGGCACAAAGTACAGGAGTTTGATACAGCTGCCTTCTATTTTTTTGCAATCATTTTTCAAGATTCCACATCTGCCCACAGACAGAGTATGCTTCGAAGAACTGCTGCACTGTCATGGCAAAAGTTTATTTTGCTATGGATTGTTTCATCTCCAACCGGTTGCAATATTGATTTCTCTCAGTGGATTAATTATCAGTGGCAGTTTCAGTCTTCCTTGCAATGGGCAGAAGGAAAAATGATGTTTTTATTTCAAGGAGGTCTATTGACAATTGTGCCTGGGCTTCCCTTGGGTTCTAAAGTCAATGAAGTTAGAAGACCCATGTCATGAAAGTACTGTGCATGAAATTATTTATTTTTTCTTTGGAGGTAGCATCATGTGAATGCCATGATGACTGTTTATTTCAAAAAAAAAAAAAAAAAAAAGAAAGAAAAAAGAAGGCTTCATATGTTTTTCATAATATATTGTAATTGTAAAAGTAGCACTGAAATTGGACAAATATCAATTGATAGCATAATATTCAAAAAGTAGTGTGAGTTAGTCATACTAACAACAAACCTATCAAAATATTTAGTTTGAAGAGAGAGGCTGCATTCTTCTGGAACAGAAGATTTTCTGTTAAAAGCTCTATGCAGAATTTGGAAGGAAAATCCAAGCTTTTGTTATTGCCAAAAAGATCTGTGCATAATGTTTTGGGGATCTGTAAAAACTAAAGCCATAATGGATTAAATTTTGCATTTTATTGCCTTCTTTTCTCCCAAATATATATAAAGAATACACACCGGTATACTTACCTAGTGATATAGTATGTTTCTTTTATCTTTTTATTTTTGTATATATATAATCTACACATAATTGTTCAAACTGATGATATTGTCACAATGCAAAGATTGTGTACTCATTATTATTATTTTGAAGAAAACACCATGAAAATGTTATTACAACTAAATGATTTGATAATCTGTGCTTTTTTTCCTCTTCAAATCTTAATTCAGTTACTAAATAAATCAGATGTGAAAACATTACAAATTAAAAATTAGAGACAGTGTGGGTAAGAGTGCTGGTTTTCTTTTCACTGCATTGTTTTGTTTTCAAATATACTTTTAGCTCTCTACAAATTTCCACTGCAGCATACAAGATGAATGATGTAACTGTTCATAAAATAATGTAAGATTTTATAGTTGGCACACAATGATGCAAAGAAAATTATATAACCTGGATTTAATATCTGATTCTTTTAAGCTGGATACCACTTATTTTACTGAGATTTTGTTGTAGCTATGTAGGCTAATTGGTTTGCATGTCTGGAACCTACTCCATCAGTTTTGTTACATTCAGGACATAGACTGAGGAGTGCAACTGAGAAAGATATATTTACTCACAGAGGAGCTAATTTGGTAAAGAATCAAGCATGAATACAAAACTCGGTGACAATATTCATGGCATCTTTGTTGTATTTACCCTGTAAATTTGAAAAGCTTGCAAAATGTTTCCCTCAGCTGTCTGGTCGCTCAGCTTTTTGCAGAGGTAAACAAAGAAGAAAACCACTATTTAAATATCTTCCTTATCTCCAGCACTTTACAAGATAACTATTTCCCTAATCACCAAAGCCCAAGGCACCACAAAAGCCCAGGAAGACATCTCCTAAGGCTGAAAAGTAAAACCCCTTTTAAATAGAAAGGGAGATGGACTGAAGGGGTGGTAGTGACAGCAATTTCTGTGGATTTTTAGTAAATTGAACTTATTTTGTGTCCTCCTGTTGTTTTGGAGTTGGAGACTCTGAATTCATTAGCTAGAGCTCAGCTACACTGAACTTACAAGGCTGTTATATTGCAAAGCTCATCAATGATTCCCAGCAGTTGTGTAAGAAGACATAGAGTTTTACTTATGCTCAACACAAACATAATGAGGTAATTTGTTGAGAATTGGGCAATAGCGGAAGCTCCAAGCAGATGGTTTGGTTATTTGTAATTTTTTTTTTTTTTTTTTTTTTTTTTTTTTTTTTTGAGGTAGATATGAAATATTCTTACACTTCAGAGGAATACATTTCTTATTCTCTAACCATATGAAATGACTATTTGGAGAAGTGGTGGAACACCAGCTAAGAAGGAAGCTTCACTTTTAGCAAAGCTTTGCACAAGAGAGCTTATGACATTGTTTCCTCATCAACCCAATTCCAATGGAAAAAAATGGTTGTTGAAAAATAATATAAATAGGAAGTATCTGCAGTTTTCAGGCTTCTTCCTGGGAGATATGATTTTTGAAAACATTCTTTGAGGATTATAAATAATATATCAACTCATCTAAAAATAGAAAGATTTGGATGATGGAAAGTACAAATTCATATTATCCATGTACGTGTGTCTTTTTACAATAAATTCAAGGACAATAATATTAATTTAATAAGCATGTATTTCAAAAAATTATGAAAAGCCACATAGGAAAATTTAAATCATTATGTTGTAGCAAACAAAGCAAAAAGCAAAGAAACCACAATAAAGTTGAAAAAAAATGAGTGAAGCAGATGTGCATTTTCATGCTTGACCATGTTAGGACCATGGCAGTGCTGAGATTGTTTTAAGCCATCACAGATGAAACATATCAGGAATTCCTCAAAAACCTGTGCATGTTCATTTAGATATTTCCATTCTGCATCCTGTTCCTTCCCTTGCAATTAAAATACTTGATCTGGAAATTAATCACATATATTTACCACAGAAGTGGTTCAAAAAGAGGCTTCTTTTGAGTCCTAAACACAATCCACATGGCCACATGTGCTTGCTTGCTGTGCTGGCTGGAAAACAAAAATGGAGTGTTCCAGCATTGTCACTTCTCTCTCTTTATTAGGGGCCTATCTTTTATCCTTGGAAGCCAGGATGTAAACACCTTTAGGAACTTTGATTTCATTACTTATAAACTTATTTTCAGATAAGGCTTGATAACTATTCTCAGATAAGGTTTCTAGAAGCCATCCCTCACTGTTCTGTCCTGAGGAAGGTATGTGGAGCTGCATAATGTTTAGATTTTCATACTAGAATTGCTCACTTTCATAATGTAGTGGTACATATATAAGGGTGCAAAACAGAAAAATACAGTTTGACTCTCCAAAGTGCCAGTATAAAAGGGAAGAAAGAGAATAAATTACTTTTTTTCTTACTGAAGAAATATGTAGATTGATTACCCTTGACATAATTTTACACAGGCACAGAAATTTGCTTGGAAACAAAGTACAGGTGGGCTACACAAGGAAGCACACATAAGCTGACAAACTGCAAAAAAGAACCATAAGAAAGTAGTGGAACGGAACTGAAAAATATGCATTAAAAAAACCTCAGCCTGCTACCTAAATATCTGATTTTAGGATCTTTGGAAAAATCTTTGTGCCCAAACCAAAAAAACAATTAAAATTTTAATGTAATGATCTGAAATTAAAAAAAGACAAGGGAAGAGATTTTTGCAGTTTATTCATAAGTGGAAATTATATATTTATATCTATATCTGTATCTATATATCTCAACAGTTCAGAATTTGAACTACAATGTAATTACAATATAATTATACTGTAGTTATGCAGATGTAACACTGGATTCAATAGAAATGCCTGATACTTAAATGTCTAAAATTGGAATTAAAAAATGGGTGAGTCCTCCTTTGGTTTAAAAACTTGGAGACAAAATTGACATGCAAATGCACATTGAATACAAATAAATATAATTTTTAAAATTGAAATTATTGAAAAGCAAGGACTCGGGAGGCTTTTTAGTATAAAGACTACATACCAACATTTTTAAACACCTACACTCCATTTACAGATAAGATTAATTAGAAAATGCACTGATACTGTGTGATAGATGTTAATAGGTGAACGTGGATCATGATGGAAAAGTTTCACTCCCCTCCCCTCCCCTCTCCCTTTCTCTTCCCCTATGCTTTTCACCATGTATTTCCCTTCCCTTCCCTTCCCTTCCCTTCCCTTCCCTTCCCTTCCCTTCCCTTCCCTTCCCTTCCCTTCCCTTCCCTTCCCTTCCCTTCCCTTCCCTTCCCTTCCCTTCCCTTCCCTTCCCTTCCCTTCCCTTCCCTTCCCTTCCCTTCCCTTCCCTTCCCTTCCCTTCCCTTCCCTTCCCTTCCCTTCCCTTCCCTTCCCTTCCCTTCCCTTCCCTTCCCTTCCCTTCCCTTCCCTTCCCTTCCCTTCCCTTCCTTCCCTTCCCTTCCCTTCCCTTCCCTTCCCTTCCCTTCCCTTCCCTTCCCTTCCCTTCCCTTCCCTCAGCATTAGTTATGTTTGTGGAATTTTTGCAAAGGGCCATATGATGCATCCTGACCCCAAGCAGGCAAGATGAATTTCCCTTCCCTAAAGTTCCTGTATATAAGGACCAATTATGCAAATGAGGAGAATTTCACCCAAAATAAATTGCATGCTCCATCTGATTATGGGTAATAGATTATTCCAGACCTATACTGTCCTCAGGTAGAATTGAAGGATCCTTTAAACATCAAGGAATATATTCATAACCATTATCCTCTTAACCCTTTGATGTGAAAAGATTGCTATAAAATTTACTAAATTCATCTAAAATGACTTTTGAATCTCCAATCACTTTGTTCTCTGCATTAATAATACTAGGACTAATCCTGCATGACTTGTGAGATTTAAGATGAGTAGCTAATAGCTTTTGAATCAAGGGTGCCTTTCAAGGGTGCCTCTAAGCAGTATCTAAAACTGTGTGTGTGCAATTTGTCTTATCCAAATTGGTGCATATTCAGAAGACCATGTAACCCATATACAAACTGCATTTTTCATTCAAGATGTATGTAACTCATATATGCAAATATAGTCTGAGGATTAATAGTGGATTTCTCTACACAGAGAACAGAAAAGAACTACACATGAATACTCTACAGTTGCTTCTGAAAATTTAGCTCTATTTATCCAGCTAGGAAATGGGGGAGTTTGATTGTTCTTAGTCTGGTTTCAGATTCCAGGTGTTTTTTGTGCTTTTCCATGGCTCCAGGATTAAGGCTAACACACTGAGACTAATATTTTCCTCTTCTGTCATCCACCTCCCATCATTTGTCTCTCAGGCAAAAAAATAGGGTCAGAAACACTAGCCAGTGAGAGCAGCTGCATCCAAAGTTTGAGCTTTCCTACATTCAGAGACTATTTAAAATCTGGCCATTTTCTTGTTTCTCTACTTCATCTGGCTGTCCTCTTTTTTCATAGTCTCTGCATCCAATGTTTATGCTTACCTGGTTCTTTTGCTATTTTTCTCCTCTAACTGCCTCAAATTCAATATTCTTTGTTTCTTTATTCTTTTCACATACACCCAGGTAACCTTATAGTTCTTTCTTTGAGATCCCTGCCTCCATCCCCCCAAATATAATGCAATATACTTGCTATTTTCTGCTGCTTTCACTTTTTTGTCTATTTAGAGGATAAACTTCTCAGAACAAGATTTTTTTTGCTACCTTTTATGCTTACTGTGTCTAGCACAAAAGGTCCCCAAACAAAAGTTTACCCACAAATCTTATGCATAAAATCCTGATTTTTCCCCTATATTCATTTAATTTGAGAATATTAATTTTCTTTTACAGATCAAATAAAGTCATTTTCATAACCAGAAACAAAAAAGATTCCCAGAAAATATTTTTTTCACCTCTCAAAAGTGGTAAAATCACAATCTATTCAAAATAACAGTCTACACGTGATCGTGGATAGCATTATAGGACATGAATCCTGTTTGTGAAAGTTTAATCACAGAATCACAGAATAAACTGAATTGCAAGAGTCCCACAAGGATAATTGAGTCCAACTCCCAACCCTGCACAGGACCATTCCCAAGAGTCACACCATGTGCCTAAGAGTATTGTCCAAATGCTTCTTGAACTGTGTAATTTAGGGATTTAAATGATTCAGCTTGTCTGCAAAATGATTACTTCAGAATTGGTTAGGCAGTCATCGCCAATGATGTTCAAGATCGAAGCCCTGTGTGTTGAGTTGGCCTTCATAACACAAAATCAGGAATGGTGTCAGTGTGAGTCTGATGCAAAGTTCTGACTTGTTTTGATCCGAATGTCCTTTCTGTTTCCATCCTCAGAGAAGATCATCCCAGACCAAAAATTATGACAACCAAGTACTGCTGTACCTGTGAGCAGATCTCCACTATGCCTGGGATAATAGTTTTCTCCATGATCTAAATGTGAAAGAAACTGCTGCCAGAGACAGTGACAAGAGCTGTAGGATCCAATGACACAGTAGAGTCTATGTGTATTTTACTCACTCCTGAGCTCAGCTTGAGCCATCATCTGGTGTGTTGATTGGGGTCCAGCCCACCCTAAATTACTTAATGACTCATTACACAGTGCCAGGTCTTCAGAGATACTGTTCCACATTGACTGTATTTTACCTGCAAATCCAAGGTTCATTCCAAGGCTGTGTCCTATCTCCATTTTGAGATGAAAGCTGGGGGCAGTCCACTTCCCTGTCTTCCCTCTCCTCCTTTTTCTCCTTCCCCCACAGACATGAGAAGGTGTTTGTGTGGACAACTGGAAAGGGTGCATAGGCTGGTTAGATCTCTGGTGTGGGTGCTCAAAAGCAGGTTTTGAGTTGCATGATCAGGAGACTTGGGAGGTTACTGCTCCTGCAGCTTGGCTATTATGGTTGAGAGTGTGGCTGAGTTCATATCATCTGCGAGAAGGAGAGATAATCTTGATTAATGCATGGAAAATATATAGCATCTCACATGTGATCTTTAGAGGATGCTGAAGTATAGAAAAGGCAGTGATAACTTTGGGACTCAGCCTGTGAAAGATGTAAAGAAACACAATTTTCTGAGGCCTTTCTTAGGTCTACTTGTGTCTGAATAGGAACATTTGATTGCGACATAACTGCAATGAAAACATTCCACAAAATAAAGCAGCAATCAGCAAGCTGCACCCTAAAAAAAACCTGTAAGACTGGAGTTTACAAGCTGTAAAAGAACAGATTATAAAAAACCGTTTTATTGGAAACATAGACTGCTTCCCAACCGGGAAATTTCAATGCTGGAAAATACATACAGACACACAAGATCGTATCACAGCATGTTACGTATTAAGACCAATAGGATAGATAATAAAAAATTTGGTTTATTGAGTAACTTTAGCAAAAATACCAGCATAACCACGTTGAAAAAGAGAGAGGTATGTTTACATGCCATCACTTATGTTTGCTATCTTAGGCAGTTGTTGGCTTCCTGGGTAGGCCAGTGTGGCTGTAGCTGCTTCATGGTCTGCATCTTCTCAGACACTCAGGGGTAGGGTTGCACACAACTACATCCCTGCTCTCCACAAACCTCCTGTCAAGAAGCAGCTAAGAGCTTTCTTATTTGTGTAAGGCAAACACAGGCTCACAAGACCAGAAATAACCAGTAAAACTGCATTTTGTTCATGCCTCCAGTCCTAGCTGTTCAGTGAAGTACTATCAAAGTAGTAGAGTGAGAATGATTTTAAACCACCTGAGAATATTACACAGGAACTGTACTTAATATAATTTGTTAACTTTGCCAGTAAAGTTGCATTACCCAGAAACAGCTTGTTAAACTAAACATTTGTCCATATTTTCCAGCAGACAAAAGGATGGCAAATGTCCTTGGCTTTAGGAAATTTTCCAATACTTTAAATAACCTTCCACAGGAGAAAATAGTTTTCAAACTTAACCATATACATCGGTGATACGACCTGCTTACAGTTGTGCTTGTCTACTAATATACATTTTTAATAACCTACTATATTTTTCCTCTCTAAAATAGATCTTTCACTAAAATAATTCCTTTTCTCCATAACAAAATAAAGTTAAAATAATAAATAGTGCAGTTGACAATATTGCACAGTATTTTCTGTTATTTTTTCCTAAGAAATCATGACTTTTTATTAAAATTGTTATTATCTTTTACTCTTCTGTAGCTTTTCTTTGTCTCTGATTTACACCTTCCTTCATTTTATAACTGTTTGATCATGATCAGAGTGTTTTACATTAGGGTTTTGCAATTGCTTGCCTGTGTTCAAATTCCTGCTGTTTTTCTGAATGGAAGCATGTGATGATAAATTTTAATTGATGTTGATTTTATAATATTTTAACTCTGCCTTAAGGATAAAAACTAAAAATCTATCACTGTCTCTTAATTTTCAATTCAATCCAAGAATATATGAAATGAGACACCACAAAAGGCACTTATAGAAGATATAAATTAATGGGAAGCTGTTTGATTTATTGTACAACAGATAAGATCTGCATGATACAGCTTCTTGATGGTATATGGGTCTATGAAATCTTTCTAATGAAGGTTATTCCTGAACTCATACAATTTCATATTCCAGTCTATACTCTGTCATCAACCTATAATGCTAGATTTGGATCGATAAACACATTAATTGCAAAAAAAAAATCTTCTGTTGATCCAATGAAGTTATGCTCTTTGGGTGGAAGATATAAAAACAGAATTAACTTCTGCCACAGCATATCCACAAGGGAGCAGCAAAAATGACCACTTGTTACCTATTACCTTCCTATTACTTGTTACCACTTGGAACAGAAGGGGAAGACTTCAAAGAAATGAAGTCTTATACAGACATAATAAAGTAATGATTTTTTTGATATTATTTTCAGATTTTATTTCTCAGGATGTTTTGTTCTATAGGAAAAACACACATATTTGAATTTCTGTATTAGCTGGGAATCAGTTTAGTCTATAAACTTTTGTTTGTTTCCTAATAAGCTAGGTTTGAATGAATGTTGACAATTAAGGAAAGGAGATAAGATGCATCGATACATCAGGCAGCACTGCACGGATAAAAATTACTCTGAAAAACACCAGCACTATTCAGGTGCTCTGTTTCCTCTCTCATCTAAAAGGCACCAGCAGCTCTCTGAGGAACAGGTAGCTCAGCCCCTCAGCTGAAGCTGATTTGTTCACTGACTTAGTGGAAACATCTCTCAGTAATGTCAGAGGACACTTGCCCTTTTAGAGTTACCTGGCTACGATTGTTCACTATAAATACTTGTTATAAAGATACTATCCTCATCTTTGACATCCTTCATTTTCAAAATCAAATCCAAGTAACAGAACTAGGCTTGTATTTCCACACTAGATGTCATTTAAACAAAGCATGTGTTTAAATTCAACCCTTTGGAAAACAAAACAAAACATATACATATACATATGTTTAGAAAACAAAACATATACATATTTTTAACATTAATATTAAAGTGTCCCAATAGGAATGATTTCCTTAGTGGGAGCTTTAATCTCTACCAAGTATTTGGTAGAGCTCAAAACAGGATGAACATGTGACACTTTTATTTTGCATCAAACATTTGCATAGTAAAGGATAAACTAACAAAAGAAGTGACTTAAATAAAAAATGGTTAGCCAAATAATTGAAATGTATCCTTAATGTGCAGAGGAGAGAAAGTACACATGAAAGGCTCTTTGGGATTTTTTTGAAAAACAAAGACCGCATGAAAAGTTGGTTCATGTTTTGGTGTTTTTTTACCCTTTATTTCTGTGAATTTGTCCACATGCATTCATAAGCTTTATTTGTCTTTCTATTAAGCAATTAGAAATTTTACTAAGTGGAAAGTACTTTATCAATTAAGCATCAATTTCCATTTCCTTATTTATGATCCTGCAGCAAGTAAGCATCAATAATTTCTGCTTTGCTACAATGTCACCAGGAACATTGATTGTGCATGTCACCTCAATATGAGAAGACTTAAATGGAAAACATATACACGTGCAACAGCACCAAATGCACTTTTGTAAAAAGGAGAAACTTAATCACATTTTTAAAAACAGAAGTTTTAAAGATGCATCATACCATTGTTCTGATGAAAGCTCTGTATTTTTCTTCAAGATCTTTATTGACATCATTGTATATTTGCGACTATGCACTCAGCAATCAGCAAACTAAAAAAAAAAAAAATTAAAAATTGCTAAAAATGAAATACCCAGAAAATAGACAATGCCAAGGGCAAGGCTGCACAGAAAAAAATTTAAATAATCTGCCTGTGCATATAAATTATGGCACAATTAATTAGATTATCACTATAAAATTACTTTAATACACTTGGTCTTTGTTTTATTCAGTAGATAGAGCAGACAATGCTTAGGGAACATCAACTGTTCTTCAGATTTTTTCCAAATTCTCCTCTAAGAGAAGCCATTCACATTTTTATGAGAGAGGTGCATATGTATTTCTGACATATTTCTGTCTCAATTTTAGGCACTCAATTTTCACAAGTTTACAGAGATGCTTTAGCCCTCTACTCAGTATTGATGTTTTCACAGGCTGGCATGTGCAGAACTGTTCAGGTTTTAGTTCTGCCAGGAAATTAATAGAATTATGGAAGCATTGAGATTGGAAAAGACCACCAAGATCATTAATTCCAGCCAAACACCACCGTGCCAAAAAACACATAGAACTTAGTGCCACATCCATCCATTTGCTGAACATTTTGAGGGATGACGACTCTACTACTTCCCTGGATAGCCTGTTCCAATGCCTGACCACCCCTTCAGTGAAGAAATTCTTCCTGATGTCCAACATGAACCTCACCTGGAGCAGCTTGAGGCTACTTCCTGTTGTCCGATTGCTACTTGCCTGGGAGTAGAGATTGACCCCACCTGGCTACACCCTCCTTTCAGGCAGTTGTAGAGAGTGATAAGGACCCCCCCTGAGCCTCCTTTTCTCCAGGATAAACCCCCCTATCTCCCTGAGACACTCTTCATAGGACTTATTCTCCAGACCCTCCACCAGTTCCCTTGCCCTTCTCTGGACATGCTCCCACATCTGTCTTTGAGAGGCCCAGGGACAGTCACTTCCCTAGTCTTGCTGGCCACACTAGTTTTGATACAGACCAGGATGCCATTGGCCTTCTTGGCCACCTGGGCACACTCCTGGCTCATGTTTGTCTGATGCTGACCAGCACCCCCAGCTTTTCTGCTGTGCAGCTTTCCAGCCACTCTGTCTGTAGTGCTGTATGTAGCCCAAGGGCAGGACCCAGCACTTTGCCTTTTTGAATCTCATAGTATTGGCCTTGTCCCGTTGTTCAGCCCTGAAGCAGGATTCTGAGTTGTTTAGGGGAATGGCTCTTTGACAAGTGGGGTGTTGCCCTTTGGGTGTGCTCAAAGCAGATAGGGCAGAAAGGACAGGCACAGCTTTGAGCAGACTGCTTCCTTCATGGACTTGTGATGTTGAAGAACTGGAAATGTATTCCTGCTTCAAGAAGGATGTGAATCCCTCTTTCTAGAACACTGTGCTATGGAGACAGTTGTTCCTCTTCAGACCTATTAAATATTTCTATTACACAAAGAAGTGCAGAAGATACTAACCGAGTCGGGGCTGAGGGATACTAAAAAGACATAAATTCACATCCCTGACCCAAACTGATAAAAACATAGAGAACTGGAAAATGCAGATCTTGCATCCCAATGAAGAACCTCAATCAGGATTACTGGGTGCTCTGTCTTTGTGTCATTTCTCTGCCATTTAATCACAGATGGAAGAGGCCTGAAAGGCTGAAGAAGCTGTCCGTCTTCAGTGTCTCACACTGGCTAGCACTGATACTTCCCTCAGTAAAAGCTTTCTGGAAACTTCTTTGTCAGGACTCTTGCTCACCTGTGTGTATATGGTAAGAACACATACCAAATGAAGGATACAGAATACCTTTACAGAGAGCGTGCAAAAGCACCGTGTCTTGCAGGATCTAATTTATTATTCCTGTCACAGGTTCCTCAGTGTATCATTGTCTTCATGGATTTTCACCCTGCATTTTCACACCTATTGAGAGCGCATGACAAATATGAGTGAATTTGTCACTATACTTCTTTGATGGGTAATTTCCAAATAGAGAAGAGTGGCACAGAGAGGTGAAGGTGTCCCATTCTCAGCAGCGTCAGGTTCCCCATCCTTTGCTTGCAGATAGCTACTTGCAGGAAGGAAAGGATGGCTGAAGGAAGATCTGCAACCCACTAAGTTCCTGTCTCAGCAGGGAAAAAGACTTTTAGTGAAGGGATAACTAGATGAGGAACATGGTAGAGCCTGTGGCATAGTCCTACCAGCCTGGCTTCTGCAGCTCACTTGCAAACCAGAACAAAAGTGCTCTCTATCTCAGTCTCTGCTCATGTCCACTGGAAGGCAAAAAGAACCTAAGAACCAGTTGCTGGTATTTAGGTTATCCTTGTCTGATTGATGTGTAACACATGCCACAGGTTGCCCTAGGGACTGGTGGGGATGAAAGGATTTTTCACTTTTGGGATGAGGACCAAAGTTTGGAGGAAACTACATAGGAAACTACATATTATTACATATTAATATAATATTATTATAATATTATAATAGTACATATTATTACATATTAATATAATCTTATATTAATTCATTAGTAAAGCTTGTGATTAATTGTAAGGTGGGTGCTTTCTTTTCACACAGAACACATTTTCTGGATCCATATTTTCCAGTATGATTGTACTTTTTAGTGCTGTTTTATAGAGCTGCAAATTATATTAATTCTTTATCCTGGAGACACAATATACTGTGCCCCATTACTCAGACATGGGTGCCTGTTATTGACAATTATATTTTTTACCTTGGAAAAAAACCCAAAAACTAAATAAAAGGTTTTCTACCTGTTTCAGCATTCTTCCCTCTCCTTTTTTCTTTCAGCCTTTTTCCCATCTTTCTGCCCCAAATATATACATGTGAAGGTAATACATTTTTTTTAAATTGCAACATGAATGAAACTTGGTACAATGTAATCCTGAATCTAGAATCTTGACCCTGTTTTATGAGATCTGAGGCCTCCTTTCAGGTCTAGTTTTCTACTGACTTCTTTGACATGCTTCACTAGACCTAATAGCTCCCTATTACCAGTTACAATTTAGCATCTGAGCCAGGAGCTGGAGGAAAAAGGGAAAAAGGAGTGTAAATTATACGGAGATGCAGTGAACAAAGGTTTTATTTCTCCTGAGCACAACCCTTTGATAGGAAAATGGGGGAGACAAATGTGTTGCTAATTTAATTAAGTAGTATGAGATGGCAGGGTCCACAGATGCCATTTAGGACTGGATTAATCAAGAGCAGGTGATGAAAATGAATAGTCACACATAATGTTAGCATTTTTAACAATCCGACACAGTCTAATGGAATCAAGTGCTATTTAACAACAGGGCTCAGTTTTGCTTGCTAATCCAAATTTATCTACACTTTTGCTGTGCACATTCATGTGGATCAAGAACTCTGTTCCCTCTGGTTCCTATTAATTCTCTGGGGCATTTTTAGTTATTTAATGTTTTGTACAACATGTTCATGTCCCCTTTTACTGCATGCACACAGAGAGAATCTCTGAGAGGACAGTGGAAGCATTGCATTCTATGTGCTGAACAAGTGTAACATCTAGCAGGTAAACACTTTTTGACAGCTGAGAGGTCATCCTTCCTGGTATAAAACCTTTGCTTTCCTCCATGCATTCCTTTCCAAAAGTACCAAAATGTTCTGGTCAGCTGTTTCCTTATCAAAGCTTGAAAATATTTTTGTTCATAAATTTTGGGACCACTCGCAGCTATTTGATATAGCTCTTCCAGTGTGCCTTTATCTTTCCTGGCAATAACCAAAGCATGTAACTTAGTAAAATCTTCAGTCTACCCTCAGTGAAAGAGGTGCTAGATGCAGATTGAAACCTCTGTCAGACTGAAAGAAAATTTAACTGCATATGAAATAATACTTTCCTAACAAACAGTTTTCAGCTAGAATAAACTTGGTGCCTGTAATTTCACTGCTTGCAAAGGATTAGAAGCTGCTGTTGGAAATCAGATCTGTGTCCAGCTGTAGTTTTATATCTCTGAACAGGCTGTGGCCAAAACAAATATATCAGCTTTACAAAGCAGTGGGCAAACAGCTCATTCCTCTACTCTTTGACAGTTTTGACACGGAGGAGAGTGTGTAGGAAAGTGCTCTGGCATCTGTTTCTCATCCACTTGAGCAGAGAGGGCATAAAGACTCTGCCACCTATGCTAGGGCTCTGAAAGCTTTATAACCTATTACTGCTTTATATGGTGTCATAAAAGTAAACCAAAAACTGTCTAACATGAGACTGACAGAGCATTCTGCAGTATTTCTAGTTTTCAAAATCTGAGCTCTCTTTACCCTCTTAATGGATAGATTTATTACATGTCAGAGTGCAATTTCATATTAGTCATTATCAGGTCTTAGGATAGCTTCTTTATTTCACAGAGAGAGGGTACTACTCCTCTAGGTGCTATGCATTTTGCTACATTTATAGAGTCTTGCCAAGCTTGTTTTCTAAACCTTATGAAAATCAATTACAAACCATTACAAACCAACTGAGCCATGTCTCAGTTGCCATCTTTCAATATAACTGTTCTCCAATCCCTGAAGACTCTTTAGAAGAGATACCTGTGTGTCATAAAAACATTTGTGGTTTTAAGTACCTCTTAGTATAAAAAGCCAAGACAAGAAATTCAAAGATAAATATATGTTTCTTTCCAATGTGCATTCCCAGTATGAACTACCTAGTTGTGCATAATGGTGTTTGGCTCTGTTTTTTCAGGTGAACATTTTATTTTTCAAAATATACCTGACAGAGAGAAGAGAATACCACCAGGGAGAAAAAAAAAACATCACACAAAAAGGATTCTAAAACACAAACACCAAAAATCAAAAAACCTTTTCTGCTTATATGAATGTGATTATAATAAATTTCAGGATTTTTGCCAGCTGTATGAGACTTAAAACCTTGGTAGAAGTGTTGTGAGGCCTCTAGTAGTAGCATATTGGGGTGGCCATGCCCAGATCTTTCTTTTCACCTTACATGCTGGTAAATACTCTACAGTCCTCAGCTCATTAAAACTCATTGCTTGGGATAGTCTCTTAAACTGCTATTGACCTTGGTGTCTGTTTATATCTTTTTGCCCTGTAGTTACTCCTGTAGCATTGTAAGTTCCTCCAGCTGTACTTGCTAGAACCTGTCCACAATATCCTTGAAGCAGGTGTGTTCATAAAGCTGCTGTCGCAGCTGAAGAAATCGCCACATCTTCCTGCTCACTGTTGCCCCCAGCTGAGACATCACAACTCACAGAGCAAGTACTCAGAAACTTTCACTTCAGTTCAGTGCCAGGATTTTTACTGAGCTAACCTCTCCTACTTTGCCCTGACCCTGAGCAGTGTCACTGATGAGGGGTGGCAATCTCTTAAACTGCTGTAGCTGCTTTGCAGTTATGACCATGATCTGTGATTAAATGAACACCTAATGTTCTCCTTGTCAGAAGAGCAGAAATAAGGATGACTCAAGTGAAGATGTGTGATCAACTGAAGGAACAGGGTGCTTTCATTCTAGAAAACTTCATCTTGAGTTGGTAGTTAAGAGTCAAGGTTTGTCCAGCTCTTGAGGTGTGAGAGATGAAGGAGATGGAATTGCTGTGTGCTTGTCCTTCAGGCTTATGTTGGAGTGGAGAAAGAAGCTGCTTTGAATTGGAGGGAGGGGGGGAGGAGGGATTACCAAAAGTATTTGATGTGTCTGTTTCTTGCTCTAATTAGGCTTTCAGAACAACATCTCTAAAGCTCTTTTTTTTTTTTTTTTTTAAGTTCTCATACTTTCTCAAGTATGTTCACTCTTATAGATGTGATCTTGTGCATTTCATCCCCCTTTGAAGGCAGGGTTATGTTCTGAGGTATACTTGGGTCTTTAAATTAAAAATTACAGGTAAAATATTTAGAATGCTCTTGAATTATGGAATATCTTTTGTTTTGCAAATGGAAATTGTAACCAATAGTCTTACGGCATTTTAAATTAAAAGCAGTGTTAAATTATAATAAAGGAAAAAAGTTAAAAGAATTGCAGTCTGGATTTATGTATATGTGTAGAAGATTAATGCCTTTAGTTAATTTGGGTTGAAATATATATTCTAATGAGGTGTTAAAATTAATTCTGTGACTGCTCATCTGAAAACTATAAATATGTTATAGCAAAGTGTAATTAAGCCTCTCTAAAGTTTTATCTCTTTACTTATTTTTTCCCTTTCTTTTTTTTTTTTTTTTCCTGAGCTCTTAGAAACGTGAAGTCAGTTGCAAGGACACCTGTCCAGAGAAATTTATAGCTTCATAGAAGTTCAGAAACAAACTATTTTATGTGTATTCTCACTCTTGGAAGAAGAATGGTGAGAAAATCATGACAGTAAAAGGTTTAGTGTTTTCACAAGTTTGAGGTCTGTCTGTAACTTTTTTATGTTACAAAGATCTTCAAGTTATCAGACTTAACCAGATGGATGGAAAACTGGATGGATGAAAATAAGTGTAGGATGTCCAGGCTCAGAAGATAGCGGATAATGGGTCAAGCTTTGTCTTCAGACTGGTGACCAGTAGAGAACTGCCATGCTGTCTACGAGGGACTGGACTCTTTCAGTAATGATGTGGAGGAGATGATGGATACCAGCCTTATGAAGT
The DNA here is from genome assembly GCF_026979565.1 of Vidua chalybeata. NCBI lineage: Eukaryota > Metazoa > Chordata > Aves > Passeriformes > Viduidae > Vidua > Vidua chalybeata. Next base: position 89,636,186 of record NC_071530.1, read on the forward strand.
GCTCATGTGACAACAAGTTGTGAGGAGCACTCACTCTGCTCAAGGACGGGAGTCCCATTCAGAGATAACCAGGCAAGCTGGAGGAGGGGGACAAAAAGAACCTTATGAAATGTAACAGGGACAAATATTAGGCTGTATGCTGGGGGATAAAATGCCCCTTACAACACTACAGGCTTGTGCCTGAATGCGGGGGAACAGCTCTATGGACAGGTGCCTGGGGGGGCCTGCTGGACAGCAGACTGGACAGGAGCCATCGTACCCTGGCAGCACTGCGTCCACAGCATAACTTGCTGTTATCAACAGGACAATAGAAAATGGGTGGAGGGAAGTGTTTATGTCTCCAAACTCAGCACTCATAAGGTGATGTCTAGAATATATACAATAACTCTTTGGGATTCCATTGGAAATCAGACAACTAGGAAACAGTGAATGGACCTACTGTCTATTAATATCTATAAATACTATGAACACCATTTGAAGGATTATTATGACATCTTCAGAAACTGTAACAATGCCATTCATTTGGCATTCTAAATATTTAATTTCTTGCTTTTGTAGTAAATTAGTTTTGCAGCTGTATCGCTGCAACCACATTGGGAAACTAACGTAGACTCATGGGTCAAAGTTCTAAAGAGGTGAGAGTCATTCCTGGGGTGTGATCAAGATGGATTCATCAGTTATAATTCCAGGTGAATTAAATAGTCAGATAGGAGCATCAAAGAGACATTAAAAAGCAGTCAATGTTTATTCCTGTCATCTTGAATGAATATTCCAAAATGGAGTTTTATTGAAGCTAGAGGCAGTGGGGAAAGAACAATGGAGTGACCAAAGCTTCCTACTCTCTTTTATGCACAAGACACTGAGGAAAACAACAGGGATCAAACAGAACACATGGAGTGAGGGAAAGCTGATGCAGGGCAGGGGAAAAAAAGGGAGATGGGCAGTGTTGAAAACAACATGACAGACACAGAGTTTATTTTCAGCTGAAGATATTTTCAGGAATAAAATCTATCTACTAGAATTGAATATAAGGCAATCATAAAAATTCAATCAATATATAATCATCCATTCTCCATAACACATTTACTTATCCATTTTTGGCTATAACATCTTTTGTACATTTAATTTCTTAGCTGTTGATTTCAGGAATTCATATGTATTGAGTATGGAATATTCTGACTATGATGCTTGATAGTAAGTAAAGCACTGCAGAGCTGAAAGTAGGAGACAAAAGCTACTGCGATACTCTGCAACTGAAAACTTATTTTCATTAGGGCAACTGTAGCTATATTTTCTTGAGTAGACATGTAGCCATAAATTTTGCTAATTTTTATTCTTTTTCTCCTACTAAAGGAAAACAGTCTCATGCTGTTTTCATCACAGTAGAAGACCTGCCATATATTAAATGATTTGATCTTGCAGATGTTACAGGATAAAACTAATAAATGAAAAACCCCCAAACAACCTTCCACCCCAAACAACTTTATTCTGCGTTGTTAAGAAATCTGCTAATTCATATAGATGGAAAATTGTACAAAAACTCCTGGCATTTCATTGGAAAGGGTTTTAAGCCACATGCTCTGCCTCTGATGTGGCCTTTGGCTTACCTGAAATGTCCCTGAAAATATGCAGTGGAGAAATTTCAGCATCTACAGCTCCATGGTGCTGACAGCCCAGTTCAGAGAGCACTGTGGTTGCAATGGCTCCATCTGGAGAACATCAACCCAGCGTGTGAACAGGGGAAAAGAAAGAATAGATTATGGGAATAAAGAACAAAGACAATTAAGCTTAACTCCTCTAGGTTCAGTAGTCATGATGATTTTGGGAAATCTAATGGGAATGACCTCTGGGGTGAGATGCTTTACCTTGACTTCTTAAGGTGGAAGATTTATTACAAATACCTGGCAGCCGAATGCTCTGTGACAAACCTGGAATCTCTGGGAGGAGCAGGTGTTGCCTTCTTATAAGACAGGACATCAACACAGCTCCAACATTTCCACCACTGTTTAAAGAGCATAATCATCTGACGTAGACACAGTATCCCATTCCATTTATCTAGCACAAAGGTACAAATTTCATTTTTCTCCTTACCTGCTTACAGGTACAAGAGTCAGACTCACTCTATTGCACTGAGGCGCTATTCTCAGTAGAGAGGCTGTTCTGCTGTGCCATCCCACCGATGTGCTCTGTATCATGTCAGGCTTTATTGATCTGTGTGGATGCATGTTTCTAGATCAGTGGACATCTGCCACAATACTAACAGAGCACTCCATAATTGCCAGTGACGAAAGGACTTTTTCCCCTGCAGAGATCTTGAAGAGCAAACCTTGAAGTGATATCTGGGACAACTTCCAAGGAGCTGGCGCTTTTCTCCTTTGCACAGCTAAGATAACAGCTGTTCTAGGTATACTTCCAACTACACACAAGTTCTTGTTGTTGAGTTTATTGTTTGGTTTGTTGTGTGCTTTGTTTTGTTTTGTTAGATTTTTTGGACAGCAAATGAAATTTAGTTTAAAGTGGAAACAGGGTAACTCTATGGATGTCCAAAAATTCTGTATGTGCTTGGGTAAAAATCTGTGCATGGTTTCATGGCACGCCTTTTCTCTTATTTAATTAAGAAGTATATATAGACTTGCTCGAGGCCTGTTAGGAACAAGCAGAGCTGTAAAAAAATCTCACTAAGGACTTTTGTCTCATAGCTTTAGCAATTGGGTAATTATGTAATTGTTGTGTTTCTTTGTTTAGCATGTGCTCCGCGGTCTCATTAATCAGCGCAGCAATACTAAAATGGCTGTGATTTCCACCAGCGTGATAAGACATGTTGGCTGCTACATTCAGAGGGATAAATTGGTTATTTTACAAAGTCTCAAAGGGTGAAGGCTTGGGGGTTTTACTTTAACGTTTGTCACATGATCTCACTGCGTGACATCGCAAATCTCCCATCTCTGCTTTGTTGGTCTATATGCATGAATAATTTTCCCAGTGCTTGTTTGTAGCTGAGCGGGAGAAAGAGAGAATTACCGCCGCACAATCTCTTGTTGTCGGTGATCAGCATTCCGATGGTCTGAGCTGGCTTACAACAGTGTAAAGACATCAGTGGCATGTGTTATAATATATTGAGCATTGTACTCCTGAAGAACGCACGAAAGAAAGAACATTGTTCTACTAGGGAGCAATTCATCGGGTTTTTCCCAGAGACTCTTGGGTCAAGTTTTTATAGGCCTATTTGATTTTCAAATTCTTTTTCCCCCTTTTTCCTCTCAGTGAGCCATAGTGTCCAAACTTGTCTACATTTACTTCCCATGTTTTGTGCATGGTAGATGTCCTTTAAAAAGAGTATCTCAAATAAGTCTTTATTCTTGTTTTGTTGGCTCTTATTCTGTGTTTTCATGAACTCTGGCCCTGGCCATGGCAACTGCAAGAAAAATGTTAACATTGATTGACAGGATTAAGAAAGCCTCCATGCCTATCCGCATTTCAAACACTTTGGGAACAATGGTGTTTGGTGTGATTGAATTAATGAGATATCGTGGACTGTCAAAAGAGCACACATACTTTACATAAACCTGATTATCTTTGCACGGCAGAAATGAAAAAAAGGAGGGAACAGAGGTTTGGCTTTCACTCATACCTCCAAAGGAGCCATCAAAGTGTGTGTGCCCTGGCTCAGAGAGTGATGTGCCCGCTCAACTGGCCTGCCCTCCCTTTCTCTCCACATACTGCCTGGCTCTGCTTAGCATACATCAACCATGGGCTTTAACAAGTCTATTCAGGCGACTGGGCCCAAAACAACACTCTTTTCACAGCTCAGCACCTCTGTGCTGATTTTTTTTTCCTATGGGTCTATTGTTTAACTTGAACTAAGCATACATTTCAACAATTAGACCCAAACTGGCTCCTACCACCCTAGCTTAACCCCAAAGAGTGACATCAGTCATGATACTACATACATTTTGAGAGGTGAGCCACAACTGGTGCTCACTTTTAGCAACAGAATTACTGGAGAGGGAAGAAAGTTTCATAGGGAACTTCTTCCCACTTAAGTCTTTAAATGGTATTTCTACCCTCTGGGAAATGTTCCAGCAGGCATAACAGTTTGGTGAATAAATGCAATTCATTGAAGCAGTGCTGCATTTTAGCATAAGCTATTTTTTTTTAACAAGAGGACATAATGGATTAAGAGGCTCTGAAATGAAATGTAATCCAAAAGCTGAAAGGATTCTGCCTACCTGCATACCTGTCTGTCTATCTGTCTACTTACCTGTTTTACAACCTCTCTAATAATTTTACATGGTCTTTACTATGGCAGATGAGCATTAGTTCCTCAAATACATGCAGTACTGGCTTACTGAAAACCTTAAGTTTAATGGAAGTGGTGTTTGTCTGATGACATACAGCCCTTTCAATCTTTTTCAAGCAAGTAGTTACTTTTTATTGAATTAAATGCCTTAATTAAAAAAAAAATTAGCTAATTTTTTCACTGTATTCATGGATCATAAGAATTATTTTTTTTCTAACAATATTTTTTTCTCTCTTTTTTATGCTAAATCCAGATGGAGGCAACATATTTTTTTTTTTTTATCCAAAAGACTCTGGTCAGCAAGACAAGTCTTATATTATTTCTAGCTTACCTGGAGTAAAGAGAAACTGAGAAAACCTCAAAAAAAATGTACATACAAGAATGTCCAGACTGTTTTTGCAGACATATGAAGAACAGATAATTTAAATGAAGTTTAAATAGAAAATCAAGCTTTTCTAGTTTGCTTACAATGTCTCAAGCCTCTAGGCCTCTGATCCTCTATTACTTCTCACCAGGTAGGAATATATAGCCATTATGTAAACAAGAAATACAATATTCCTTTTATTTTTAAGGATCTTTTATTCCCCTATATCATGCTTTCAATCTTAATGAGTAAGCAAGATATAGTCTTTATAACTTGAGTGGTTATGGTGCTGAGCTGAAAATGATGAGATTTGTAATTCTGCCTTTCCCTCTTTATGGACTTCCCTAAAACCTTGTAGCCCTCCCACAAGCTTTAGTGATTCTATGTTGTGATAAATGATTAATTTTCACTAAGGCTTTTTTTAAAAATACTGTAAGCATAAAGAACTTTAAAAATCACCTGGTGGCATGTATTGAGCATTGCTTTGTAAATCATTAAATAATTTATGGCAAAACTCATTTTAACACGTGTGCATATTTTCTGAGGCCATGGATTAGTGACAGGCCTATCATAACAGATTAATGTTTCAGATCAAAGAAAAGGTGGAGAGCACTGCACTGTGAAGTCACAAAACAAAACAAAATATTTCCCCCCGAAGCTTAGCCAGTAGATGTCTCTGTTTCACAAACCCTGCCAGGGTATCAGCTGCCACATCCTCCCAGTTACATCTCCTGCATCCTTCTTATTTGGATAAACTCACCTTTACATAAAAATGACAAGATGATGTGAGGGTGGTGGTATTTTGAAGCCTGTACGAAGCTGCCTGAATGGTCAAGACATTTGAAACTCAAATGTGAGCACAATAAGCAGTATAGATTGAGACAGCTGTTTAGTTGGAGACTCTCTAGTAACTGAATTGGCATAATCAGGCTGCTTTGCACTACGTGACAGGGCCTTGGGGTACCATCATTTGCCCCTTTTTAACCAACAACCGGGATTTCCGGGATCTATATGACAACAGGTAGAGATGTTAGGCTTCCCCTCAGTGCTCTACACAGTCATCTGTTCCTTCTGAACTCTTTCTCCTCCAGTCCTATGACACAGAGTGAAGCAAGGCGAGCTCCAGACCCCACTGGAGAAGCATATCTTTCCTTCTCCAGTCTTAAGAACTTATGCATCCCACAAGGAAAACCTGTGCAAAAAGATACTTGAGAGACAGATGTCCCTGGGAGAGGGAAGGGAAACCAAGTGTGATAGCATAACCCTGCAGTTTCTTCTGGCCCTTGAGCTGCTGCCAAATTGCAGTGGCTTCTGCAGAACGCCCTGCTCAGTGCAGCATGGAGCAGCTTCACCTTCCACAGAGTGTCACTGGCCTCCTTTCTCTCCCAGAAGTGGCAGTACTGCCTATTTCTCCTGCTGAGACTTCTGCTATTGAGTTAGAACATGTTTCCAAGTACTCCTTTAAATTCAAAGGGCCTGTTGTATGTCTATGAAATCAGCAACATAAGGAGCTTGAAATGGCAAAAGTGATTTCTGCTTTTATGAACACAAGTATTGTTGAGATTTATGTAGACTTAGATAGTCTTTCCTGCTCTCTTAGGAGTAAACATTCACTATAGCATGTTATTTTCTTTAATCTTTGTGAATTAATATTGCTTGCTTTTCCTCCTCACTTCTAGAGAATTTGCAATAAAACTATGTTTTTCATTTATTAAAACTATTACAAGTTGAAATATTAACACCTTTATCCTTGATATAAACAAAAGGATGTCCTTTTCCTCATCAAATAGATAATTTCAATGTGGGTGAAACCCGAGGTTGAGGATTTGTAAGTGGTTCAATCTAATCAAAGTCTTGTCTGCTGTTAAAATTGGTAATTCCTGTCTACCACCTCCTGTGTCTCACCATGCTTTTCTTCCACTTCTCTCATGTCAACATTAGCACTGGCATGTGTGCATGCCCATGGTAAGCTAGATTGCTGCCCCCACCTGCTTGTCTTCCTGGCCAACCTCAGCACAAAAAGGATAACAGGAACACCTGTCTGGGGGTTGGATGGAGGTGGGATTTTCATATTTTATTTAGATGAGCCTAATGCAATGGTGGAACCCCAGCCCAAAAGTGGGAGACTGAATGTTAAAAAGGTGCATATTTAAGGATGTGTAACTAACAGCTGTAATTTTTTTCATTCCACCCAAACAGAAACCTTTTAGGTAAAATTTTAATAAAAACATGATTAGGAAAGCAAATTATGCAGTTTCTACACTAGCTGAAATTTTTTTATTATTAATACACAAAAAATTTTTGCAATAAACTTCGTAAGAGTCCTTGGCAGGTAGGTATGAAAGCAAATAACAGAAAGGTGAAGAAATTGTGTGACAACTAATGAAGAAAGCTTCATCCAAGTTTGCTGTGTCTGACTTTGTTGCATCTTGGTCCCACTTTGAATCTTGCACAGTAAGTTGATACCTTTATCCTGGTTCACTGTCATGGGCATGCAACCTCCTAAGAACCCGTAATGTACCAGCCTTACAGCCCTTATCCCTGTCTTAGGCCTCCTTCATGTGTCATTCAGCCAAACTGTAGCTTGCACATAGCTCACTGTGCCATCAGATCAAGATTTGTGTTGGTAGATAACTGTGCAAGTTTCTCCCACTTGTATCATCCTTGCCAGCCTTGATATCCCCTCTGTCTTCTTTGATGAGCAGGAAACCTCTCTTTCTCTTATCCTAACACATTTCTAACATATTTCCCCATGTGTGCATTTGTTTAGGGCCTAACTACAGAAAAGTGTTACTTTCATGAAGTGATTCTTCTCCTCTTGCTCTCAGGTAGGTGTGTCATTATCTCCTATCAATACTTTGGTGTCTGAGCAGAGGCTACTGCCTGTGAGTTGAAACTGGACCAACAAACACTAGCAGATGTGGAGTAATGATTTCAAGCATATGAATTAAATCATAGTGGCTAACACATTACAAAGTATTCCTAATTTTCCTAATCCTGGCAGACACTTCAAGCCTCATCTCCAGTAATATCCTGACTCAAGAGAAGTTCAGCAACAAAAATCCCATTTACCCCAGGGCATTCACAATTTCATTAGGCTTCCTAGGAAAAGGCATAGAGTGCACCTAGGAACATGGTCTTCCTGCCACTTCCCCATTCTTCTAATTCCTAAATCAGCTAGTATAGAACAGAATTTATTAGATTGCAATTTTTTTTTTTGCAACAGCATTATAAATTTTCCATTACGTAGGCCTCAAGTCCTCTAATGTCAAAGATGTCAGATGATGGGTAAAAATTAAACTGCACATCATACTTATTTCCTTTAAATAATGAACATACAGTGACATATTCCAGGGGAAGTTAATTTCTAGTTGCAATCTTCTAAAGGATTTCCACATCTTCAATTTTTGGAGCAAATTTTGCAATAAATCTTAATTTAAAAAATGATTTTGTATAAAACCTTACCAACTTTACAAAACCTCTACACTGAAAATAATTTTCTTTAATAAGAATATATGCAAAATAATTCACTAGCTATGCAATATGTTTCTTGGTTTACATTATGATTTCCTGATCATATTTCCCACTGGGTTAAACATAACAATCTGAATTTTAAATCTGGTAACATTTAGAGATTAGGAATGTTCCTTGATAGTGATGGTTTTACTTTCTTTTTCAACATTGTTTTACAGGGTGCATTCTTTGCACTGCAGATCCAGTATCCTTGAGTAACCGGAAATCATTAATAAATGTGATTATCACGAGCAGTGCTGAAACAGGGGAAGCTTTGAGGTTAGTACAATGCCCTGGCAGAACACATGTGACTGGATGAAAAAGTTTACGGAGATTAGCACCCACAGAGCTAGCCCACTGGTAGGTTGTTGCAGGTTAATGGAAATGTGTGGCAACAGGCAGCAACATTAGCAGGGTCTTTATCTTTTGGTCTCATAAATATTCTCCTTAACCCCTGCTAACACCCATGTTTCAGGCTGTTCTAGAAAGAATTAGGACAGCTAGCTCCATGGTTATTGTCAGAATTAGGCACATTCAGCTCAGGGTTTCTCCCTTCCTGGCTATCGGTTTAGAATTGCCCAGCTTCTTGGACACTTATTTTGGGCCTGTATCAAATGTGATTTGTTGCTAGCTGCCCTTTTCTCTTAACCAAAGGAAGGGAAATTAACAGAAAATTCTTGGGTAGTAGAGAATTGACCTCAGGACATTTTGTTTGAAATGTAGTGCTCTATTAAATAAAGCTCTGAAATGCATAAATGAAGGTTCACAACTTTCTGTGCTTTAAAACCAGTTTGGTCATTAAGGTAAATTTAAAAGGAGTATGAATTTCTAGTAATCATATATGAGTTTATCTCTCTTTTCAAGTCTTTGTTAGATTCTTTGTATGTTAAACCACAGAGACTTTTTCTTTATTATATTGAAAAATGGAGCTGGGAAGGGGTTAAGAATCTTCGTTGACTGCAATTTCTCAATCAGCCTCAGGAAGCCTCAGGTCAACTTTGCTCATAAAACTCTGCACAAATATTTCTTTTTCTATCAGAGGAATTCTAATTTCACACACAGACCAGTGCCACTCAGATTATTACACATTATTAAAAATTAATTTTAAAAAATGGTTTGGTCCCTGAAACTGTGAGAAACCAAGCTTTGAAAAAAAAAAACACTCCCATAACAGTAAAATAAATACCAAATAAAATCCTCTTTCCTGCTTTTTTAATATTTCTGTTATCCCTTGATTTTGAAATCTTTCCTCTTTTTCCCCCTTGCACAGTACAAATGAAGATAAAAGACTATCCTGATAGAAAAAAATAAATTATATGGAACTTAATAGGGATAAAAACCTGCTATAGAGATTAATAGGTTTCCACAGAAGTTACTCTAAAAAACATATAATTTAATAGACACTTCAATGTAAAATGTGAAAAATCACTCCCTCCTGTGGTAAAACCTGTAAGAGGGTGGGCACAAGAGAAAATACTTCTGTCACAAGGAGACTGTTATGCTGTGTGGAAGTGGGGTTGGAGTCGTCTGTCCCCTGCAGCAGGACACAGACCCACAGCCATGCCCCAGACAGGGGTGGCCACAGGCAGGTGACCCTTGCAGGAGGGAGTGGGGGACTTTGTGCTCTTCAGGACACTACTGCCAGCTGCTGAGAAAAGGGTGGCTGTGGGTGAGGGGCATCAGATTTCCTCTTCAAATATTTTTTGGCCATTGTCTTGTCCTCCAGCTCAGTTTGAATCATGTGAATTTTCAGAGTTGCCTTGTTCTAATTTGTGGTTTAATAAAACTTAGTCCTTTAGGCTAATTGTGTTCCTACATTGTAGCAGAGATGGGACTGTCCTAATTAATGATTTTGGTGAATATGGGATCTGAAATACATCCGAGTAGACATAAATTTCTAACCTACTGCTGGTTCCATCCTGGTAACTACCCACGTGCATGCATATGGGCCAAATGAGTGCTGATCCCAAGATGAGGATTATTTAAGAAATGCAGTCTTTTCATCAAAGTGTCATTTACTTATTTTCTATCAAAAAAGTTTACAGTTCTGCCTGTATTTTGTAAAAATCTTGTGTGCGTATATGTGTATGAGAGCAATTAAACCTGATTTAATGTATCAATCAGGAGGTGGAAGACCTCTACCTGCCCTAAAATGCTTTTACTTGTTTATTTGTACACCCTAATAAGCTTATTAAATATGAATATGAACAACATTCTTTATTAACAGAGCCAGACTGTTCTCGTAACAAAGATGGCAATTACTTATAATTTTAACCAACGTCAACTTTCAAACAAAAAGTTTCTGTGTTAATTTACCTTACACCTCCGTATGAATAAAAATTAAAAAACCCCACAAAAAATAGGGTTTGTTTATGTTAAAATATTCAGAGAGTAATTTCTTAGGCAGATTTCTCATTTCTTTATATTGCTTCATAGTAAATTTTGATCACTTGGGTGCTCATCAGAGCAACTTGTATTGGAGATCAAGAGAACAAAAATGCTGAGGCGAAGCAGAGCCATCAGCTCTGCAAAGGGAAGGGGGATGTATCATTTTTGGTGTTTTCCCAGAGAAGACATATAAGCAAAATATACATCACACAAAACTATACAAATGAGACCACCTGTTAACCACCTGTTTAGCTGATAATTTACAACATTCGATACTTTTCAAAAAGGTCAATATATGACAGATGCTGGCACATAACCCAAATTCCAAAGCATCTCATGGAGCTCCTTCTTTAATAACCACCTGTATACTTGTCAGCAGGTTGTGGCAGTGAGTAGACTTTCACATATCCAGCTGTATACTTATCTGTTGGACTTTTCAAATTATATGCAGAAAGTACTAAGAAAAAAGTTGTATGAGTATTCAAAAAGTGGAAGAAACAGGTAGATAGGTAATATCAAGTAAGTTGGTGGCTTAGCATTATTTTCCTTAAAATTTCTGATGCCATATACTGAACATCTTGGTTCTAGATCATGCAAGGACATGAGATGGATCCAAGATGGATCAAATCTAAAAGCTGTGAAGGCTGTGTCATTTTCCAGAAACAGGATAATGCCCAAACTTAATGGTCATATTGCATAAGCAGTAGATGAGTTCAAAGTAAGTGTGTTCAACAAAAGGGATTTTCTAAAAAAATTGCAATAAAATTAAAAATGGCTCATTCATCCATTCACAAAAGTTTGTTGCAAAACGTAGTTCTTCCACAGCCAGTTCTGGGAACACAAATCATGAAAAATACATGCTGATCACAAAGAAACCGTGGCAAACTCTTAAAAATAGTGCTGGTGAGGACCTACATATTTCCTGTACCAAAAAAGAGGACAATTTCTATGTTACCAAGATGGGAAGACAGCAAACATATGTACTTTGATCATATCAGGAATATGGATAGAGAAGACCTTGAAACAGTTAGTGCATCTGAAAGGGATCATAAGAGACCACCCCCTTGCAGAGGATGAGTGGTGAGAAGATGGTGTGTGACAGATGCTCAAGAGTAAGTTACTTATAAATCACACAAGAAATGGACTGAAGTGGCTCCCAAATATTGCAGTAAGATATTACTAATATTTTACGTAGGTTTTACCTTATGTAAAGGGAAGACAAATGTCTCTTATACCTCATTTTACTCACTCATGGTGTTTCTCTGGATTCCTGACCAGCCACGAGTCTTGTTGCGAACAGAACCTTTCCAGCCCAGTGGGAATAAAGGTCAGTTCTTTCTGTATACATAAATGTAAGCTGAAAATATGGTATGTAAGATGATTTGATCTGATATTCCCACACATTTTCAACACTCAAGATATAAAAGGTGATCATTGGCCCAGAGAAGAGGATAAATACTCAAGCAAACACAAAAAGGACCATATGCATAAACAACTATTTTAAGTATTAGACGAAACTATTTATTTCAATGATTTTTCAATGCTAATTTATTTTCAATGCTATTTGCTGGGATATTTTTCAGAGGACATTTTGTCTTTCTGCGTGTGTTGCTTTTAGGTTTGAACTTGTAACATGAGCTGTAGAGAGTGGAGGCATTGTGACAACGTATCTTCCTTCCTGTCCCCTGCAGGTAGGAGGGTCAGGCAATAAAGATACTGAAGCTCATGGTGTACACATAGCAAGCACAGAGACTTGGGTCTGGAGGGTAAATGTGATTAAAGGGGCACATCTGCTATGTTTAGTTCAGTGTCTGTGAGAAAAGGTGGTCCCTTCTAAACAATGTTTTTGACAAACTACATTTGCTTTTGTTAAAGGCTGAGTAGTTAAAAGTCCAGAGAAAAAAGCATTTTGAAGGCCGTACAAAGAGAACACTTTGCCTTGTTACAGGAGAGCAAATATGTGGTTTAATTTGTGTATTATATGAGAACAAGCTTCTGCTGCTCTACATTGGGAGCATTCTACCACATTTACTTTCTGTCCTTAAGACTTAATTTTTTTCACTCCTCATTTCTTGCCTTATTTTCCCCCTTGACAATTCAATTTTCATTTGAACTATTTGTTTTTAATTCACTCTTATCCTCTGATCCTCAGAGAAAAACACATTGGTAGAATAATTTTTTAAAATATTGGTGAGGAAGAACTTGGTGATGATTTTACTAATATTTTCTGAAGTTTACCTGAACTAGATATTATAATTTACCAGTGGTGACTTAGCAGTAAAATAAGAACAAGGAGCCAAAGAAACAAAAATTTTAAGTTCATTTTTCAGAGGAACTTGTAGGAATGTAGTTCTGTGCAAAGTAGTAAAGGAACTGTGTTCAGGGAGCATAGGTATACAGCTGCTAAAAGTGATATTTATCACTAGTAAATGTATTTGTGCATGTAAAAATATATGATACTTTTTTTCAGAATGGGTTACCTAGCCACTGTATCTATGCACAAAAAATATGTACAAAGTGTATAAAAGCAAACATATATTTTATTCAGCTACCTTTCATTCCTCACTTTAAAAGTCAGGGAGAGGGCAAAACATTTTAAAATGTGAAGCTACAGAGCTATATTTAATGCCTACAGTCAACTATTTTTCCCTTAGAGGATAAGAAAATTAATTAAAAATTCCCATGTATTTCCTCCCCCCCTCTTTTCCTCAGTTTAAATTTTTCTGCACTTGTCTCCTGAAGAAATCATGCTTGCATTGACCTATTCAGGCTATGCTCCTGTGTTACAAAAGCCATCTAGTGGAGTGGGTTTGTTTTATTTAGGAGAAAATATGAAAGAGCAGATCCTTAGCTTGAGTAAAGTATCCTAGTCTCATTGACTACTATGATGCTCTGGAAATTTTCCTCAGCTGATGTTGTCCAAATTTTAAACATCCAGTGTCCACAACACTTTTTGTTCTGTAGGTCTCTAAATTCTAGTGGTTTTGTTTTGTTTGGTTTTGGTTTTTTTTTTTTTTTTTTTTTTTTTTAAGAGTAGCTCATATAAAAATGACCAGTCTGAGGAAAATTTCTGTGAGAGAAAGGGACAAGTGCTTTGCTCACAGTGAATTGAGTGATTTGTTCACAGTGGATTGTTTACACATAAAGAGTCTTAAAGAAAAGAATGTGCAAGTCAACTTGAAACATCACATCCTTGTGAGTTCAGTTTCTATTACTGAGAGCATGAAGGGACATGCAGGTGAGTTAACAGGTGCACTGAAATCAGGGCATGTGACCCAGGTTTCCCCTAGTAAGATGAGCTCAACATTGTAAAATGCTCTAAGCAGTAGCTGCAGAGAACTGTAAAATTCTACTCCTTCTCATGCAAGGGAACCTTTCCCTTACTGGTTTCTTCAACTCCAAGGCTGAGGGATGGAGGTTTGAGAACATGGGAATATGGGAAGAAATTAATTAATTATATCTTTCTAGCCATCAATACAAAATTCTTCTTGTTCCAATGCATTTCACATTTAATATATCCACTGACTTTATTCCACTTCAACACAATATCCCTATCATCATATTGATGCTTTTACAATGTCCATGGTTGCAGTTTTGTGACTGCTCAGCCCTTCCTGGTCACCTGGAACCATAGAAATGCCTGCACGTTCCATAACTTTCCCAGAAGTTATTTTTCTGGGGCTGCCTGGTATCTAAAAGATCAGTCCCTAGAATCTGCTGAGATGTGCACCAGTTGCTGTGCATTGGTGGGTATCAGATATAGGTGTTTTAGAGGATGAGGAAGACGAGATAACAACATTAAGCATTAAAGTGGGCCCTTATTGCCTTGTCTACTGTAGCCCCTCATTCTTTTAACCTGGAGATCATTATTGCTCCCATTTTGGCCACTGTTCTTTCAGCTGTTATTCTTGTGCCCATAAATACCTTCCTATTAAAAACAAAACAAAACAAGACACACCTTCACACCCCAGAAGAAAAAATTCCCTTTCCATTGTTTTCAATTGCCTCCTTTTGGAAGTTTTTGACCTAAAGATCCCTTACCAGAAAAAGGTTGGGGGTGGAAAAATATGGATAAATTGTTGTGGGATCAGCCTCAAGATAAGATTCTTAAAGGGCTTTTAAATGAGACATTCCTTGGATGTCTTTTCTGAAGAGGACATCCTTTCTCTGCAGAGGTTCAGTGTAATATCATTGTCACATCAATAACTGGATTCCAATAGGATGAGACAGTTTGTCTCTCCTCAGAAAGACTCATCTTGCCAAAAATAAGGGAATGGATTCATCTTGAAGACAGATATCTACATCTGAGCTGTGGTATCTGCATCTGCTGTGACCTCCTGTAGGCTACACTGCAAATTTTGGCAATTTAGGGAGAAGAAAAGATTAATTGAAACTAATATGTGGATAATGTTTAGGGATGTGAAGACTTGATTTACATGAGAGAATAAATGAGCCTGGTTTGCTCAACATCAAAAATAAAAGGTAAGAGACAGAATTTCTTTATAAATACTCTATAGGAATAACCATCAGAGAGGTTGGTAAACTGGAAGACAAACCTGGATGAAGAAAAAAATGTACATACCTGAGATATCTTAGTCAAGAAGTAGGTCTCTAGATATCAGAAGAGTAAAGTTTTGGAATAGACTTACTATAAGGCAGAAGGAGCAAAGGGGATCAAACTACATCTAAGCTGGTTTTAGGTAAATTTAAAACTGGAATTATAAAAATGTATTTGCCTGGAATAGGAGGGGATGTGATGATTTTGACTCATGATACATTCTTAGGAGTGCTAGCGAAGAGTAAGTTGCAGAACAAACATGGTACGAGGTTCAAACATTTAATTTCTGATCTTGAAGACAACCAAATAATGCAGAAAACCAAAAATATTTCCTAACAGAGGAAGTAAATTTTTGTTGTACATATTTTCTCCACTCCATCAATATTGCATCTGCCAAATTTTAGATAGCAAATTTATTGCATATTCTAATTGAACTGTATAATCTTCTTTGTGTCCATTCATTTGGTGTTCAGAAACAAGAGGAATGTTCAGCTTACTTTTCTGATAGACTTTTGTCCACTAATCATTCCTAGTGTGGATTGAAACAAAGTGAATCTTGAGCTTACATTCTGTCCATTAAAAATATATTCATTTTATTTTTTAATGTTTTTATTTTTTTTTTTTAATTTCAGTCCACTCCATTTCATATACTGTCCCTATTTATTTTCTGTTAATTTATTGTTGGTATGGGTGAAGTATCTCCTGCAATTTGTTTTAATTTCCTAATTCAAGTCTAATGCAATTCAGTCAAAGACCTTAGACCTGAAGCCTAAAAGTGAGGGTGACTTTCAGTAACTCTCATTTACTCCCTTTCCATATCCAAATTAAATTTAGTCTCTTATGGAAGACCTTGCATAGACTTCACACCTATTTTACAATTCCTTTCCAGTGTGATTCTCTCTCAAACCTAATGAAACCCTCAAACTGACTTGCTGATGATGCTGATTATGTGGCAGTATATTCAGAAGGGAAATTTATGTGCAAAAATATGAAAGAACAAAACAAAAGATTCCTTCATCTTCTGGTGCTGTTATCATGGCAGTATCTGAGAAGTGAACCTTCTGTCTTCTGAAATCTGTGGTGATGCTCCCTCAGCTCTTGATGCTATGACAACCTTTGTCTGCCCTCTAACGTGCACATTACCTTCTGAACTACAGGATGCAATAGAAAAACTTACTGCCATAAGAAGTTATAAAGATGGAAAAAAAGAACAAAAATGCATTTACTGAAAAGATGCATCTCAGTATTATACTGTAAGGTCTTAAAAAATTAAAATTTTCTCTACAATATTTAAAAGTGAATAAGAGACTTTTTTTTTTTTTAATTTTATTTCTCATTATGGTGTGAGAAATTCAGGGTAACAGCACTGAAATACATGAAATTTCTCCAGATTTATGTAAAGAACTGAGAAAAAAAATTGTGCCTCATTGACAAACAAGACCCTGTTGGAGATGTCAGCTCAGCTATGGAGTTCTTGTGGCAGCTGAAAGTCAGTCTTTTTGTAAGTGATGCTGAAAATATGTAGAAACTTTGGGTAAGTCAGTTTGCATCTGGTTTTGATGTTTAATTTACATGTTGCACTCCTTTTCACCTACATATCATTATATATAGAATATATACTTTCTCATTACATATGAAAAATGGTGTTCAGGGTCAATTAAATGATCTTGCTATAAAAATAATAGTAATTAAATATATGAGGATGCCATTAGTGGATTAACTAATATCCTTTCTTTTTTCTTTTTTTTTTTTTTGAATGATATATATCAAAGAAAAAGAGTAAAAATTTTCATTCTAATAGTACTGAATATATTTTGAATGATATTGTATGGTCCTAAATAATAAACAAGAGTGCAACACAAAGGGTGTAATGATTTTTTAATGTATAATTCCTCATTTATTACTTTTCATATGGGGCTTAGATGATGAATGGAAACAACACTTTACAACCATTTACAATATCATTCTCTATAGGACGGCTCCAAGTGAGGCAGGAAAAGGATGGGATTAAAATGGAAATAAATGAAAAAAAAATAAAATATTTCCTTTTGAAGATTACTTGTTTAAAGGAAAAACTTTGTATTTTTAGTTAAACAGTCCTTTGCACCCAGGGAGCCTTTCTTTCACTCAAAGAATGCTTGTTAGTAGCAATTTCTTGTTGGCAAAAGTTAAATGTCTTTTCTTTTTGATCTTAAAAGTTTAATTCTTCTATATTAATCCTGCTCTTAATCAGAGAGATTTACCAAGACTTAAGAAGGACACATGTACACACACAGCAGGGAACAGACAAGAAAAGAAAAAAAGATGACAACTCCTATTTAGGGTTAAGCTTTGGAAAGATATAATTAATTCAGAAGCCAGATTATTCAGGATTCAAGGGACGGTAGCTTGCATTTCCTATCAGTGCAGATTTTAGCCCTGGAAGGTAATTTCTTTTTCTGACAGAAATTCTGGAGCCTTCACTTCTCCTCTTCAAAGGCCTCCCATACCAATTAAAAGCTGACTGCATATCATTCTGGTGCCCCATGAAGGAAACTCTTTGTTTCTTCTGCATCATAGGTGCTGCAAGTCAACCAAACTACAAGTCCATGCAGTTTCACAACATTAAGAAACATAAAAAATATAAGGGACAAATTAAACAGATGGGTGAGTTTGAGCAAATGTCATGTTACAATCCCCTGTCAGGAAATGAGGCTTTACATCAGATGGTGCTTCAGTCACATGTTGATCTGACTTACAGTGAAAGCATTGAAAAAGAACCTCTTTTAATTTAACTTTTTAGCAAATTGGTTGGTTGCATAAAATAATGCCTTGTTTTGTGGGTCAGTTTTTGATTTTAGCAGAATCAATGCACCCAGTTCCTTGGCCCAGGCAGTGGTCAGCCTCACCCAGCGGTAGTAAGTCTCAAAAGGAGGTAAAATTACAACTTAATGGCACTTCCTGCAGAACCCTTTCCAGTTTCTAGTGATTTGTGGCTTAGAATTTCTTGAGAAAGAGATCTTGAGGAGTTCTCCTCCATGACATTTGATTGGTCATCTCTTGAAATCCCAAAAACTT
Source organism: Vidua chalybeata (assembly GCF_026979565.1). NCBI lineage: Eukaryota > Metazoa > Chordata > Aves > Passeriformes > Viduidae > Vidua > Vidua chalybeata. Next base: position 89,654,366 of record NC_071530.1, read on the forward strand.
GTAGCATTTGTAGCATGCTGGGACAATGAGCAAAGATATTCTTTGCATAGAAAAGTATCTGCATTTATTTGTTTTCAATTTTCTAGTCACATTTGATGTCCCCTAGATGTCATAATGAGAAAAAGAGGGTACAGATATTTTGATTTTATCTTCTGTGAAGCACACATGGATTTTATGAATCTCCACTACTACCTCATTCCACCCCAGTATTTCTTTTCCAGTCTGACCAGTCCTTTATTTTAGTTGTTTGAAAAGAAACTATTTCTCACCTTTGATTACCCACATTGGCTTTCTCTCCTAGTTTCCTAGTGTCTGGTTTTGAATGTTTTTTGAAAGGGTAACAGACTAATATTTTAGATGCAAAACATAATTCACAAAAGTAACATAATTATACTTTAATTTAGGGGCTAAGGCTTTTTTTTTTGGTTATTCTTTGCTCTTCTGAAGTACAGTGACAAGTTTATTCTGCTTTAGCATAGGTGTCAACAGAATTTAAATTTTCTTTTTCCTACAATTTAATTAACAAGTGGAATGGTGCTTCTTTTGTTTTCCTTGGCTATATACTCTATGTGTTAGCATAGATTGAATTTATTCTACTGTTCGTTGCTTTGAGGACAGAAGACAAATTTCTGAAGCATTAAAAACACTCTCATCAGACTGTGAAAGGTGCATGACACAGCGTTGTGTTGCAGTTTTCAAACCAGGGACTCCCCAAGTAGTTCATGCAGGACAGAAAGTCTTTGTTGTTTATATGCTCATCCTGCTTTAATATATGCTGTCTCTACTGGGAGCAGCCACATATAGTCACTCCTCTCTGAATGCTTGTAGTTGCTTTTCTTAATCTGAACAACACTGAAACAAACCATGGTCTTTCCATTTCTGCAGGAATAGGTATCTCAGGATCTGCAGTGGCAGCTGAAGGGTTAATTCCCAATGGACACAGAAAAGGCAAACAGTCTGGGTGCTGGTTTGTAAAACGAATTTTCAGTGTGTAGCCCACAGACTATCATTGATTGCGGTAAATAAATAAAACCACTCCTGACTTTTATTGTTGTAGGGAGTAATTATAATTCACAGGGCCAGACCCTTTGTGCCACAGAATGCTTCATTTGTGGTTTGCATGAGCAGATACATTAACTTCTGTAGGCTCTTTTCATTAGAACGCTATTACTCATTGAGGACTGATCAATATATCATCTATACAACATCTTGAATGTGGATGTCTGGACCCATTGTGGGCTTGCTGATAATGACTTCTTTATTCAAGCCAGCTTGTAGGAACAAGGAGATAAAGAAAAGGGAAGAGAATTATAGCATATGCTCATGAAAGTATTCTAAAGGTTATAAACAGAAAGCAGGAGTAAAGCTACAGGGTAGGGAAAGCGATCATAGAGAAAAAGGAGTGTAAAGGAATTGAAAGTTGAAAAGGAAAAAAGGTTAGAGTTTCACTATATTTCTTTTTCTGACATTATGCAAAGCAAGCTAAGTTTTAATAAACCTTCTTTTGAAACTAGTCCTCCCCTTTGGGATTATATTGCCCTTTAGGTTTTCATATCCTAATGCTCTGCTCATCTTGTGAGGCATTTAAGTATTCCCAGTGAAAGCAGAGCACCATTTTCCTTCCCCCTTGCAATCTTTTATTTATCTTTTGTTCTCCTCCTTTCTCTCCTCTCTCCTTCTACCCCAAATAAACTCTCTGGGGCTCAAAGGTTTTATTTCTTCCATTAACTTTTAATTTCTTGTGCATTGTTTTTTTTTTCTTTCTGTTCCAAGCTTTTCTTAGGCTCTTTATCAAATTTTATATAATTTTGCTAGAACTTTAATGTGTGGCGTGACAGATTTCAGCTTGATTCAGGCTTATTGCACTCTCCATATCTGGGATATATTTTGGGAAATGGTATTGAATAGAAAATTATACACCCACAAAACACTTTATTAATTTATTCTGGCTTTTTTCTTGCTGCTCTACTTTGGCTTCTGTTTTGCTGATTAAAAAAAGGGAAAAAAGAACTGTAATCTGTTCTGTAGATTGAAGTGGAGATGACACATAGTTGAAGGAAATACAGAAAGGTTTAGAATTGTTTTCAAGAAATAAAGAAATAAGAAAAAAGGATTTATGAAAGAATGCTGAAGAGATCCATAGCAAGTTTCAACCTTGGGTGGAAAGAAAAAAATACCTTGGTTTTTTTCTGAAAGAAATCAAAACCAGTTTGATCATAAAGCAGATCTTCAAGTAAGTATTTTGAGTACAATGACAACTAAAATCAACCCACTGTTAATGGTGCATGAAGTTACATACCTGCATAATGCATATAGGAAAATTTAAGTCTTGTGAATTGCTTTAAGAGATTCAGCAGCTCAGGAGGAGCTTGTGAAGGAGAAGAGTACTTTCAGTGACAGAAAGTCAGTGCCTGGAAGTCAATAAGAAGTTGAGGTAATAAGGAGCACAAATCAGATTTCTGATGCTGACTGAAAATCAACAATTAAAGATCTTCGGTCACATTTTAAGAAATACGTCAAAAGAGCAAGTTGGTTTTGACCTCAATCCAGCAATCTAAAGGTGCTAATCCTATTCATGGAAATTAGGAACTAGATGTTTACACTGAAAATAAAGATAAGCAACATTGCAAACTGCCATAAGAGTGATTCAAATACTACCCAGTATGTTTTCATAACAGTAGCAGAAATGCTGACTTTTTTTTTTTTTTTTTTACATGAGAAACAGATAACTGCAATTTCTAATAAGCTTAGGATGGGAAAAAATTTTTGCCAAAAAAAAAAAATTAAAAGTGCTTCCATATTCAATAGCCTTCCAATAAAGTTTTCATTAGAATGGAAATACTCTATTTTGGCTTATGTTCATTTGTCAAGTCACATCAAATATTATTATTTGGAGGTAGGTACCAGTAGTTATGCTCTGTTTCATCTGCACCAGTGCTTTACGAAAGTTGCAGTTCAGGCATCTCACTTGTGCCTTGTGGTGAACTGTAAGGCTGCAGCACAGAAATTACAGGAGAGCCTTAATTTGCCCCAGCTTCCACTTTCTGTGAGGGTGAGAAAATACAGTTAAACTAGTAACTCTGTATAGATGAAACTTTTCATCTACAAATGAAAAATCTGGTCATCTGTATGTTTATTTCAACCAAATGGGATAAATGGAAGACTCCATCTCCAAAAGAAAGAAAAAAAAGTTGTGTAATGAAAAGGTAAAACCAGGGAAAAATTAGCATTCAAGTTCTAGCTGGCAATCACCGCGGGTGGCTGGGCAGACCTGGTTAATCTCTGCCCAGTTTTTATCAGACCCCAGACACACAGTCAGCCAGGTATGACCTCACCTAGAAAAGGCTCTGCAGTACCTGTGCTGATGCAGGGCTTATGAAGTACAATTCATAGTCCAGAGATTCCTGTTCAGGGTCCATAAACAGAATGTGGAGAGAATTTAAACACAGCTCTAGGATGCAACACAGCACACTGTTTGCTCACTGCACTTTGGCTGTTTAACCTTGGTGCCACTGCATCTCTTTGCAACTTGCTGCGATTCTTGCCTGTCTGTCCTGCCCTAATAAAAGCACAACACATGATTCCACTTCAACTTATTGAGTCAGGGTTCACAATATATTCCATAATATGTTAGTTCTCCTGGAGGTCAAATATGGAAATGTTTCAGACTGCTTCATGTATAATGTGCCTTCTAGACTCCAGATTGATGCATCTGATTCTATGATATTCCAGCAAATTTATTCTATTAGTTTATAATTAATTGTGGAAGTCCAACAAACCAGTGTGTTTTGTGTTTTGTATTTTGTATTTTGTTTCTGCTTTCTCCTGCTTCTGCCAGACCTCTCAAACCTTTCCTAGTGTGACTGAAATTGCTATTACAGCCTTTGACTGTGCTTCTATGAAGAAATTTTCCTCTTGTATGGGCTTCTCCTGTATAATTTTCCCCACGTGGGATGTTCCAGCAGTATTATGTAAAGTAATCCCGAGCTCAAGTGGGACAATATATTAGAGGTGCTTCATCGAGCCCAGAAGGTTTTGAGATTCTTAATGTTCAACAGGACTTGCCTTAAGTGTCCTTGGAGGTCTCATAGCCTGTCTTTGGAGTGGGAACTAGAATGCCTCTTCTCATTAGCCCTATGGAGGGAGCAGCCCCAGTGACCAGTCCGTCCCTAGGATTTGGCCAATCCCAACACCATTTTCCTGCAATCACCAGAGGCTAAAAGCTCAAATTCCTGCCCTCTGGTATTTCTTACCACGGTACAGATTTTCTTAGCTTTGAATAGTCCTGAATAGACTCCTAATTGGACGCCTGCAATTAGCTTCTTTGCATAGCCTGTGCTCCAGCTGGTAAAAAGGAGAAACTCAAACTTCTTATCTTCAAATTCTTCTCTCCTTTCTGTGCATTTCAGTGCTTTTCTGTTCCTTATTCCTTATCACAATATGACCGACATACTTCTTATAAAGTGATTACCTTTTGGAACAATTTAAACTTCACTTCTTCATAAGCTTCCATTCTTTTTACAACTTGAAAATTAAATAAACTTTGCAAAAAGATAAATATTTTATGTTTGCATGTCTTTTCCTATTGCCCAGATGTGTCAATCTTCTCAGTTATTGTTTAAACACTATCTTTACACCTTTTTTTTTTCCCTACTAAGTACAATAGATTTTTTTTTGTGTATAGAGTTCTTTCAAGTTATTTAGGAGAGCGTTTGCATTAAACATATTACATAAAAGAAATTGTTTCCCAATATACTAGGAAAAACTCTAAATTATTTTTCACTAAAAAGAAGGTGCAAAATAGTAATTAAAAGTACTAAATAATTGTTTTCTCTAGAGACCTATGATGAATTCTGTTTTATTCATTTCTTTAAATAACAGCTTGGTTTTCATATAGGGAATAAGCTCCTTACATAAAAATAGTTGAGGGCCTTTGAATGTTTAAAGATAAGAACAAAATTTGGGATAATCTGAGCAAATTCAAAAATCTGATATGAAATCCTTTTTATTTTTCAGGTAGGAAGATTTTGCTCCTATGTAGGCATTATCAGTGGTGCTTGCAGATAACACAATTGGCTTTTCTGTGGGAAATGCTGCGAGGGACACTGAAACTATAGCATGAGGAAACAGTACCATGGCCTGCAAGTGCCATATTAAGAGAAGGTAAACAGCATCATAACTGCAAGATGTGTGATCATTTTACTTACTTGGGAAAATGAAAGGTCCTGAACTTTGTGATACCTTTAGACTCTACACTGAAGAAAGGTCAATTACAGTAAGTGGAAAGGAGAGACACAAAAATTATGAGCTAAAAATCCAAGCTGACTAGGGAAGGCTGAAGCAGTCAGGGTTAAAGCTGAAGAAGAAAAATGGGGGGGAAAAGGTAATAATAAGGTGAGATATGCAGAGGGCTGTCATGAAGAGGAGAGTCTAAGTGCTCTCCAGATAATGGATGATACAAATGGGTTTATACTACAGCAAGAATGCTCCAGAGCATCATCCCTGTTTTCCAGCATGACAGAAAGTCCTGGAAAAGGTTTGGTGGAAATTATGGTGTCTACACAGACCTGTATAAAAAAATGGATCTTCAGGGGCTCTTTCTGTTTCAGTTTCTGCACCAAGGCAAGCACTCCTGTCCAAGTGTTTGCTACAGCTATTTGTCTAACCTGTTCTGGGATGTCTCTCTACATTCCCAGGCTGGCTATTCTAGGTCTTCATTAGACACTTCTTTAGGTGCCATTCTCAGTGTCCTGCCATAACGTGATGAAAAAAAGAAGAAGCTTTGTGTATTTTGTAAGCAGCAGTACTTACCCAGGCCAGCAAAACCTTACATGGGGTTCCTTAAAAACAGATGAGATAGTGGCAGTAGATAGTACCATGGATAGGGAGTTAAAAGGGAGTTTCCCTCTAAGCACCTGACTGAGGTTCTTCCAACACACTTGATTACTTTTTCTGGATTTGCCAGATCTGCATGATCGTAGAAGAGGGTACTAAAGGCAGAGGTGCGTGGAAATTCAAGCATGGGTTTGAAACTCAAATAACTGAAGCCAAGCTACCTGGCAAGTATGTGTGAAGGAACCTGGGTGAGCTTGCAAAGCCTGTGCTGAAATACAAGTTGGTTTCAGATGCATGTTCCTGGGTTTTCCATGTTGCCTCTGCACAAGCTGCAAGCATATCCTTGGTATCAAGATACTGTAATCCAAAGAGCAGTCTTTGTTATGCAGACCCTGTTACACTTGTGTGAGAACTGTAAACTCACTCTCTGTGAATTCTTTTTGCATTTGATCAGGAAGAAATTTCACATGAAACATCATTGTTCCATGTAATTTAAAAAAAAAATTAAAAATGGTTTAGCTTTACTTGTCCTTAATTTCTTTGAGTGTCCTGTGAGTCCCAGGGCCCTGGTTTTTAGAGCAATGACAAAATCTGGAAGGATCTGTCAGTATGCTTATTGAGCCATATGAGTGAACCTGCAATACTTACATTCCTGAGGGCCCAATGAGGCTGGCCGTTTGGTACTCTGCTAATCAGCTTTGTTCTCATATCCTGGTGAGCAGCTATATGCATATAAATTTTATCTTCCAATCAATATTTGAAGTATATGAAGCATGCATTTGTGTGTTTAGTATGGACCCTCATGACTACGTGAGAATGTGTTCTAAAAAGAGCATGTGGAATGTGAAAGGAACATGAGTGATGTACATCTGTATAATCATGCCAAACAAATGTAATTTGAGATTGCTCTGGGGGAGTGGTGGAGCCTTTTTTCCTGGCTAATCTCCAATTTTTGTAAGGTGTAGTTGGCGTAATATGTATTGTATATGAGTATATTTCATCATCTAAACTGGAGAAATTTATGCTCATGTGTAGCTTTCCTTACTTTGTACATAGAAATCTTTGATGACTGCTCAGGTGCATAAACTAAAAGAGGTATTAGAACCTCAGTTATTATCATTCTTTGGCAAATGAAACAAGGCCGCAAAGAGGTTTTGTATAAATTAAAAATGAAGCAAAATGAAAACGTAAATAAGTCAGGAAAAATAATTAGCTGACATATGTTAATTTTTTAAAAATACTTGTTTGTGGAACAAACTGTAATTAAACCCTTAGTAAGCATATGGTATGCAAATACTAATACAGTTTATTAGTATGTATTCAGCAGAATATTTGGGCAGATCATTCACATATACATACAAAAGCAAGGTGAAAACTAGAGTGTGAAAATTAGAGCAGTCTAGAAATGATGAATGTTCATTCTGCTGATATTTTTGGTTTTGGAGGAATCCAGTAAAATAAAACCTCAGTAAGGGACATAAAGCTATTTAATTTTTTAATGAGGGTGAAGGTCTAAGATGAGGGGAGAGTGAAACTAGTTCTGTTAGGCTAATTAAACCTGCTGTCTTTTCTCTGCAATTTTCTAACACCAAGTATTGAATTAGATGTAACCACTTTTAACAGTTCTGGCTCCAGTTTTCCATACTATGTACACCAGTCATGCTGGAACAGCCCTCTCTCTCTACTTCAACCTTTTAAGAGAGAGTTCCTCCAAAAGTTTTGTTCTAAGACCTGACTTACTACTTTCAGAGCAAGATTATGAAGATAATCTTCATAAGCAATTTTATTTTACGTTGCAGTCAAATTAGCATTACTTAAAGCAAGAGAAGTTAAAAATCAGTAGTGACTCATAATGTGAGCATGGTGTATTTTTTAAACACTGGGACAAAACTGGTCAGTTCTTGAATTTTCTGATAAAGACTTCCTAACATGACCTTTTGACAGTTTTTGTTGTGCAGAACTGGTAATCTGGGATAAATGAAGGAGAGAATAACAACAAAATAAATTTGGATTTGTGCAGTGCAAAATCCAGGGATTTGTGGAATAGAAAGGAGCAGTGCCCCATGAAGCAGGGCTTCATGACAAACTGCATTCCTTACAGCTGTGCTGTCTCTGGGGCCACTCAGAGAGCACAACTGAAACCACGTAAGACATCTGTGCAAGATTTTGGTTTCAGATCACAGGCAGTGAATCAATCCCACTACTATTTTTTGGTTTTTTTTTTTTTTCAGCAGAAAGTAATACCAAGAACCAGATCTGAAAGGATTATTGGATATGTTGAGGTGTTTATTTTTAACAAATAGTATCCTAAACAACATGTTACAGATCCACACAAAAAAAGAAAACTCACTGCATCTATACAACATTAAAAAAAAATCTGATGTCATCACTCATGGTAAGTGCATTTCCATTGACCATAATACAGCTCCAGTAACTCACACAAGCTGAAATGGTGTCTTAGTACATTGGCATGGTGTCTTAGTACATGAAATAGGTGAAATACTCTTAGAACACTATATATATTGACTGACAAATGTGTATGCTACCTATTTTTCTCATTGGACATTTGCATTTTTGATTTTTTTTTTCCATAGTCTTCACTATAGAAAATTACATATTGAGGGATGGGACTTGACTGACTTTTTAAATTGAATTCATAGGAAGCCCCATCTTGAAAGCAGCAGTAGTGTGTGAAATGAGACTGCAGAGCAAAGATTAAAGGAGCAGAGCAACTGCTGAGTATTTTTACAATATGGTTTCAAAGTTGTGGCACAGTGGAGAATGTTTTTTTAATAGTTTTAGATGGTAAAATACTTCTGCATGCTGAAGAAGACAAAAGTGTTTTGCTTTGTTGCTGCAGTTCTAGCACATTCATGGTCGGCAAAGATTCATCACAGAGTGATGGAACTCCAGCAAAGCAGAAATGTACCTTAAACCAGGGAAGCTTGTCATAGCTTGCTTTCATCTCCGCTGGTACAAAATTCACTGATGGTGAGAGCATTTCTGATTCCACTGATGCAAACCATATTTGGGCTAATGGAATGTTTTCTAAATTCACCAGCAGAATTGAGGTCTTTTTGCACTTAAATTATATAAATTGCACCTGAGACATTGCAGACATTGTATATCTTCAGAAAAAAAACAAAAAAAAACCAAAAAAACACAAAAAACCCTTTTCTTTTGTAAAGCCTAAAGCACTGTAAAATCATATTTTGCAGGTGTGAAGACAACACTTTTTTTTTTTAGTGCATGGAGTTATGAGTCCATTGTTTTGAAAGGAACATGTAAGAACTTATGACTCTAAAGATTCCCAGTAGCATGTTCTCATTGCAAAACAATTTTCAGCTTTCCAGATGCCTTTCTGGTTTTTAACTGTCTCTGTACACCTTCTTTTGAGCAAATTAAGCATGCTTTTCCCACCAAATTTATTTAGGTATAGTCCACCTTTCTATATTAAAAAAAAAAACAAAAAAACAAAAAAACTACAATTTTACTATGAATTAAACATTGATTTTAAAAATTGCAGTGGTGTTTGGGTGTAATTTAGTTCTAAAAAACCCAGACTCTTAAGCCTTAAGCCTACTATAATATTTCCTATAAAATGAAGTTATTTGATTTATTTGACAATCTTGTATTTACTACAATTGAGGTAATTTTGCAAAGTATGAATTGTATTATCCTTTTTATATGCTTAAAAGAACTTTTCACCTATATTCAATTCATTACATCCTCTCAACTGAGATACTTTTATTAGATAGCTAAGATATGCAAACAAAAAGGGTTTAATTGAATATTCTCTGTAGATCATTAATTTTTAGGATAAGCCCTGAATACATCAGAAAATACTGTTGCATTCAGGCAAAAATAATCTGAAATTTATCTTTTTTTCACTGAAGTCCTCCATGGACGCTAAAGCTGATAATCAAGCTTGAAATTACATTATTAAATTTTATAGATATTTCTGTGAATTACAAATATTTTTTGGGGAAATGGCTATTTCTCAGATATCATACTAGTCGAGATCTGAATTGTGGCTGATACATTTCTGGATTAATCAGTGGAGACTGTGCATATATATGTATCACATGTGTTTAGAAAAATCAGTGTTGTATTCAAAATCCATGATTTTTTGTATTGTTCCTCTTCAGAAAACAGTGCATACCAGCACACAAGATGTTACTGGCACAATTTTCCTTTTAATTTGTGAATTTCAGATTCAGATTAAAGTTTTTGGGTTTATTTTCAAATGTAAACCTGCAGCGCTTTTATGTAAAATCTTACATAAGGAAGTCTGACTTTCTTTATTTTAAACTTAAAATTTCCTTGTCCACAACATTGCATGTGTTTAAATGACAAAACTGTGCCAAAATAAGGCACTACTCCAGCTGGCACTTTAGACAAACTACTCCAGCTGGCACTTTAGACAAACCAAGAATGCCACACCAAAATGTTAAGTTATCCTATTATGGAAGCTGGGAACAGTTCTCATACTCTATAAATGAAATTGCAAGTCCCAGTACCTTACTGCATATTTGATGGCTTAAGAACATTGGCATAATAAAGTTTGCAAACAGAAACAATGTATATTAAGACTAGTAGGAAACAGTTACGACAGGTAGGAAACAAATGAAGACAGGTAGGAAACGTTGGTCAAACTGTCAAATGTACAAGATTCTTAGGTTTGTATTCAAGGAAAATACAAGAATCTGGAAACTTGTCAAAAATTTCCAGCTATATCAATTGGTCAAATGAAAGATATCACAACTCACAATTAACCTGGTCCTGCTTACTATGAAGAGTCATCTCAGTTTTTCTTGTGTTACCATTATTTGTAGTGCTATTTCTCTAAACAAAAGCAAAAAAAAAAAAAAGGAAGAGAGAGACAGTATCTTGTAAAAACAGTTGACATAGCTCAGAAAAAAAACCAAACTGACCATATTTAAGCCATTCTGCTACTTTTCCAGAAAAAGAAAGGCACCCTTGTGTGGTGCCCTTGAGTACTTCCCAGCAGCGTGGAAAGTTGTAGTCACAAATCCATTGTTACAGGCAGCCAATGTTTTCTGTGGCAGGTAATGCAAGCACTGGAAAAGGTAATTCCCGTGTAGAGCTTCAAGGACAGGAACTAGTTAACCTGAACCAAGGCCTGTGACATATACCTAAACAAAGGCCATTTGTGACTTATGAAACTGGAACTAGGTGAGGCTCAAGAGCACTTGCTAATTTTTCTCCATTATTTTCTGGTCATAATAAAATTGTCATAGGGAGCACATAAGGAGGAAATGGGGGATACCACTTGCCATCTTTGGTGGTGGGATTGAAAGGGACTTTGTTATAATTGTAAAATGTTATGTTGTAAAATTTTGCTTACCTCTACATACCTCCACTGTCAGTGGTTTGTCATATCTAGATGGACAAGTGGTCTCCTGAATCCCAGGAAATGTTCCAAAGAACTGCAAGTTAGCAGAAACCTTTTATAATATAGCTTTATAACATAAGTTGTCTAATTCATGTATGTCTCACCAGAGTGAAAACATGTCTAAAGTTCAGTTGCTACAACCTTAAAAGCATGTAAATAGAGCAGTAAACCAACAGTTCGTTCCTCTCTGTAAGTGCTACTTTTGATTTTAAGTAGAGAAGAAATCATAAGGAATGGTGATTCTGAACTCTATTATGAATAGACTAAACCAGATTCATATGTGACCTATACATAATAGCTCTATAGCTTTTTAGAAATATTAAAGGCAGTGGGTTAAAGCGAAAGACTAAAGGAACAGTATTAAAAATACATGGGAATGTTCTCATGCATGATGGTCATTTTGAAGTGAGGTTAGAAAACATCCAAGAGAGGAAAATCTCAGCATTTTGCAGAAGTAAATTTCCTCCATGGTCAAAATAGGAGTGTTTCCTAGAAAAGGATGTGGGAAAATTATTCTATCTATGTAGGGTTAAAGACATTGAGGCAGTCATGGGAAAGATGGTGTTACTCAGATGTGAAGCTCTTTTGCCAATTCTTTTCAATATAGAGGGTCTGGCATACTGCAGTAATGGCTGATATGTAAAAAGAAGAAAGTAGAAAGCTGATGCCCTTGAAGGTGAGGGGATTAAACTCTGCTCAATGGATGGCCTTGAGTACCAAAACTACTGATTACGTACTCTTTGTGATAGGCAGGAATCATCCAGAAGGCTCAAAATACTCTAGAAAACATTTTAAGCCTATTATTACTGTGCTCCTCAAGGTTCAAACAGAGCTACTTTTTCAAGTTTCATGCCTATTTTACACCAATTAAAACGTAACATGAACTCAAGGATTGTCAACCCATATGTCCAGAAACTTTCTTATAGCACACACTTGAAAAGTAATAAATTCCCCACACTTGCTGTGTTTCATGGTCTATATATCCAAAAAGAAGCTTGAAACATGCTAACTCGGAAGTGTTAGGTGGCAATTTATCCATTTGGAACTGACATCAACTAACTCAAGTGAAATGGACAAACAGCAAGTAATACTTGTCACTTGACTTCATGGGCCAGATTTTAATTATAAAGCACTTGTATCACATTAACAGTTCTCTGACAAGTCAAATCTTCATCAAACTTCTTTTTGTAAAGAGGATATTAAAGAAAACCCATACATCCGTGATTTTATTTGATTGTTTAAAGAGAGAAAAGTGCCTTTTTATTTACCTGATACCAGGGAATTCCAAGGGCAAGACACATTCTTTAATAAGGCCATGAACTGTATATCACAAATAAGACTAGTAATAAACTCTAATACTGATGTTATAAAAGCTTTTGTAAAGCAAGGTTAATAGCATGACAATAGTAAGCATCTTAGTCAGCATAAAATGAAATGAAGCCAACAGTATTTTAAATGCATGGGTCCTGTGAAAATGGATACCAAGGAAAGACCTTTTGTTCATGAGCTTCTATATATAAAAAATTCAGTTTTCTGCTTGTGTCTCAGTTGAAGGTCATCTGTATACAAGCAAGAGAAAGAAAATTACCATACTTGTCTGCAAAATGCTGGGATTGCACAGCAAAATTTACATTATTGCCAAGACAAAGCTTTAATCAAAGATTGATAGTATTTATGAAATAAGAAGAGTTCCATTATTTTTCTGTTAATTAATATCAGGGCCAGACATGCATTGTATCAATTTGTATTTATTGCTTTTGTTTCCTTATTTTCCTCCTGAAAATAATTAATACAGTTTAGCAGGGGACAAAAAAATTACTCCTCTAATTCAGCCCTAAGACTAAACTAAAATAATCTAGTAAAAATGTCAGTTTACTTAGCTGGCCAGTTTCTGAAGAAGCACTGTCTGTCGAAGATCACCGCTGTGTCCCTCATTCAAAAAGAAGAAACAGAAGGATATCCAAGTTCAGGATCACATTTACATTTTGATGGGGTCTTGCACTGCTGGTTGGAATTAAGGATGCTTTCTGAAATTGGTGCCTCAGTCACCAATCAGTTTCTCCTATCAGAAGGCATTTCCAGAGGGAGTATGTGCAGAATATTTGAACTAACAAGCTAACGCAAACACAGTGATTTTTAGGCAAATAATCACTTTAATCTCTTTTTTTTTTTTTTCAGCAAAGAGCACAAATTTCCTCCATTTGTGAAAACTATAAAGAGTATTTGAAAGTTTTCAACACCATTTCTCTTCACTGAGAAAGCACAAAATAAGAATTACAATGCCATTCATCAGAGAATAGGGTATCACTTCCTTGTCCTTTCTTAAAGGGGATATACCTAAGCTCATTCTGGTGCAAATGTAGGAAATCTAACAAAATATATAGACTGCAATAGGCTCTTTTCTTAATCTTCTAGAATAGGGATTTTCTACATCTTTGTCTAACAATTTTCTCAATTTGCTTGCCTTTGAAAACTCTGTTGATCTCTAACCTTCTCTCCCCAAAAAGAAAAACTAAACCAAACACAAAAAGTTAGGAAAGTCTTTCAAATTTTCTTTTGGTTTTTTCAAGAAAGATTCCTTCTTGAGTTCAGAACATCTTAAAATATAGATCACTTTTAAAATATTGTGTTGTACTCTGGACATGAAAACTTTGTTGATACAAATTTAAAAAAAAGAAAAAAATGTAAAAAAGAAGCATAACGTCACCTGTTCTCCACTCTTTTTTGTCTTATTCTTCTTAAAACTCATGAACTACAATAAGTTTTAAATGCAAAGGCTTGTTAGGACATCATGGTAGTTTGTTATAATAAAGGACAAACTCCTACAAAGGATGACTATAATTTCTTAGTTAAAAGCTAAAAAAAGACAAATAATCACTGAAGTAGGAATATGCATCCATTTTTCAGAATATTTACATTTAGGAAGGTAGGGTATCTTTTTTTTTAATTCTTTTTTTTTTTTTTTTGCATACCAGATTTTCCATTGAAAATTCATTACCTTTCTAGGGATCACTATAACACTGAGTAACCTTCTTGCTCTTTTGGAAGATTATTAGTATAGAGGATTCACTTTTTCCCTCATCCTGGTTTCCATTAACTAGTCTCCACATATTCAGCTTTTGGCTAAAGTGGCTAACACAATCTCTAGAGGTATATTGAAGAATATACTAAATATAAGTTGAAGGGTCATATTATTTCTGCATGTAGCACTGTTGCTGCTATCTTTGGAAAACTGTCCCCACTTCAGTGTCCAGGGTTCAATACAGCTGCTGGTAGCATTGCAAATGCCCACAGAGAAGCTGCAAGCACAGTATGGAAGCTTCTTATTCTGCCAGAGGGTTAATTAGGAGGGGTCAGGTTTAAGCCTCTGAGTAGGTAATGGTCGCTTCAGTTCACTCACAGGTGTTTAGTATGATTCAATGAGCTGAAGTAGAAGCTGCAACAACTGGAACTCAGGCTTTGTCCTCAGTGAGCTGAGAGTTAATTTATAGAAAAACTATTCATACATTGTTGCAGAGAGAATCCGCATGCAAAGACAAGTTTGTAATATTTTTTAAACTGAAATTAATGCCCTGGTTCAAATGAATATTTAGTTCTGTGCCAGTCTACACCCTATCTTACACAGGATGACCAGGATTCTCCTCTGTGTGTGAGTCCCTCCAGAGTGATGCTTGGTGTTCATTGCACTTCTGTGGTCTCATGCCAGTTTGTCAATGAAATGTCTTGAACACGATATTCCACTTCTGTGTATTTGTCCACTCAGGGATCTGTCAGCATCT